>NC_086017.1:180570000-181257500 GCF_029281585.2 Gorilla gorilla gorilla
AGGCAAACGTTGTAGATAGCCAATCTGTACTGTTTCCACCAAATTAATGTGAGAGCTTGTTTTAGCAACTGCAAAACAAAAGTGATACACGGCTTCAATAAGACATATTATCTTCAGAACCTGTAAAAGTTGAGACTATCTCTAGACAAAGCGCAAGCACAGGATATTCCTACCACTGCAGTCAAAATACCACAGAAGCTACATGCCACAGCAGGATGCCTGTCGGATAGACAATTAAAGTGGCCCGGGAATGACATATCCCCTCTTGCCAACATAATTAAGGTGTATTATTTGTCAGGGAGGTCAACGGTGAACAAATGTCCTAGCAAACTGAGAATGAAAGACAGGGAAGGAGCAGATAATGAAATTCAGGGATGACAAATGGCTCGGAGCCTGACACCGTGGCATCTGACAAAGAGAGACATCCAATGGCTCTGAAACTTTTCCTGGTGCTCTGGAAGGCTCTTGGATTTGGGGCATTTTTACATAAAGGATGTTGCATGTATCATTAATGTCATTCCATTTCCTTATAGAAAAGTATTAATATTGACAACTGTAGAAGAATGATATTGTCAAGGCAGAATTCAATATGCGGTATGGTTTTTGTCATGTGTACTCACTCTGCTGCTCCTTTGTGTCCTATCTACACTTGTTTTATAGCCACCTAGAGTAACCGGCCTATCTCCACTTTTCCCATTACTTGTTAATAGCTATTGTGCAGATAAAAATGCCTCAGAGTGACCTATAGGGACACCTCTGCCCTTGGCCAAGCACCCCCACAACTGAGGGTACGAATACTTCCCAAGCTAAGCCAAGACTGAGTTATGTTCAGACAATAAGTATCACCAATTACTACCCTTCAGTTGTTCCCAGATTCCAAAGGCTTAACCACCCACGGGAATAGTGACTGGTGCCTGCCACTTCCCTAAGGTTGTGTGTACTGTGCTAGGATATTTGATAGACTTGAGTATTATGGCTTAAAAAAACTATACAGGAGAAGGGATGCCAATTCCTAGGCTAAACCAGCTTCCTTTGTGAACAAATATCTGGTGGTGTTCCTCTGTGATAAAAACCATTTACGTCATTTTAGGCCCATTTTTAACCATACTGGGTCATTTTACAATTCAGAGAGCACAGATTAACCATACAGAGCCAGCAGTTATTGATGTGGGACACAGCAGGACTCCACAATCTTGTAATGCTACAATGATGTAGTCACTAATTTGTTTCTGCATCTAGCATTATTTATTCACCAAAATATTTGTTGATCACCTATTATGTACCAGGCATAGAACTGAATGGGAGGGCCACAGTGGTGATTCAGACAAACATAATCCTTGTCTTTACTAATACTGTAGCCAGAAAGACAGACATTAGCCAGCATCTACCAAGATAACTAATTAGTCATAAATGTGATAAGTAGCAGGAGGAATGCTGGAAAAGCTTTTGACCAGCAAATCTAACATACACTAGGGTCTCAGGCAGGAAGTGACACTTAAGGTGAGATATAAAGCAAGTAGGAATTCACATAGATAGGGATGTGAGTGTCTCTGTGTGTGTGTGTGTGTGTGTGTGTGCAAGAGACAGAGATGAGCAGCAACAAGAAGGAAAGGGAGGCGTCTAGGAACAGTATCTCAAGCAGAGGTAACAAAGACCCTAAGAAAGGAGAAAGTTTGGGTTGGTGGGGGAAAGAATGAAGCCCAGTGTGGCTGGAGCATAGACAGTGGAGGAGACAGTCACAAGGGTGAGGCTGGAAAGACAGGCAGGGCCAGACCATGCAAGGCTTTGAAGGCTCTTCTAAAGATTACGGCCTTCACATGCCTCTGCAATTAGAGAAAGCACTGGAAGTAAAGCCAAGCAGATATCGGCCAATGTGTCTGAGCAGTAAAGATATGGAGGTGAATGAAATGTCTCATTTTCAGATTTTCTCTTACCTAAAAAAAAAAAAAAAAAAAAAAAAATTCTGCCTGATTCTCAGGCACAAATTTAGAAAGCAGACACATTTGTTGATATAACCACTAAAACTCATGCCTAATGTCTTCTAAATTTTATGGCCTTTTCCTTATAGGGACCTGAAAAGCTCTTGAGGCAGGAACGTGACTAATATAATTGAGCACATACTCTGTCCCAGGCACTGTGCCAGGCACCTTTAAAATCTCTTATTTTAGTCCTCACAAAAATGTTAAGATAAATTCCCCATTTTTTAACTGAAACAAATACAGAGTAAGTAAATTGTCCAATATCAGAAAACTACCAAGAGGCCTGAATGCTAATCCATCTGACTCCAGATTCGATGTACTTTCCACAGTGAAGACAATGGACTTTTTTCTACATTGATTCGCCTTTTGGTCAAAGTGGAGTCATCACTATTGGTATAAAAAAAGTATGGTGATGGTTTTCTGTAGGTTGCCAAAGACTAACATATTGACATGTGAAGAATTCAAATATAATTGTGTTTTTTCAAGCAAGCTAGTGCTGTCTTCTTTTTATTTAATTGAAAGAGCTTCTTTATCACATATACTGTCCCATGAATACCTTCCATCCTAATCTCCACCTCAAAGCATTGAGCTCTACCTGCTAGCTTGCCTTCAACACTGCAATCTGAATTCTTCAAGGACTACTGGAGTACTTCCCAGATGTAGGAAAAAAGGATGTTACAAGGTGTATACAGGTGGCTCACTGGCCCTACACTGCTCATCCTCCTCATCTGCTCTCAGTCCACTGCTCCCCCGACCCCCTCCCCCGTGGCTGCCATTCTTCTCCTTCCCTTTCCCACTTTTTTTCTCATCTCTTTAGTCACTTTGCCCATACCATTTATAATACCTCTTTATGTAAATAAGTTGGCCTTTTATATCACCAGCCATTTTTCCTTCCACTAGTCAAAGTATAGGATCCTTTAGTGTTCTCTGCTGTGTTTGTCCAAGCTGGTTGGCTGATGATAGGGCGACCTGGTAACCAATGAGGTGGGTGGTTTTTGTTCTTCAAAAAGGAGATGAAGGGAGATAAGCTGTTTCTGAGCCACATCCTAGAAGCCTGTGCTTTTCAGGAGGTTCCTCTCTGAAGATTAAGGGGCATATTTGTGGATGTGTGTTTTTTGCTGCTACTGTCTGCAGAGTGTCAAGGATCAACACATTAAAAGATGCCATTTTTCCTGGTGTTTCTGAGTTCTTGAGAGGGGGGGCTTGTTTGTTATTTGTTGTTGTTTTGTTGAGTTTTGTTTTTGCTATCCTTATTAACAATACATGGCACAAAATCTTAAAACACGTTTCTGTACTTCACAAGTTAACAAAAAGAGAGTATACATTTCTGTTTTAACCAGAAAAAGAATTAAACTTTATAAAAATAAATAACATCTGCCCCCTCAAAAAAGCAAATCATCACCCCAGGATGAGAGAAAACATCGGTTAAAAAAACAAGTTAAAGTTTTTAAGCTGAACACAAATCTACTAATGTGTTAATTGGTCATGGATATTAGCCAATTCATGACTTTTAGCTGTATATCTTGGCATGTTAGGTTATGCTGGGTATTAAAAACAATTCTGAGACAATGTTGGGATTGGCAATTTTAAAAAAGCCTCAGCACTTTGGGAGGATGAGGCGGGCGGATCAATTGAGGTCAGGAATTCAAGACCAGCCTGGCCAACATGGTGAAATTCAGTCTCTACTAAAAATACAAAAATTAGCTGGACATTTTGGTACATGTCTGTAGTCCCATCTACTTGGGAGCCCGAGGTAGGAGAATCGCTTGAACCTGGGAGGCAGGGGGTGCAGTAAGCCAAGATGGTGCCACTGCACTCCAGCCTGGGTGACAGAGCAAGACTCTATCTCAAATAAATAAATACTTAAAAATAAAAAAAAAACTAAAAACTTTTCACAGTGTCTAGAATATAATTTGTCTATTCCACAAATAAATATATATTATTCCAGTGACAAATCTGTGTGTGTGTGTGTGTGTGTGTCCTCAACACACTTCACTAGCTTGTTGGACATTTCCCTAGACACAACAACCTCTGGTTTCTGTTAAGTAAAAAGAGAATGAACATTACTGCAATGACTGCTCCATGGTGAGGTGTTAGCTTTTCATCTAATGTATATGGAGCAAAAAGGTTTCATTCTTAATTACAAGTCATCATTTTAATACCATATCTCAAAGATCTGCCCCAACTGGAATTCCCACTGGGCACTAATAGTTTTCATTTGTTTCTTCTTTTTGTTACTGTTTGGTGGTGGGAAGAGAAATGTAAAGTACAACTCTTGAGATCATGTTCTGAATCAGGAATTTATAGACTGGAGGGAATATGCTATCTCTCTCCTTAAAAATTCAACTCTAACACTTCATGCATAGATATCAAGTACTTCATTACATTTCCAGTCACTGTGAAATAACAGTTTCTTTTACCTCCACCACGATCTTATTAGAGAAAAAAAAAAAAAAAACAACTAAAAACAAGGGGTCTAAATCTCACAGTCTGTACTTCCCTTACAGGCTGCTTACAAAGTTCTCATGATGAAACTAAGACACACTGGGGCGTGTCCTCGCCTGTGTCATTCACCATGGGGAGGAGCACTGCAGAGCTCTGTTATAGGGGAGCTTAACCCACGTTCTTTTTTTTTTTTTTTTTTTTTTGAGACGGAGTCTCGCTCTGTGGCCCAGGCTGGAATGCAGTGGTGCATTCTGGGCTCACTGTAAGCTCCACCTTCCGGGTTCACGCCATTCTCCTGCCTCAGCCTCCCGAGTAGCTGGAACCTGTACAGGCGCCCGCCACCACGCCCGGCTAATTTTTTGTATATTTAGTAGAGACGGGGTGTCACCGTGTTAGCCAGAATGGTCTCCATCTCCTGACCTCGTGATCCGCCCGCCTCGGCCTCCCAAAGTGCTGGGATTACGGGCGTGAGCCACCGCGCCTGGCAACCCACCTTCTAACAAGATAAAGTCATGCATGGAGAAGTCAGTGCTCATTGTCTCTTTGGCAGTTCATCTTACTAAAAACCATCAGCTGGACTGAAGAAAGGAACTCATATTAACCTACTCTGAGCAGACTCTTGATTTTTTATTTCTGGTGAATAACACTGTGATATGTTACATGTTTTAGCTCTCAATGACCGAAACATTTAAAATTGATAGGCCTTTTAAATCTATGGCCACAAAGCAGGGACTTGCCAATATTTCTAATGGAAGTCTCCAAAAGTACATAACAATACATATATTGACTTCTTGTTTCAAGGAGTATCAAGATTAATTGTTCCTGTAAAGGTAAATAAATATTGACAGAGGTTTCACTTTGGTCCATATTTTCCACTTGGGTCAATAAATCTTGGTATTCACCTCAACTCGAATCAGTATCAGGTGATCATTAATTCATGGTATACTCGACTAGCAGCCAAAACTACAACTTAACATATAGAACACAGTCCTGCAGACCAATTTATGTTTAAATAAATACATGGAGTGAAAAAACATTGTTTTATATAACTAATGGAAAGTACAACCTATAGCTACCAGGCATTTAAAATAATCTATTGTTATTCTGTTATATTTCAATTTCTCTAGTAAACAAAAAGTGATTCTTTTTATCTCACAATTCAACATTTTGCTTTGCCCAATCCCATTACTGCTTGCACTTATTGGTGAGCTTTGTAAATATGTGAATGTTTATAACAGAAAGAAAGGATGAAGAACAAAGGAAGGAGAAACTTTAAAAAGAAACAAAAGAGAAAAAAGAAAGAAAGAGGAGATAAAGAACAGGGCTAAAGAAAATATTGGTTAGAAGAATTGAGAGACATAAAAAATATGGAAGGTAAAAGGTAACAAAATTAGGGAGAAAAAAATTTAAATATCACAGCTGATTAGTGTGTATTTCCATAAATTTCAGCAAAATATATTTATTTCTTTCCAATATTCTTTTCCATTTAAAAAGATGCTCTGCCCAATTCTAATGACTTAAACATCATAAATATTCTAGTTTTCCATTCAAGATTTAAAATGCAGTTAGCTATTAACTTATATAAACACCTCAAAGGAATTTTAAAGCAAATTTCTTTTACACAGTAAATTTAGGAGCAGTTGATTAAAGTTTTCAGGGATTGAGACATCTCAGCTAATAATGGAAATAATAATTAAATATTAACAACAGATGGATGTTTCACATGAAATTATGGCACTTTTATTTCCTATGAAGGCACACTAACATTTGAAGGAAGACTCCTTAAAAGAAATTGCTCATCAACACTACAAATTGACAAGCATATCGAAAGAGTTATTGATCTCTATAGCATACCAGCTCAGATACATCAGTAGTAAAGCAAGCACCAACTGAGACTGATTACATTAGCTAGCTGGTATTACTTAGGGAGAGCTTTGCCTATTAACGGGGCTTCAAGTGCACCTTTCCCGAAGTACTGCATTTCTGATCTTTACTCTTGCTTATTTATTTATTTATTTATTTATTTATTGAGATGGAGTTTCACTCTTTCACCCAAGCTGGAGTGAAGTGGTACGATATCGGCTCACTGCAACCTCCACCCCCTGGGTTCAAGAAATTCTCCTGCCTCAGTCTCCTGAGTAGCTGGGATTACAGGCGTGCACCACCACGCCTGGCTAAGTTTTGTATTTAAAGTAGAGACGGGGTTTCGCCATGTTGGCCAGGATAGTCTCAAACTCCTGACCTCAGGTGATGTACCCGCCTCGGCCTCCCAAAGTGCTAGGATTACAGGCATGAACCACTGCACCCAGCCGCTCTTGCTCTTTTAAATCAAAATAAGGTTAAAAACAAAATTTTATTTTAGCCAGAATATTCTCGTTAGTGTTATATTAACCAATCACTTTGTAGTCAACGAAATAGTTTAAATGCAAATTTACCTTAGAGATAATTTATTTTCTAAGAATTGTGAGACATTCATTACCTTAAATTTACCAACTAAAAAGAGAGGGTTACAATAAAATATCTCTAGAAAGCTAAGACACTTTATCAAATTACTAGAAGTTTGGAGGTGAGAGGAAACTTGAAGATCATCTCATCCAACATTTTCACTTTAAAAAGAGGGAAATCAAAGCAAGAGAGAAGACACTCAGCTACTTAGTAGCAAAGGCAAATGAGTATCCAGATCTCTTTATTTTACTAAAAAGGCTGCGTGCTCAGATACACTCCCTTTACTTTTCACCTTCAAAAAGGCAATTTGGCAATGAAATATGCAATTTTGCATTTAGCTAATAAATCCACCAATAGAGATAACTTTGAAATGTACAATTCTTCCTCTAAATATATATATGTATATATATGTGTGTGTGTATATATATACACACTATATATATACATATATATATACACTACATATATATATACACTATATATATACACACACTATATATATATATGTATACTATCCCAGAGACACCACCAAGTTTGATGTGGTTTTAGGTGTGGAAATACGAAGAGCCCGCTAATATAAAATGATAAACTCTCTTTTTGTGTTTTTAATTATTCTTTAAAAGCAAATCAACAAACAATAACAAAACAAAATTATATTCAACCCAAGCATGAAAGCACTTCCCCACAATGCCTAAGTTGAGTCTTTAATAATAGTAGAAGTTTACTAAGTAAAGGAGGATAGCTAATAATGAAGCAGCACATGTAATGACATTGAAACAAGAGTGCTCGTTATACATTCCAGGAATGTTAAAAAATTTTCAACTTAAGCATCAAGTGTTTATGAGAGAAGAATTTTGAGGCCAGAAACCAAACAGCAAGGCTCAGATCTTTCCAAGTATTTGGAGCTTGTTCTGTATCTTCATGGTAAACCATGAAGAATTAATATGATCAGAATCTCCTTTGAGAAAGATAATTTTGGTATCAGTACTGAGGGAATGAAGAAGAAAATGATACTTGATGCACAAAGATCTATTGAAAATATATTTTGATTACCCAGAAGGGGAAGAACACCTGGATAATTAATCAATCTGGGTTAAAAAAAAAGAAAAAAGGCTATCTCCTGGGATTTAGGATTGGAATAGAGAATGAGGAATATGCTCATCAAATATAAACTCAGTCTGAAACCCCCAGAAACAAATGTGAAACTACTCCAAAGCAACGTATTCTAAATGTAGGCTCTACAAGATTTTCTCAGATAAAGCCTTGTGAAAATGAGCACACAGCCCCAAATTACAAAACATACAAGCAAATACTCTTTTAGGAGAGAAAGCAAGCAGACAAAAGGAACTTCAGGTTTAGACATAACCTGGTTGACCTGTAGAATAATCTTCTAGAGACCACAAAATGTTTCCTTAATAATTAATTAATTTTAAATCATCAAGTTCTATTTAGATTTTTTTTAATTTGTCATTAGAGAAATGATATCTCATTTCTTTCTTTTGGTTTTAATTTTTATTTCACATTTTTAATTGTATAGTCCAAAAACTAACTGAAAAAAAAGAGTAAAATAAAGATATTTTCAGACAGACAAAGGTGAAGAGAAGTTACTACTCACAAAACATTACTAAAATTAATCTAAAAATATACTTCAAGAATAATAATATTGAACCCGGAAGGAAGGAGTAGGATACAAGAAACAATGGTGAGAAAATAAATTGGTAAATAATGTGTATAAATCTAAATAATCATTAATTGCATTAATAACATGACTCCTTTGGAAGTTGTAAGTACAAGGTGAAACGAAAACACTTGGCAGCAATTAGCATGTAAACTGGGGGCAGGGGAGGGGGACAATCTGAATTAATGTGATCTACAGTGTTTCCATATTTCAGAAAGAGGGTAAATATTACTTAATGTGAGGCTTGTTAATTATGCACATTAAATATCTATTTGTGCTTATTTAAGAAAACACAAATAGAATGTAGGAGAGGGAAAAATAAAAAATAAATAAAATTTGGTGAATCTTACAGGAAGCAGGAAAGGAGAAAGAAAAACAAGTAGAAGAAAAAGAAACAGACAGAAAGCAGGGCAAATACAAAACAGAAAAGAAGAAGAAAGAAAGAAATCCAAACAGATCTCTAATCACAATAGATATACATAGCCTAGAAGAAAGAGAAGGACAAATTTATTTAAGAAACAAAATCCAGCTATGTGTTATTTGGAAGAGATATATGCAAAAAAGGGAGGGGGCGGCAGGGTCCGGGTGGGGGGACTCAGTTTGGAAGTAAGTGAATGAAAAAAATACTACATACCAAAAAATAGAAAGCTAGAGTGGTTACATTACTATGAAACAAAGTATACTTCAATGAAAAAATCATTATTCCCTAATTATTACAAAATGACAAAAGGAAAACTTTACCAGGGAGATACAGTGTTTGGAATTTATAGGCATAAATAAATTGGAATTTATTTATTCCAATAGGCTTACTGGAATTTATGATTTAACTTCCAAAAGCATGAAGCAAAAATTGACAGCATTACAGGAAATAAATGGACAAATTCACAATTATAATGGCAAATTTCAACACACCTCTCTCTGTAATTAATAAAGACCCAAAGTTAGTAGAAACACATAAAATTTGAACAGCATAATTAACAAGTTTGATCAAACATATATAGAAGTCTGTATACAAAAACCATTTTTCCAGGCCAGGCACAGTAGTTCACGCCTATAATCATAGCACTTTGGGAGGCCAAGATGGGTGGATCACTTGAGACCAGGAGTTCAAGACCATCCTGGCCAACATGGTAAAACGCTGTCTCTACTAAAAATACAAAAAAAAAAAAAAAAATTAGCCAGGTGTGGTGGCACACACCTGTAATCCCAGTTACTCAGGAGGCTGAGGCAGGAGAATCACTTGAACCTGAGAAGCAAAGGTTGCAGTGAGCCGAGATTGCACCACTGCACTGCAGCCTGGGCGACAGAGCTAGACTCTATCTCAGAAAATAAAAAAGTAATAAAAGTAATAAAAACACTATTTTTCCAGTTTATGTGAAGCATTTATAAAAATTTGCCATATTTAACCACAAAGAAAGCACAGTACAATAAAAATGAATAACAAAACTATAACACAACTCACATGTTTAGAAATTTTAAAGAATATTAAATAATATATGGGCCAAAAGACAAATCATGACAGAAATTATAAAATAATTTAAACTAAATAATATTGACAACATTATATATCAAAACTTGTGAAAAGCAGCTAAACCAATATTAGAGAAAATGTATAGACTTAAATGTTTATACTAGGAATGAAATGGAGTAAAAAGCAATGAATGAGTCCAATTCAAAAATTTAGAAAAAGATGAACAGAATTTAAAAAAACAAAAGTTTTTAAAAGAAAAGTAAAATACCCTTTAAACTAATAAAACAGACGAAATTTTGGCATCTGAATTAATTTTGTAAAAGGAGGCATAAATGAAAACATTAGTAATTTAAAGGGGGAATACAGATACACAAGAGATTTTTAAATGCTAGATAGACTACTATGAACAACTTTTAAGTCAATAAATTTGAAAACCTAGACAAAAGAATAATTTCCTAGAAAAATAAAACTTACTGAAATTGACACATAAATAAAGAGCAAATCTGAATGTAACCATTTAAAAAGTTGAATATGTAACTGATCTCCAAAATACATTAACCTAGTATTAAAGAAGGGGTTTTAACAGATTTTCAAGTAACCAGTAATCCCATCCTAAAGAAACTGTTCTAGAGAACATATAGAGAAAGTGACAAGTCAAATCAATCTAAATAAAAATAGAACAGGTTTTGTGTGTGTGTGAAACTTGACAAGCTGACTGTAAATTTTATATGGAAGAATAAATGACTGAAACAATCTTGAGGAAGAGAAAGAGATTTGGCTTACAGATATCAAGATATCCTTAAAAAGATGTGACAATTTTAAAAAAGTGTTTGTGGCATCAGGATAAAGAAATGGACCAAATGATCAGAACAGCGACCCAAGCAACAAACCTGCACATTTGTGGGAACTTGGTATATGATGGAGAAGGCATTATTAATAAACCAGTGGGGAAAAGAATAATTCTTCAATAAATAGAGCCAGAACACTTGGTTAGGTGTAGAAAAAAGGTTAAAACTAGATCCTTACCTCGTATGCAAACAAAAAATAAATTTCAAATAAATACCTAAATATGTAAAGCAAAATAGAAATTTTTAAAAGAGAAAATAGCTTTATAATATCAGTCAAGAACAATTTCTAAAACAAGATGCCACTATGCATAAAAGCACAAACATATAAAGTATAAAACGGGATATTCATAGATTTGACTACTTCAAAAATAGAAATTCCTGTTAAGCAAAGTTCGCCATTAACAAAGTGAAAGACAAGCCACAGACTGAGAGATGACCTTGCAATGTATGTAAGCAACAAAGCATTAGTGTCATGTAAAACTGAAAAAAGAAAGCCTGTAAAGAATATGATACAAAATCCACAGAAATGAAACCTGAATGGCCAATAAACATGAAAATATGATCAACTTTATTAGTAAAGAGAGAAAGTCAAATGAGACTTTGCATGCGCTTTAGAGTTTCAAAAATTAATAAATCTGATAATACTAATCATTGTATGAGAGGACGGGATGAAGAGAGATCTAGCAAAAATAGAAATTTAATCACTCCTATTAGGAGTGTAAAGTGTACAATCAACATGAGCTGTTATTAAGTGGCAAAGTTAAAAATGCACATAGCCACGACCCAGCAATTTCAATTCAAGGTATCGATCTTGAAAAATTCTCACACAGGTGCACAAACAAACCCAAACGAGGTGCTAGATACAGCCCTGTTTGTGATAACAGAAAAGCAGAAACAACTATTTTTCTAAGTAGAGGAACTAATTAATAAACTGTGGTGTATTCATAGAATAGAATATCATACAACAGTTAAAGTGAATAAATCTGTTGAATCTTTATCATCATGGATTAATCTCAAATACAAGATGTTGAGTAAAAAAAAGCAAGTTGAAGAATGATATGTACAGTATAGTACCACTTATGTACATTTTAAAACATGCCAAAAGAGAATCTGTAGCTTGTGATGGAACATATACAGTTAAAGTTCAAAAATGAACATTGAAATACTTTA
Organism: Gorilla gorilla gorilla; assembly: GCF_029281585.2. Taxonomy (NCBI): domain Eukaryota; kingdom Metazoa; phylum Chordata; class Mammalia; order Primates; family Hominidae; genus Gorilla; species Gorilla gorilla. The sequence goes on from NC_086017.1 coordinate 180,582,037, forward strand.
CACCAACTTTAGGATATAGGAGAAGAGTAAGAGAAAGGAGGGGTGGGCCTTTATCTGCAATATTTTCTTTCTTTTGCAAAAGAGAGTTTGTTAGTAGATATGCAAAATGTTAATATCTGAGTGTATAGGTATTTTTATGTTCTTTTTCATATATTTGAAGCATTTCATAATATAAAAAAATGTTTTTTTGTAGTGACAGGGTCTCCTTATGTTGCCCAGGATGGTCTGTAATTCCTGGGCTCAAGCAATCCTCTCTCCTTAACCTCCAGAGTAACCAAGATTATAGGCACATACCACTATCCCCAGTTAACATTTTAATTTTTTGTGGAGACGGGTCTCCTTACGTTGCCCAAACCAGTCTTAAGCCCCTGGGCTCAAGCAATCCTCCACTTTAGCTTCCCAAAGTGCTGGGATTTCAGGTATGAGTCAATATGCCCAGTCTGAAACATTTCATAATTAAAAATCAAATGAATTATTGAGTATATAACACGAAAAAGGAGAATAGATATTGCCACTTAGAAATCCTGGAATCAGGTCTAAAGTCACTGCAGAGACAATTGCTGACCAAAGTAGATCCACCCAGGGCAAATGTCCTAACCAAAAGACCTGGAGTTTCCTCCAGGTCTCATGAATATGGACTACAGATGATACTAGAAAAGGCTCTAGGTTGGTGATTTGCAGACCAAGACTTTTAAGTATCAGTAATTAAAATAAATAAATTTTATACACATTAACACTAACATTATTTCACAAAAGAAAAGGCACTATAAGACAGAAAAATAAGAATAATAATCTCACAATAATCAAACGTCTTTGAAATGAAGACTTCAATTTATCTTCATGAATAACTACATTTTTCTCATTTTGTCTCAGAACAATGAAAACTTCCTAATAGACTAAGAGGAAACCATACCCCAATGTTTGGGACCTCTTGTTTCAGAAACATAGTCAGCATTGTTACCAACCAGAGCCATGTACCAACAAAACTAGCTCTGTAAGACATTTGTACCAACCTCAAGTGGATTTTAGAAATTACATGATACATTTTCACTTTCTTCATCAATCCTTCTAGTTTCATGTTTCAATCAGAAACATGGGATCTCCAAGACTAAATGTACAAAATGCTATGAATCACATCACATTCATCTATTGCCAGTTATAAAAGTTGTTTCTTTTCCTGGTTCAAGAAGTGATATAATTTCATCTATTTTTGCTATATTTTGGTTTGTTTGTTTAACTCAATAAAACAGGCACAGATGTATTTAAATATCAAAGAAAACACTTTTATCTGGGACTAGAATTCTTAAAGATAAGTGCTTTTTAAGCTTCCCAAGTTTGGTACATTAGTATTGTCTTCAATTCTGCTCAGCACAAACACACATTCAGTTTCCTGGGGTCAGTGGCATGACCCTACTGACTTTGAAGAAGAGTTTTAAAGGAAGAGAAGATGCACAGTGCTGAAAATAGATATGAGGCTATTTAGATATTATAGCAAGTAGGAGAGAAAGTTCGTGGGGTAAGAAAGAATTAGCTTTCAATGAAAAGCAAAATACGACCTAGTTGACCAACTCAATGAAACAGCAGTCAAGTCCATTGTATGAGAGCATAACTTGTTGAATAAATGGATCACTTTTCCATTCATTCCTTTGCTCAATTCCAAAGCCATTATTATAGGTTTGGCCAACCTCAGGACTTGTCATCCACTGAAGATTATTTTGGAATTTTTATCCTGAATCATATATAACAATCCCTGCTTTCAATGTATAATATTTTCAACCTAAGTAGGAAATAAAAAATAACTACTTGTGTTAAGCGCAGTCACAAAATAATATTAAAGATCAAGTTAAATACAGTTATTTACCATACACGTGTTTAATACTATTATTATATAACCCTACCTACAATACTGTTATTAAAGAAATAGTAATAAATGGAGTAACCAGTAAAATTAACTCATATTAGGCCCAGCATGGTGTCTCACGCCTCTAATCCCAGCACTTTGGGAGGCCGAGGTGGGCAGATCACTTGAGGTCAGGAGTTCAAGACCAGCCTGGCCAACATGGCTAAACCCCCTCTACTAACAATACAAAAATTATCCAGGCTTGGTGGTGAGCACCTGTTGTCCCAGCTACTCAGGAGGCTGAGGCAGGAGAATTGCTTGAATTCAGGAGGCGGAGGTTGCAATGAGCCGAGATCACACCACGGCACTCCAGCCTCGAAGACAGAGAGAGACTCCATTTTAAAAAATAGTAATGATAATAACTCATGTTTAGAAACGTAATCGTACCTACCTGCCTTTTCTTATTTAAATAGAATAGAAAGCTATAGTCAGAACAATGAACAATCTTCTTGTTCAAGCGCTGAAACTTTAGCTAATATGTTTTGTAGTCACTGTATTCTATCATTTTTCTTGAGCCTCCAGCCATACCATACAACTCCATTTATTCGTTCAAAAAGATACTTGAACATTTGCTGGGTACCAAGCACTGGGGCTCAAGAACAGAACTCACAGTTAATATGGTTTATTTGCAAACATGGTTTATTTGATCAAGTAGCATGTCTCATAAAACTTGATTCTAAATACCTGTGCAACACTGTCATTTTATTTTCCTCATCTTCAAAAGGAATAACGAAGCTTTAATCTCTTGCAAAACCTGTATGGTGCTTCTCCCTTCTCAGATAGCACCACGAGTTCCCACCAGTAACAAAACCACATTGCTGCCTCCTTCACTTTGCAGTTCCCTTAGAATCTAAAGAGGAACACCACACTCTGCTTTGAACACTGTCTTACATACATATATATGTATGTTTGTAAGACATACAGACATATGTATTTTTATATATACACATATGTATACATATATATATATATATTTCACACATATACTGGGTGTGTATATATATACTGGGTAACTGAAGTTCCTTAGATGGGAAATGATTTAATCTGTAGCAACATATGACTCTGCATATAATGCTGTGTGAAACAGAAACAGCCCTGACATTTTATGAATAGGGAAATGAGAGAGCCTATTGAAGAAGACTTGACAGCAAGAATGAAAGAATGAAGATTCAACTTAAGCTGTTGAAAGCCTAACAAGATAAAGGGCAGGAGAGTCTCCTTAAACGTGATGAAATAAGGCCTGAAAGGAAGGAACCATAGAGAGATTGACGAGTACACACTTTGAAACAGATGAGTGTGTTCAACCTGACAGTAACATGTGGTTAAATTAATCAAAGTACCAATAACCTTAAACGGTAGGAAAGAATACAGATTTATGCAGCAATCATCTTTGATGGTTGGTGTGAAATTTGAGCTAGATCAAAGAGGTAGAGCTTTTGAGGGAAAATAATTGTTATGATTATACAGCATTCTCATAACATGTAAACATGACACTGACCATTTCACTGTCTTCTCTGCTTGCCTTGTGTTTTATTTCCTCCACCTTAATATTTTAAAACAGGGGACAATATCAGTTTTTATTACCCAGAGGAAACACCTAATTTTAAGTGATGTTTCTCTTGTGATTTTCACTGATAAATTTTTGAGAGGGAATATTTTCAGAGAGTAAACTTATTGGTAAAACTAACAAGTTGACAGTTCACACTGCCCAGTTCTTCCTCTCTGGCTCCCAAGGGCGTAAGGCAGCCCAAATACCAAGCCCGCTCTTTGCCTTACTCTTGATTCATGTTGCTATGCTTTGCAAAACTGCTACCCAAGAAGTCAGATGCCAGAAGTTCTGTTGAGAATACAATTAAAGCAAGGAAAAGATAAAAAGATCAAACTATTCTCAAGGTGTAAGCATTGAAATACATTAGCTATAAGCTAACTAAAATGGCCAACTAATCAAAACACCCCATTGAATACACTCATCACCAAAGTTTTATTATACACCACTAAGCTCTTCCTGCTTTCACCTATCTGTATTAACTAATCAAGAGCACAATCTTTTAAAGCACTTATTCTTCAAGGGAAGGTAGAGGACAGTGAGGGACCCTGGAGCATCTGTATTTTGTAAAAGCTCCCCGTGTGGTGATTCTGATTCATCTTTCTACTCCAAACTTCCAACTGAGAGTCACTGCCTTCATGAGAAGAAATCTTTTAGTTATCTATTAAACTGTTTCAGCCATGGTGCCATTCACCTTCATCCTTATCATTAAAAATCAATAATGATGATCCAAGGAATGGAAGAGAGTCAATAAATGACACTAGTGAGGATGGAGAGGAGACTCCTGTTTGAAACTCACATCTAGCTTAAATCTTCCCTGTTGTAGGCTAGATCCTTTTCTCCTTCTTGGAAGACATTTGGTCACCATGCTTCTCTTAATAGTCCTTCATACAGTTGAGGACAGTTATTAAGTCACCTCTAAACCTTCTCAATACCGGTAATCCTGATTCCATTCATCTTTTTTCATCAGTGCTATTTTCCAACCCGTTAATCATTTTCATTGCTCTCCCCTGGACCCTATCCAAGTTCTCCACGTATCTTTAAGCTTCTGTGAATTATGTGACCGGTTTATAGCTTTGATAAGCCTGGGTGGTGAAAAAGGTAGAATCTCATCACAACAGACTGTAATTGTATGTGGGGGAGGACAGGGATGGAGCAGCAGATGGTTCAATTGTACAGAAAGTTTCACCACAAATATGATATTCATTTAAGTTTTTATTCTTTGATAATTATTTCTAAACACACCATATTATAATATTCTGAGCTACAATTAGAGTCTGTATTTTACACACCTGTCTTTTTAGTGCCAACCTGTGTCTGGCCTGGTTCTTTTACATAATAGAAGAGACTATATTTTTCGAAAGAATGCTTGTTTCTTAGTTGAAACAACTTTTAATTACAAAGTAGTACTATTCATAACACCTCTAAGAAATGGAGAGACTAGCATATTTTCATATTCCAATACTCATTCTTTCCATGGCTTTTCCAAATGAGGCTAAATGGCCCAAACCTGGATGTACTGGTAATTTGGACACTGGTCTCACTATCAAAACTATGAACCAGCCACTCACAAAAGCTCTTCAGTTTCAAAGCCATTAGTCAGGTTGTACTTACGGAAGGCAGCATGGCACAGTGATGTTAATTGATGGCTGGCCGCTTACAAGCTGAAAACTTTCAGCAGGTTGGGGTTGTCCTTTCCTCCTCTTTTAGAAGAGATAATAATAGATCTGTGTCGTAAGACTGATGTGAGGCTCTCATGAGCTATACCTGTAAAGTCTTCAAAACAGTGCCTGACACATAGTAAGCATAACGACCCTACCAGTAAAAGGGTCGACTCCAACTAGAAGTCACAAATATGGAGAACAAATGAGGACATGCAAAGCTTTTCTCTTGGATCTGCATTTAGGATATGGGAGCCTCCTCAAACAAGAAAAAGCCCTGTTGTTATGGGGAAATTAGAAGCAAAGAAAATTCTGCAGTGGCCAGTGGCAGAATTTCTCACCATTGAAAACATATTAGGGATGGGCAGAGTCTATCAGGAGTTCACTGGAATTCAGTGGCTAGCCAGTTGCCTCTATAAGCCTTAAAGATTCCCTTGAAGACAGACAATACACCCGTCTTTGGAAACATACTCCCATGTTAGAACCAAACGTGCATATGGAAATTATTATCCCTTAGCTAAGAGCTTTTGTTTTAAAACCCTTGTGGTGTTTGTAACCTAAAAGAGGGATTTCCTCAAGTTTTCTAAAACTGCTTCATTTTTTTTAAGAATCACCATGATCCATACCTCATTTGAGATCAAGTGAATCGTCAAACTAATGTGTTTTTTCAGGAAGCTAATTCTGTGACTTCCTTAAAGAGAGGGTTGCTCTTCCCAAGGGTTATCGGCAAGCCGCTGCTCTGGCTCCTTGTGCCAGTTGTTCTTCCTGACTGGCCATTTCCCCTCTGGCTGGAGATAACCCTGCAATGACTTCAAATTCTTTCGTTCAGTATCTGATTCCATCTCCATCATAAAGCCTTCCTCAGAGCATGGTTGGACCTAAGCATTTCCACGTCTTAGTTCATTCCCAAGATCCCAAGTTGACTTTTACTTGAACTTCAGTGGAAAATCCAAATCATGTGAAAATCAAAAAGAAAATAATGGCTCTTTCTTGATTCTATTTTCTAAACATATGGTAATGAACAATAAATGTTTACAGGTAGCTGTGATGGCTACAGAAAAATTTTCTTTGGGACCCCCATAAAATAGATTATATTCAGTAAACACAGCCAAGCATGCATAAACTTTAAGAAAGATTTTGGCCTTCTATCCATTCAAACTATTACCCTATTTCTTCCCTCTTTATTGCTACCATTCCTTCTGAAAAAGAGTTTATAAATTCATAACACATTAAAATGAGCAGACTCTTTAGTTCCTTAATCCTAGCAGTCTAATTTAGTAATTTCTTTAATGGCAATATTATTCTCCCCATGCCACAGTTCGTATTTGACTTCTCCTGACTCCTTGCTTCCCACTTACTATCAGCAACCAAGTCCTGCTTATTCTTACCTTATTATATTGTTCTTTCTATCCCTATTGCCACAACCTACTTCAGGTCCTTATAATTTACTCCCAATGCTTCTTTTGCAATAGCCCACTAACTAGCTCTCTAATTCTTCAATGATTCTCTTTTTCTTTTTCTTTTTTTTTTTTTTTTTTTTTTTTGAGATGGAGTCTTACTCTGTTGCCCAGGCTGGAGTGCAGTAGTGTGATCTCAGCTCACTGCAACCTCTGCCTCCTGGGTTCAAGTGATTCTCCTGCCTCAGCCTCCCAAGTAGCTGGAATTACAGGTGCCTGCCACCAGGCCCGGCTAATTTTTTTCTTTTACTGGTATTTTTAGTAGAGATGGGGTTTCACCATGTTGGCCAGGCTGGTCTCAAACTCCTGACCTCAGGTGATCCACCCGCCTCGGCGTCCCAAAATGCTGGGATTACAGACGTGAGACACAGCTCCTGGCCAGTTTTTCTGTCTTGTAATTCATCCTGCATACCTTTGCCAAAACAAACATCCTAAAGCATAATTCTGATTATGTCTCCTCACATTTCAGACATTCCAATGGCTTCTCATTATGTCTAAATAAAGTTCAACTCATATAAGGTCAATATGTTTGTTGAGTGAATCAGTACAAAAATTCCATATGTAGGCTTTAGCTATTTACCGAATAAAGTACAAAAGAAGAGTTTTGTTTTGTTTTGTTTCTTAGGCCAACATATGCCATATATCCTGTTTGTGGCCTCAGAAATGTGTGAATCACATTGATAAATCAGCTGAAAAAACAAAAGTTAGTATTTTACACCTTCTCTTCTCTAGAGTCTTAAAAACTCCTTCAGACTTCAACTGAATATGCCCTTTATTTCTGTTCTGTCTATTGATTCTTCTTCATTAATGTTTAATCCAAGGAACTCTGAAGTACAAGATGACAAAATACATAATTTGTACCAATGTTCACAATTATTTCTTCCATATCAGTTAAGTGTAATTTGAAATATTATATCTTAAATTAATAAAGAAGATTTAGTAAAAACATGTTTACCTGTGTGAAAAATATCTATTGAAAATAAAATTTATTTTTAATCCCATGAAAATAACAGACCAAAATGGCAGTGTAAGTACATGCCAAAATTGCCCCCTGTTCAAAAGTGAGAAATAATGGATAATGATTTTTAAAATATATGAAAGTGAAACTCTGTCCAAAAGCAAGAAAGTTTTCGTGGACCATAAAAGAAAAGGAAACCTACAATACTAAAGGATGCTTGGTTTATGCCCAAAGATGAACAGTAAGTTTTGGGTTTCAGTGTTTATACAGAAAAGGGCCTAAGCCTGCCCCACACATGACCCAAGTACACTGCATAAAGCCAGAGTTAAAACTTCACTGCCAGCCTCTGAACAGAAGGTAAAATAGTTCTATCCACACTATCACAAGACCTGGTGGAGTTGAGGCAACTGCTGAATTACCATACAGGGAAGAATGCATTCAAGAAAATTCCCATGCGAGATAGGCTCTTAAAAAATAAATTCACACAAGAAAATCAGCACTGTAAAGGTAATTGATAAGCCCAATAGAAGGGAAACCTATACAAAGAAATAGAAATAACTAAGCAATCTGAAATGGACTTTAAATAATGATGTTTACAATTCTCTAAGAGGAAAAGGAGGATTAGCATCAGTGAAACAAAAGTAGGGCTATAAAAAAAACAATACTTTTGAAAAAAACCAATTGGAAATTTTTAGATGGAAAAGTGTGAAGTAAAAAATTCAATACATGGGCTAAAGAATAAACTGCACACAGCTGAAGGGAAAATTAGTTAATTTTACGAAGAAACAATAAATCTCACAGAATGTAAAGAAATAAAGATATTTAAATAAATCAGAGTTAAGAGATATAAAACTATATACATATGAGTATATAAATATCCATATGTTTATATGTATACATATATATACCAGAAGGAAAGGACAGAAGAGATACAATATTTGAACAGATCATGGCTAAGTTTTCCAGAATTAATAAAAGACATGAGCACTAGAAACAGTCATAAGAAGTTCCAAAAAAGAAAACTCCAAACTTAGAGATGTTGCAGTAAGACTTCAAAAGGTCCAGGATACAGAGAAAAATCTTAAAAGCTTGCAGAGGGAAAAGACAGATTACCCACAAAAAAAAAAAAAAAAAAAAAAAAAAAGAGTATAGTCAGAATGAGAGAACTGTTCTCCTCAATAACCAGAGCTGCTAAAAAACAATGGACAAGTATTTTCAAAGTTCCAAGGCAAAATAGCTAAACCAGAATTCTGTATCCAGTTGTCAAACCATCATTCAAAAGAGCAGACAAGAAGAAGATATTTCCAGACTTATAAGACCTAAAAAAGCTAACTTCTCAGGAGCTATCTTGGAAAGAAATACTAAACAATTTACTTCGACCAGGGGGGAAAAAAAAAAAGAATGGGATGCAAGGAAAAACAGGGACCAAATAAGTCAACAAAACATGCTGATATATCTAAAGCATTATATGCTTTAAAAGAAGCTAGAACATAATAATGTCAAAAATAGGAGTTGATGGCAACAGCATGCAAGAGATTGAAGGGATGTTACAATGTATTAAAGTCCTTGTCTTCCTAGGGAGGAGGTTAAGACTACTTACTGCAGACATTTTTAGGAAAATTAAAAATTATAATGTATATTAAGGGTAACCAATAGAGGAAAAGCAAGAATAAAAATACACAGCTTGGTAACATTTTCTAAGGCTCTCTAGCCCTCACTATCTATCTCCAGAAGAGATAAAAACATCCTGTTAAAACTACAGATCTTGCTTTATAGTCACTTATGGCAACAGTGTGAAATTTCCCAGACAGCACTATATTCAATCAGTCACACTTTATAGTTTTTAAATAATGTTTAATAATTTAACAGTAGGATAAAGGAAGAAGGTTTAAAATAACTGAATAAAAATATTAGAAAAAGCCTATTTATTAGATCATAAAAGTCTATCAATGGATACTGTTAGATGATATATCTGAAAGTTAAATAAAACTGGATGAAGCCCCACACAATAAAAGTCACTGATGGCATTTGGACAGGCCTTCCATGAGAGCAGTGGATTAGGCAATCAAATAGGTACATACTCCTGTATCTTCCGTAAGTCTGATGGCTTTTTTATAACCATCTTTTTAAAAGTTTCAATCATTTATTGATTATTCAGCTTCTGAATAAATACATAGATGAAACCTGTGTATGTCTAAAAGAGACAAAACCATATTTAAAAAATTGATATATGGAGAAAAACCAAATTTAACATTAGAATTTTGAATACTGCAAAATAATAATGGTACTTGTTTCCAAGTGACATGATTATAGGTGACATTTTCTTTTCTAAACAAACTTTTTAATAGTTTATACAAGAAAAACACATATCATTTTCTATTGCTTTATCAGGCAAAAACAAATGTTTTAAAATTTTAACATTTTCCACATGAACCTATCTTATAAGGATTTAATTACTAAGCAATTATATAAATTTAAAGAAGCATTTCAAAATCCTAAGTAATTCTTCTAATACAAAAGTAGTTTTAATTGATTGGATATTTTAGGTTTAATTATTCACCTACATGTATAATATTAGATTATGTAACATGTTGCTTATTTTAAAAACAGGGCTAAATCTGATTATATAAACTTAATCTCTTCCATCTATACATTGACACAGTTGTTAAAATAATAAAGTCTCAATAGGAGAGAGGAAAAGTTTTAATAAAGAAAAGTTTTAAGAAAAATCAATTTATTCTTAATCTAAATAGAAATTAAGTTCAATTTGATCATTGTCTAGATTTTTATAAACTCAATGCATTTGTCCATAGAATTCAGGAATACAACTTACTTATCTCTCTGTTAATGCCTGCATTAAGGTACCTATACAATCAGGCCCCTCCAGATTTAATAAAAACACTTATTTAGAAATATTATTCTCAGATTTCCAACTATAACAGGGTAACTATAAGGTTTGCTTAGAATTTGAATATACATGCCTGGGTTGAGTTAAGCACATTAATATACAGATTCCATTCTGCATGACTCTGTATAATGTAATGAACACTAACGGACATCCCATTTCCTATATCTCATTTTTAGAAATTACATCCCTAGAGCTAAAGACTAGAAAATAGACATCAGAATTTTTTTTTAAAGTGAAAAGCATTTTCTAATAAAATTACTGAAAGGCATTTTACATTCAAGATACAATGATGTTCTACTTCTACTTAATATTTTTATCTTTATCAATTAAAAACAAACAAGAAAACCAGAAAAACCTCTTATTGGAGGCCACGTTTTTAACCCAGCTCTGAAAGACTCATTTGAATATTGCTAATAAAAAATGTTTACATGCCATTTCTACAAATTCTTATTATTGCATCTAGCTCAACAAGCAAGTCTGCAATTAACAACATAAAACATTCTTTCCTATGCCATTGACAAGATTTTTAATGACCAGGCTAGTCATTTACCAACTTCCTTTGCTTAAAATCTAATAAAGAATTCATTCACTTTTGGCTCTCATTCATGTTAGCTAGAGTTTTTCTCATCCTCAAGTAGAGAATGAATTCAAGATTTTAATTAGAAATGTTGGCTTCCAAAGCTATACTCAAGCTTTTATTTTTTTAATTTATAATTATGCTTAAGGATAAAACACTGTGCAGAAGTAGCTACACAACATGATTGCTGGGTCAGCCACTTACTGGTTCAAGGTCTGTATCAAATAATTATACTGGCTGAAATCCACAAGAAATAACTGATAACTATAATGCTACACAGTGCATTAGACTTTATTTAGCATCACCACATATGTCACATAATGTAATATTCACAAATTGTGGGAAAAGCAACATTATTTATGATCCTCATTGTAGTTATTGTTTTCTCGCAGGCCAGGATCTACTTCCTTTTCCTACAGTGCTCTGATTTCCTTTTGAATATTCACCTGTTACTCACAGAACATAGACAAGAAACTGGATTCAAAAACCCATCTCTCTTACAAGCTGGCAGCCTTGCCAAATTAGACCACTCATTGGAGTCCTTTCTGTGAACTTGATGCTTGCACAGAGAAATAAAGATACAAAAAATATTTAGAGGTTTTCATTTCAGTGGCAGAATCCATATCAGATTCTTCCTGCTACAAGACCTATCCTGATCTCCAACTCCTTGGAGATGCCTTGACTACTGTCCCATTTCCAAGTCTGATTTTCCAGCTTTCCTTTAATTCTGTGTGCTCCCAAACCTATTCTAATAAATTTTCTTTTGCCTAAGTTAGCCAGAGCCAGTGTCTGTTGACTGCAACCAGAGACCCCTGAAAACACCCTTTTACACATCAAATGCATAAATGTTAAGTAATTTCCCAGGGTTGCTCAATGAACAAGAAAGTGGTAATCTCATGACTTCTAATTCAGTGTTGTTTACACTCTGCCACAGATAAAGATGATCATACAACACTTTTTAAATATAGAGCTTGGTTTTCCAATGGTAAAAATGGCTTTAAAGTTCAACATCATTGTAGGAGTAATTTGTCCTCAGGAAGAAATGAAGAATAATTTAATTTTGGATAGTTATAAGTATGTCATAGAACTTTTAGAAAAATGCCACTCATTTCCATCAGCAATATTTTCAGATTTTTATAAAGATATAAACATATTAAACCATATGCTTCATATATTAGGTTATCAATGCCTACTGTTGACTAACTTTCCCAAATACTTCTTTCCTGAATTCAGATGCCATATAAAAGAAAGCAAAAAGCCACTGTAAATTAAATGAATTGAGAACACTAACAACAATAATGGCAACCATTATTTAAGTACTTACCACACGCCGGGCAATTCATTGGCATGTACTATACGATAGTAAATTCTCACAACAGCTTTGCAGAATCAGTGTCAATATCCCATTTTAGAGAGAGTGAACTGGGACTTACAGATGTTAAGTAATTTGATCAAGTTCACATAACCAAAAAACGATTAAAACTATTATCTAAAGCCCTTATTTTTTTCTGTGCATACCATATATCATCTCAGAAACACTAAAGAGAGATGTCAGTATAGAGCTTTATCCCTCCAATTCCCAGAGGCTTAGACAAAGAAAATGTTGGTGAAACCATTGGACTCTATGACAACTAGAACTGCATAAATCATAATCAATAGAAAAACTAAATTTATCTCTAGAATTTGGAAAATCACAGGACATATATGTTAAATAAAGATTCTGAATATTACAGTGATTGAAAAGACATTTACCCCCACTTAATGCAATAATTTGAACCAGAAAAGCCTTGCATTTTGAAAAAGTTTAGAAATCTTTCTTTTAGGTTTACAAAGAAAAAGGGGCCATCATTTTATCCCTTAGACTTCTGTGTCCTCCACCTGCTACATTACACTTCAAGAAATTTAACTTATATCAATCAAAATTTGCTTCTTAATGGATGTACATCTCAAACTCAGTAGCCCACCCTTTACAAACACTGTACAACCCAATAGTGAAAGCAAAAAAAGCTATGTAGTTATTTCTTTAAAACCTTCAGCAGTTAAGAAGAAGGAGACATACCAAAGCATATTTTTTCCATCTGGCTCCAGAACTTTAGTTCATGGGCAAAGTATATGGTATTTGTATTGGCAAAATAAGTTGTGATTTCAAAGCATCATCTAGTAGCACTGTAACATAGACCATGGTGCTAAATGAGGCATGCTAGTGAATATCGTTCTTGTAATAGTATCAATTGTTTCAATATGTAAAACTCTGTTTAAAGCTATATGTTGAATCTCTACTCTACTTTTGGGTGTCTGGCCATCCAAAAACTGAATCCCACAAGTTACTAATAGACTTGAACTAAAAACTATCTCTGAAAATAGATCAAAAGGCACACTTTGTTCAAGATGTCTCAGGGAAAAGGTGACTTCTGCTCTCAAAAAAAAAAAAGAAAAAGAAAAAGAAAAAGAGAAGTGTGTGTGTGTGTGTGTGTTTAAATTAAATGGCTGCACAACCTAATGGAGAAGCTGCCCAGACTTGCCATTTGGTGGGGGTGGGAATGTGGGAGGTGGTTCAAACTTATTAGGCTACATCACTTCAGCTGGAGCTCTGTCTCGATGGGGATGCTAAAATCCAGCAACCAAGACTTATACCAGTAAAGTGCTCAATGAAGATGTTCTCTGACAGGATTCAGTCATATATGAGGTACTCATTTTTCCTACTCAATTATTTAATTGCTTTAAGTCTCATTTTAAAAAGTCTTTTTAATATCTTGAAAGTTTACGTAATGGTTATTATGTGCAACTAACTATAATTCTATTCCACTTTATTTTCATGTAACATTATTGAAAAGAGCTCATAAACCAGATTCCACACTCAAAAACTCAAATTCCTTTCATACTGTATCATTTGTTTCCATACCCAACAAAATTGTATCTTCCACCAACCAGCCTGGCTGCCTAAATGAGACTTGTGGGATGCTATCAAAGGATAGCAATGACAAGTGAATGACAAGACAGAAGCTTGTCATTCTGCCTCTTCAGGGTGGGATGTGATTTTTGCCTATCCAGAAACCAGGGGTTTCATGTTACAAATTTATATTGTTTAAAGAAATCCCCCGCAAAGTGATTCGTGGCCAAAATAATTGCTGTAGCTATCACATTCTCAACATAAGCATATAAATAAAATATATGCTTACGCTTAGCATAGGCATAGCTGGCTGATTGCATCTGCATTTTTGTACCTGCAGCTAATTACTGGCCCAAAAAGGAGGCTACCCTCCGCCACCACCAAAAGGTAGGGGTATGGAGAGCAACTGACACATGACTGTTCTCTAATATAGCAGAGCTCCATCTATGTTGTTGCATGAATAGCAGAGATTGGAGACAGAAAACAAACATGTCTAAAACAAAAATGTCCAACTTCCTCTATTTATAATCTCAGTATTTATACTAGATCTGGTAATAAATGCAAGGCCTACTCCTCATATACTACTATCAATTAAGATAAGATTCCATTTTATCCAAAGTATATCATACCCTGTAATTCTCAAAGTAGTTACAATACATTTAAATAAAGTCAAAATCCTTTCTTAATCTTAGAGCAGGAATTTTTTTTTTGCCAACATGTGGTATTTTATGCCCTTACCAAAGGCATACCAAAACATCACATAATCTAATTCCAGTTTTCCTTGGGTTTATTTCAGCTTTATTGGTGTATATTTGCAAAATAGAAACTGTATATATTTGAGGTACATAACTTGATATACATATATATTGTGAAATGATTACCACAATCAAGCTAGTTGACATATATAATCACCTAACATAGTAATCTTGTGTGAGTGTGTGTTTGTGTGTATGCATACATGCACACACACGGTGAGAACACTTAACATCTACATTCTTAAGAAAATTTCAAGTACGCAATACAATATTGCTAACTATAGTCATCAGTCTGTCCACTGGATCTCCAGAACTTAGCCATCTTGCACATCTGAAACTTTCAGTTTTCCATGTTTTAAAACTTGGTCACCTTTTGCTGGAGGATAAGAAGAAGGAAAAGTACATGGCACTGTTTGGAGCCCACATGTAAGCCTATCTTTCCTCCTCATCAAAACCCTCTGAAAATAAAGACTCTTTCTCTGTCTTTATCATAAAGGTGGAACTGCGGGTTTTGAAAGGCTCTCACTGCCTCCTTTAAGGCGTTCTTGCCTCGCATCAGTCAGAGGAAAGAGTGCCCCCACAGGCCATCATTAACCTGCCAATTCTGCCTCCAAACAAGGAGGACAAGAGCTCACTAATTTGAAGATCAAAAACCCACTTGTCCATTATATAATTGGAATGAAAGGCAAAATGTTGCCGTTCTGAAGAGCACAGTAATTACTAGCTGTTAATTGCTCTCTCGTGGTGGCTCACTTTTAATTAAAAAGAACAGCTCGTTGCAGGCCGATAAGCAATGGTGGAGACCACTGGTTTAATCAACAAAGCAGAAAAATTTGTTTCTGCTGAAGCCAACAACAGCTTGAGAAATCTTCAGATGTCCAATTGAGATTAAAAACTGTCTATTTAGTGCAGTCAGATTTTATTTTAACCAAGGAAATGACTATTTGAAGTCTTCCAATGTGAGTGTCCCCGCCACATCCCCGCTGGTGCCGTGGGGACTAATCACGGGCTGGGGTTGTGATCACTCAAGTAAAGAAATTTAGCGACTTTCCTCTTGACTTCATCATTCTTGGGTAATTGGCCTGTCTGAGGTGAGTACTCTTTTTTTTTTTTTTTTTAAAGAAAGCGCTTTAAAGTATGGAAGGCCCACAGACTGTGCATTTAATTACTGTTCATATTTCATGCAGTCAAACTGAATTTCATTTGAAAAGAAAATGATTTACCTATCTTTAAAAAGCCTTAATGTTCTGCTTTGTTTTGTTTTGTTTTTTTCTTCCAGGGGTTATATATTTACATGCCAATATTTAGGGCACCAAAATTAATTCTGTAAGATGCTTCTGTCTTTTCCTCTTTCATCTAACAGCCACAGAATGCAGTTATCCTTACCCCAGGGTGAGGAGGTAGTCCCTGGAAGGATAATACTACATTTAGTTAAGAAGGCTCCCAAGGTTAAGTAGAGTTACTTGGTTCCAGTTTGGCGCATCTCTCTGCCTTTGAACAGTGTGTGTATCTGCCTCTTTTCTTCTCCCTCTTTTCTAAGTCATGATGGTTGGAAAGCCATTTGTTTTTAAAATTCACATGTTCTTCCACTTAACTGAATCTCAGGCTATATTTCAGTCTCGTCCTTCATCAAGGAGGAAACTTCTTCTCTCTTCACTAATCATAAGAAACACATATCCCTGAATTGTTTGGATAATATTAAAAATGTGTCTCAATCACAATGCCAGTGATATAGACTGTTGGTCAACTATCTACCCTATACATTGGGTGTTAGCGCTAGTCTTCCTGTACAAAATGGTTTATCACTTTGGCTCCAGTGGTGCCTCTGAAAAGATCTGTCCTCTTGCCGGCCACTAAAGCAAACTTCTCTTTCTCCTCAGACTAGTCTTTAAGATACAGCCTATAAACGCATGTAGGTAAATGGGTAATTTAATTTGGGTAATGAAAAATTAACCAATTGTTAGCTTAATTTGCTAGTCCTTTTCTTTGAAAACACTGATGACGTCAGGCTGATGGAGGCTGGTACCTCCTTCATGCCTTCATTCCTCCATGCCAATCTACTTAAAGGCATACAGCCGTCCCTCTTAGTAGGGAATTTATTAATTGAGTCTTGAACTGACTTTTCCAAATTAAGGTGTCTGCTTTCAGAAAGAAGGTGTAGGGAAGAAAAAGAGGGTTTTATAGGGTTTTCTTTTTCCCCTGGCTTCATTTATATCCAAGAATAAAAGGCCTACAATGGTGGAAAGAGCAAAGACCAATTTTGGTTTAAATCCCAACTTGACTTTTTTTTTTTTTTTTTTTTTTTGAGATGGAGTCTCGCTCTTTCGCCCAGGCTGGAGTGCAGTGGCGCGATCTCGGCTCACTGCAAGCTCCGCCTCCCGGGTTCACGCCATTCTCCTCCCTCAGCCTCCCGAGTAGCTGGGTAGCTGGGACCACAGGCACCCGCCACCATGCCCGGCTAATTTTTTGTATTTTTGGTAGAGACGGGGTTTCACCGTGTTAGCCAGGATGGTCTCGATCTCCTGACCTTGCGATCCGCCCGCCTCGGCCTCCCAAAGTGCTGGGATTACAGGCATGAGCCACCGCGCCCGGCCCCAACTTGCCATTTCTTAATAGGTAACCATGAGATACTTGTTTAGCCTCTTAAATCACAGTTCAATCCATGGAGAAAAGAACTCTTTTAAGAGACTATTTCAAAAACTAAGTGAAATAACATTTTGAATATACTATGTGCTCAATAGGTCATAGTTGTACCTAACATTTGGGGCTGGTGATAAATGGATGGTAATTCAAGAAGGGTCCCTCCACATTCACCCCTCTGTATACTTTCAAACATGGCAGGAGAACCTGGAGAAGAAAATCCCACAATTATTTTGTTGAGTATTCTCTATTTTCTCCTATCCCTACACTTCATCACTGAGCATGTGCCATTAATTGTTTTAACCACTGTAAAATCTGGCATGGGAATAGGGTGGGACACAGTAAACTGGTGAATGACACAAAAAGGAATTTGATAGGAAATTTGCTTCTATAGAAAGGTGGGAGTGCAAAAAAAAAAAAAGACAAAAGAGTTATTTTCTAAAGTTTAAGCTTCTGAAAATTTGCCTCAGGATGTTAATATCTAATACAAAAGAAGAGTAAACACACATACACACTCACACACACACACATGCACAAACACATTTTTTGTGAGACTCTTCTTACCCAGCCTGTCAATCCTGTAAATAAGTTTGGTGACAGTGAAATAAGTGCGGTAATGATAAGAAACTATTCTCATATGAGCAGCACCATCTCCTGATGCAAGAAGGCTATGCAACTAGAAAAATAATAAAATAAAATTATTTTTTCCTAAAATAGATACTTTCCTAAGGTACATATTCAAAGTTGTTGCCTCTTTGATGTAACATTCCTTTCTGATCATTCTACTGGGAACTATTACATGGCTTCTTTTATTTCTCACTGACAAGAGGTTTTTAAAACAATTACTTAACCCAGTGGAAAAATTCAATGCCTTAGTTAAAGATATTCGTCTTATTCTTAGTTACAAAATAAGTGTGACGCTATAGTCATCCTGCCTATATACAATCATGAAATATCAAGTTCTGGAGTTGAAAGAGACCTAAAGAGTCTTATGCAAATATAGGCCTTTAAAAGTTGCTAAATACAAACAAATTCAAGGAACAATCACTAAACTCCACACTAAGATAAATGCCGAAGAGACCTGCTATTAATGTGCCTCAGGGCTTCATCTTCCCCAAAAGCTCAGTAGAAAAGGTTCCCTGTCTAAGACTAGAACTTGGTGTTAAAAGTGAATGGCCCATTTGTCAGGAGCAGGCTCCACCAGCAGCTCCTGGTGTGACCCTGGATAAATCCTGTCACTTCCCTGATGTGATGATTGATGTTCAGAAGCTCTGAAGGCTCATCTAGCTTGAAAAATCTATTTTTCTATCACCACTTCAAAAAATTTTTTGATTATGGTAAAACATATATAAGATAAAATTTACCATTTTAACCATTTTTAAGTGTATAGTTCAGTGACATTAAGTACCTTCACACTGTTGTACGACCATCACCATTACTCATCTCCAGGGCTTTTTAATGATCCCAAACTGAAACTCTGTCCCCAATAACTCTCCATTTCCTCCTGCCTCCTCCCCCATTTCCTCCTGCCCCTGGTAACCACTGTTCTACTTTCTGTCTCTGTGAATTTGCCTATTCTAGGCCTCTCATGAAAATGGAACCATGCATTATTTGTTCTTTTGTCTCTGGCTTATATCCGTTAGCATAATGTTCTAAGGTTCATCCAAGTTGTATCATGTGTCAGAATTTCTGTCCTTGTTAAGACTGAATAATATTCCTTTTGTATGTTTACACCACACTTTGTTTATCTGCTCATCTGCCAATGGGCATTTAGGTTGTTTGCACCTTTCGACCATTGTGAATCGTGCTGCTATGAACATTGGTGTAGAGCATCCGTTTGAGTCTCTGCCTTCTCTGCCTGCTTTGCGATTCAGGAAGAGTCCAAGCCGACTCAAAGGCAGCCGGTCAGCATCAGGCTCATGCATCTCTTGACTCACTTTGTACCACACCAACTACCAGCAGATGCTCAAACAAATGTCCTCTGATAACAGAAAGCAGATTCAGTCTCTTTGGATCAATTACATGTTAAACCAAAATCCTCTTATAGGGTGGGGGCAATCTCAGACACGTGCATCGTGCCAGTTAAGGCAAAAGCCAAACAATGTGTATATGCACAAGCTTTTCTGAACACTTACAGTCCTGTGTCTACTCACGGCATCCAGATCAGGAGGGCTGGGATCACTGTAATCGATTCTCATCACTGTAAACTCCTGCATTCACTCTGTGATTGGGATGTGAAGGGTCGGGGGCAGGGAGGGAGTGTCCCCCCACCCCCCTTATTTCCTGTTTCTAATTTTCAGGCAGCACCTGTCACCAGCAGTCTTGACTTTCACAGTTTTCTTTTGAGCCTCTTTGCTTTTTTCTCATACTTGTTCTAAGGTTTATCAGAGGAAACACTTGCCCTCCCAAGGATGGCCTCCATGCTGTGACAGATTAATCCAAGTTGAGTGAACTTCCTTCAGACAGAGGACACTAATTATTATGAAGGCACTTAGAACACAATGCGAGCTGACATCTCACAGACCATTCCCTGCCAACTCTGCATTGTCTTAATGTCAGACCCTGTCAGTTCCCAGCCTTAATTATATCCTGTTTACAAACATTAGGCCTGACTTCAGATGAAGCATTAACAAAGGTTGACAAAGGTCAGGGTCACATTGCAAGGATGTTATCTGTCTATACTCTCCTCCCGATAAACCAGAGGTAGAGGGCCGATCCGAGAGATAGCTTTCAGAGCAGAAAAATGCAGTGTGGTCACTGGAATATCTAATCTCTGCGGACACATTTTCATCCAATCTGCTAAATGCTGTGGCAGGGAGAGGGGGGCAAATTTAGAGGGCCAACTTGGTGCTACTTATCTTAAATCCCCTGAGGGCAGACATGGCAAAGGTGTTGGTAAAAACCTCTTTCAATAGGAAGAACGATCATCACCCTTTGCCACTGAATCAAGAAACTAATTCAAAGCGTTAAAAAACAACAACCACCACCACCCAACCCCTGTTAAAATAGGGACCTGTTTTAAAGATGACAAGCAAGTTTGAACTACTATACTTGACTTTACTTTTTAAATCTTATTATTTTTAAATGTTTTTATATTAGGGTCAATGAGCAGCTAAGCAGATTTTTCTTAAGCAAAGCACCCTTTAGATTCATTTTACATGCTGAATTTGTAGGTATCACATCAGACTTGCATTCAAATTAATCAGACTCAGGTTTCTTTGAATTTCAATAAGTTAAAACAGTAATTACTATCATATACAACCCATTCTTTTCTTTAGGTTATGATCTTAGTGATCATCTGCCAAATCTCTATATTTTACAAATGGGAAGACAGTGGCTCAATGAGGTCGAAGTATTTAACCTAACTGAATCTTACAGCACAGTGGTGGAAAGTTCAGGCTAAAACCAAAATTCTCTCCCCCTAATCTAGGATTCTTTCCACACTTGGGAAATTAAACCTTTTTTAAAAAGTATTTTTAGGCCAGGTGCAGTGGCTCATGCCTGTAGTCCCAGCACTTTGGGAGGCCGAGGTGGGCAGATCACTTGAGGCCGGGAGTTCAAGACCAGCCCGGCCAACATGGCAAAACCCCGTCTCTTCTTAAAAAATACAAAAATTAGCTGGGTGTGATGGTGGGCGCTTGTAGTCCCAGCTACTCAACTTGGGAGGCTGAGGCACTAGAATTGCTTGAACCCAGGAGGCGGAGGTTGTAGTGAGCCGAGATCGTGCCACTGCACTCCAGTCTGGGCAACAGAGTTAGACTCTGTCTTAAAAAAAAAAGCACAAAAAAAATTTTTTTAAAAAGTATTCTTACAGAAGCTGACATCTATTTACTAGACATCTGTTTAACAATTTCTATAATTTCCCCCATCAGCCTTCTCTCCCAACTAAATAACTTAGATTCTTTTCATCTTATAAGTTCCTGTCTGCCAACATGTAAATTGCTTTAAATGTTCTTTTCTGGACACACTCCTCTAAGTCTTGAAATTCCCATAGGGCACACAAAAGCACTCAGTAGATAATTTATTTAACTGCTTGGGCCTCATTTGTTTCTTCCACAGTATTGAGGCTTGTATTGTGCTAGGTCCAGGTCATTTTCTTATCTGGGTCCAGTTAGTTGCAATCTGTTCAACAGGCCATCTCCCTAAATGCACAGCTTGTGCAACTGAGTTCCAGGTGAATTAACACTTTTTGAAATTTATCTCCTTCAGTCTCTAGCTCCTCCCTCATCCCCCAACCACCCTGCCATACCCTGAGGCCAAGGCCAAGACTTACTTCCAGGCCTCCTACTTCCTAACGCTCCCAAGAAAGGTCCTCTGTTCCCAGATTTTTGATTTCTTGCCACCAGTGGACAACTCTGAATTGTTCAGACTTAGCCCTATCTCCTCACATCTCTTTGTTCCTCATCTCTGTGAGAGGCATCTACAGCACAATGTTAACTCAAATGCAGTAAGCGTAAGAACAAATCTCCTCCAGGGTCCTTCTCCCAGTCCTCCCATCTTGGATAGAAGAAACACCATTCTCCTCATGCCCAATATTTACTTCAGAGGGTCCTTTCTCAGCCCTAGCTACTTCCCCATAGTGACCAACTACATCTTGTTAACTGTTTTGTCCAAAGTGCCTGCCACAGAACCTGGAACATAGTAGGCACTTATAATATCTGATGAAAGAATCAATTAATGAATCAATGAATGAATAAACTTGGTGAAATCACTAAGTCTTGTCTATCTTTCTCCACAGCATCCCAGCTCCCCCTTCCCACTTCTTTCTGCAGGGCCATCTCCATCCTCAACACTTTCATCACCAGGAGTCTGACTTACTAGAAACCAGGGTTGCTATATCAACTTTAGTTTCTCCACCTAATCCCTCCTAATCATGGCTGGGCACAGACAGAAGCTCTGTACAAAAATTAGTGCTTCAATCTTACCTTAAAAACAGATCCTTTGTGACAATTCTATCAACTATTCTAATTTGTTATATAAAAATGTCAAGTAGCTCTAGGCCCGGGTCCAACTCCTGCCAAATGTGACTTATTTTGTTTCCCCAGGATGACAATGAAATGCTGTTAACTACCTTTTGATGATGATTCTCTGAACAGGTGTGCACCCCATAACATTCTGTGGTCTAGACCAGATTTCCCAGCTTATGGCAGATTATGTCATTTGGGACAGATTCCAAGGCTTGGTTTAAATAGATGTATTACTGCCTTGCTGTTCATGCATCAACCACATGCACAGAGTGAAGGCAGATGAATCTGCCCATCAAGAGTGATGTGGAGCTCTCTGATGACAAACTGGACTTACGGTAATAAAATTGAGGTTAGAGTGAAATTGAACTAAAATCCCTGGGTGTTATAGTCCTTTAACTTGCTTCACTCACTGTGATGAGCTGCATAGTTCAGAAGGCAATAGTTACTAATAGTTTAAAAAGTTGTGCTTTAAGATGTTTCCATTGCAGAACTGTAAGTTGTGTCCTTTTTGTGTCTGCCAGCCAGTGGCTGGAATGCTCAGTCCGGAATTTCTATCAATTAGCAGAGGAAATAAATGCAGCGGGTAGAGGTAGAGGGGGAGGGAGAAAGGCAGAGAGAAAAAAAATGAAAAAAATGAATTCTTTCCTTTAAAACCTTGAGGAGGTGTGATAAAGCTGGCCTTTTTGCATGCATTACATATATATTTTAGTACTAAGTACAATTTAAAGATGGACAATAATCATCTGTTATCTGGGTCACACTGACACATTAATGGTTCTATTTGTAAGTCTTAGGACAAGATCAATAACTGAGAGCTTTAAAAACATCAGGCACACCTGCAACCTCTTCCCACCACTGAAAAATAACTGCCTGCTCTTTTTTTCAGGAGGTCATTTTACTTTCTCTGCATTTGTAATGCCAGTCATAGGCACAACTTACTCTCCCATCAGAATTGGATTATAGCCAGTGGCTAGCGCATCCAGAAATACAGACTGAATATTTCACAATTGTTCTACAAGGGTGTGCACATACTTTACTACCCCAAACCAAAAAGAAATCTAATTTTAGGGGGAAAGGAGTTGAGATGGTCATAAGAAAACCATGTCAGTAATCTAGCACATACCTTTACATTTTTTAGTGTGAAAATGTCCAGTGCTTAAGTGAACTCCAGAATTCCTAATATGCTTACAACAAGCTGTTTAATTCAAGTGCAAGAGATCTTTTCTAAGTAGGAAAAGACACACTAACACAAGCAACATTTTTACAGTTCTTAAGCATAGAGTCAAAAAAAAAAAGAGAGAGACATCGTTTTACAAAATAACTTGTTTTTCCACACTCATTCTGCCTTATTTGTTCAGTGGTGAATGGTTGGGGGACAGAGGGAGTCGGCGACTAAAAGGTTTTTGGTCTACAAGGAGTTGGAAGCATGTGAAAGAAGAGGTTTTGAGGATGTATAATTAAGCAGAAATCCTCAGCACTCACTAAACAGGAATCAAGGTGAATGGAGGATCAATTGTGACCACACCGACTACTGAAGCCTTGAGTGCCAAAACCTTTCCTTTCATTCAGGCATCTGGTTCTAAAGCAAGATAATTTTCAATTTTAAACAATGCTAGATTTGATTGTAAAAATGTCTCTTGCATGCGATAGGACAGTTGCTGTCCTCATTCTCCTTTCCTCAGCACCTTAAATACCAGCCACATAGCAGATGCCCAATGAATGTTCACGGAATGAGTAAATAACCCCTGAACGGGTTCAAGGGTCCAAATATTGTCTTGGGTTCTCCTATGTGTCACGCTTTAAAACAATCCCTTTATAATATCTGAGAGCCAGTATAGTTTTAAATCAACTTACCAACAATATACAATTCAACTCAGAAAATAAATAGAAATAAGCAATATAATTTTCTGCCTTACTGGTCAGCAATCAAAAACTTTTTAGAATCCTGGTAGACACAGTACTGGATAATTCTGCATTAAAAGAAGAAGCAGCAGATCAAGACTGTCCTCAGCAGTTCCACCCACATCCAACAACTGAGAGAGCAGTTGCCTTCTGAGAATGACAGTAGGGAGCTCCAAGCGGAGCTCCCGCCCAACAGATCCAGCCTCACCTTTCATTTCGCCACAGCATAGCAGCAGCTCTCCTGTGGTCCTGCTTGCATGTAGAGAGTACATGAGGGGAAAAAAGAGGGATCTGGTATGGGATTGTACCATAGGCCAGATCCTAAGGAAAAATATTATTTTATACTCCTATGACAATCCCAACTCACTCCATTGTGTCTGCCCAAGTTTCTGAGCAACTTGGAGCTAGCCAACTCCTGTGGGGCCAGCAGCCTAGGCAAATAGCAGTCATCATTTATTCGTACAACGTAAATATTCAGTACAGACATATAAAGTAAATATTATTATCACCATTTTACTGGGGAGATAATTAAAGCTAATCTATTTAGCAGGTAATGGAGTTAGGATCTGAACCTTGGTTTGTCTGAGTTTAAAACATGAGAATTTTTTTTCACCATACCATACTACCTCCTGAGCCCTATCCAAGCTGAGACTCCATAAGAGAATGTGAGTTACACAAGAGGCATCATCATCTGCATTCAAAGTAGGCAGCATTTTCAGATGAAGTCCTTTGTATATATGGGCCTAACAATTTAAGCTCAAAAGATTAAAATTTGAAGACACCTAAATATCACAAAGTGACAAACATTTTAGAAGTCTCTCATCCCACCACATACTACAGAGGGAAGCATCTTTGTAAAAATATCTTGCAAGATTTACTTGTACTTATAAAAATAAATTTTACATATATTAACATTTAACATGTATTAACATTGCATAGTACTTTTCCACTGAAAGAGTTCAAAGCATTTTTCAAATACCAATTTTTTTATTCATCTGACTGGGGGGAATATGCTGAAACATTATGGACAAGCTCTAGGAAGCATCTCTTAAATAATCTAACTTCCTTCTTCCCAAAATAATTCAGGCATCTCAAGATAAAATACACATAAACACTACGACTAGTCAAATAGAAGTCCAAAACTCATGAGAAGTATTTAAGGAAAAAAACTCAAAACCTTGACAATTATGGTCATTTGAGCACTGAATTTAATGTTCAACTTCATGAAAAACAAGGTGAAAAGGAAAAGAAGTATGTTATATGTAATTCTCATTATCTAATAAAAAGGACTTATATGGATTGTTGTTTAGGAGACTCTGAGTAAGATATTGGATAATGTTTTCTACCACTATTTGATAGAAAATACGTGAATAGTTTTCATATGACATTACCTAAACTGACCCTCAACAAAAATTGAGAGTATCTTTAAGCAAGAAAGCAATTTGTTTCAGATATAACTCTATTTTCCTTCTACGTAGATCATATCTCATTGTTTATACTATGAATAGCATACTCAATTTCTCCCATTTTTTTCAAGATCTTTTAGTTATCTGTAAATTTTTAGCAATAAAAGAATGTTCTTTTTTTTAAGGTAACATCTATAGACATTTACTACTGTGTAACCAAAGCCCTGTGCTAAGCGTGCATTCTCTTGACCCGGAGACTCAGGGCTGTCAAACAACTTACCCTCAGTACCATGACCACATGTGACAGACCCAAGATTCTAGCTTGGGTCTTTCCAATTCCAGAACCCAGCTCTTAATTATCTGCTATAGATTCTCTTCCATCACATGTTTGCAGGATTTGCAATAGTTTTACCTGTGTTTCCAAAGTCAAATAGATATGAACATCTTCCTGGGGAATTAATATTTTCCTTAGGTCCATTTTTTAAGGGCAGACCCACAGAGGAAAAAGAATGCTAGTTGCTTTTGACCAGTCAAAGCATTGAAATCATAACCTAAATTTTAAAAACCTAAGCAACGACAATAAATATTGCAACATGCAGGCAAACGAAAAAGGTCCATGTGGATGGTAGGAAATCATATACTTTGTGGCATGAGCAACAGGAACTTTCCTTTCAGGTCACCGATCAATTCAGTCAGTTGAAAGTAATCCATTGTCATCATGGATAATATTATAGATGAAATCCATTGGTGATCAAGAAACACCTAAAATTCCATGGATCATACAACAACAACAACAACAAAAAGCAATTACCATCATCATTCCCCGGGCAGGAAGCTCCAGGGAGACCCAGAAGTGGATGATAAAGGGGCCACCACCACCTCTTAAATCTTGTTGACTACTTCCAGGTGAGCTTTTTGGCATGGGGAGGGAATGGAGCTAAAGAATCTTGCCTAGCTGTTAGATTTCAAGTAGAAATTGTCAATAGTTGGGCTTATGATCTTCTAGTTTCCTTTGTAAGGTAATAGATTTATCTAAGCATGGTAATTTTCTTACTACTTTTAAGCAGATTGTATCTCTGAATTTTGTGAAGATTTATCCAATATGTGCCTAAGCATGTAGACGTTTTAGACTATAAGGGGGAAAAAAGATATTGCTAGCTTGTCCTATAAGAGGGAGCAGGGAAGGAAATGTCCTCTAGGGCTTATACATTAGACTATTTCTAATAGACTATTTTTCTCTTCAACTCAGCCTAAAACATACTCTGAACCCTAAAGTTTTTCGATAATCTTATGCAAAAAAAAACCTCTAGAATGACTGCTATTTTCTAAACATTACAATAGAAGAACCCCTAAGCCAGAATTGATGGCAGCTATGTTTCTCACAAAGACACTCCCAAAATAAGAAGAGACCAGTGAAAGCCCAAGGATTTCCATCCATTGATTCAGTCAGGAACTGTGGTAGGTACTAGAGGTTCCATAACTTAAAAATATTCAGACACATTTGAGTTCAAAAAAAGAGAGAAAAAATAAGTAAATCGAGAAATAGCATTTGCACTCAAGGAATTTACATTCCAACAGAGAAGTCAGACACTAAACATCAAATTGTGCATAGCTATTTAATT
This sequence comes from Gorilla gorilla gorilla, assembly GCF_029281585.2. Lineage (NCBI taxonomy): Eukaryota > Metazoa > Chordata > Mammalia > Primates > Hominidae > Gorilla > Gorilla gorilla. Next base: position 180,609,226 of record NC_086017.1, read on the forward strand.
AAAATTATGTTAAGAAAACAGTTGACAGGGCCGGGCTCTATGGCTCACGCCTGTAATCCCAGCACTTTGGGAGGCCGAGGCGGGCTGATCACGAGGTCAGGAGATCGAGACCATCCTGGCTAACATGGTGATACCCCGTCTTTACTGAAAATACTAAAAATTAGACGGATGTGGTGGCAGGCGCCTGTGGTTCCAGCTACTCGGGAGGCTGAGGCAGGAGAATGGCGCGAACCTGGGAGGTGGAGCTTGCAGTGAGCCGAGATCGCACCACTGCACTCCAGCCTGGGCGACAGAGCGAGACTCCGTCTCAAAAAAAAAAAAAAAAAAAAAAAAATCACCCAATTTTTTTGAGTTGCTGTGAAATTAAAGCATATACACAGGGTCTGTCATATAGATGAAGCTCAATAAATGGGAAGGACAATACTGATCATTAATATTACTAGTAAGAGTGCCAGAGGCAATGGGGTCAACTCTGAGAAGATAGGTGAGGCTGGAGGGATGACACAGAAGTACCAAAGACCACTGTGGCAGAACAGCTTGGGTGAGTATCAAAGACCTAGGCTGGTTGGGTCCAGAGTTCTGGGGCCAGAGGGTCAAAAACAGCAGGACTATCTCTTCGTTCATAGCTTGTAAACTTCCCTACTCCTTAACAGCTTTTGAGACCCTGCACTTTGAGCTTACCGAGCTCATGGTAAGTGTCTTGATTATTTTTGTATTTCTGTCCTTTAAGAAGTGATTGGTAAATGCTCACTGTGATTTGAACATGATCATCTCTTACCCAAGAGGAAAGGCTGCCTTTACTTTTTGGTGTCCATTCCCAAGAAAAAGAAGGCCAGACAGAGCCCATAGCATGTACTTTTTCATTGGAGGAGAGACTTCAAAGTTCCATTTCATGTGGTTAACCCAAAATGTTCTCATCCATCTCCAGATGCCCTAGTGTCTCCAGAGGTGTGAAGGTCAGTGGTCTGAGATGTGTGGATCAGACCAGTGCAGCATTGGAATCACTTGGGAGCTTGTTCGAAATGTATGTTCTTGGGCTCTTTACCAAACCTACTGAATGAGAAACTCTGTTGGTCAGACCCAGGAATCTGTTTTAGTAAGAACTCCAGGGATTCTAATGCACACTCAAGTTTGAGAAACACTGCTCCAGGTAGCACCTTAATGCAGTCGGCTATTCATATCCGTGGGTTCCATATCTGTGGATTCAAACAACCACCGGTCAAAGCTATTAGGAGGAAAAAATGTGTCTGCCTTGAATAAGTACAAAATTTTTTTATTGTTGTTATTCCCTAAACAATACAGTAAAAGAACTATTTACATTGTATTAGGTAATATAAGTAACCTAGAGATAATTCAAAGTATATAGGAGAATATGCATAAATTATATGCAAATGCTATGCCATTTTATGTCAGAGACTTGAGCGTCTGCAGATTTTGGTATCCGTGAAGGGTCCTGGAATCAATCCTTCACAGATACAGAGGGATGACTGTATACATGTTTTTGAACCCTGTAAGTAAAACTTCTAGCGTTTCCATGTTGAGAGGCAAGTGGAAGCTACAATTACATCCTTACTCAATCATGTAGCTCATGTTCATGCTTCTCATGGAAAATTATTTCAAAAATATTTGCTAAATACTTACTAAACAAAAATAGTAAGATCTTGATCTCAGACCTTAAAAAGTTCTAGTTTCTTTTCTTAAGAGACCAAAGGGTCAGCTGCGGGTGGAGGCACCAATTTCCATGTATTAGTCATGACTCTAGGTTGCCTTTTTGGAGGCATGTGGAGTTAATATGAATCCTCAGTCTATGTCAGACCCATTATTGATATAATAATAGACTTAGCATCCTTCTGCCTTGGTTCACAGTGAGCAAACCTACAGCTTTAAAGCACAGTAGGTTTAAACTCTTAAGAGCCAATGTATGATAAGTGACCTCAGAAAAGTAAGCCAGATCTCTCTAGACCCACTCAGCCATGACCAGGTGATCTCGGCATCAGCACTAATCCAGGCATATTAGCCCTGGGCATTTAGAAAAGATTATATGTGATCATATGGATGTAAATGTGAGAAGAACAATGTAAGGTAACAGTATAAGGAATAGACATGGATGGTGTGTGTAAATCATTATGGCAAAAGAAACCAAAAAGAATAGTTAGGTAGGTAATCAATCTTCTGATGTGTGTGACAACCACCTGGCACTTGGCCAGATTTTATAAGTAGTGCTCTGAAGTAGTGAATGTTTTTAGTAATTGATTTACACAATTTACCCCGTACCTGTACACACTTGTAAAGAACCAGTATTTAGTGCCAGATCGAGCATCTGAAGACTTAAAAATAGACAATCCTGATTAGCTGTGTTTGCAAGACTTCCCCGACATAACAGATGTCAGGAGACGAGTGTGACATCATGTTATAGATGATTTTTGTAACGTCATCACCTTGAAAAATTAAAATTAAGGTCAGCCCAGTGGAGATCTTTTATCTTTTCTTTTTATAGAAAATGAACAAACAAAATGTGATGATGAATATATTAAGTAGAAATGCATCCAAAAGCAATTTACCCTTCCAGACAGGCTCAGCAAAACACCAGCAGGAGCCACACAAACACTTGGGTAATGGAGGCAAAGGACAATAAAGGGTCTTGGGAAGTGCCTCTGTCCTCCCTTCTGGGGCCTATAAAGAGAAGCCTAGTCCTTTCAAGCAGTTTCTCCAGATTTTACAACCTGGTTCTGCTGGTTAAGAGAGAGGATCCTCAAGAAGAATCAGTGCATGCCAATGGCATTCCAGAAGATATTCACCATCAAAACTCACTACTGCAGGTAATTTTTTTTTTTTTTCCTAAGAGAGAACTTCTCTCTGGAGAGAGAGGAAGATAGGCTTAATTTGTGCTTTTACAAATTACATACTGGGCTCTGTACTGCAAATGTGCTTAATGAAAGAACAGATGCTCACAACTACCACATTGGGTTAAGTACTTAGGCACTGACATGGAAGCATGAAGGGCCCCTGTGTATCCATTCCCAAACTTCTTTAGGCTGTTTATTATCTATGCAATGTAAGAAATGTTTTTTAACCGGAACCCCTAAGTTGCCAAATTAGCAAATAAAAATACAGGGCCCAGTTAAATTTGATTCTTCAATAAACAAGTAATTTTTCAATACAAGTATATCCCAAATATTGCATGAGACATACTTACTATAATATATACACACACATATATATATATTCATATACAGGTATGTACGTGTATGCATGTGTGTGTATATACACACATATACACATACACGTACATACCTGTATATGAATATATATGTGTATATATATTAGTGTAATATATATATGTGTGTATATATACACACATATATACACACACATACACATACATACCTGTATATGAATAAATATATACACATACATGTATGTATATGAATAAATATATATATATATATTTGCTGTTTATTTTAAATTCAAATTTAACTGGGCATTCTGAATTTTATCTGGCATCTTATCCCTGAACCTATCAATAAGAAATTTCTCTCTTGGAACTAAATATTAGCCCAGGTGGAAGAGAATATAGGAATGTGGAAACTAAACTTTTTAATGTGTACAGGGTCCTGCAGATTGCACTGTGCTTACTTTACAACTTTCCTGTGAGGTAGGACCAAACTCTTTAATCCTCACTTTACAAGTGTAGACTCTGTGTTAAAGAGTTGCAAAATAAAAGAGCTGGGATTCAAATCAAGATCCTCTGACATTTTGCAGAGGACTCTGTCAATCACTACACTAAACAAACTTAAAAAAGGAAGAATTAAAGAGATTGGCTAGAAAGGGCTGCTTTAGCAAGTAGAAATACCTGGCGCAAGCATGGACACTCTTTTCTGTTTTCACGCCTAAGTAAGCAATCATCAGTCTATGTTCTTCACAGGCTAAGAGTAGCCATTAAGAAATGAAAGCAAGTTTAGATTTCACCAGCATGTTTGGATTTGACATTCTGCATTTCAAGAAACCAAGGTCAGCTCAGTCCTTTTAGCACTGGGACCCAGATACCACCATGATTTAAGTAAACAACAACCCTAGTGAATTTAAGGGTAAGTGGTGGAGTAATTGCTCATGGCCTCTCTTGCTTTAATTTGGACTATCTTTATTTCTAAATCCATTAAGGAGAGCTTCGTTTCATTCTGCAAAACACTAGTAAGTTCTGTAATGAGATCGAATTTATCCTTGTGAATACTGTCAGAGAATTAAAAAATGAGTATCAGAAATAAAATGTTAACCTTCTCAACATTAGCTGTCTTATTTTCCATCTCCAAGCAATGCTATAGCCTGAAGAACTCTTAGGTTAGAAAATTATAGAAAACTAAACTGTATACTTGTTTAAAAAAAAAAGACATATTGTGAGATTCATCTGTCCCTGGTAAGACATTCCAAATTCAAATCTTTCTCTAATCTTCCTCAAAATCAAATACTAAGCTATATTTACCATATCAAGAAATAACGGAGTTTCTAATACCACAGAAACAAACATGTTTCTCATCTGTTTATTCATTTTTAGAAGCTGTGCAATGAGTAATAATTGCCTATGAAAACTGTCTGTGAAGAATATTGTCAGAAATTCCAAACTGCTCCAGAGCGGTGGCAAGAAAGTCCAGAGATTATTATTGGGTAATGACATTGGAAATAAAAAAGTATATAGTATTACAGTATTGAGCTATTAGAGTAAGGAATCAATTCAAGGAGACAAGCAAAATTTATATACTTTATTGATTTTAAATTTTACATGCTCTGCTATGTGAGTAAATCTTTCGTAGTAATTCTAAAGCTTTGAAACATTGTAAATAACAGGGACTGTAGGGAGTTCAGGACAGCTATTTTTTCATACTGAGAGTATATAGCCTTTAATGCATATTAGAAGAAATTGGAGTAATGAAATACCTTAAAGCTAACTTAAGTCAGGGTTGACATGTTTTTGTTTGGTTTTGTTTTTTGTCTCCAAAAAGAGAGCACGTATCAGGTAGTGAAGTAATTCCAGGTAGCATTCTACTTAAGGAAAAGCGTATTAAATTGATCTTACTGTATTACATAAATCCAACATATCCTGTGTAAACTCAGAAACAGGTGGCTCTTTGTAAAAGGTGGCTGGATGCAGCCGGGCGTGATGGCTCATGCCTGTAATCCTAGCACTTTGGGAGGCCGAGGTGGGTGGATCGCCTGAGGTCAGGAGTTTGAGACCAGCCTGGCCAACATGGCAAAACCCCATCTCTACTAAAAACACAAAAATTAGCCAGACATGGTGGTGGGCATCTGTAATCCCAGCTACTCTGGAGGCTGAGGCAGGAGAATCGTTTGAACCAGGGAGGCGAAGTTGCAGTGAGCCGAGATCATGCCACTGCACTCCAGCCTGGGCATAAGAGCAAAAACTCCGTCTTGAAGGAAAAAAAAAAAAAAAGTAGCTGGATACTAACCAATAGCAGTAAAGTTTTCTCACAGAAAAACAAATGCACTGGAGGAAAACACTGAAACAATAGTTGACTCAGGATTCCATCACCGAGAATTAGATTCGATTTGAAATAACCCCTGTATGTTCAATGTTGAATCGAAAAACCTCAACGTTGGGACGTCGGAGAGCCTGTTTCCAGATAGGCATTTGAGTAAGCCAGTCAGGTTCCTGGAGAGTGCCATTTGTATTAAAAAGATCAGTTTTGGTCATTTGTAACTTTCAATCATATATATAATATACAAAATGACAGACATGAAGGAGGTGGGAGGAGTTTTACATTTTTATTGCAATGAGGGCTACTGACACTTAGGAAAACGTTTTGACACATTCAAGTGTGAGCAACAAATCTGTCCACTGATTCATAAACCACATGTTTACTTAAAGAAGCCTGGTCCAATAAATGAGGATCAAAATTTCAAGTGCTTAAGTCCATAAAATTCCCTAAAGTAAAATAGTGTCAGCAGAACACAGTTTGACCTTCTTAAGATGAGTGAAGATTTTCAAATAAATGCACAGCCTGCTTATATTATTCTCATTTCTATACAATTTGTTTTATTTTTTGTATCTGTACCCTATTTTTTTTAATTCTGAGAAGCCACAAATCAACTTTTCAATGTTTAAACTTGTATGAGTATGTGAGTGCAGTACTCAGGTAACTAAGCCCTGACTACTTTTGGCAATTTTGACTTATATTTACCCAGAGCATGTCAGTATGCTTGTTTGGAAGCCCTATTCATTACAAAGGTTTTATTTTTCTTGTTGTGCCACTCCTCACACACTCAAAGCTATATAAAATAATGATTCTACACATTTGCAAAGACCTAAAGGAAATGTTGGTGATCCTAAAACACATCACATTCAGACGAAAGGAAACTGGTTCTGTATTTATTAAAAAGAGATGAGTTTCGTATTTCTTCAGGCTTCTAGTGTGAGCTATTAAGAATGGAAATCAAAGTCACTGTAACTATTAACACTTAAAAGTGAAGCAATGGATCATTACAGTTTCTTAAAATGGAAAACCTTCTCAAAACTGGATATTTCTAACCAACCTACCAGGCTCTTATGCTGGCCACCAGCATAGGCAACCTTTGTATGTTGGAGAAGGAGGGGGAGGAGGAATTCCTGTTAGCAGAGGGAAGTGAGCAGGAATGGTATAGGAGAAAAAGAAAAGAAAGAAATCTAACTCAACAACCTTGAAAAGTTAATTCGGAAACTTTTGTTAGTGACTTTGGACTTCATTAAACTCCATGTATCACTATAGCAGCATGATCTCAACAGTTTGAAAGGTATTTGTCATCAGCAAAAGAAAAACATTATTTTTAAAGGAGTAAAGAGATTGATGCATCACTATGGACTACTTAAGCCCCACGCAGTTTCAGTCTTTAGTATTAATCTAAACGTGATGGCTTTTACATACGGCGCATAATTAAACATTTTCTTTTCAGGGCTTTATAGAATCCCCATATGTTTTTAATGGCATCATCTGAATGTTTTTGTTAATAATTCTGGCAGCCTGCTCCCAAATCTTCATGTTTGTTTTTTGTTCCTAATATCTTTTCTACAGAGGCTGCATTGTGCCAGAGATTGAATAAAGCTCTGAGGGCCTATGGTCAGAGAAGACACACACACAGACACACACACTCACATTCTGCTTGCTCCTCTCTCTTTATTTGCAATCCGTATTGCTATTGGCACTGGAAAAAGATATGTGAGAGAGAGAAAGCAAGGAAAAAACACAGGAGCCTGGGTCACAGCTTCACTCCACCACTGTGATACGGGCTCTCTTCTTTGGTAGGACTTTGCTAACTGTGTCGTCTCTCTGTCTATAGAAGTTTGATGTGCATACTTAGGCGTGTGCATGCCAGTGGGATGGGTTGACTTTGGCGGCTGCAACAAATGGTTTCCCTGACACTCTGGGGGTGAACGTGCCATGATTTGCTGACTCCATACCTACTGCCTCATGGGAACAGACTTCCTCCTTTCGAGCAGTGGTCTATTTTCTGAGCCAAACCCCTCAGACATGACCCATAAAACGGAAATAATGAAATGTTCACCATTTGACTTAGTCAGGCACATTTTGAGTTGTAAATCAGAATCACTTCCATTTCAGATGATATAAATGTAACCCAATGATCAAACATATATACAAGAGAGGACATCGGGATACAATAATAAGCTGAGACTCTAATATCCATGTCTACCTGGGATTAAGTGCCCATAGTCTCAAACATAGAACATAAGAGCCTCTACTTGAAGAATGAGTAAATCAAAGAGAAGAATGTGCCCCATTGTTGTTCAAGTGTAGCTTGCATTTGCTTTATCCCAACATAAATTTAAATTCTGGAAATTGACAAAGATAATAAATAACTCACATTTGAATCATAAGTCTCCTTTAAATTGAGTGTTTGAACTCAGATCCAAGTTTCAAAACATAATATTTTTTTAAAAAGGAGTATTCTCACACTCTTTCCATATTTGTCATCTTGAAATCTGATGATGTGAATGAATAAAATGGAAATAGTAACTGAAACAGCTTCCTTATGCTACTTTCTTCATTGAACTTCATTTATTTACTGATGGCCAAGTGGCTGTGAAGGCATTTGAAACTCTCCTATTATTAAAAAGTTAGATTTATCAAAACTTTCAAAGAACTGGTTTGCATTTCAGAATTCCACAGATGATGTGCCTTAAGTAGAAACAACCACCCTGGAAAATCTTAAAACATTTGCAGGCAAACAAGAGCAGAAACAAGTTATCCAGGAAGGGGAATTCTATGGCTTTCTCTGGTACCTCTAACATTCGTTGTTGGAACTTGACTAAAACAACAAATAATCTTTAAGAGCATGTCTTAAATAAACAAAAACACTTTTTAAAAATCCAAACCTCACTTTTTTCCCATTTGAATTGCTGTAGGAGAATTTATAATGTGGCAAACACAATTTTTTAAAAAAGGGAGGTTCTAGAAATAAAGTGATTGAATAAAAATGAAAAATAAGGCCTTTAAAAAAAATCAATTGACATTCCCTGAATCCAGACACCACTTCAGCTGCTGGGTCTCCTAGCCCCAGTCAAAGGAAGGAGCTGCCAGAGAATCAAAGCCACAGGGTCTAATAAGCTCACAGTCCACCAGGGACTATCACATCAGAACTCCTACCAGGCCCCCACACAGCTGTGCAACCTTGGTTAAAACCCAGAAATACATTTCTTGAAAGGTTTTGAGTCATAAAAACCAGCAGGACAATAATAGTTTTGATCTTCTATCAACAATTTGATTGAGGGACCTTCCCCTATTCTTCCAGAGCAAACTGCATCCATGAAAATACCTTGATGGTATCTCCACATTGAAATAACTCTCCCGTTTAGCTCGCTAACAATTGCCAAGGCTTCCCATATCCATATCCTGTAGCATTTACCACCACAAGCCCAATACAAAGAAGCTGAAGTAACAGCCAGTTTGACATCCCCACTCCCCAGCATTTCAAAATTGGTTAGTAAGGATGAGATCCACCTGTAGATCTAAGAACAATTCCAAATCACAGCAACGAAGAATTTGAAAAGTCCTAAGCCAGGTGCTAGCTGGGCCTGATTTTCATGACTTTTCTTTGTTCGTTTGTTTTAGTAACTGAGTGCTAACCTCACCCCTTAGAATAAAGACCCAGCATGCCCAAAGCAAGTAAATAGATTCCCTGCTTTGTACTGGTCCAGCACCCAAGTTCCTCTGGGACTGGGCCTGCCTTCTCTTCATCTTCTTCCATGCAACCATTTGGAGGATATTGCCCCATGTCAGACACTGTGTTGGGCACTGGAGAGAAGAATTAGAATAAATAGGACACAGTCTCTGCTCTCAAATAACTCAAAGTAGAAAAAAGGACATACATATTTTAAGTACAGTACAATATGATAGGGGTTATAACAGAGGCAGAAACAAATTGGTATGAAGAACAAACATGGGGATTGCTAACTCTGCTGGGGAAGAACCTAGAAAATTTCACAAAACAGGTGACATCCAAGGTAGCACTTAAGGCTATTCAAGTGGTAGAAAAAGCAGAGAGTACAGAAAGTTAGAAAGGCAAGGAGGGCTTTCTAAGAAGGGAGCACAGCACATAAGGCTGAGCAGAGGTTCCCAGTTGATGTTTACATGAATCACTTGGGGGTACTTCTTAAATTGCAAATTCCTGGGTGTTACTCACAGATTCTCTTTCTTTTGGTCTAACTCAAGGACCTGGAGTGTGCATCTTTAACAAGGAGGTAGATCTCAGGTTACACTTTAAAAAGCAACTGGCCGGGGTCATGAAAGTGCATTATATGTTTGAGGGATGCAAAGCAATTTAGTATAAGTGGAGCATAGATTTGAGGGGTGAGAGGTGAACTGACAAAGCTGGTCAACCAGGTCCAAGAGGAATTATGGAGTCTCCCAGCCACCTATGAAGCCCTAAAAATGAGATTCCAGGAAGCTTCAGAGCCACCCTCAGAGCTGCACCAGGGCTTGGATCTAGTCTCTATAGCTGCAACCACTTGGGTGTCTGCCGCACTGGGGTGTCAGCAGGGTAGAGAGAGAGAGGAGGAGCGTAGACAGCCTAATGTTTCAATCCCAGTTCTGCTACTTACTGACTATAGACTTGGCAATTGATTAACCATCTTGGGCCTCAGTTCTTCCTCTGTGATGAGAATAATAACTCCAAAATGCCAAGGTCAGTCTAAAGGTTAAATGGTATAATGTCCATGTAATACCTATCTCAGTACTTTACTCATAGTAATAGTTTTAATAGTAAAAATATTACCTACCATTTATTGAAAATTCAGATAAGCAGCAAAAAAAAAAAAAAAGATTTCAAATAGAGGGAGTCATGTTTTGCCTGCACGACAAAGATGTAGAATTTCGCCATGACTGAGCCTCTCCTGCAGGTTACCACACCTAAATGTCACCTAGCTGTCAGCACTTCAGATAGACAGACCGTTTGCCTATTTTCTAGTGTGGGTCCCATCCCTGATCATTAGCCTTTGTCTAGAGTTTAGAGCTCCCTGGTCTGACATACCTTCCCACCATCATCACCTGCAAACCTGACAGCTCTTCACCAGTTCCATATTTCCTGATCATACACAATACCAAACTATCTCAGTGCCATTATGACTTATAAGGGTTGGCACTGTTCCTGAATACAATTAATTTATCTGCCAAAGACACACTTAACTGTTTCATGAGGCTTCTGATCTCTAGCATAAACAAACCAATGCAGAGGAAGAGAAGCCCTGATACTGAGGATGGTGAATAACTTTATCCTGAATCCTTGTCTCCTCATTATATTAACAGTAACAAAACTCTAAATTTAAAGGATACTCTGGAGTTTCAAGATATCTTTTTCCACTGTCTCTCATATGACCCTCTCCATAACCTCATCAGAGAGGCAAGACATTTTTCCCCATTTTACACATGGGAAAATATTGAACCTCAGCGGAATTAAATGACTTAGTCACATGGCCATCAAACTACAAAGACCTGAACCCAGGCCTCCTAACTCCTGGTACAAGTGCGCTCCAATATTCTACATCTGCCACCTCTTATTTTCTGCTAAAATTGACCTTCAGCAGGAGAGTTAATGAATACTCATGGGTCCAAACCCTTCCACACAAATGGTTACAAGTCTTAAATCACATGAAAATAAAGCCTGTGTAGCAGTAAAGCCTAAAAATAGCTTTATTAATCTACTTCTGAAGAAGGGATTAATTCTAAAAACATTACAGAACCAACTGGATTCCCTTTTGTACCAATTGGGAGCAGATTTGGAGCCACAGCTGGTCATCATGGTATAGGAGAAATAAGTTTTAGATCAAAAGGATCTGGGTTCACAATCCTGACTTAGCCACTCTGCTGGATGCATCATCTTGGGCAAGTTCCTAAAGTTTTGAGTCCAATTTTTTAATCCTTAAAGTGGTTTGATCACTTCTAAGCTCAAGTGTGATTATACAACAATAAACATCACAAGCCTAGCTTGGAAATCACATAGAGGCCCTTAGCAATTGTTATCCCACTTTCCCTAGACCAGTGTTACCAAACTTTAACATGCATGAGAGCTCGTTAAAACAGTTTGGTGAGCTGCCCCATGCTCAGAGTTTCTGATTCAGTGTGTCTGGGGTGGAACCTGAGAATCTGCACTTCTAACAAGTTCACTTGGGTAAGGCTGATGCTGATGCTGCTGGCCCAGGGATCACGCTTTGAGAACCACCACTCTCAAGCCAGACAAAGGTGTCATGCAGACATTGAAATAGAAATCACTGGCTAGAAATCTCTACCCTAGAATGGTGATGCTAAGCTACTGGGTGTCAATTGCTAACAAGCAATACCAGCTAGGAAAACAGAAGAGCAAAGACCCATAATCCTGACTCCTTCATGGACTTATCAGGGTCAGAGGATTCCATGCTAGATGAGCACTTTGTCTAAGACCCCTTATAATTAAGACGTTCAGAATTTCCGACTGAAGGACCTCCCAACTCCACTTCTGGGAACATGCTGCCTTATAAATAGCCTCTGAAAATCCCTGGGAGCACCTAGACCACTGCTTCTGTGAAATCCAGCATGAATCTAATTGAAGCTGCTTAATCGAACACCAAGTTGCCCTCAGTGTGATTTTTACATCGCTGGCTCCTCAGTTGCTTCCCCACCCGGCCCTACCCCACATGCACACACAAATATACTGAATCTGAGAGTCCTTCAGGAGTGCAATTAGGACAGTCATTTAAGAGATGCACCAGCAATACCTCATTTTTACACATAGACATTTTTCTGAAAGAGAATCATGGATTTTGCTTCTTAAAGGGAGTAACAACAACAAAACCCCAGAAAATACGTTAACCCTATTTTATGAAGGTGGTATAGACAGTATATCCTCTTTTGTTTCTAGATATGAAGAATACATAAAAATGTGATGAACAGGCACTGGCATATATATCACCCTATTCTTGAGAAGAAATTTGTAATATATCTCTATTTTGCTGCAGCCGATGCCACTGAGTCATCAATTTCCACTGTATTATCCAATGTTCTGCTTCGTTGGAATATTAAGCAGCCATCAGATTTTGAACTTCACGTTTCCTCACATTTGGCCCTTCACTGATCAAGCTTTGTTTCTCTGTGATTATAGATATATATCAGACCCCGGAATCAACTTTCTTTGTTTTATCATGACCTGGTGTGTAGTAATTCTGATTTATCATTTTTACAACAGTCTCTTCCCTGCGGGCTCCAGGTCGTGATGGTGGCATTGCTACGATTTATGGTGGGGATTGTTGACGGAAAATGTATGCTCTTTTTGATTTTCCTTCTTTCCAACACCTGATTCTTATTTTCCCAACTCTAGCTTCTGCCATTTTAAGCATTATTTACCATTCGCTGAAATGCATGGGTCTATTTGGAGGGGGATGTGTAAGGTAAAGGATGAATTTTCACAGTTGGCTATGATTTTTTCCTCTTATCAACGACCCAGTGCTGATTTTTTTTTTTTTTTTTTTTTACATTTCCTTATGTCGTTGGGGGCCTGGAGTTCATATTCATTTCTCACTTGCTTCTTCTTATCTGACACGACTTATTAGTTCTCTGAGAAGGAAAAAGAAAATGCAGGCTGGGTTAAGTTCCTCACAGAGGTTTTTGAATTCTGCCTGTGATTCACGCTGTAGGTGGTCACCTCCCTTTCCAACCTGGATAGATTATTTATTACTTACTGAAGGCTCCTCTCTCTCCAAGTCCCAGAGCAAGGCTAATTTTCTTTAGAGTCTAAGAAGTTATTTCAGAATAACTTGGCAAAAGGAAGAGTTTTTAAAGCCTGATAGTAATCCATTTTATTTACCAATATTGAAGAAAATTGTAAAAGATGGGGATGAAATAAGTAAAGTTGCTCACACCTGAGAAATGTTTGATTTTTGAAGACTAACATTTAGGTTTCCCTGCCAATGCAAATCAAAAACCAATCAAAGCTGTTTTTCTACCAGAGATACCTAGAGTGCTTCCACTGTTTTTTTGCCTCCTCTCCTGCACCCAGCAGACGCACTATGAATTTCTTATAAAAATTGATTTGTATTTCCTCTTTTAACCAAGGTTTCTTTTGTTAATCTGTATACTTTTCCAAGAGGCCACGTAGTTTGTGGTAGAATTCAAATAGGAAAAATACTTAACATCCCCTCCATCTGTCCTTCTACTCATTCCTAAAAATAGAAGTCAACTTTTCAGACTAAGATTTTTAAATAAAAAATTTGGGAAATTGGTCAATTACGTATGCTCTGGTAGAGATAGCTAATAACCCCCTGGATAAAGCACCCAGACATACTGATTTTCCCAGGACAGTTCCTGTTTACGCTTAGTATCCCAGTGTAATCAGTGGTAGTGGCATCTTTCACTGTCATAAGTGTGTCATTTTGGATAAAAATTATGTGGTCATACTGTCCTGTATCCACTCCCCCTATTCTTCCTTTTATTAGAAAAACCCTACTGACTTTTATTTGACAGGACACTTGGCTACCCATCTAGAAACTGCATTTCCAGTTTTTCCTGCAGTCTGGTATGGCCAATTATTTACATAATGAGCAAACACGTAGTGCTTACTATTTGCCAACCACTGTCTTAGGTCCTCTACCAACTAACACATGCAATCCTCATCCCATGAGCAAGGTGCTATTCTCCCCATCCCTATTTTACAGAGGAGGAAACTGAGGAACAAAAAGCCTAGACCACTTGTACAAGTGGGATGTGCTGGGATGAGCTGGGATGTGAACCCCAATGGTCTGACTCCAGAATCTGTGTTCTGAACCTGCTACCTCGGAGTGTGACCAAGTTTCAGCTGTGAGAGGAAGTTGCATGGGCAACCTCTCCATTTAGTCCCGAAAGGGAAATGTCGTTGTCCCCAATTCTTTCCTTTCTCTTTCACTCAAGGAGGAACAGGGACTTGGTGTTGGTGAACACAGAAAGAACTCTCCAGGAGCTGGAGAAGCCACAGACAAAGGGATCTGAATCCTGGGCCAACTTTCCCTGAACTGCCTGCCTCCCTCTATCTAAGCCACTACCAGCCTGTACCTTAACTAATATGCATCCACATCCCCACCTCACCAAGTCCCACTTGATGCGAAAGCCTAGGCACCCATTGGAGTCAGGCAATGGGAAGATATATGTGAATATTCTATTCCAGTATCAAAATCAATCCTCTTGACCAGAAACAGACATTCCATCCCATTGGCCCCAAGAGTCCTATTCATTCTAATAGCTGCTCCCATACCATTTTTGAGGGATATTTCACCCTAGTTCTATATTTAATTCCAGATACATAGAAAAAAATCCATGAAAGGCAAACATGAAAGAAAATGTAGGTAGAGACATGCAGCCTCAGCCCTTACTTTCAAATGTCTAGGTGCCACCTGGGCCTCTTCCCCATCCTAAAGTCATTCCAGAGCAAAGCACTCAACACAAAGGCCTTCCTTTACCACTGTATGAAATAGAACTCTCTACCCTAGCCTTGTGGCATCCCCTTTTCTCTCTCCCCTCCTTCATTTTTCTCAGCAGCACTAACCACCGCCTGATATATGTTAACTTCTTCCTTTATTTATAGCCTATCCCATCTGGATTATAATCTCACTGGAGAAGGAACTGTGTCTGCTTTGGTCACTGCTTTATCCCCAGCTCCTAACTGAGCCTGATATGTCATAGGCACTCAATAAATATTGATTGAGCAAATGAATGGAGAATAAGCAGACTGTCAACAGCTGTAACTATGTGACTTTTGGGTTACTTAACCTCTCTGGGTCCCATGATAATAGTGTCTAATAGGGTTGTTGTGAGAATTAAAAGAGATCATATATGTCAAATATAGAAACTACCTTCCAGTACATGGAAGGCCCAGTATCATGTTAAGAATAACAACTAATACAGTGCTCACTCTGTTCAGACTGTGCTATGCACTACTGTTTCATTTAATAACAGCCCATGTGTTTAGAACCACCCACCTTCTGGTACCATAACAGGAGTCCTGGTTCAGCCACCACTGAACCTTGTTCTGTGCCTTGCCTTGTTCTGTCCTCTTTCTGGAATTTCCTGAGACAAACCAGACAGCAATTTCCAGAGGTAGGACAAACCCCAACCCTCTTTGGTGAAACCCAGGTCAGGAGTTGCTAGAACTGGTCTTTGATAAACACAGCAAAATGGTATTATTTTAGGATTAGGACCATATCTGGTGTAAAAGTTACTGGTTTTGGAGCTCTGTTTGTTAAATGTCTCTCCTTTTTTTTTTTTTTTTTTTTTTTTGGTATTCCTTTAAGATCAGCATTGGCATCTTCCCACTAATAACCTGGGGTATAGTCAACTTATTCTTTCTTTCTGGACTTTAATTCAGCAGACCCTGAGACTGAACCCTATAATCTGGAACAAAGCTACTATGTCTGACACCTAGCTAGGTCATAAGACCTCTTTCCAAAAAAAAAAAAAAAAAGAAAAAAATTAGTGGAGCTAGAGTTCTGAGGGTAGCAGATGTTTAAAAAACAAAGTAGCAGGACAACTTCCAAAGGGGAAAATCCACACTCAAGCTCTGTGATATCTAACTGGCCACTTGCAATGGATAGGGTCTCCTTGCCCAACCTCATGCTTCAAGACCTCAGCTCCTTTTAATTTTAACACTTACCAAACTAGAAATGATCTAGAGGATGATGACAATAAATAGTAGCAGCAGCCACAAATTTGAGTGACTACCTTATACAGGAACTATGTGCCTGTAATTGATTTTTATAACATTATTTTTCAATCTCACAATCCTAAAAGTAAGCTACTATTATTTTTGTTGTTCTTATTCCTATTTTATAGATGGGGAAACTGCAGCTCTGAGAAGTTGTTGCTAGCACCCAAGGCCCCACAACTACTGAGGGGCAAAATGAAAATTCTAATCCAGATCTTTGTAATTCCCATGCCTACACCCTCTCCACTGGATCTTCCAACATTTAGCCCCTTATAATTCCTATGGGCAGGACATTTCACACATGTATTTCTGGACACTTCAATACTAAAATGTGAAAGAATTGTTCAAACTTTACCCAACAAGAAGAATTATTTCCCCATGGGACAGCCTCTGGAATGACTGTATGATTCCATTACTCATCCCACAAATGTACCAGCAGTTATAGTTTCATTCTGTGGAATGCTGGGGAACCCTGCCTGTATCTCTAGCATAGCCATTAGTATTAGAAATGTCTTACTAGTAAGCTCCTCTTTGTATTTTACCATGTATTGGGTGGCTATTTCAGAATGGGTCAAAAGCAAACAACTTTACCTTATTTCCCTGAACCTCAACGTACACATCCTCTGATTATACCCCGGCCCAGATAAATGAAATCAGAGACATAAAAGTAGATTCATCCTGAAACTCCCTAATCTCATAAGTAGTTTTTGTTGACAAAAGTTTTTGTTAGTGAGGTTCCCCCTCAAAACCTGCCAATGTTATAATTGACAGGCTAAAGTTAGTCTATTCCAGGTCTGGACAATTTTAACGGTCATCCCCTTAGCCCTGGTTTAATATACAGTGCTGGAAAACAGGCCAGAAAGTGAGTATCTTACATATACTGATATAGTACATGCAGCAGAACATTTAAAAAAAAAAAAACTTACCCAAGGAATTCAAATCCTATCACAAATGCCTTTTTCTTTTACTTTAAAAACAAAGTAAAAAAATAAAACTTGAGTACAAAGGTGGCCAGGCTTGGCTGACAGGGTTGATAATACTGGGATTTAACAACATGGTTGTTCACAACCTATAAACCTACTTCTATTAGTTTTATAATTATAAAACGATTACCCCCAAACTCTATAGAAGTATAACCTGTTGGAGGCTCTGGCTTCATATTTGCATTATCTGAGGGGATTTTTTAAAAAAATAATGATACCTGGTGTCCTACACTTAGAAATTCTGACATAATTTGTCTGAGATGGGGTCTAGGCATCAGTGCTGGTTAAAAGCACCCCAGTTGATTCTAATGTGCAGCCATTGTTGGAAGCCATTATTCTAGGCAACTCTCTATTGAGATTCAGTCACTCCTCTGTCCCCATCACATAGCTGTAACTTGCCTCCAGTCAAATAAAACTTCAGATAAAATCTCTTACTGCCGAATTTCTTTCTCTTTTATTCTAACTGGTGTGTTCAATTTTTGCCTAATTATTCACCTACTTTCTTCGGATTGGGCCCAAGGTATACTTTTTTTGTGACAACCCAAAATTCTCTCCACACTATGACAACACTAATTCGTTGGATAATCCCTTAAAATATCACACCCACTTTTATTGTTCATAAATGGCTCGTTAGAGGGACATAGATTCACTTCTGATTGATGACTAAGTGAAAGCAAGTGACTACAAATTCCCTATCCTCAGTTTGCAAAACAGAGACTGTAATATTTAATATTTTTGAAATCTCAAAAAAACTATAGTACAACACAACCTGAATTCAAATCACAATCTTCTGTCAACTGAATTCAAATCACAATCTGCTGTGTGACATTTAGCAAATCGTGATCCCTCTCAGAGCCTATGCTTACTCAGCTACAAAGCAATGGATTTCTTCCTCCCAGAGTAGATGTTGAGGCTAGGATTCTCTTGTAATGTTGAAGAAGTTCTGCATCTACAGTCAGGAGTAACTAACTACTGGTGAGTGCAGTGACATTAATCAGTTGGTGGTGCTTGAAACTATATTCTCTCGCCACCCACCAAAAGAGCCCCATTCAAATTTTGTTCAAAGCAAGAGAAGAATAGAGTTCTTACATTTCATAATCAGGGAAAAGTACCTTCACTCCTCCTTTGAAAGTCCTATATATGTACTTATAACACAGAGAAGACTCAAGTCCTGTAAATTAGACATTTATTTCAGAATTTGCATTTTCACTGAAAGAAATATTTTATAGATTCCAAAAAAAAAAAAAAAGAAATAGAGGGCACCTGAAACAACCTCTTCATTTATTCTTCTATATACATATGAAACTAGACTATCCAGGAAAATATAGAATAGCTCTTTGTTCTTTAAATATATTAGCAGATGGGTTTTAGCAACCTCACTTGATCTAAGGCTTCCATGGTGGATTTGTTGAGTAATCTTCACTCAAATCAACCCAAATTCTGATGGTGCTAGTTTCCTCTCAGAGGCCTATGGTTCATTTGCCTGTGTATCCTCAAAAGATTTTATTCATACTAAATAGCCCTGATTCCTTTAGGCCTTCCCCATAGGACCTCAACTTCTAAAATTTCCTTTGAACCTCCACCAAGCTCCACAAATTTCCTACCTCTGCCTTATGTTTTAGAGTCTCTTCTGAGCTCCAGGACGACTGCCTCTAAGACATCTCCTCCTGGACATCAAACTCAACATGTTCCTGCCATGCTATCCTCTTCCAGTGTCTGTCTATGTTCATAAATGTCACCACCACCCACTCATCTCCACAGTCAAATGTTCACCAAGAACTTTGTACCCTAAACATGTTGTGAATTCTTCCACCTCTCTCCATTTCCACTATCCCCAGTGCAAAGACTATTCTCTTTGGATACTATAACAGCTCCCAGCCGATCCCCTCAAGATCCATGCTCTGCACAGCAGCCAGAGTAATCTTTTAAAAACATATATCAGACCACAGCACTTTCCTATATAAAACCCATCAGTGACTCCTCAGGGCCCTCATAATAAAGATCCATGTACTTAACAGGGCCTTCGAGATCCTGTGTAACAAAACCCCCTACCCTCTATAGTCAAATCAATAATCACAAGTATGCAACTATAGCTACATTAAGTGCTATGAAGAAAAATGAAGAGCTACAAGAGTGTAAAAAGAAGGACTCTGAAACTGCCTTCCTATTTTCCTCTGGTGGAGCTCTTTTTGCTTCATGGCTGAATCCTCCTCTGTTTGTCCCATAAATGTCTGCATGCCAGACTTCCGTCCTTATCACACTGCTCTTCTCATGTACGCTCTCTCTTCCTGTGCCAAGGACTCCCACATCTGAATCTTCAGGCCTCATTTTCCAGCTGCCTCTTGGATATCTCCCAGATGTTCTGTAGGCACCTAAAAGGGTGCATTCCCAACCAGATTAAATGTCTTTCTCCAATTCCTCTTCTGCTGTTACCTCTCACCATTCACCTGAAGTAGAAAATAAACACCCCTGAGATTTTTCTCTCCCTTTCCCTCACTCCCACAACCAAGCACGAGTTCTGGCATTCTGCCTTCTAAACATCTTGTAACTTGGCATGTTGTCCATGCCCAAATGCCACTACTTTTGTTCAGACATGCGTTATCTCTCCCCTGCATTAGGGCTGCAGTCTCTTCCCTGGATTTTTTGCCTCCAATCTCCCCTAACTTTGGTCATTTGCTTTGCTGCCACCATGTTCAATGTGGCCATGTCATGGCCCTGCTTAAAAGCTTCTAGTGCCTTTAAAATAAAGCCCACATTCATTAGCTTCATAATCAGATCCTGCCTATCTCTCCTCTTTTTTTTTTCTTTTTCATTCATTCTTTTCACAAGTATTCACTGATCACCTACTATGTAGATGGAGCAGAAAACATTGCTACATTTATTAAGCCCATCTCCAGGTGCTGCAATATACCCACACATTTCGCCTCCAGTAACTTGAAATCTCATCATTTTCTGCACATTTCATGTTCTTTCAGGCTTTCATGTAATACCTCCATGGGCTGCAAGACTTTTCCTTCCTCTCAAACATATTTGTACTCCTTATAAAGACTCAACACTCAAATGTAACCTCCATGAAGCCTTGTGAGAGTTCCACAGGCAGAATTAGGCACACTCCTTGGCACATCAAACCACTTTGAACACATCTCTTCCACACATCTGTCTCCATCACTAAACTGGGAGCCCTTCAAGAGCAGGGTACCATCTTCTTCCAGTGCATATCCTGAATAAATGTTACTGATCATATGAATTTAAAAATAAATGAACCAATCCATTCTATTTCATCTTTGAGAGCAGCAGTCCACAAACGGTAATGTGCATTAGAATAAGCTGGGAGTCTTATTAAAATGCAAACCCTGATTTGGGGTGAGACCTGAGAATCTGTATTTCTAACAAACTCCCTGGGGATATTGGTGTGTGGGCCCTAGGACTATACTATGAGGGGCAAGGTTTTAGAACTTGATCATGAAACACACAAAGGGAGATTAGTTGAGAACTGAGAACTGTTCTTGCAGAAATTAAACAAAAAATTGTTCAGTTTCACATCTTTTCTATCAAATATGCATGACATCTTGACAGCAACCACTTTCTGAAGTGCTAGAGAGAAAGAGTCATTGTTGTAACCCTTCCTCAGTTGGAAAGCCCACCCTTAGCTCTCCAGATCCTCTCAGAAGCCCTGACTGAAGCTGATTCACTAGCCTTGCTTGTTGCAGAAGCCTGATGCCGGCATTTGTTTCCAACTCTGCGCATGGCTCGAATGTGCTCCCTTGTCATCTCCAGCCTGGATGCAGGACCCCAAACTTCCCTGCCAAGAGTTGGTGGCCCAGGATGGCTCAGTTCCTCTTTCACCCTCCCTGTTCTAAGGCAACAGCCCTGGCTGCCATTCCGGATGCCCCTTTTCAAGCCGTCCTACCTCACTGAGCGAGGCTTTGGCACTGGCTCTGCTGCATTGGCCTGGCCAGCACACCTCTTATCAGCCCAGCATCCTCTGTGCTCTGACAGTAGCCTGCAAAGACTCACAGAACTGCCCGAAAGGTGATCCCAGTTTTAGTTAAAACTTTTCCTACCCTCAGAATTCTGAGATGCTACTGGGGATTTACAAGTTGTTTTAAGGCTTTTTAAAAGACAAACCCACGGTATTTACATAGATATATGGGTCTGTGTAAAGTACTGTGCAGTTCTTTATAAAAGGTGCAGTATAAATGTTCTTGTGTTACTAGAAGGATTATATAAAAGATGTTAAAACGTATTTCTACTAAGCAGTGGTATAGATGGCCACAGAATATAATGTATCCATTGTAAAGAAATCCCCACCAGAGACCTCTGAAATCTTACATTGATTGAGCTGTGCTGGACCTAAAACGCATTGAAAGTTTTCCAAGTGGTAAAATATTAAATATACTCTTTTTTAAAATATTTACTAGTTAAACACTAAAGTACTATAACTGGCTGACCTTTCACAGCAGTTTTTGTTCTACTTTTCCAAAAGCAGCCAAAAAGGGATTGTTTTCTTTTAATGTTTTGTTTTGTCTTCTAGAAAAAAAAAAAGAACAGACTTATTTTGAGCAATACGACTCCCCCCTCCGCCTATGCAATAACATCATAATGGCAGAATAATCACTGTAAACAATGCCCTGGGGATTTAGTTGGCTACAGCAGGGGACTCTAGGAGCCAATTTCAGTGCTTTTCTTAACTACATCATTGCATTTTTGTCTGCAAGTGGATAAGAAGAGTCTCCTTTTAGAGCAGGTTGATGGAAAGTGCTAATTGTTGACACATTAGCTAATTGTTATGATTAGCCCCTGACTTCTTTTTTATTCTGGAAGTCAAGATCTCAACTGTGAAGTATGAAGATGCTTTATGGCAACAATGTTATGAAAACATTCAAACAATGAGAGGCTAATCTTCAGAAGCATTCAATCCGGTGGCAACTAAACAGCCATGCCTTTAAAGAACAGACAACCAGCAGGAAAAAAATAATATCCTAATTGCTGCATCCACCCAATATTTCAGACATAAGTATTCTGGGGTTATCATTAATGATCTGTTTTTACAAATCTACTATGTCTTTGGAAAGTTGAAGCAACTCCAAACCAAATAAACCACACGCAAGCCATAATGGTCCACTGACAATTGAGGCAGCTTGGAATCTGTGATAATATGAACTTGTAAAGTGCCACACTTAGATGTTTCTCTATTTTCCGAAAGTCAACATGGGATATTTGAAATTGGGATCATTCTCAACCATAGTTCAACTTGAGAAAACAACTAGTTATGAATATCAAAATGTGTATTATTTTTTAATATTTAGAGAAAAGGGGAAAAGAGGAAATCAAGTAGAGAGAGAAAATATCAAGAAACCAAATCACAGGGTTCAATTATTGGCTCTGGCCATTGAATGGGTCATAATTCCATGCCTTGTCCACCTGACTTATAAATGCAAGCAAATATTTATTATTTGATGTAGGAATACACTGGCTTCTTATAAAAAAGAGTACTTGAGACTGGGCACAGTGGCTGATGTCTGTAGTTCCAGCACTTTGGGAGGCCGAGGCAGAGGACGGCTTGAGGCTAGGAGTTCTAGACCAGGCCTGGGTAACATAGGAAGATCCTCTCTCTACAAAAAATTTTAAAATCAGTTGGGCATGGTAGTATGTGCCTGTAGTCCTAGCTACTTGGGAGGCTGAAACCCAGGTGTTTAAGGTTACAGTGAGCTATGATCACACCACTACACTCCAGCCTGGGTGACACTTGCTCTGGGTGACAGAGCAAGACCCTATCTCTGGAGGGAAAAACATTAGTTGACGAAATTTCAATTTAAAAGTAATTCCAGACAAATAATAAAAACAAAGCACAATTCTAACCTGATAAAATGTGTTCATTTTATATTTTAACAAATGGAGAAAGTACAGACAACATTCTTAAATTATTCTGTCTTATAATCTTCCTTATATAAGATAATTATATTTTACAATCCATCCATTAACCAGTATCTGTACATTTTCTTCCTACAGGGATATTTCCTTTAAACTTTAAGTATCTGCATACTTGAGGGGAAAAATCAGTTTTCAATAAGCTGCTGTTTATTGATTTTTATTTATTTATTTATTTTGAGATGGAGTCTCACTCTGTGACCCAGGCTGGAATGCAGTGGCACAATCTCGGCTCACTGCAACCTCTGCCTCCTGGGTTCAAGCGATCCTCCTGCTTCAACCTCCTAAGTAGCTGGGATTACAGGCATGTGCCACCACACCCAGATAATTTTTTTGTATTTTTAGGAGAGACGGGGTTTCTCCATGTTGGCCAGGCTGGTCTCGAACTCCTGACCTCAGAAGCTGCTCTTTATTTTGATTGTACATAGTTTGACTATTTTGAGTGACTTAACTGGTTACTAACTGGTTATCCCAGCTAGAATTGTTTACAAGGCTAAATGTGATACTAACTTAATGTGAGTAAAGCAGTGCCTGGTACATATGCACCCAATAAATGTTAGCTGCCATCATCATCATCATCAAAGTGACAAGTAACTGATTAAAAAGTCAGACTTTCATTTATAGAAAAAGGCATACTTCTTTGGGTATATACCCAGTAATGGTATTGCTGGGTCAAATGGTATTTCTGGTTCTAGATCTTTGAGGAATCGCCACACTGCCTTCCACAATGGTTGAACTAATTTACATTTCCACCAATGGTGTAAACGTGTTCCTATTTCTCCACAGCCTCACCAGCACCTGTTGTTTCTTGACTTTTTAATAAATTGCCATTCTACACATGAACACACATGTTTATTGCAGCACTATTTACAATAGCAAAGACGTGGAACCAACCCAAATTCCCATCAATGACAGACTGGAAAAAGAAAAGGTGGTGCATATACACCATGGAATACTATGCAACCATAAAAAAGAACGAGATCATGTCCTTTGCAGGCACATGGATGAAACTGGAAGCTATCATCTTCAGCAAACTAACACAGGAACAGAAAACCAAACACCACATGTTCTCACTCATAAGCGGGAGTTGAACAATGAGAACACATGGACACAGGGAGGGGAACAAAACACACCAGGGCCTGTCAGCAGGTGGTGGGCAAGGGGAGGAAGAGCATTAGGACAAATCCCTAATGCATGCAGGGCTTAAAACCTAGATGACAGGTTGATAGGTGCAGCAAACCACCATGGCACATGTATACCTATGTAACAAACCTGCACGTTCTGCACATGTATCCTGGAACTTAAAGTAAAATTGAAAAAAAAAATTTTTTTAATTAAAAAAAAGAAAATGGTATACATGTTCCCAGGTTAAGCTAAGATGTAACACAGCATTGTACACGGAAGAAGGTATTATTTGTATTAGCTGCTAAATGTTTTTGTTGTTTGGGAATTGGTTTTTGTTTTCTGTTTTGTTTGTTTTGTTTTTTCAGTGCCCCATGACCAGTCAATAGTTTGTTGAACATCTATTACATAATAGGCACTCTGCTACATGGCTTAGATTAGGGCCCTGTCTACATACACAAACTGAGCTGAAGCTTAAAAACCTAACAGAAACTGTAGTAGTCTCTCCTCAATTTAAACACCCCAGGGGTAGAATCCTTAGCTCCTAAAGGGAGAATAAGGTTGGAATGAACAAAGGTAAGAGGGAAATCTTGGAAAGGATATATGCAAGCCCTTATAAAGGACTGAACAATAAAAAATAAAGACAGTACACAGAACCAACATAATAACATCAGTGAACTCTTTCTACCCTAAGTTTGTAATAATTAAATGAATAATAACTTTTTTCTCTCTTGTTAGAACCTCCTTAGGCTCTTTCTTCTCCACAGTTTCAACCAGATATTTCAAA
Organism: Gorilla gorilla gorilla; assembly: GCF_029281585.2. Taxonomy (NCBI): domain Eukaryota; kingdom Metazoa; phylum Chordata; class Mammalia; order Primates; family Hominidae; genus Gorilla; species Gorilla gorilla. The sequence goes on from NC_086017.1 coordinate 180,634,252, forward strand.
TTCACTTAGCTTTCTTTCAAAGATCATAATAAGAAGACATCTCTGTCCTGGTCCAGTGCTGCATCTGACATGAGTGCCACTCTGCCTGAGAGTCAGTACTGATTCCCAAGTCTGTGCCAGAGACACAGCCTGAGGCACATCCCTTCCTCTTCCCTGACATGAATCTCTGCTGCCACTTGCTCTGACCATCCCCTTTGGTTTCCTGCCAAACCTCCTCCCCTGCTCTACAAAGCATGTGACTTCTCGCTTCTCTTCCCAATCTCTTTTTTTTTCTTTTTCTAATGGCCCTCAACAGGAATGATTTGAGATTTATATATGAAAACCAAAATTCTTCCCATAGTGAAAGTTATATTCAAAAGTAAAGCTTCATGTAAAGGAAGCGCTAGGTTGAAGAGAGATTACTGTAAGGGAATTAAATGAAGCTATTATTTTTTAATATATTATTGAACTGAGCCAATAATTGGCTTTTTAGTTGAATTCAACTTGTTTTCCTACCAAAATATAGATTCTATGATCCTTTTATTTCTAATTCTTTTAAAATTGTATACATAAGAGCCTAACTGTATCTTACTCTATATATGCTCTTCTGCAGTCTTGGCAATTCCTGTCTATCCCTTAATTTACCTTAAGTAAGAATAACACAGGAATAAAATCCCTGTATATGTTAACATATTTTCTAAAAATATATTAATGGCTTTCTTTACAACATGACTGTAAAATATACAATTTTCTATAAATATTCAAGTATGTGTTGGGATGGAAGGGGCTTTTAAAAGCACATATTATTGGTAGAAAAAGGGAAAAGTTAAAACTCACCTAAATCAACTCCCCTCACCTAACATATGAAGAAAGTAATATTTAAAGTGGTGAAGTGACTGGTCCAATGTACACATCTGACCTTGGCAGGCCCACAGAGTTTGCACATGCCCTGCCTCCTACGTAAAGAATAATGGCATGTGGCACTGGCCACTTCAAGATGCAGCTCTCCTGGTAGTGTGTTGGACTGTATCCAAACAACCCAAAACATGAGACAAGTTAGTACAAACTGGCTATTAGGTGTTCTACTTCCCCATCTCTAAAGAAAGAAGGAAAGAAAGAAAGAGAAAGGAAGGAAAAAAAGTACAATACAATCTAGGTTTGTTATAAAAGTGTTTGTTTTTAACTCTACTTTTGAACTTTTTGAACTTTTCAAATTGGTTTCTGGTATGTACTATCTCCAAATCCAAAGGGGGTTCCTAGAGCTATCCAATATGTGATGGAGCTGTTGAAAGAACATGAATTCAACTATATTAATTATGACATATAGTCACAGTTCAATTACTTCCAACACAGTATAAATTTTTTATAAAGGCAGAAAAATAAAAATGGTCAACATCCTATTAAAGACTCTGTATTCTCAAAGATGGTCATGCTACCTGATATAGTTTGACTCTGTGTCCCCACCCAAATCTCATGTTGAATTGTAATCCCCAGTGTTGAGGGAGGAACTTGGTGGGAGGTGATGGGGTAGATTTCCCCCTTGCTGTTCTCATAATAGTGAGTTCTCATGAGATCCGGTTGTTGGAAAGCATGTGGCACTTCCCCCTTTGTGCTGTCTCACTCTCTCTCTCCTGCTCCACCATGGTAAGATGTGCTTGCTTCCTCTTAGCCTTCTGCCATGATCATAAGTTTCCTGAGGCCTCCCAGCAATGCTTCCTGTACAACCTATGGAACTGTGAGTCAATTAAACTTCTTTCCTCATAAATTACCCAGTCTCAGGTAGTTCTTTATAGTAGTGTGAAAATGGTCTAATACATTACCCATGCATGCCATATGTGTGTATAAGCAGTGGTCATGTTCTCAGAAGAACAAGTATGGGCTTTGGAGGCAAACTAATCTGGGTTCATACTCCACCTCTGCCACTCTCTGACCTTCTTTGGGAAGTTATTTAATAGCTTTGACCCTATGTTCTCATTGTAATGGATTGAATGGTGTCTCCCAAAAAGATATGTTCAAGTCCTAATTCCCAGTACCTGTGAATATACCATATTTGGAAATATAATCTTTGCCAATGTAATTAATTTAAGGATCTCAAGATTAGATCATCCTGGATTTAGGGTGGGCCCTAAATCCAATGACCAGGGCCCTTATAAGAGAAAGGGGAGGGCAATTGGAGACCAGAGATCCAGAGGGAAGGCCATGAGAAGGCAGAAGCAGAGACAGGAGGCATGCAGCCACAAGCCAGAGAATGCCAAGGGTTGCCAGCAGCCACCAAAAGCCATTAATAGGAGAGAAACACACAACAGACTCGTCTCAGAGCCTCCAGGAGGGAACAAACTCTGCAAACACCATTTTGGACGTCTGGCCTCCAGAATTTTATTTACTATTTTCTTTGATGGAGACATCAGTACCAATGTATTAAAGGCTTTCCAACCCAATTTCATTATCTTTTCCCCTTTCAGAAAAATAAAATATATCACTTATTAAAACATAAGGGGCTAGACCTTACTCAAGTCTTAAATTAACTACTAACTAATGATTGGTCTACATATCAAAGGAAGTCACACACACAAAAAAAAAAGAAAGAAAAACTTTAAAAATACTGTGAAATTGATTTTGTGGTTTAAAAACCTAACTTGAAGTGGTTTATTTTTAGAATGCCACCTTTTTCTCTGTTTACTTAATTCAGGAAGAACCCATGTGCAAGTAGACAGAGCCAGATGGTTTGGCAGTGGTCTTTTTTCCTTTCATTCCCTTAATCTCCCACTTGCAAAGTAAAGAAAAGCAGCAGTCATAATTGGTTGGCCCTATATGATTCATAGGTATGCAATTAATAGCTGCAGCAAAGATAAAGCATTTTCAGTTTCTTGGAACACAAGCTCTAAAAAGTAAGAGGGAGCTAAACCCTTAACACTTTCTTTTACAGAAGGGAATAAACCTCCTGCAACATCTTCCTTGTTTTTTCCTTTATTCAGGCCGATAGTTTGATGACTTGAGAGCCATACTACAGTTCCATGAAAGGAACAATAGACAGGTCTGCATCCCCTTTGAATGCAGACGTGTAAATACTAGAGGAGATAAGGTAGATGTCCCTGCTTGCTGGAGCCCTCTCTCCAGCATTCAGACCAAAAGAAAAGGAGGAGAGACAAATGTGATTAATTAAGCTCTGTTTTATTCTGTGCTCCATTTTAGGTTATAGGTTTACATATGTTAGGCACTGGGTACTCTCATTAATTATAATAGGTACATGTCATTTTCTCCTTCTTACAAATGTGGTAACTGATACCTAGAAAGCTTAAATAAAGTGGGTATTCCATAACTGGGCCATAAACACGTAAAACTGACATTTGTCTCTCTCTTTTTTTTTTTTTTTTTTGAGACGAAGTCTCACTCTGTTGCCTAAGCTGGAGTGCAGTGGCGTGATCTCAGCTCACTGCAACCTCCGCCTCCCGGGTTCAAGTGATTCTCCTGCCTCAGCCTCCCGAGTAGCTGGGACTACAGGCACATGCCACCACACCCAGCTAATTATTGTATTTTTAGTAGACAGGGTTACACCATGTTGGCCAGGCTGGTCTCAAACTCCTGACCTCAGGTAATCCACCCACCTTGGCCTCCCAAAGTGCTGGGATTACAGGTGTGAGTCACCGTGCCCGGCCGACACTTGTCTCTGTATAACTTCCCACTCCCACTTAAAAGAAAGGATTCAGGAGTGACCAAGAAACTTGAACGTGGTTGTTGATGTTTATTTGACCAAACAGCATTAAAGAGAGAGAGTTTCACTGTAAGTACAGAAAAAAAAAAAAAAAGCTTTCTGGACTTAAATCTGATTACAACACATTTTAAATCCACTGAAACTTATCCTGATACCAAAAGACAAGCTTTGCCTATGCCAGTTCTCAAAGCCTTGAAACCCTAGTCATGAAGCAGCAGGTGTGGACTCCCTTAGATTGTTCTGGGGGATAAACCACACTCCCCCAGTGCCACAGCTTGCCCAGGATTTTCCCTGTGTCCTCGATTCTTCATCTGCCTGAGGCCCACCTTCTTGGAGAAGGGATAGCACAGAAAAGATTACATGTCATTTTTTAAGGCCTAGTAGTTCAAATTAAAACCCAGATTTTCAGCATAGCTTTTCTGAAATAAGTGTTCCTGTGAGAATCACTAGCTCCTACGTTGTTGCCTTGACCCTCATAGGCTTATGAGTGAGGAAGTCCTCTGGGATGTGGCGCTGTCCAGAAGCAGATTCAAAACTAATATAAGAAATAGCTTTGACCTTTAGAGAGCTTGAAATCTAGTGGGCAGACACAGCAGTCTATTAGAAAGCAATTACAATTTAATCCTCACCATTCTGGCGTAACCTCTATCAGGAAAGGAGAGAAATCTCCATATGGATTGGAAAGATTAGGGGAAAATAAGGAGGAAAGCCTAGCTTGAGTTAGACTTTGAATGATCAGGAAGGGGATTTGAAGGATGAGGAGGGAAGGAATTAGGGTAAGGGAAGATAACTGTCATTGAAGAGAAAGTCATAAAAATTATTACAGTTTCTTTGGTAGGCAGAGAAGGAAGGAAAGGTTGAACAAAACGAGCAAATGCAAAGTTATGGCTACTGGGTCTTTTTCCAGGCCAAGATACCCCATTCACATCCTGTACTTAACTCACTTCCACCTGGACAGGCTCCTGAAAGGTTAAAGGCTCATTTTGCTCTCCACAAATACATTTGCCTAATTTTTACAGCCAGTTACACAGGAGGTAAACAACTTCTTGATCCAAGATGAAAACATAATTGTCACCCATTTCAGTGAAGAAGTGAAAACAGTGGTTGAAAGTTACCAGCAGAGCATGAATATGAGAGCTTCTAGTGAAGTAGCAGAACCAGGCTACGCCACAACAAGGAACTCAAGAGGTGTGTTGGTAAATTTCAATGTTCTACATAAGAAAGCATTACCTGCTTGTGCTTAAGAAATATGCATTTCAGTGGGCAGCAACAGAATAAAATCCTTCAAAGTTTGTTTCTTCAACTAGACATCTGTGGATACAATTATATATATGATTTGCCACAGCTCACAAAATTTTATGATTACCTAGACCCCAAACCAAAGCAAGGTGGTAATTCTGTGAAAATGAAAGTTTCCATCAGATTTCTGTCATGGAAAACAAATGTGGTCTTTATAAATGAGAGACAGTTTCCCTTTCCTTTTTGAGTGATGTCTGTGGTGGAGAGGAAAGCCACTGTCAGTCATGAAACGAGCTGACAATTGATTACACCTAAATAATCCACTGACTTGAGAGTGTCTTGATCCTGTACATCCTGGCTTCCTATCTGCTGTCTACTTCTATGTGCACCATCCATCCAGCCCTCCAGGTCTTAACACATCTAGTACCCCATTAAGAGTCTTTCCTAAATGTCCAGTGGTGATATCCAAAAGAGAAGACAAGTAATAAACAAAGAAAACAAATATCTACACTTTTTTAAAAAAAAAAGTCAACTTGAAATGCCAGAAATTCTCATCCACTCCTCAGAATCAGAAACTATGTTTCATTTGTCTTGGTTTACGCAGTGTCCATCACAGGGGCTGAGACAAATACTCTGAAGTGTTTGTGAACAACTGAGAGTCTTTTCTAGGAATATTGGAATCAAATGACTTCTCTTTCATTTCCAATCAAACAAGGTCAAATTAATATTCAAATATTGTACCTTAAATATTTGGGAATGATGCAGCTCACTTTTCAAGACACTTTGGCACTTTTTTAAAAAGTTAAATATAGAGTTACTATGTTACCCAACAATTTCACAGCTAAGTCCACAGCTAGCAGAACTGAAAACATATGCCCACATAAAACTTGTTCACAAATATTCACAGCACTATTATTTATAATAGCTAGAAAATGGGAACAATACAAATGTCCCTCAATGAATAATGAATAAACAAAATATGGTATATCCATGCAATGGAAAATTATTCAGCCATAAAAAGGAATAGAGTTCTGACACATGCTGCAGTATGGATGAATCTTGAAAGCATTAGGCTTTCAAGTGAAAGAGACCCAAAATGCTACATACTGTGTGATTGCATTTATCTGAAATGTCCAGAATAGGCAAATCCACTGGGACAGAAAGTAGATTAGGGAGGGATAATGAGAAGTAACTGCTAATAGGTAAAGGCTTCTTTTTAGGAGATGAAAATGTTCTGGAATCAGACAGTGGTAATGCTTATACAACTTTGTGAATATACTAAAAACCATGAAATTGTATACTTTAAAAGGGTATTTTATGGTATGTCAATTATATCACAATAAAAAGAAATTTGAGAAACCTCTTGGTGAAGAAATCGTAGTCAGGATTTATGTTTAGTTCTTCAGGTGTGATGAAAACTATTAATAGTCTATGCATTCTTTTTTTCTTTGTCAATAGATATTTTGATAACATTATCAAAATTCTTATACCTACAAAAGCCCTTTGACCATTTATTATATAATTAATCACTTTAAAATAGCAAGAGTAATAATAATAATAGCAACTAACATTTATTGAATACTTACTATGCATTGGTCACTGTTCTAAGTTCTTTGCATGTATTAACTCCTAAAAGAGTTAAAAGAACAACTCTATAAGGTGAGTAATATTCTCTCTATTTAATATAGGAGGAAACTGAGGCACAGAGAGCTTACCACAGTCACACAGCTAGTTAGTGGTGGAGCCAGGATCCAAGCCCACACAGCCTGGTCCAAAGCTGACACTCTTAACCACCATTCAATCCACCTTTAATGCAAATAGGAAAAGGGTTAGTGTTGTAGAAAGAGTGCTGGGTGAGTCACTGCAGGCCCAAATCCAGAGACTGGTCTATGTTTTGCCACATGCAAGCTCTGTAAGACCAGTATTTCCTTCTAGCCTGCTCCTCCTGATTTTTAAAGTGAGGATGTGGGGCAGTGCCATCCCTAAGTCCCCAGTCACTTTGAATCTCCATGATTCTGTAACTAAATCATGATACAGCAAGCAAACCAAAACATTCCAAGGTAAATATCCTATCATTAGTGTGTTGTGCACATCAGAAACCTTAAACTTATAATATTTTATAGAAAACAAGTAGGAATTTTAGGATTAAATAACTGAAATGACCTCAGAGGTTAAAGGACAAGGTCAGCTACCAGGTACTTTTTTCAAAGACCAAAAAAAAAAAGAAAATTCTGTTCATTCTACCTTAGACTCAAGAAATCATTCCTTACATGATTTTTTCCTGAAATGCAATTTCATGATATCTCATTCAATCCTCAACAAATAAATATCAAAATCCTCCTATGTGCCAGGCATTTCTGAGGCATTAAGAATAGAATTTTTAAAAAATAAAGCAAAAAAAAGGGGGGTTCTGTTCATTTTAGAAGGGGATAATAAGCAAATCAATAAACAAGATAATTTCAGATAGTGATAAGTGCTAAAAAAAGAAAATAAAGCAAGATGGTATGATAGTAATTGGTTGCTTTAATATCTGCTAAAACTGAAGCTACTGTAGGGCAGAAATTTTTGTCTATTTTGCTCATTATGTCCCAAGTACCTATAAGAGCATTTGACTGAATTAGCAAGAAATAAGTAAATGGCACTCTTTACATTGTGGCAGGGACTGCTAGCTAATCACTAAGTCAGTTTCTACCTTTTCTTGGGCTCATAGCTAGACTATATGTATTAGCTTGCCAGAATTTCCATTACAAAATACTTCACATGGGTGGCTTAAACAACAGACATTTATTTTCTCACAGTTCCCGATGCTAGAAGTCCAGGATGAAGGTGTTCGCAGGTTTGGTGTCTCCTGCGGCCTCTCTTATTGGCTTGCAGATGATCACTTTCTCTCTATGTCCTCATGTGGTCTATTCTCTGTGTGTACACACATCTCTGGTGTCTCTCTCTCTGTGTCCTAATCGCCTTTTCTTATAAGGACATCAGTTAGATTGGATTAAGGTCCACCCTAACGGCCTCTTTTTAGCTTAATTCCCTCTTTAAAGGCATATCTCCAAATACAGTCATATTCTGAGAGTACTGGAGGTTACGGCTTCAATATATGAATTTGGCCAGGGTTGCTGGGAGGGCGGGGAGGGTCACAATTCAGTCCTAACACTACATTTGCCAGCCTCCCTTGCATTTAGGTGGAAAGCAGTTATAAGGCTACAGCCAGCGGCATCTGAATAGAAGAAATGTGTGCCACTTCCTGGCCAGCTCCACAGAAACCTCATGACCTTCCATGCTGTTTCCCCATCTGCTGGCAGGATATTGACCCCAGTGATGATGTTAGAAGCCTCATGGTAAAAGTGACAAAGCCTGGGTCCCTGAAAATAGTGGGGCAGAACTTCCCACTGTACCATTAGCAGAGGCCTACATCAGACCACTATATGAGGGAAAAATGAACACATGCTGAGATTTGCTTATTACAGCAGTTCACCTACATTAAACAACATCACTTCAATTATGCCTTCAGAGCTCCTAGTCTTCCCCAAAAGCTTTCTGTTATTCAAGTTAAAGAGTTTTCAATTTTTAAAAAAGATTTCCTCACAGGACTATGATTTCATTTTTTAAAGTCCTCTCTTCCTATTCTCTTTACTTTCAGCGTAAAATACAGGCAAAGTTATCCAAAACCAGGCAGTGGTCTTTTAGTGTAAGTTTTCACTGTTAAGGATTGGCACATCACAGATGAAAGTTAAAAATAACATATTACTTATCATGAGATAATGCAAGGACATAAAAACCAGAGATTCCCAATATTCTTAAACCCATAGTTTCAACCTCACAAAAACTAAGCCTGTATGGGCCAACTCAGGGTTGCCAGCTGCTGCTGTGGTTCATATACTAAAAATAACAGGGCACCAAGGAGCAGCTAGTCAGGCTGAATCTGGGCTGCAGTCCTCCCTGGACCAGGAACAACAAACAAGGTGAAGGAGGTAATGGGGGGGTGGGGGCACCAGTCTTCGCTGCAGTGATCCTGAGAGCAATGGGGAATCCAAAAATAAACATTGGTTGACTCCAGTGCCCTTGAACAAGTATGCAAGTCACTGAATAACAGAGCCAGCTAATCTAAATGCCAATCTAAACTTCTCCTGAGCTGCTAATGCAGGTGGCCAGATCTTTAACTTCTAAATAAGTTTACCAGAAGAGGTATGATGATTTTATGTCATTTATATTTCTAACAGATGCATCTGACCCATTCCAAAATGTCTAAAATTTTCTTTTAGGGGCCCAGAAATATAATTCACAGCTTGAGTGATGAAATACAAGCAGCAGCCTGCCTATTTGTTCCTTCCTTCCTTCATGTCTTTATTCATTCATTCATTCATTCAACATTATTATTTATACCTAATATGGGCCAGGCACTCTGCTAAGGACTGGGGATACATGGCTAGTAGAATCTAGTCTTTTCCCTCAAGGATTTCACAGTCTGAGAAGGAAAGCACATAGAAAAATGTGATAATTGTTATATAGGCATTTTGGCAAGGAAGGCAGAGAAGGAAATGGCCAGCCCCCCGCCAATGGAGAAAAAAGATGAAAACAGAAATACTCCCAAGACCCCCAAATAAGTATCTATTACAGAGACTTCCTCTACACTTGGTTACAAAAGAAAGAAGCTTTAATCCAAACAGGGGTCTAACAATGTAAAAGAATTGCACTGTAGGCCTAAAAGCATGAAGGAAAAAATCAAGTCTCAGAGTTAAAGGAGAAAGGCCTGAACATCTTGAATGCCCAGCCTGACCTTGTCTGTGTCCTGTTCTCAGAAGGTGTCTCCCAAGTTTTCGAGGTACCATTTTTCTCTGGTTACCTCCAGCTCCCAAGAGTCTCACTAAAATACAAAATACATCCTTTAATATGGCCCTACTTCCTGGGCTCCTTAAACATACTTTAATACCTGTTGGAACATATCGTATAAAAGCAATTCATCACTTATCTTCTCCCAACACGCAGCCTGTGTCTTCACCCTGATGGACTGGCATTTTAAATTCAGTGGCATATAAACGATCTCTGAAAACTGAGCTTTTTAAAACAAAATAAAATGGGGGACTAAGTCATGAACATCAGTGGTCTAAACCTTATGTACTTTTTGTTTTATTTCATATTTTAACTAGATTTACTTACAGCAAGCATCTTTTCTAGTTGAGAAAATGTGGATTGTAAGTGGAGTTCTTTTTGGTTAGTGAAATGACAAGTTCTTTAAACTCCTTTCAAAAGAGAGACCAGGTCTCAGATTGAGGATGTCATGTACAATAGTCTTTTCCCCTTGTAACTTTCCTTTGATGGCCAATTAAAGCTACTTATTCCTACAACAAGGACATGTATTTTGTGGGAACAGAACTGAAGCCAGCACCTTAATTTCACGTAATTCCACCGAATGACTTTATTTCCTCCCCAGGCTGACTCGGGGCTCCCACCAGTGGATGGTGGTGGTGGTAGTGATGTTTTGAATAAGACCCTCTGATCTACTGGATTTGGGCTGAGGAAGATACTTGAATGACTTTGTCGAAGGTGAAGTAAAGGGGAACCAAAGTTTCTGTAATGAAATAGTTCAAGCAGATCTTCATAATATCTTGAGTCATTGGGTAACTGAACAAAATTTACTGAAAGGGGTTGTGGTAGCCAGACTCTTAAGATAGCACCAGTGATCCCCACCTCCTGGTAGTCCCACCCCTGCGTCATCCCCTCCTACTGAGTGTGAGCTGGATTCAGTGACTCAATTCTAACAAGGAAAATAAAGAGAAGTGTCAGTGTGTGACCCAGAGACAAGGTCATAAAAAGCAGCATGTGTCCACCCACATCACTCCCTTGAGGGGAGGCCAGCTGCCATGTCATGACAGCCCTATAGAGACACCCAAGTGGCAAGGAACTGAGGGCTTCTGTGAATGAGCTTGGAAGCACATGTTCCCCAGCCTTCACATGACTGTAGTCCCCAGCAATATCTGGATTGCAACCCTGGAAGAAACCCTAAGCTAGAACCACACTGTTATGCCAGCTCCCAGATTCCCGACCCGTAGAATCTAAAAAATAAAAAATGAAAAATTTTATTGTTTAAAGCTGTAAATTTAGGGAAAATTTGTCACACAGCAATAATTAGTACAGGGGCTAAAAGTATCCACTCCCAGGAAATGATGTAAGGAGTGCCAAGAATGTGCCCAGATCTACACAATTACATCCCCACCTCATTGCTCTCAGGCCGGAAATGCTGCAAGTCCTGTCTTAAATATGTATTCAGTCACTCATAGAGTATACATTGGGTGCCCTCTGTGTACAGTCAGGGTACCTAATGTTACAGATAGCAAGGAAATGTGCCCCTTCTGAAGTCCTATGTTCCCTCCCCTGAAGAATCAACCAGCTTTCCTGTCAAAAGCAGTTTTTAAGGCCACTAAAAACTGAAGCTAAACATTGAGCTGAGTCCAGGGCCTCCTATTAAAAGGAAAAAAAAAGGGAACTTCATGGAATGTAGTCACCACCCCACCCTCATAGTTCCCCCTAAATTTAAATAGAAACACTTCACTCTACCCTCTTAAAATTAAGTATTCACACAAAGCAGACACTGGAGCATAAAATATCTTTTTACTTCACCAATTTGAATACCAGAGATTTGCCTTAAAGGGCCAGGCAATCTGAAGCTTTTCAACAAAAACAACTCGTGGAATACTGGAGGCAGATGATATTTCATCTTAAGCATCAGGTATATTGTCTACACCATCAGGGATTCTCAAAGGATTAGTACTAAGTAGTGCCTATTATTATATTAATGATAAACCATTTGCATATCACTAACAAGTTTCACCCAGGTAGGGCTAATCCCTCAGTTTATTTTGTTTGTAGATCAGCCAACAGGTTCCTTATTCACTGTAAGCAAGGCAAGAAACACACTTTTTCTTCAACCTAGTTGGTTGGACCAAATGTTTACATATACACATTTATCCCCACCATTATAACCATCAAGCAGCTTCTAGGACAATAATACTATTTCTTACATAAAAATATTAACTAGAAAGACTTTCAATTAGCCAAATGTAATAACAAAGAGACATGTACTTAAGGCTTGGCTACTGTGAAATGAAGTTATAAGCTAGTGAAATGAAGTCATAAGCTGGTCATACAAATACATATTTTTCAATAACAGAATTTTTTAAAAGATTTTTAAAAATAATTCATACCTTTGTTGATTCCACTTGTGCCATTTGCAATTTAACATCAGAAAATAATCATTCCAAATGGTTCTCCCTGCTATGATTCACCACGGTGAATGATTCTGCCACTCACAGCAAATCAGAGAATGGTTTGGAATGGCTTATTTTCCTGCTCCAATAAACTATGACTAGGCATTCAGCAGATTTTTCTTTTGTTTCTTATTATTTTGCAGAGTCGAGAAAAATATGAAAAATAAAAGAAATAACTGAACGGCCCACTGCTTTCAAAACGTATTTAGTCTTGCTCATTTATGTCAAACCTATTATAATTCACCTCTATCCTGCTGTTTTTCTAGTGTTTTCCATATCATGGAACCCTCACCAGTAGACGCCCATTCTCTTTCGGATCCCAAGGCATGGCTTACCTTTTCACATAAAACTCTAAGTGCTCACTGCCAAAATAGATGTGTGTGATAAAATTAAAGTATTTCACTGGCCTTTGGTCCTGGAAATAATTGGCACAAATCTCCTTTGTTGCATTAATTGTATATCATTGTTTATCCAGCGAGTATCTCAACACCCACTTAGCCATTCTGGGTCTCAGCCCAGAAAACTGACTTACATGAAATAACAATGAGGCCTTTTGACAGTTTTCAATACACTGCTTTAATAATTTTTTCAATTGTATACTTTTCCTGATTCAGGAGTCTAAAATCAGTAACTACAAAGAAACAGCTGCTACAATTGTCTTTATCCTCCTACTCTCGTCCTTAAGATTCCAGGAATCATCGGTCAGAAGTATTCAACTTACCAATGCTTAAACCTGTGGGAAAAAAGCATCTAGATTCCCTCTCAACCCCAGACTTCTAGAAAAAAACAATAATGAATGATGATAGACCCAGTCAGAGAGAACTATCTTCTCATCATTTTTCATGCTAATGTATAAAGTTATTGATATCCTACAATCCTCTGTCTTCTCAAAGCATGTACACACACATACACTATACACACACACACACACACACACACAAGTATGCATACCCAGAATCTCCTAAGCTAGGACTGCCAACAACCCACTAGCAGGGGCGAAGTTTGGATGCCAAAAGACACTGTATTGTCAAAGCTAGAGTTACATGAGGTACACTTTGCATAGAAATAATGTTATAAATGAAGATCATATAAACTTGGTTTATCTATTTAATTTATATCACCTTTCATAGCCGGGCTCTATATTCTTGACTGGGTGAAGATATAAATGAACTAGTGGGCTCCTAACTGTCTTGATCAAACAATACATTAAAAATTATCATGAGCATATTCATCATGTACGTGTGTGTGTGTGTATTTACAAATTATATAGGTATTCTGCTGTGATGCAAACTCACAAAAAATAATACTAGGATAAGAAAGAAATAATATACATAGGCATTCTACTATACGTCTGTAAACTCCACACCTGCACACCTCCTGGGGTGTACACTTTCCATTTTGAAGCTCCAGTGATATACCATGTTCTGCCCTTTAACAGTTATTTGTTTGGTGGGTGAAAACAATATATCTGCCACTTTTATGCAGCATTTTATACTTCATAAAGCATTTCATACACATTATCTCAAATAGTCCTCACAAACACCTTCTCCTCATTTTATAGACTAGGATTTTAAGTAACGTAAGTGCCTAAGATCACCCAAATGGACTGTGACTAAACTAGATTTGAAACCAGGGCAATACTACAGATATACGACAGATTAAATGGGTTTTTATGTGCCAGTCTGGAAACCACACCACCACTTACAATATTGCTTCCAAGGGAAAATGCTTTCTGAGTTCTAATTAACTGACTTGTAAAGGAACTTTTCGAATATAGATCATACATTCAGGACTAGATGTATTACATATTTTCAAATAAATGTTTTTTTCATACAGGATAATCTGAAACTTTTATTATACCACTAATGCCAAAAAGTAAATCATATAAACATAAAAGCCCTACCAAGCAGTACTGAGATGCCCATGTTCTATAAGACAGTCACCCAATGCTCAGGGCAGCATTTCTACCTTTACTTGTATATCCAATTTCATGTCCCGAAATTAATGAACCACATTCCCTTATAAGTGTTTAAGAATCAGTAAAATTTTATTTATAATTATTAAGCTTGTAAGTGTTATGCTTTAGCTCTGGAAAATTATCTTTTTCTTTCAAAGCCAAAAAGTTGCAAATGCAAGAAAGAAAATGCCTGTAATGAATGGTGCTTTGGGTCAGAAAGGTGACTAGAGAAACCAAAGTATTTTTGTTTTCCCTCTGCCAAAGGTGACTTAGATACTTAGACTTATGCTGGACTCCCTTGAGTCTTCTTGAACCCTGCTTTCTTAGATTGCCAGTATTGATTAAGTAATATTTTTACTTTTAATATTTAACAATGCATTTTACTTTATAAAAAATTTATATCCCCTTTGGCCCATAACCTGACTTCTGTGAACTTAATCTAAGAAAATAATATAAAATTATCAAAACATTTTAGACAGAAAGTATTTCTTCATAATGTTACTTACAAATTGAAAATTTAAAAGCAACTTGAATGTTTAACAATAAATGACAGAAGTACTCAATGATATAGCATACTTCTGTTTAAAATGATGGCTACAAAAGCCATACAGAAGCATCAAAAAAATAAATTTAGATATATTAATTGAGAAAAGCAGGATATAAACCATGTGTGCATTATACTTACAATGACAATAATATCATAGGAAAAAAACAGACTAGCAGCAAATGGGCCTAAATGAATCAATGTTTTGGTTAAAGGTAGTAGAATTTTGGGTGACTTTTTTTTCTATATTTTCTGATTTTCTCTGAGGTGGGTATTTTTATAACTAAAAAGAGGTTTCTACAAACTGGCATCTGATAATGTATAAGGAATTTCTACAAATCAATAAGAAAAATATAAATATCTCTAATCAAAACTAGGGAAATATGAACAAACAATTCAGAAAAGGAAATCCAAATGGTAATAAAATGAAAAGAGGTTCAATCTTCTCTAGTAATCAGAAAAATTTAAATTAAATTAAAATAATAAAATATAATTCCATGTCATAATATTAACAAAAATTTAAAAGTTTTATAATTTTCGATGTAAGGGTATATGAATATTGGAGCTTTCATACACAGTAAGTAAGAGTAAAATTTGTACAATCACTTTGGAGACTAACCTGGTAACATCTAATAAAGCACATAAGAGTCACAACAATGTTCATTGTGACATTATTGATAATAGTAAAAAGTTTAAAATGACATGCATTTCCAGCAATAGGGAAATAAATAAATCATGATATTTTCATATGATAAATATTATAAAGCAATAAAAATGAAAGAATTTGACCTATATGGAACACCACAGATAAATCACAAAAGCATACTGTTGATAAGGGAAAGAAGATCAGGATAATATAAATAGTTGGTCCCATTTAAATAAAGTTTTAAAGCATACAAAACAATGCTATTTTATGACTACGTATGTTATAGCAGTAGTGTAAAAATATGCATGGGATAGCTAAACACCAAATTCAGGATAATGACAACTTTGGAAAGGAAGAAAAACAAATGGGATTCGGGGTTGTGTATCCAGAGGACCTAAGTTCTAATCTGTAATGTAAAACACACACCACACACAGGCACACACACTTAATCCATCTGAAGCAAGATTAGCAAAGGATTATTAAAGACAACTGAATGCGTATTTGCATTATAGGTGTCCATTATTTAGTCTTTTTTTCTTAATATTTAACATAAAACATTGTAAAGAAACAATGAGCACCTAGGCTGGGCATGTGTGCTCACACCTGTAATCCTAGCACTTTGGGAGGCCCAGGAGGGCAGATCACTTGAGACCAGGAGTTCAAGACCAGTCTGGCCAACATGGTGAAATCCCATCTCTACCAAAAATACAAAAATTAGCCCGGCATGGTGGTGTGTGCCTATAGTCCCAGCTACTCGGGAGGCTGAGGCAGGAGAATCGTTTGAACCTGGGAGGTGGAGGTTGCAGTGAGCCGAGATCGCTCCACTGCACTCCAGCCTGGGTGACAGAGCGATACTCAAAACAAAAAAAAAAAAGAAAGAAAGAAAGAAAAAGAAAAGATAGAAAAGAAAAAGAAACAATGAGCACCTAAAACATTCTTAATTGGAAACAATAAAATTCTCTTGCAAGGGTCCAGAATCTTATCTCTAAACAAAATAAACAGAGTGCTCTCAATGAAATAAACAGTGGTTAGAACTGAGATAGATTCATAGAGGATGATCTAGGTAAGTAAAGTCGTTTGCAGTCTCTCCGGTCCTGCTTCTACTTGCTGTGAGGTGTGGCATGTTAGAAATGTTGTTTCTGCCTTCATATTTGGCTGGGGAAGTGGGGCAGGGAGACAACCCAAAAAAGATTGCAGCGTATTATGGTGGAGGGGCTCACCCTCAAAAAACTCCAATGCCGCAGTTTAAAGTGCTTCAGCTACGTGTATTGATGTTTAATTGTGTAGCAACATGAATTTGGTGTCTTAACCTTTCCGCCTCCTGGAAGATATTGACTTATCCAACCCACAAAACCCTGGAGACTCTCAAGGCTTCCCAAAACCCCAAACTCTCCAGAAAGGAGCCATGCTTGGAAGGACTAGTGAATTTCATGTCTGTGAAAAGCCATCTTCAACAGTCTGGGGGGCTGCTTATCACATAGAAATGCTGGTAGGGGGCTGGGTGCAGTGGCTCATGCCTGTAATCCCAGCACTTTGGGAGGCCGAGGCGGGTAGATCACCTGAGGTCAGGAGTTCAAGACCAGCCTGGCCAACATGGTGAAACCCCATCTCTACTAAAAATACAAAAAAATTAGCCAGGCATGGTGGCAGGCACCTGTAATCCCAGCTACTTGGGAGGCTGAGGCAGGAGAATTGCTTGAACCCAGGAGGTGGAGGTTGCACTGAGCCAAGACCATGCCATTGCACTCCAGCCTGGGTGACAAGAAAAAAGCTCCATCTCAAAAAAAAAAAAAAAAAAATGCTGATAAGGAAGAAGAGATGATTGCTTTGAAAGGGGTCACATTCTAAATCTGTTTTTGGAGGCAATGATTATTCTTTTGTTCCAGCAGAGGGTGCACCCTGGCAGACAAGTCAGAATCCTGTGGTAATTGGCATGCAAAGAGACATCACCAGCAGACTGCTCTGCCCTGGAGAACAGGCATGGTGGTGAGCAGGTTCATAAAACCAACTCCACCTTCTCAGGTCAACACTACCGCCATGTACAACTGTAACTGGCCTGCGCCATCTCCAAAAACTAAAGCAGCAGGTTTATTCATTGAAACTTAAATCCAAATAATAGAAAACTTTGATATTGACATATCCCATGTTTTGATCTACTATTCCCTTGAAAACATCTTTTGTGAACAAATATCCCAAAACAGTCAAGGCCAACCAGCCTGAAATGTGTGTTGTTTGACCTTTTGGCCATCTAGTCTGCATCTGGAGGTAAATTTGGAATGTGGAGCAAATCTACTGAAAGATTGACCCTCCTCCTTGCCGAATATCCCAGAAGCTTTTCGGAATTCAACTTGCAAGTCATGCTTCTTTCGAGGAACTTGATTATAATAGTTCCGGTGTGAAGGGTGCTGGACAGGACACTAGGCAGACATCAGGCATAGCGATTCACACATTCCTCTACAAAGAGCTTCAGGTGTTTTTAGAATAAAATGAAAGAAAATGAAGCTGAGTCAGTTCTCAAAACTGTCCTCCTGTCATAAGATTCACCAGAATTACTCACAGTTATCACAGTCATTCTCAGAAATGTCAAGTGTAGGTGCTCTTCCGGGCCTTCAGAATGGTTCTTCCTCTCTCATTCTCCTCTCTCTATTTGGAATGGCCCAGAAAAACAGTACACTGACCAAGAGCCCCATCTGAAATCAATTGTTTGCTTAAAAATGGCTACCATAATATATAGTGGTTACCAAAGTGTGTCTTATCAAAGATGATTATTTTATAAGAAAGACAGATCTTTTCAATAAAGGGAATAACTAACAGCATTAGAAAAAAGTTGAAGAAAAGGTGTAGAGTAAATTGCAATAATCTTGACCATGGGGTAATTAATATTTTTTTTAAAAAGAAAAAACTTATTTCAATCACTAAGACGACTCAAACATACAAGACATCTACTTGTATTCAAAAGACTAAATGTCACATATATGAACCAGCCAAGACTCACCATCTGAGAGTTAAACATTATAAAAAGAAAAGTCTTAAGCTTAATTCTCCTAGTCTATGCCTGCTTCAAATTAACATAATAAAGAATCAGAATATAGGAAAAAATAGTAAAAGCCCTGTTAAAGAAAAACAATGCACATATGCTTATTGGGATGTAAAATACAAATAATCTATATATGAAATAAATATATTTCCAAATCAAATAAGCTATAGATGTGATAAAATATTTCCAAATTTTATCATATATTTAAATCCAGGTTTCCACAGCAGGTCTTAGGTTAGTCAAATAGAGTTTACAACAATTCAAGTGCCCCCCAAAAAAATACTTTAGCAAGAGCTACTCACATAAAAAATGGTATTGCCCATGCAAGTCCAATGAAACAAGTTTCCTGTTTAAAATATCAAATTTAATTACCAAAATCTCCATTTTTTTCCTCTGAACACTAAAAGATTTCATGTAATGAGGTTCAATTTAAAGAACTCTCTTCACTACATGATTTCATCTCACTTAAAAACCATAGCGCTTCAGGTGTCCAAACAAATGCTGCAAACTAAACCTGGACACACATACTCACAGAGCCTACCCCCAATCCCAGGAGAAATTTATACATGAAGATCCTTCTGTTTAGCCAGGTGAACTCTGCTAGAAATTCATATTAAAGAGAACTTTGAAGAAGGATGGTACAGGAGAACAGGTGCAGCAAAGGCACCATGTATTGAGCATCTTTTATGCGCCTCTCATTTTAAGTGTTTCATCTCATACAATCCTTGCAGCCACCCCTGAGGTACACACAATTGCCCCCAGTGGACAAAAGAAGAAAGGAAAGCTCAGTGTGGCTGAGTGTGCTGCCCAAGGTTACACAGTGGGGAGGGGTGTCCAGGGTCTGAACTCCACGAGGGGAGAACTACCTTCCAATTCCGAACCCTGTGCCTAGCAAGCCCCAGGGGCAGGGGAGGCATTTGATAAATGTTTGTTGAATTGAATATGACTGTAAGGCCTATCTACTTTGGAGCATCCTGGAGAATGGTGTCAGAAAGCCAAAATGCAATGTGAGGGATAACAAGGAGGGGCAGTCCACGCAGTCTGGGGTGAACCAAGTAACTACACCCAGGCTTTCCTCGGCTCCACTGTCCCCTCCCAACTCACTGTCTTCTCACCATTATCTCTGTCCAGCTCTGGACATCTGTCTGGGTTTGCTCTCTCAAGGTTGCTGCCAGCCTTGGCTGGACCTAAGGCTGCTCATCCTTCACCTCACTTTTCAAGGGAGCTGGTAACCATAAAAATACTGCCCAGCCATGGCTTCCCTCCTTTAGCTATTTGGGATTACCCAGGCCCTGAGACTTCCCAGCTTCCCACTGACAATGTTGTTTCAAAGTCCCAAGACTTTGCAGGAAAACTCTGGGAATGGAGCTCCAGAAAAATCTGGGAGGTCAGGCTTGTGTTGCTTTCATAGATGGGTTTTAGTGACAGAGTTTGAATCTGCCTAGAGTGTACACCTCAAGTAGTTATTAGAACTATCTGTTAGTAGTTTGTGTTCTCCAACAGGGGCATATGAGGGAGTCAGGGAGGTTTGGCAGCCCCTAGCATGCACACCACTGGTAATCTGGTGTATCAGTTAGTTTAGTTTTCACACTCCTTTAAAGAACTACGTGAGACTGGGTAATTTATAAAGAAAAAGGTTTAATCGACTCACAGTTCTGCATGGCTGGGGAGGTCTCAGGAAACTTACAATTGTGGTGGAAGGCGAAGGGGAAACAAGGACCTTCTTCACATGGAGGCAGGAGAGAGAAAGAGCAATGGGAGGAACTGCCAAATACTTGTAAACCATCAGATCTTGTGAGAACTCACTCACTATCACAAGAACAGCATGGAGGAAACCGCCCCCATGAGCCAACCACCTCCTACCAGGCCCCTCCCTCGACAAGTAGGGATTACAATTTGAGTTGAGATTTAAGTGGGGACACAGAGCCAAACCATATCACCTGGGGAAGAGTTTTAAGAGACTAATACATGAAGACGGTGGAAAGAGGTACCTGGGCATGCACCTTGTGGCAGAGCCTGAGCACCAAACAGCCTCAACCACAGGGTCTTGAAAATGACACCCCACTCCTGCTGAGAGCTTAAGGAAGCACTGTTTCAAGTGCCCTCTCTGCACTGCAGATCAGGCTGGTTTTAAAATTACAATAATCAGTAATAATATCAAAAGCTACAACCACAATTTGCTGATTGCCATGTACCATGCAATGGGGCTTTACCTATTCTAAGCCCCATTGATGGGGGTTATTATTTCCCCCACTTTGCAGATGAGAATATGGAATGGGAACTTAATAACCTGTCCAAGCCTCAGCCAGTGAAAAAGCCAGCTGCTAACCTGGATCCCATGCTCCCTGCAGCCAGCCCACAGATCACCCTGGCTACCCAGCAGATGAGCCCAAGCCACACAATAGTGCAACTTCTTCCCAGATCCCAATAGAAAGTTACTTGAACTTCTACTTCCCCTCCTACTTTCCCTCATCTGCCCACCTATGCAGGAATGAATTCGTGAAAACCTGGCCAGGCATTCCACCTTGGGAACAACTTCTATATCCCAACTTTCTTAAAATGTCATCCAACATGGTGAGGAAAATGAACTTAAATTCTGAATTACATTACAAACTGACTTTCCTTCTCACTGTGGCCTGGACCAGAATCAGCCAAACTTCTCTGGGCTCAACTTCCTCATACTCAACACAGGTCAGATGGGCTTCTCATCTTCTAGTGTGTTGACAATGGTTTATGTCATTGCCTCAATTTTCAGGTCCCTTTGGCCATTGGGATTAATTACACAATGTGAATCAGAAGTGGACAATCAGGAAAGGAGAAATCCAGCCATGTCTGGGCCTAGGCCACTCTTCAGAGATGTGGCCCACAAACACTAACAAAAAGTGGCATCAAAGCTCTGCCAGTTTCCAAATACTTTTAAAATCCTAGAAACGTACCTTAGGATAAGAACCTTAGAATAACTTCTAGTCCAAACCCTTGTTTGACAGTAAGCAAACCAAAATTTAGAGAACTATCTGTTCATTTCCCAACACCCCCACTCTCGTAGCTAGCATGTGGCAGGACTTGGATTCCGACTGAAGACTCTTTTAATTCAAAGGTCATGCATGAGGTACCACAAATGCAACCTCCTCTGATTTTATTACTTTAGCCACTAATATATTTATATTTGGTAATATTGCCCTGAATAGGAGAAAACAGGGAGTAAAGCAACCCAATCCTTATAGAATGTCAGATACAGTAAGGCTCCTGAAAGTCATTATTAATAAAGAAATTGAGGCACAGAAGTATGAAAATGCTTTGCCAGTAAAATCAAGCCAGATGATGATAACGCAGTGGCTCAAACTCCAGTCTGTAGACTTCCAGCCCAGGGCTCTTTCCTGACACCCTGAGGAAACATTGCAGAGATGTCACCAGTCGGTCTTGTTTTCTAAAGTTGTTAATTTCCATAACACTTCCTATTTCTTAGACAGTTAAACTATGTACAACTATGAAAATATCTGTACTCAGAGGTGGTATAATTACATGGAAAAAAATATAAGGACCACTGGGACAAAATCACAAGAGACAATTAGAACCTGAGATAAATTCAAAAAACAAAAAAGGAGAGGGGCAAAACGGCTGAATAGGAACAACTCCAGTCTGCAGCTCCCAGCGAGATCAATGCAGAAGGCAGGTGATTTCTACATTTCCAACTGTGGTACCCAGCTCATCTCATTGGGACTCGTTGGACAGTGGGTGCAGCCCATGGAGGGTGAGCAGAAGCAGGGTGGGGCGTCACCTCACCCAGGAAATGCAAGGGGTCGGGGAACTCCCTTCTCTAGCTGACAGAAGCCATGAGGGACCCTGCCATGAGGGACAGTGTACTCTGGCCCAGATACTATGCTTTTCCAACTGTCTTCACAACCCGCAGACCAGGAGATTCCCTCGTGCCTAGGCCACCAGGGCTCTGAGTTTCAAGCACAAAACTGGGCAGCCATTTGGGCAGACACTGAGCTAGCTGCAGGAGTTTTTTTTCATACCCCAGTGGCACCTGGAACCTCCGAGACAGAACTGTTCACTCCCCTTGGAGTTCCAGTTCACTCCCTGGAAGCCAGGGAGCCAAGTGGTCTGGCTCAGCAGATCCCACCCCCACAAAGTCCAGCAAACTAAGATCCACTGGCTTGAAATTCTCACTGCCAGCACAGCAGTCTGAAGTCCACCTGGGACATTTGAGCTTGGTGGGGGGAGGGGCATCCACCATTACTGAGGCTGGAGTAGGAAGTTTTCCCCTCACAGTGTAAACAAAGCCACCAGGAACTTCCAACTAGGCACTGCCCACCGCAGCTCAGCAAAGCAACTGTAGCCAGACTGCCTCTCTAGATTCCTCATCTCTGGGCAGAACATCTCTGAAATAAAAGCAGCAGTCCCAGTCAGGGGTTTATAGTTCAACTAAGCTTCATAAGCAAAGGAGAAATAAAATCCTTTACAGACAAGCAAATGCTGACAGATTTTGTCACCACCAGGCTCTTGCCTTACAAGAGCGCCTGAAGAAAGCACTAAACATGGAAAGGTAAAACTGGTACCAGCCACTGAAAAACATACCAAATTGTAAAGACCATTGACACTATGAAGAAACTGCATCAACTAATGGGCAAAATAACCAGCTAGCATCATAATGACAGGATCAAATTCACACATATAAATATTAACCTTAAATATAAACAGGCTAAATGCCCCAATTAAAAGACACAGACTGGCAAATTGGGTAAAGAGTCAAGACCCATCGGTGTGCTGTGTTCAGGAGACCCATCTCACATTCAAAGACACACATAGGCTCAAAATAAAGGGATGGAGGAATATTTACCAAGCAAATGGAAAGAAAAAAAAAAGCAAGGGTGGCAATCCTTGTCTCTGATGAAACAGACTTTAAACCAACAAAGATCAAAGAAGACAAAGAAGGGCATTACATAATGGTAAAGAGATCAATGCAACAAGAAGAGCTAATATATGCACCCAATATAAGAGCACCCAGATTCATAAACCAAGCTCTTAGAGACCTACAAAGAGACTTAGACTCCCAGATAATAATAGTGGGAGACTTTAACACCCCACTGTCAATATTAGACAGATCTACAAGACAGAAAATTAACAAGGATATTCAGGACTTGAAATCAGCTCTGGACCAACCAGACCTAATAGACATCTACAGAACTCTCTACACCAAATCAACAGAGTATACATTCTTCTCAGCACCATATCACACTTATTCTAAAATTGACCATGTAATTGGAAGTGAAACACTCCTCAGCAAATGCAAAAGAATGGAAATCATAACAAACAGTCTCTCAGACCAAGTGCAATCAAATTAGAACTCGGGATTAAGAAACTCGCTCAAACCTGACAATGCATAGAAACTGAACAACCTGCTTCTGAATGACAACTGGGTAAATAACACAATTAAGGCAGAAATAAATAAGTTCTTTGAAACTTATTTCAAAGAACTTTGAGAACAAAGACACAACATACCAGAATCTCTGGGACACAGCTAAAGCAGTGTTTAGAGAGAAATTTATAGCGCTAAATGCCCACAGGAGAAAGCAGGAAAGATCTAAAATCAAAAACCTAACATCACAAGTAAAAGAACTAGAGAAGCAAGAGCAAACAAATTCAAAAACTAACAGAAGAAATAACTAAGATCAGAACAGAACTGAAGGATAGAGACTTGAAGAACCCTTCAAAAAATCAATGAATCCAGGAGTTGGTTTTTTGAAAAGATTAACAAAATAGATAGATCGCTAGCCAGACTAATAAAGCAGAAAAGAGAGAAGAATCAAATAGACACAGTAAAAAATTATAAAGGGGATATTATCATCACTGATCCCACAGAAATACAAACTACCATCAGAGAATAATATAAACACCTCTATGCAAATAAATTAGAAAATCTAGAAGAAATGGATGAATTCCTGGACACGTACACCCTCCAAAGACTAAACCAGGGAGAAGTCAAATCCCTGAATAGGCCAATAACAAGTTCTGAAATTGAGGCAGTAATTAATAGCCTACCAATCAAAAAAAGCCCAGGACCAGACAGATTCACAGCTGAATTCTACCAGAAGTACAAAAAGGAGCCTGTACCATTCCTTCTGAAACTATTCCAAACAATGGAAAAAGAGGGACTCCTCCCTAACTCATTTTATGAGGCCAGCATCATCGTGATACCAAAACCTGACAAAAACACATTAAAAAAAGAAAATTTCAGGCCAATATCCCTGATGAACATCAATGTGAAAATCCTCAGTAGAATACTGGCAAACTGAATCCAGCAGTACATTAAAAAGCTTATCCACCACGATCAAGTCAGCTTCATCCCTGGGATGCAAGTCTGATTCAACATATGCAAATCTATAAACGTAATCCATCACATAAACATAACCAATGACAAAAACCACATGATTATCTCAATAGATGCATAAAAGGCCTTTGATAAAATTCAACACCCCTCATGATAAAAACTCTCAATAAACTAGGTATTGATGGAACATATCTCAAAATAATAAGAGCTACTTATGACAAACCCACAGTATACCTCATACTGAATAGGCAAAAGCTGGAAACATTCCCTTTGAAAACCAGCACAAGACAAGGATGCCCTCTCTCACCACTCCTATTCAACATAGTATTGGAAGTTCTGGCCAGGGCAGTCAGGCAAGAGAAAGAAATCAAGGGTATTCAAATAGGAAAAAAAAGGAAGTCAAATGGTCTCTGTTTGCAGATGACAGAATTGTATATTTAGAAAACCCCTTCATCTCAGCCCAAAATCTCCTTAAGCTGATAGGCAACTTCAGCAAAGTCTCAGGATACAAAATCAATGTGCAAAAATCACAAACATTCCTATATACCAATAATAGACAAACAGAAAGCTAAATCATGAGTGAACTCCCATTCACAACTGCTACAAAGAGAATAAAATACCTAGGAATAAAACTTCCAAGGGATGTGAAGGACCTCTTCAAGGAGAACTAAAAACCATTGCTCAAGGAAATAAGAGATGACACAAACAAATGGAAAAACATTCCATGCTCATGAATAGGAAGAATTAATATCATGAAAATGGCCATACTGCCCAAAATAATTTATAGATTCAATGCTATCCCCATCAAGCTACCATTGACTTTCTTCACAGAATAAGAAAAAACTACTTTAAATTTCATATGGAACAGAAATAGAGCCCGTATAGCCAAGACAATCCTAAGCAAAAAGAACAAAGATGGAGGCATCACGCTACCTGACTTCAAACTATACTACAAGGCTACAGTAACCAAAACAGCATGGTACTGGTACCAAAACAGATATATAGACCAATGGAACAGAACAGAGGCCTCAGAAATAACACCACACATCTACAACCATCTGATCTTTGACAAACCTGATAAAAACAAGCAATAAGGAAAGGATTCCCTATTTAATAAATGGTGCTGGGAAAACTGGCTAGCCTTGCAGAAAACTGAAACTGGACCCGTTTCTTATACCTTATACAAAAATTAACTAAAGATGGATTAAAAACTTAAACGTGAGACCTAAAACCATAGAAAACTCTAGAAGAAAACCTAGGCAATACCATTCAGGACATAGGCATGGTCAAAGACTTCATGACTAAAACATCAAAAGTAATGGCAACAAAAGCCAAAATTGATAAATAGGATCTAATTAAACTAAAGAGTTTCTGCACAGCAAAAGAAACTTTCATCAGAGTGAACAGGCAACCTACAGAATGTGAGAACATTTTTGCAATCTATCCATCTGACAAAGGGCTAATATCCAGAATCTATAAGGAACCCAAACAAATTTACAAGAAACTATCAAACAACCCCATCAAAAAGTGGATGAATGATATGAACAGACACTTCTCAAAAGAAGACATTTATGCAGCCAACAAACATATGAAAAAAAGCTTATCATCACTGGTCATTAGAGAAATGCAAACCAAAACCACAATGAGATACCATCTCATACCAGTTAGAATGGCAATCATTAAAAAGTCAGGAAACAACAGATGCTGGAGAGGATGTGGAGAAATAGGAACACTTTTACACTGTTGGTGGGACTGTAAATTAGTTCAACCATTGTGAAAGACAGTGTGGCGATTCCTCAAGGATCTAGAACCAGAAATACCATTTGACCCCACTATCCCATTGCTGGGTATATACCCAAAGGATTATACATTATTCTGCTATAAAGACACATGCACACATATGTTTATTGCAGCACTATTCATAATAGCAAAGACTTGGAACCAACCCAAATGCCCATCAATGATAGACTGGTTAAAGAAAATGTGGCACATGTACACCAGGGAATACTATGCAGCCATAAAAAAGGATGCAGGGACATGGATGAAGCTGGAAATCATCATTCTCAGCAAAATAACACAGGAACAGAAAACCAAATATCGCATATATTCTCACTCATAAGTGGGAGTTGAACAGTGAGAACACATGGACACAGGGAGGGCAACATCACACACCGGGGCCTGTTGGGGGTTGGGGGACTAGGGGAGGGATAGCATTGGGAGAAATACCTAATGTAGATGCAGGTTGATGGGTGCAGCAAACCACCATGGCAAGTGTATACCTTTGTAACAAACCTGCACGTTCTGCACATGTATCCCAGAACTTAAAGTATAAGAAAAAAAAAATGCTATCACATACACAGCCATTTTCAGCTGGGCAACCAAAACTGGGCCGTGTTGAAGCTTTCACCCCACAAGCTGAAATACAGCTGAAAGACCCACGCCCCAGGGGCAGCCTAGCCAGGCTGGACACCAGCTCCTGCTCCCAGGCTTCTCCCCCTCACCCTCTGCTTTCACAGACCTCTTCCACATCAGAGGCTACACAGGAGGAGGGAGCCGGTTTTGTTTTCTGCATAATAAAGATTTCAAAAGGCGAAGGAATGAAACTTCCATGCCTTGTTCGGAAGAAGTTCATTTTTTAATATATTTAAGAAACATCTAAGCATACAAACAAAAAATTTTGTAAATGTACACAAAGCCCCCTTGTGGAAGTATATTTAAAAACCATTTTGAGGGCTGGAATCTTGGAAAGGGAGAAATTATGGCATTCATGATATTGTAGGCTCCCGTGGGCTGGTCATCATGTGAGGAATAGATGCAGGTATCTGACGGCAGCCGAAGCAGCATACCGTCAGCCAGACTGCCTGCCTCCTGGACTATCTTTGTATAACTACAGAATCCTTTTTTCTTTTCCCTGTAGCCACCAAAAAGAAGTCCCAATATAGACCTTAGCAGATTTCATCCCATTTTAATTCTACATTGCTTTCATCTATCTTTTATCAGAGGAAGGAAATCAAGCGGCATAATTTGGTTTACCTTTTTTTTAACTTTCAGGAAGAAAATATCTTCATATCTCCCAAGGCAACAGAATCTTTTGAACTAATAAAAACCATACAATTTCCTAGGTACCAGTTTTTCCTACGGAAGATTTTTAAATTTCCTTCTAGGAAAAATAAACAATTAAAACACATCCTATGAAGATATGTTAAAGACCACGTTGAGTTGGAAATGAAATAAAATGCTGCATGTTCTGCATTTTTTTAACTCAAGAAAAACATTTTTGACTTTCATGATGTGCATATGGCCATTAATTTCAATGTCATATTATGGTTTTTGGCTGAACAGACAGTATGTATGTATGTATGTAAGCAAACAAAACAAATGCATTTTGTATTCAAATTTATACAACTCCATACATTTTTATGCTGTTTATTTGAAAATTAATTTTGGCTTAGGCCTCAGAGACAGCAAATGTTGTCAAGATTTGAGGGCTACCTGAAAAGCCTTGGGGACAGCATTACCCTTATGCATAAGAAACAGCAAAATAAAATAAAAATAAATGAATTTCCAAATACGTCATGGCTAATCCCTTGAGCTGACCTACAAATGAATTATGGAGGTTTTGCTACAGGACTGAGTAGATCTGGTGATTTCACTGAGAGATTTATCTTATTTTCCAACTTATTTTCATATCTTATTTCCTTTTCTTTTAGAATTAGACTGTAAATAAAAGAGCTAAGACTGAATGAAGCTCCCTTTCACAGAACTCATATTGGATTGATAAATTAAAATGGTGAGATGAGTTTTGTATGACCCATCCTCAAGGATTTGGGAAATTTAGCCGATGCAAAACAAGGCATTAATTTGGAGAGGCCTAGCTACTTACAATGCTTAGTATTCTGACAATGATGAATGGCATCATTCCAAGCAAATGGTAATTTCACTTTTTGTGACGGTACTTTAGAGCAAAACCGACTTTCTTCACACAAAGAATTTGCAATCCTATTGAACAGAGGCAGTACCTGAATATCAGAAATCCTTCATTGTTTAAGTATCATCTGATATTCTTGATTGGCTTCAGACTGAAGGTTGGAGTTGAATTAGGGAGAACGGAGGTTAAGTCCTAACCTTGAAAGACTTAGCAGCCATTGAAACACTGCCTTTGGGCACTTATTGGCCTGTATTTATCAAAAAAAAAAAAACTTTTCAATTCAATGAGGGGAGGGAGAAAACACAAAACTTGTCACATTCATCAAGTGAAGCCACTGGAAAGACATCTACAGAACACCCAAAAAGCATAATCTTTCCGAAGCGCTGATAGAAATGGTAATTGGATGGGTCAGGGAATAATACAACCGAAGCAGGGGCAAAGCAGAATATCGCTAAAAAATCAAGGTCAAAAAGAAAAGAACAGACCCTTCTTAACTAGTAAAAAACTTACACTTGGCCTTTGTACTAAGGGAAAAATATACCTGTTGCTACCCGTAATTTATGTCCTCACAAAAACCTCTGGAAAAGAACCTTCAAACATAAAAAGCATTAAAGACCCTCAGTTTCACAGCCCATAAGAAAGCTTCGCCTTAAATATTGGCTCCATCAAAATAAGTTTTCTGCATGCAGAAAAGAAAATGATTTTTTTTTTTCTGTTTTTTAAGAAAATGATTTTTAAAAGGAGCAACTAAAAGCAGTGACTCCCTTCTCAATCTAAGCCATCTGTCTTTCCAGCAGGGGAAGGTGTGCCCTGCGGGGGTAGAAATACATTTAACAAACTCTACCCTGGGGGACTGAAAAAGACCAGGCACTCCGAAGACTGGCAGAGAATGCCAGCACTGTCTCCCCAGAGAGGAACAGACCTGATGAATCACAAAATCTGGGTTGCGCGTTTTCCTGCCTTCTTTGCTAATGAGCTAATCAGGGCTGAGCCAAATGACACATGTAAACAGATGAGCCGTCCGGGGATGCCGCCTTGTCCTGCTTTTATCTTACACAAACACCTCCACACTGGACTTAGAAGGCTTTTGGCACAAGGCAGAGAACTGATATTCTGGGCTGCATCCAGCTGGGAAAGGAAGAGAACTGGTGAAGTGGTGTGTCGTTCAACTGGTGGAACTGCACGGATGCAGGTGTCTCCTTACTGACAAAGATATCAGTTAAGGGGGGAAACAGTCCCTGAAAAGACAGTATCTGGAGCCCCTCCTCTTCATCCAAGGAAATAAAGCAGAACACCCTCAAAACCTCTCTGGACAGGTTCCCTTAAGAGTTAAAAAAAAAAAAAAAAAAAAAAAAACAAAACCAAAGCTCAGCCTAGCATTTCCCTGTAAACCGTACAAATTCACTGATACACAAGAAAGACAGCATCATTTGTTAATTCGCAAAATTCTAAGGTGCCTGTATACCCATTTCTATTAATCTAGGAATTCAACTTTCCACATTAGAGTTCTACAGTGATGCAAGGTAGGAGATGGAGTTTATGATTTGTGCTGACAGAGCCACATCATATTTTAGGGAGATGACATTGCTATTGATGGTTCCTTCTAATCTATTCCCAGTAATATGCTCATCTGTATGTTTTCCCCAGGCACCAGAAGAACAATCTCAGATCCTTAAAACAGTATGTCATTCCTTTCCACACATCTCATATGCACATATATTATTATTATTTAACGTTTATTAAGTACCAACAGTATGCTAGGCACAATAGACATAGGGGGCCATAAAAACATATTTAACGCATCAAAAACCACAATAAAAGGATGCTGTGTATGTGACAGAAGATGATAAAAATCTCTGCAATTCATAGTTCAAGATGAAATGCACCCCAAGTCCCAGAGAAGCCTTGGAACAGTGTGGCACATCAAAAAAGGTATTGGAATTTTTATTCAGCCAGCATAAGGAAGGTTATGCATACCTTACAATTAAACATGGCCTTCCTCAACCTTCCCAACATTCTGCAACAATGAATTCTCTAATGGTAAGCCATTAATTACTTAATTTATCTAGTTAAACTTCAGCACTCTACCTCATTTTCAATCATAATAGCATATACTCTGTACCAAGCACTATGGTAGTCATTTAAAATGTATTTCTCTGTATGAGAGTGGGGTTGAAACTTGGAAAGGTTCAGTGATGCATCCAAGGTCCGTGATCAGGATTTCATTTTATTGTCTGTTTTCCAGGATTTCACTTCCTGTTTTACACACACACACACACACACACACACACACACACGCAGAGAGAGAGAGAGAGAGAGAGAGTTAAGAGTGATAAATGCCATTCACAAGTTTGGGGATTTGGAGTTAATATAATATCAAATAACCAATTTAGACATTGTGTAGACATAGCACTGGCCAGGCCAAGATAGATATATGCTAGGGGTCTCAACTTCTTCACTTGCTAACGCTACTTTAGACATGGTTTAGTGTAGGGTAAAGAGCATGAACTGGAACCAAGTTTTCTGAGTTTGAATCCTGGTTTTGCCACTTCTAAGCTGAGTGACTATAAGTAAGTGAATTGACATCTCTGTACCTCTGTTTCCTCACATGTTAAAAAGATATGAGGAAAATAATAGTAACTTATTTCGCAGAGTTATTGTGAGGATGAAATGAGTTAACGTATAAAGAAAGCTTAGTACAGTGCCCAGCACACAGTAAGTGCTTAAAAAGCTGTTATGTCATCAGAGTCCTGGCACTGAGAAGCAGATAATATGTTTTGAGTAAAAGACATTGTTGCTGATGCTTATCAGTAAACCCTGTGCTGCAAGCTGCTTTATAATTAATAAAAATGAGTTTACACTAGCCATCTAACTCTCTTCACTCCAACCCTTCATGAACTTAAGTGAATCTACAAGACAGCTGGCTAAAACCCCGAAAAGTTGCCTTTTCTTTTTTTTCTCCAAAACTGCTGTAAACACTAAAAAGTTGGCTTTTCTATGGTCACCTTTACTGAACACCAGATGGATGGTTAGAAGGTTAAGAAAAGACCAGACTCATAGTGTTAGGCCCCATGGAGGTGTTAAATGAATGAATGAATGAATGATCCGACAGTGCCTAGAAGCTCAAATAATTCAACAAGGCTTCAATTTTGGATTCAGAATCTTCTTTGAAATTGGGCAACTCTCAGCCACAGCCAGACTAATTTTCATATTTTCCATGTATTTTCCACTTCCTCCCTATTTCATTGTACATCTTCTGGAAATTTCTCTGCTTGTTATTTCTACAGAGGACCTGGAGGAGATGGGAGAGGTAAACTTCAAGTCAGTTAACGGAGCTCATTGTTCTCTAACCAAGTGATAGCCTTAGTTGGAGAAAAAGTCAAAGCTAATGACTAAATTCAGATTTTTGGATTATCAGTCAACATGAATTGACCATGCATTCCTTAGCCAAATTAGGATTAGTAAGCAAAGTAGGAAAACAATCAGAGTTGACGCTTCGTATTAAGAAAAAATAAAGACGTTGTTTTCTAATATGGTACTTATTGTCATAAATATCAAGGGATTAGATAACTAACTGCTATAAATTAAGGATAGTCTAAATTATAAGCCCTGTTCATTAACAAATATAAAATAATTGCTTTAGACAACTTGAAAGA
Organism: Gorilla gorilla gorilla; assembly: GCF_029281585.2. Classification (NCBI taxonomy): domain Eukaryota; kingdom Metazoa; phylum Chordata; class Mammalia; order Primates; family Hominidae; genus Gorilla; species Gorilla gorilla. The sequence goes on from NC_086017.1 coordinate 180,666,549, forward strand.
TGTGTGATATGGACTTGAAATCACAAAATGGAAGTTTTTAAAATTATTCTGTGGTCACTATTTCCTTTAAGCTCAGTTACTCAGTGGGAATTAAAAACCTGCCAGGACTTCTTCAGTGATACAACTCACGATGCTTTTTTTAGGGAAATTACTATGGAGCATAAATTTTTTTTAGACTTTCACACCTTTCCAAACCACTTTTTTCCTGAAGGATATGGCCTACTTTCTGTAGCTCTAAGCTTAAATGTGGTGCCATTTAATTACATACAGACTAATAAAGCAAGACATATTTAAATGTAATTTTGTAGCTTGTACACATAAACTCAAGCCAGTGGATGATGAAATGCTGCTAAAATTATCCTTATCCAGTAAAATTTATTGCAGTGATGAAAATCTTGACATCTATTCCAAAGTTCAAATTAAACTTTAGCGTAATAGAGTAGCCTAAGTTAAACCAAAGTAAATAAGCAATTATTTATAGTAATTGCATGTGTGTGCGTGTGTGTGTTGCATGTATTTAACTTTTCAGAAGAAGTCAGTGAACCCACATTGTGGGGACCGCTGAATTAATTACAAGCGTACACAAAAGGGTATACTCTTCAATGATCTCAGCATGTCACTTTGAATTTATCCATCTGCCTAATACCCACCTGTCTAGTTGCTCTTTCATTTAACCACATATTATGGCATCAATATTAACTTTCAGATTCGGGTAAGACCATTGCCATTTCCCAAGCTATTTGCCTCCTAATAAACACAGACTGAAGGGGAAGTGTTGAAAGCTAGGGCAATATTTTTCCCATAATGTTTGATACAAATCCCAGCTGCACAACATTGTATGTTAATAACCATTATTTAATTAACAGATGAAGAAGCCCTTTTGAGCTGCTCTGGCAGATTTTGAACTTGATCTTCTATCATTTGATGTCATGCAAGACCAGATAAATGACAAGTCTTTCGAGAGTCTGCAGAGCCCCTTTAGAACAGCTGCACAGTCTTCCCCCTTCTTTGCAGCAGGTTTCTCACTTAAGAAAAAAACACGCTTCATTACATCGCCTCTTACTTGAGCTGCAAGGGTCTATTCAAGGAAGATAAGCCTCTTAGAAATGAAGTAGCGTTGAATTTAGGTTTTGAGTGACAGCAGGAAGATTTATCCATTCAACAGACAATACCGCTTTCTCTGCATTAATCTAGGAGGCGGACAATGATCTGTTTTTTAGGCCTCATCTCATCTCTTTCCCACAGCAGAAGGTGATTAGAGTTAGGAAACAGGGACTGTGAAAGAAAACTTGAGCGCTATCTCTCTAGCCCTCCTGTTTCCTGAAGGGGTAAGAGGGAGCCCCTAGGCCAAGGGCATCAATCACAGATTCACAACAAGGATATGATGCTTTACCACTGGGAAACCGATAGGCCACAGGTATAAAGGGGTGAGCCCCAGAACCCAAAGGGTAAGGCATTATAGTTAACCTCCCAAAAAGGGAAGAAAGCACAAAGTAGCTCTTCATAAGTGAAAGCCCTTGAATTCTTCCTAGCTGGGCCCAAATGAAAATGTCAGGATTCTCTTGGACTGAACATGATATTCTACCACCTATACACAGGTTAAGGTTCAATGAAATCCCAATTAGCTGATCTGCCAACAGCAGCCTAAAGAGAGAGGAGGAGACACAAAAGAATGCCATGCAACATTTGAGTCAGATTTCCACAGCACAACCATTTCATCTCATTTATATCCATCTTCTGCACCTCAGGAGAGGATTTTCATAGGAGCCCGATTATTAATTTGAAGTATCCCTCTCAGCCAAGCACTGAGCACAGAGCCCATTGTGAGCAACTCGTCAACTGCTAGGAATCTGCAAAGATATTACCCTGAAGTCCAGCATGAGAATTCCATTTTACAGGAAATAGCTGGTACTATCCTTAGTGTGGGAGGCTTGCCACTTTATTAGTAGACTATTTGTCTATATTTTGAAGTGCAGAAATTGACGAATGGACTTTAGAGAGAATATGGTAGCGTCGAACAATGCTTTCAGTTTGGGGCATGCAATTTTTTAATTTCAATAGGTTTTGGGGGAACAGATGATGTTTGGTTACATGAATACATTCTTTAGTGATGATTTCTGAGATTTTGGTGGACCCATCACCCGAGCAGGGTACGCTGTACCCAATGTGTAGTGTTTGGGTACTGCTACTGCCACATCACAATATCCAGGATGCCTTTTATAGACTACTCACAGTCTTGATCCTTTTTCCTTTAGCTCACTGTGGAGGTACATATCAAATATCTAAAACTAAATGAATAAAATAAAATATTCACCTCCAGTTACCCTCAAAGTATCCCTGCACCAAGACAATCAAAATTGGGCCCAAAAAGGTTTAGAACTCAGATACTGGAAAACAAGTATGAGGCAACATGCTTTTGTGTGATATCTATTTTCCTGAAAAGGCAGCTCATGGAGGCTGGGAGAGACTCTCACTCAAGTGTGAGTAATTAATTAAGTTAGTAAGTAAGCAGAGAGAAAAGTTATAGACATTACCACAGAATTAAATCAAGTTGCCCCAAATGACTTGTAAATTTAAGAGCAGATTGTGTGTTCTCTAGAAATCAATATAGAGTCAGCACATTTTGAGATTTCCTATTGTTAAATTGTGTTTTGTTTTGTTTTTGCAAAATGTCGTATTGACAACTAGAGGCTTCCTTGACATTTACCCCACGTGATACTGGAAATATCTGTTCATCAATCTTAAAGCCACTGTAACAAGCCAAATATTGTGGTGACAGGATGTAATCCATGTTTCAAGTCTCCTAGGAACCCAAATCCAACACCAACACCAACACCAGAATGAGGCTTGAAGAAGATTCTGAAGGAAAATAAGAAACCATCACTCAGACCTCTTTGAAAATCCCTTATAGCATCATAACACAGAGGCTATGCTCACATAGTGAACAGGTCTTCAGAAAAGCAGTAATGATTCAAAACAAAATGAAACAAGAAAAGGAGCACTGAATCTCTGGTATTCCATATTGTCCAAATGAGTCCTGGGAAAGACGGTTTTCTTCTTATCTCTGATCTTCAAATTCGTTAATGTCCATCTTTATAGCACTGTTATCGATAAGTTCTTCTTTACCTACTGCTTCCATAATCAAAAGTTGACCTCCCAGGCGGCAAAAAAAAGCAGTTCCTCCACCATCAAACCCTACCTAATGGGCCTAATCAGCTCCTACCATGATAGTCTTTATTTTCTTCTTTCTTGCTTTCTGCCTTTTTTTTCTTTTTTAATTACTGAGGACTCTTGTTTTGGAGAAACCCCTAATTGCTTCATTTTGAGATGTTATGTTTAACCTCAGGAAATGGTGCTATAAGACCTGGCAAACAGCTTTCTGGTTGTTTCAATCAGTACCAGATTATGAGGTCCAGCCGGGTAAGAACTCTATTCATTTTCTTGCCCTGTCATCTTGATCTTATTTGAATGTCTGGGGAGCTGGAGGTGCTTAGCTGGCCCTGGATTTCAGGACTGGGGGTAGGAGTACCAGGGAGAGCTATGCGATGTGTTAGAGACACTGAAAGTTTTCATTTTGACTCCTTAATGAGAGCGACCTTTGACACAGGCTGATGAGTTCCATGCCTGTCCTGGTGTGCTTTTTGAAAACATTTGACACTGGTCACAGGTCTGACAGGGATATGACTAATGAAGTCGTGGTATAAAAATAATGGGCTGCAATTGCAAGTCATTTGCATGAAACCAAACTCCTTAAAAACTTGTCTCTGTTCACTTTCTGTTTTCTAAATGAGTCAATAATATGAATCAGATGGATTGAAGGGAATAGACTCCCAAATATTCCTTCTATAAGTTTGGTAAATTAGTTGGCATTTGGTGCAATTTTTGTTGCCTTGAGGCCTGGTTTAAATTGGACTGTAGTTACTAAATTGCTAGGGCGATTGCAGAATGTGTAGGATAATGCATAATACCTTGTTTTTCTTAAGCGTTTCGTCAGAGAGCTTCTTGTGAGGTCAAGGGGCCCAGGCAGCGCTTTGCAGCAAATATCAAGTGAGAGTGGATGAAGAAGAAATATAAGGAGGTTGTGGAGGAGGGAGAAAGGAAAGGACTAAATAAAAGAAAGGAAAAAAAGAGAATAAATGTAGAAAGAAGAAATAAAACAAATAAAAAAGAGGGCAACATGGATTGGGGTCCAAAAACACAAAAGGACAGGAACAGGAGGAAAAAGAGGGAGTTGGGGAAAAATGGAAAAATGAACGCAGAGTGGTTAAAGAAAATGGGGAATAGAAGAAAATTTTTAAAGGGAGAACCCTAAAAGAAGAAGCTACCATGTTGACTTCAGTTTATCCTGTCAAACTGTGTATTATTTATCCTCACACAGGTTAAGTATCCACTAAACAAAACTCTGGGCTAATAGCAGCTCACAGCTCACACACTAGGGCCGATCCTTCCCTTCCTTTGTCTCTGCACAACCGTGCCGAAGTTCCTGATGTTTCATCCTTTCACCTGTAGCTAAAAACACCTTCAGAGAAGGTTTTAGCAAAACTTCTGAAATTACATTTGACCAGCTGCGTCAGGAAGCAGCAGCCAGGAGGAGGCACATTGTACAAGTTCCTTCCTAGAGCCTTCCTCCTGTGGGACTGACTATTCATGATTTAAACACTTAGGGTTTTCTTTATGATTTGTCAGTTTCAGCACATCTATTTGGAACTTTGTTTTGCTTACTGGTGTATACGACAAAACGAAATATCATGTGTTCCCAAACTTAAATAAAAAGAAATACAAATGATTTACAGATATACACACATAGAACAAATGAATAAAGGAAAGGTTACATGGCACACGGGAAATTGTACAAGAGGTTTGGAAATGAACCAGCTCCAGTTGCTCTGTGACCTTGGGAAATTGTCTTAATCTCACTGAGCCTCAGTTTCTTCAATCACAAAATGAAGGATTAAAAGATTGTTTTACAAAGTACTAGCAAACTACCTGGCACACCATGAGTAGCTAAAATGAATGAATGAGCAGGCAGAGTAGTAATACTCTCTTTTGTGCCTGCCTTTCAAGAAAGTATTTCTCACCTACCATTCATACATAAAGAAATCAATAATAATTCTACTTATATCCCTCGATAACACTGAAAATCCGGGATAAAACATGCATAGACTCCATAAACTAACCGCATTGCATCTGTTGGGGTTGTACATTCTACTCCCAAAAACCTGAAATCCAAACAACTAACAAAGTGAAACATGTTGTCCTCTCTCTCCCCCTCTATCTCTCGCTTTCCCTCCCTCTCTCTTTCTCTTCCTGTAGAACTGCCCATCACATTCCAAATCTCCACTTAAATGCTTGGATTAGTGCATACCAACCCAAACTCCTATATTTACTACTTCTAAAAAAGCACAAACTAAGGATTAATGTTCATAATCATGACTTGATAATAGTTCAAGATTGGTAATTTTTTGTTTGTTTGTTTGTTTTTTGAGACAGAGTCTCACTATGTCACCCAGATTGGATGCAAACAGAACTCACTACAGCCTCTACCTCCTGGACCCAAGCATGCCACCAGGTCTGGCTAATTTTTTTTTTTTTTTTTTTTAAGAAACGAAGTCTCACTATGTTGCTCAGGCTGGTCTTGAACTCCCGGGGTTAAGCAATTCTCCTGCCTTGGCCTCCCAAAGTGCTGGGATTATAGGCATAAGCCACCGTGTCCAGCCAGTAAATATTTTAAAATCAATTTTTTGAGAAATATTTACTGTAGCTTAATTCTCAAAAATTGATCAATTGTGGTTACTTTCAGTTTGTCACAACTGGCCAAATTCTGGCCACTGCAAGCCCCAATTATTCTAAATATGCATGCATTTACTCTATGAATTCCTGCTGAGAGAATATTATTTCAGTTATTTGTCTTAATGAGGCTCCTCAGTCCATAAGCAAGTTTTGTTATTGTTACTGAAATAAAGACATAGAAGATATTCTCATTCTAGGAACCAAAGCTAACATTAAAAGACAGTAATAGACATTAGAACAAATTTTTTTTAAATTAAAGAGTTGTTTTTTAAGAAACAAAATGAAGTTTAATAAAGACAGAAGAAAGGCCGGGCGTGGTGGCTCACTCCTGTAATCCCAGCACTTTGGGAGGCTGAGGCGGGCGGATCACGAGGTCAGGAGATCGAGACCATCTTGGCTAACATGGTGAAACCCCGTCTCTACTAAAAATACAAAAAATTAGCTGGGCGTGGTGGCGAGCGCCTGTAGTCCCAGCTACTCAGGAGGCTGAGGCAGGAGAATGGCGTGAACCCAAGAGGTGGAGCTTGCAGGGAGCCGAGATGGCGCCGCTGCACTCCAGCCTGGGCGAAAGAGCGAGACTCCACCTCAAAAAAAAAAAAAAAAAAAAAAAAATTACAGAAGAAAATGAAGAATGAGTTAGAGAAAGTCTGGGAAGGCTCAAAAGGAGGACGCTTAGACTTGTAGTACATTTCCAATTGAATTTGAGTATACTACTGGTAAACTACTGTGTATTTCTAAAGAAAGTGGGACTTAACAAGTGAATATGACATTTGGCAGCTGAGAAATCATCCTTTCTCTGTAATCAATAATGCTAAAGACTATATAAAAAGTGGTCCACGCTGCCCAGCATTGTATTCACATTTTAAAGAATGAAGACACTGAAAATGAGCAGTACCAAAAAGTACTAAGAGGATGAAAACTAGATCCTAAAAGGAAAAGACAATATAAATTCTAGTTATTTCACTAGAAGTGTTCAAGGATCAAGTGCGAAAGGATCTTATGAGAATGATGCTGACTAGTTGTCTTTCATTTCCACAGATTATCAAGCAAGATGAAATGGGAAAATGGATAGAACATAAAGAAAATCTTCTTGACAGTAATAAATATAAGAACATTTTTAAATATTGGACAAGATGGCCAATAGAGGTTATGGATTAGAGGTCTTAGAAATCTTTTTAAAATAGGAGCAATGACCATCTGTCTTAAATGGTTTGTGTCTTTACCTGCCTGGAGGCCAAACACTGAATCATTACCAAATGTATGGTTCTATTATCCCAGAGATTGATGTCATTACCTCTGAAGTTTAATGCAGGGGAATGGGACAGGCAATTGAATAGTGCTGAATCGAAGATTTAAGGATTGAAGAGATGATGATACAATATAAGTGTAGCATTTAATTTCTCTAAAACTCCAGAGAGAATAATTCTATAAAAATAAAAGCCTTTTGTGGAAGTTCTATTTTGTATTTTAATTACGTGTGTATTTGGCTCATTTCCTTTATTAAACCATAAGCTTCTTGAAGGCAAGAGATGTATATTTCTCCTCATTTCCCCTCTACCTCACCAACCCACCCAAAGTCCCTAACACCAGGGCCAAGAACCAGGTATTATTACCAGGTCTATAGACACCTATAAGGTTATACCTGCCCATGCCCTGTCAGAATGGTTTGCGGCCTTGACCCCAGAGGTTGTTAACTATTTTAAATATTCCTACCCATCCCTTCTTAAAAGCTGCATCTTCATGAGGGTAGGGAGTTTTATCTGCTTTGTTCACTAATAGCACCTGTAACAGTTTCTGGTATATAGTCAACACTTAATAAATACTGGTTGAATGAGTGAATGAATAAATGAATGATGGCCATTCAATACACTTCTTGAGGGCTATTTAGGAATAACAAGTTTTTTAAATCTCCCAAACAGAAAAAAATGTTAAGAACATTCTTAGCAGGTGGTTCTGTATCCTGGGAGGCAAATCCATATTAATTCTAACATTTTTGTCTTCCTTCTCCCTATCATATTCCTATGCAAGACTCTACAACCACAAAATTGCACCCTGTATTTCAAAAGAGAGAAAACATTTAAGATCAACAGTCTTATGCAGAATAATTAACTCAATTTCTATCTTTTATATTTTCATTTCAAAACTTCAAATAGTTGTCTAATCAATAAGTGGTTTTAAATCTACATTTTCCTATCCATTTCTTTGCAAGTAAAGTAGGAATGAGAATACTTGCTCCCATAGGGGAAACACATAAAAACCATAGAAGGTTATGAATATACTATTTAGTTTAAATTTTTTTACATTATAAACCATGCTCTGCATTCAAATTTCCATATTTACTTTTCCCATACATTTATATTTTAAGCTTCTAAAGCCAACAACTGTAATAGTTTGCTGTCTAGTTAGCATAATTTCTTTATTGCCTTGGGCATAGATTTGCAATGTAATATAAATAACAATACTATTTTGCATGGCTATTGTACCTCTGGAAACCCTTTACCAACATTAATTTTCACAACCATCCTTAAGGAATAGGTGATCACTGATATTATTAAGGCTCAGGCTAATGAAATTTGGCTTAAAGAATAATATATTCGCAAAAAAGTTTTAATTTACCATTTGTCAGTTTAGTGTTATATGGGTATGTATTTGTGTTTCACTAGATCCCAAAGAAAGCATTTGCCTTTGTAACATCCCCTAGGAATATATAATTTCAATTTAGATTCTTCACTTACCCAGACAGGAGACTGAATTCTGTTTGTTTGTTTTAATAGATCTCTATGTCTACCTTACACCAAAGCTCAGTCTGACCAGAGACACAAGTGAAATTATTCAGTTTGGTCAGTTCTTAAAGCATAACCATCTGGTAATGTTCTCTGCGCAGCAGCTTTTAGAAATAGCTTTCCACTTACTAGGTATCAGCAGTTAGTGCTGGCATTTCTGTAGTAATCGTAGAAGAAGTAATCATAGTACTGGTAATATTAAGTCACATTTATTGAGGACTATGTGCCAGTTCCTGTTCTAAGCACCTTACATGTACTAACTCATTTAACTTTCATAATAACCTAATAACAGCAGTGCAGTTATTATCCCCACCTTTCCAGATGCGGGAACTTGGACAACAAAAAGAGGTTAAATAATTGCCCAAAGATGCATACCTAATAAAAGGTGGGGTCAGCATTCCAACCAATATTTATTGAGCACCTAATTTTTTTGCCAGACACTTCACAATGCTTTCACTGCCCAATATTTCCTGTAATACAGAAATGATCATACTGTATTTTGATTCAGCAACATTTATCAAAAAGCCTGGAGCTGTCACCAAATATTTCTGATAATCACATCTCTTTCCTAAAACAATGAGTTTTAAGAGAACAGTAACATTTTTTGCCATTGGCACATATGGCATGGTTTCTGTCAAAGGGACTGTGGCTCTTTATCACATGTAAACCCACACGCCAACACACACACACAAACACACACACACACACACACACATAAACAATCACCTGTTGAATGGGCCAACTCCAACAACTGGTCAGTGAAAGCTGGGGAAATCAGTCAAACCAGTTATTTGACACCTTGTAGAAAAAAAAGGGAGGGGAGATGCAAATATTGTTGGATCTAATTTTTTACTTTTTAATATCCTGTACCGGAACCATGCAAAGTAACGCTAGAACCTATAAAATATTTAGAAGGAACCTGGTAAGGACAAAAGATAGTTTCCAATGCTACTCTAAAGGTGTATTGATTTAACTGCAAACGGTTACATTGTACACTGTCATAGCCTAATGCTTCCCGGAACAAAGAATTTCCAGTTGCGTCTCCATGTCTTTTATCTTTTAAAATGCACTTTTCTATTTGTTTACAAAGTTCTATTATTCGCCTGCCAGGAAAAAAAAAATACCAAATTTAAATGAATCCCTTTATCCAAAATTAAATCCTGGCCTTAAGGATCAGATCCAGAATTAGCCAGAAATATGCATAAACTCCATACAGTTCCAAATTAATTTGTTAATTTAATTACCATAATAATTCAAATTGTTTACCATATTGTCATCAGAAACCAGAAGAAAATTATAAGTAAACAGAATCTTTATTATTTGTATTAAGCAAAATAAAATTACATAAAGAGAGACCTGGATATGTAGAGTATCTTTCATCTTCAAAGTAGTTTCTATATCTTCTGTATAATATTACAGTATTCAATGTAAGCACTCATTTTATCAAACAACAGAGTAAATAACAAAATAAGAACATAAAGTGACTTGCTGGCTATAGATGATGACTTCCCCAAGGCTGCCGTGACTTATATACCTTTCTTTGGCAACTCCTTTTGGAATTCTTTTTTATTTTGCCATAGAGATTTTTGTGGGTGACTTTTATTTTGTTTTGTTTTGATACTTTCATGAGCTACAATATTATGTGGCTCTCCCCTTCTATAATTCATCCCATTAAAAGTTCTGTCATCCTGTTAGGCGTATAAGTGACATGGTGGCCAGAATTCAGGGGCGAAGGGAACTGAATTTTGAAACCACACAATTTATGTGGAAATAAAGTACATTCCTCATTTGTTTCTGCGTCAGACATATGGGAAGACTGTGTATAATAGGTTGTTTCATTTGTGTGATGGAGAGATTTTTTTTTTAAGCCTTCTGAAGAAAAAAGTCATACTGATGTCTAGGTTCATCTATGCTTCTTTTCCCATGTTTTAATGTGGAAACATTTTAGAACTCACAGTTTCCACACTTCGTACGTTTTCCACAGTTAATTAATCCTGCTTTCCCTCGTGACAAATGACCCTATCTCATAAAAGGACACATTGGCAAGCAAGGATTTAACTCAAAGAAGCTGTTCTTTGATATATATGTATGAATTGGGTTTTTTTTTAATTTAAAAGCACTGGACTCTCAGAATATGAAAATGTACTACATCTCCTATGGAAAAGTAAATTTGGAAATCTTTTAGGTAAATGAAATACATAGGGTTTTTTTCTTGTTTTCAAGAACCACCATGTCCAATTAGAGGGCTGGGAAGTATGACTATTCCATATCTATATTTTTAAGTCTACCATACCTTGTGCTCTCAACTCAGAAAATTCAGAAAGTAAACCCTACTCAAATGGCTGTGTGGTAGCTTCTGAAAATTCCCAATGCAAATGGCCCTCTTTTTTCCCTCCCAACTCTTCAAGTCTTAGGGAAAGAAATAAACTCTGAATTATTAACCTGTTGCTAATTTTCCCTATTACTCAATATTAAATTAAGATGGAGAAGAAGGCCCCAGGATATTAACCTAGGCTGTCTGCTTCCCACAGAGACACAAGGCTTTGCAGCATAAGAGCTAGAAGGGTGAATGACACCACTATTCTTATCTCTAAGAAGTAACTGAAAATCTCATAGATTGACAATAGGCCAAATTCGGCCATCCCATATCCCTACGCCTCTCTAGAGACCAGGAAGGCACCATGTTAGAGTAGATTCTACTTTAAACTTTATAGGTAACTGCAGGTCCTAGGAAGTCCATGCCACCTCTCAGGGCCTCTGTTTCCTCATTTGTAAAATGATGTGGATGGAAAAAACATTCTCTAATGACCCCTCAGCTCTGGCATTTTATGATTTTCTCTTATGCCATGTAATATGGCATGCTATTCCCCACTGTCTCCCCTCTCCAACCCCCACTGATTTATTGCTGAACAGCTAGTCCATACAGCAAGCTCTGGGCTTAACCTGGCCTCACTTACATTAGTAGAAGCAAGTTATTTCTCATCTTCATCGCCACACTGCAATTCCGACTCACATAGAAAAATCTGTCTATCTGCCTACAAACCTATACATCCATCTACCTACTTTTAACAAATCTGTGTTCAAATCACATGCAATTTCTGAAGAAAAATTAGTTTTTCTAAGGCTGATTCCCTTGGAATCACTGCAACCATTTTGTCACAAAAGACACCAATTGAGCCAACTTGCAAGACCCTTTAAAATTCAGGCATTCCCTCTTCACTTTCCCTTTTATTCAGCACTACCCTTTCTTGGCATCTTTGGACTCAGAACTATGAATCTCCACATGCCTTCCCTTTTGTTCCACATCTGGACAAGAGGCAGGAAAACAACAGATCATCAATAAGTTCAGGTGGAGTTTGTTTTTGTTTTGGATTTCTATAAACAAGAAGGGAAAACAAACTCTAAGTAAGCATTAGTTTTTTTACCAATTTATTTTTCTAACATGCTACATCTCTGGGGGAAAATATCTACGGATTTGATGAATAAGTATGAAGTTGGGAAGCCTGCTCTTATAGGCATGAGGTAAATACCAAGATGAATAAGATGACTAAGGAAGCTAAAATAGGTATAATAGCAACAATAGCAACAGCAACAGATATTTTGGGTTATTTGCTCTACCTTAGAATCAGAGTGCCCACACCAATACATGAGCATACCTGGCAAAATCTGCTCCCACAGAGGAATGGCCAGTGCAGAATGTTCTTCTCTAAATGGTTGTCAGAGGCCAATTTGTTAAGACTAGAAATGGAGAACCAGAATAAGAATAAAATCCTTTCTCTAAGACTCAGGCCTGTCACATAGGTACAAAGGAAGATGTATTTTTAAAATCTCTATTGTATGTCAAGCACCATGCTAGGTACTTCTATATGCATATTTCATTTAAACTTCTCAACAAATCAATAGTGTGGTTCTCACTTTTCCCCCATTGCATAATGAAAACCTTGTGATTTTTAAAGTCCACACACAGCCACTTGATGGTGGATGTGAAATAATTGTACATTAAGATTATTAAGCTGCTGCAGCTAGATAAAATATTTAACAAGTATTAAACTGGAAGTGATAATGTGAAATCAGTTTTAGCTAAGATACTAATCTAGAAGTTACTATCTGTACTAAAGACAGCAAAATAGAAAGCGTCCCTACCAGCACAGCATAATGCAAAACGCAAGCAAGGACAACTAGTAGCAGGCCTTCTGCAGAACCTATTAGAGAAAGCAATCTGCTTTAGAGTTGATGGAGATTCCCTAATCAAAGTGAAATTGAGCAAATTCCTAAGCCAGATGGGGAGTTTTCTGCTAGCAAGTCATCAGAAACAAGGATGCCAACTTGATCCTATGGAAAGGCACAGTACAAGAATGACATGGAACACTACCTCATCGAGAATAGAAAACTCCAGACCCTACCAGGACTGTGGCAATCCTCTCAGCCCTCTCGCTTATTAGTGGAGGAGAACTGGGAATCAATAACAGAATCCCTTTGTACATCACTTATATCTTTGCACATGTAATTATACTTAAATCAACTAAGTAGTAAACTTAATATTACTCCTAAGTTATAATGTGGGTTTAGTCATTCTCTGATTCAAGGAAATGTTGGCTTTGTAAAACCAAAGGTAACCTTCTGCTGTTATTTTGTAGGCTGTGGACGGAGAAATCCCTGGAATGATTGGAGAGTCGAGAGTCGGATGCACCAAGCCGAGAGAGAAAGCCAAGTGCACCATTTAGCAAATGATACTTAGGGTTTATTTCTCTTTGGTTTTTTGCTCCATGTTACACACCCACATACTTGTAAGACAGAGCAGTGAATGGCCTCTTCTGTCTGAGTCCAAAGCCCACACTCTGTCTGCTATGTCACACTATTATGACATACAGCCATTAACCCGTGCTAATCACCTATTTCACGTGAATGACCCAATATAACAATGTGTGGATTTGAGAGACAGTCTCATACTAAAAACAAACAAAATGAAAGAGAAACCTGTTATAATATGTAGAGTTCCTTATTACAAAGATTCAGAACCACAGGACAAATAGCATGCTCTCCGGCAACAATACGATGAAATTCTTTCCTAAAAGGAAAATTCCATTGAAAACAAGCACTTTTTATGTCCTAGGAGATGGCCCATAACAACAGTACAGTATAGAGAATAATTTTCCATAAAAAATACTCATAAAATCAATGCTGTTGTTTTTTCTGGTCCCCACCCATTTCATCTTCATTTTCTAGAAACCAAACTGAAATGATGTGGCTGTTTACACTTCCAGAAGGAGAGAACACAGAAAGCTGAGTGACTGTGACTCAGAGATTTTGTTCTACCCCCGACCAGCAGTTACCCTTCAACCAGTCTCGCTCTTCATCCCTCACAATGCAAACTTCAGAGTCACCCTGCCAGAAACAAACCCAAATAATTCCCAAACACACCACTAGAAACCCAAACAAAACACTAGATTAAAAATTCCAGGGTGTCTGCTGTTCACAAAAACTTGCTGGCTCACCAGCAAAAATCTGGGCATCAGCACTGTGCTGTCCACAACTCCTAAAGACGGATGTGGCTGCCTCCAGCCCAGAAGGCTTCTTCCTTTCTGACTTTCACATTATTCCTCAGCCAACTGCAGCCTACTTGGCCAACATTATCTTCCTCACCCTTTCACAGAAAGCCTCCACCTCCTCTTACTGCCCTCACGCCCACCCTGCCCAACTGGGTTGTGTTTATCCTTTCCTTCCAGCCTTCTCCTCTACCCTCTGGGGTGTCCACCGCCCTCTCCTCTCTAGTTCCCCTAAATCTTTGCCCAATGCCCAGTTTAGGTCCAGCCTTTACTGGGTAACTTTTATCCAAGCACATTAGCTTCTCTCTGCCCTGAAATTCTAGAATTCTTTCCACGTAGGGCACAGAATCATGAAGTTCAATTTCTCTAGTTGCTTTTTATATGATAGTCTCATCTTTTCATCTGGATTAAAAGTCCACATCTTAGAGTCCCTTGCCATGCCCTCCATCTCAGTTAGGGCACTTAAAGCCAAAGAGCTGCCAGCATTTTCCACAATTACATGTATTACATTACAGACACACATACACACATACACATGGATACATACTTATAAATCTATACATGATATATAGGCATGATATGTATTTACACACACATCATGGGATATATATGTACATAAAAAATACGGTGTATGTGTATATATCTAAGACATATATGTATGTATAAAACATGAGATACATATGCCTTCATTTATTATTCATTTGTTTGTTTACTGATTGTTTACTAAATGCTGATAGAATTTTTTAAGTATTAAATTCCTATTGAGAAGGGGTCTCGCTATGTTGCCCAGGCTAGTCTGAAATTCCTGGGCTCAAGTGATCCTCTGGCCTCAGCCTCCTCAGAAGCTGGGACTACAGGCCTGCAAGACTGCACCCAGCTTGGCTGGGTTAATAGAGTATTAACACTAGGAAAACAAACGCAGAAATGTTGTAGCCTCATCCTGCATGCAGTCTGTAGATGGGAAAAATCAAACTCAGGGAAATTAATTTTTTCAAGACTACACTTGGTAGAAAGCAAGGTATGAGAGAAGGAGCTAACAAACTAAATTCCACAGGAAAACAGCATAAATATTACAGCTAGACAAGAACGCTGATGGAGAAAATTTCCCAGTAGAGGAACCATTAGGGGTTCCTGAGGCAAATATACCCTATACAGTGCAGATTGTCTGTATATAGGTGTAGCTCACTATGGCCCATGAAATATTAGCATGTGAATCTCCTTCAGTGTTATTGCTAAAAATTCAGATTCCTCAATGCCATCTGAGAGCTATCTAATCTGAATCTCCAGGTAAGGTCCAGGAATCTATATTTCCACGGAGTCCCACAATGATTCTCTGCACACCACAGCTGAGAGCCACTGGCTCTACCCTATATCAAGCTGACAATGAGAAAGATATAAAAGACTAGGCAGATGCTGCTGGACTTGAGATCCCCATTCCCAAGGAGTTAATTCAAAGACAGTCATTGTTCATTAGGCTAAACCAAGTGGCCCAATTTCATTTACTTATTCTTCATTCAAAAACCACTTTTCCACCAGGCGCAGTGGCTCACACCTGTAATCCTAGCACTTTGGGACACCAAAGCAGGCAGATCACCTGAGGTCAGGAGTTTGAGATAAGCTTGGTCAACATAGTGAAACCTTGTCTCTACTAAAAACACAAAAAAATTAGCCGGTTGTGGTGGTGCATGCCTGTAGTCCCAGCTACTCAGGAGGCTGAGGCAGGAGAATTGCTTGAACCCAGGAGGCGGAGGTTGCAGTGAGCCAAGATTGCACCACTGCACTCCAGCTGCACTCCAGCCTGGGCAACAGAGTGAGACTCCATCTCAACAACCACATCACCACCACCACAAAAAAAAAAAACAAAAAACAAACAAAAAAAAACACCTTTTCACCTAAGTACCTCAAGGCCCTCCACCAAAAAAACAATGCTCTCTTAAAAATAGCTGACCCTTTGCTCTAAGCGTAAAGAAAAACAGAAGCACATGTGGCATTGTGAAAATGACCTATTCTCAATTTTCTATGTCTATCTAGAGCTGTGGCATTCTTCTGATTTTTTTTCTTTTAACTTAGAGTTCTTGTCCCTAAAGCAGTGGCCCTCAAAATGTAGTCCCTGGACTAGGAGTATCAGCATCACCTAGAAAGTCAAATTCTTAGGCCCCAGCTCAGACCTGCAGAATCAGAAATTCCAGGGGGCAGGGCCAGCATTCTGGCTTAATAGACCCATTGGGTGATTCTGATACAGGCTACAGTCCGACAACCACTACCCTGAAGGAATACTGGGAGAAGAGGAGTTTCCATTTGTCCTTCTCAAGTCTGAGCCTCCTCTGCTTGGGGAAGTGGGAAGAGGTGAATGGCAGGCTGAGCAAGGGAGATCCAGGCCCATCCGCTCCCACTAGTCCATCTGCAGACATTTCACACAGTTGGCTTTCATAACAAAGCTTATCCTGAGTCTCAAAGTTGATACTCTCTGAATATCAATTGATAAGCTTACCAACATGTTAAAACAACAAGGCAACACAGCAGGCCTAGTATGGAACACAAATAAACGTCACAGAATCTGACCTTAAAAGCTGGATCTAACTGAAAAAAAAAAAAAAAAAAACTGGATCTATATTCTAAAGTTAATGGGGGAGGGAGGGCTGGACTGATTTAATTTAGTGAGAACTGTTCCTTTTAAATGAATTGGTTGATTTAAGTCCTACAACCAGTTTCTAAGCACTCGATTTCAAATTAACCAGTTGCTTGAATAAAATGGTGAATCTTCTTTCTTTTCTTCAAGACAGGCTCATATGGCTATGACCTGAAATCAATGATTAAAGAAATGCTTAATGGTATCTGCCCATTACTAAATTATTATTATTAATTAAAAGTTTAAAAAGAAAACAAAGCTTACTTTTGTCTACTGATGGATACAGGGATTTAACGTTACAAATTACCTTTCTAAACCCAAAATGCACAAGGAAGTGAAGTATACGTAGAAAATTCATCTCTAAAAGCATACTACCCACCAACGACTACCTAATTTAGCAGAATATATTACCTCTATGCTTCATAAATCTTAATTAAAGCCATTAGTTTTCCTATTATGTGATCGAGAAATGCCCCATTAAAGTTAAACAGTTTCTACAAGTAATTATACACATATACACTTTAAAACTGCTTCATATATACTGGAAACATTGTCTACTAAATCAAAAACTTGCAGAATTTCATTAATGCAAGATTTTTTTATCTCCCAAAAGTCCAATGTGTCCCAGAGGAACCAGTATACTCAGTGTTGGCTTCTTATAATACAATTTAATGCTCACAAACACAACTAAAGTATTTAAACATTTACAGGGGTTGTCATAAATGCTTTTCTTATTTTTGATCAAATTCAACCTTACACTTAATACAGTTAACTGTAGTTATTTAATTTAAAAACTTGAGATTCCAACCTCAAAAATTTATAACAATATAAATGCAGTTACTTGGCTATAGGATACATATACTGTGGGGACTCCATTCTTCAATATGAAACACAAATACCAAAACCAGAGAGGTAGTATTTTTTAAAGTAGACATTATTTTAAATAACTTTTGGCACATTGAAGAAAAAACTTCAAATCCAAATGCAAAAATAGAATTCTTTCATTCATATAGTCAATTTCAATCAGACACTAGCACACCAATAATAATGTTTATATTTTTCTGTTTTGAAAAATAATACAAGATGAATCGATAAACTAGCTAATTGAAAATATAATGTTATTTGAGGGATTCTAGACATCCTAACTGAACAATTGGATGGAAAATATTATTGACAACTTCTCCATTTTCTCAAAAGCTGTAGTTTATTTAATTCATTGAAATGTTACATGTAACTCTTTAATATTATACTTCCGAGAGATGTGCAAGTTTCATTTTCATAAACTGTCACTGGCCTTAGAAGAAAACACTTAGATGCAAACTCTTGTGTCAAGAGCTTTCTGTCCTGGGTCATATTGGATGAGCACATTCACAGAACATGAAACAAGAGAAGGAAGACAGCTGTAGCCCAGGCGGTGATGGATAACCCTTGATCGGGCAAATGTAATATCTCTGAGGGCTGAAAGTACATTATTAATTGAAATCCTTGGTTAGTTCCTCCTTGTAGACCACTATATAATTGCATCTCTACCTGAAAAACTGTTTTCAGCAGAATTCGTAATGGGTAAAGTGTCCTCAAAATGCATATGAAGGAAATCTATTTTGCGTACAAGTGATTATATCACAATGTACACATTACAGAGACACTAAATCCTTATTTCCATGACCGTACACAGACCAGAAAATAAACGCAAGCAGTTTACCGCTCACCATACAGCACAGTAACAATTAAAATGCTGTTTGATCAAAAATTAAAACCTAAAAAACATTAAAACTAAAAAAAAAAGACTGTTCCATAGAATTAGTGTTTCCAGTTAGCAACAAATATAAATGACCTCAGTGTATTCTGATATTAAATACAACCTCCCCAATATAAATATCTTATAGTTACAAATACCTTAGTTTAATGAAATGCCTCTTCTTTTGTGACTATATTTTATGAATATAAATTGGACTAGTCAAACACATTAGCATTTTTTTCTTATTCAAATACAGTGTATCAAATCTTGCTGGTTTAAAAAGAAAAAGTTTCTTAGGACAATGAAAGTTTTATGGGGAGTTGAGGGGTTGGAAGGAGGTGAAGAGGTGCATGTTTCCAAGCTAGGGTATAGGAAAGATTAAATATCTCACTGAACTTCAGCCTGACATGGAAAAGCAACATCACCTAAAATCTCAACCTTATCAAAGTGTAAGATGAAGTAAAATAGAAGACAGGGGTACATTAAGAGATGTTCAACATAAGTTTTAAAAATAGGTACAGTAATAATGCAATCCACTAATAAACTGAATAAGGAGCCGGGTGGAGAGTCTAACAACCAGTCATACTAAATGACAGCTCAGAGGGCGAAGAGGTGTGGAAACTGAGAAGATAGACTTCCAAGTCTTTTCCTGAAAGTGCTTAGATTTTGAGAACAGTCCAATATTGTCAGACAAAAGAGTCTTTGTGCAACAACACCAGGGAGGTGACGGAAAGCTGCTCAGGAAAACCAACGTAGACAGCCCCAGCCTTGTACACAGGACCCGTGGAGAACTTTGACTTACGGGGCCTGCAGAAAGAACAATGCTAAATGCAAGAGCATCATATTCAACCAATATCAGAATGGGCACAGAGCAGATGAGCAGATGTCTTTAAAAAATCATGTTGGGTTTTTTTCTTTCAAAAAATATAATAAGCAGATACACAGACTACAATTTCAAATTGCATCAGTAGTCTTAGACTAGGTCCTCAGACATTTGACCACTCTGGGTGATTTAACCTGCCTCACAAACCTTGATACCTCTGGTTGGCAGGGGCTCTGATTTTGAGTTCTTGGTGAAGTGGCAAAACAGCTCATGAGGGAGTATCTATACACAAGGCCTAATATCCTGAGGTTCCTGTCCCAGAATAATGAAATAGGAGCCTGCTATTATTAAAGGAAGCCTGGTGTCATACAGAGACAATTTAAAATAGAGAAATACACACTAAACATGGACGGTGGTCCACTGTTTATTCAAATTCAGGATATCTACAAAAACTTAGGCTGTAAATCAAGTAAACACATCAGATAATTGGCACTTCCAGCATTAGGGAGAGTTGTCCAAGCTTTTGCCCCTACAGGAAACCATAAATAAGAGAAAAACACCCAGTATATCAACCTTTCTGGATCTTCAAAACAGAGCTGCCTCATAAGTTTTACCAGGATGAAAATATTAAAAGATTCATAATAAGGGTACAAAAAATTCATTTTTCTCCTTCACCATTTCCAACTGCCCTGCTATCAATCTGAAAATAATTTAAGTGTTTAAAAGTATCCAATAAACAAGCAATGTCCTTAAATAAACTTTAAAACCAGGTGCCAATTTTAAATTAGCATTAGATGCAATTTTATCTTAAAATGGCATCTTCGCAGCTGTAATTTCCATCATATGAAATAAACAGCAAGTTATAAAACTGGCTGAAAATTTTTCAAAAATATACATCTGCCAATAAAACATACGAAAAAGATTCAATCTCATACAAGAACCAAAAGAAAATAGGGTGGGAGGGTTTACTGTGGAATTAAAATGTAAGAAGATAGCAGAACAAAGTCTTCCAGTAACTATTTTTTGTAGTGCTAAATTCTGTGGTGTAATGGAAACAGCATGATGTCAGAGATAGAAGCCTGGGTTTCAATTCTACCGCCACCTTGAACTAGCCATGGGATCCTGATTTGTAGATTTACTTCATTCATAAAGGGGGGTAATGATACTTTTCGTCTGAGTGTAGTATAGTGAGCAATTTGCACCGCAGTTGGTGCATATAAACTCTTAATAGGTATTATCTGTTGACGTTATTATCGTCATGAGTTGCTAGATCAGATCAGCTAGCAAAGAGAAGGGTCTTAAGAAAACAGGAGACAAAAATGGATCCAAATGAGGCCAGAGTGAAGAAGAAAATATGGGACTAGGCATCAAAACCATGAAGGTCAAAGGAAAGAGAAGAGAGAAACTTTGGAAACATCACAGGTCAGACTGTGACCTTAATGAATATGATATGTGACTGCCTAATAGAATTGTTATTGATATGACACATGTAGCTTTAGAAACAAACTACACTAAATGCTTGCACTGGGCCTGTACCTGATCAAAACAGACATATTCATTCATACCACTCTACTTCCATCATTCAGGGTTTTGATAAAACGTTAAACCTCATCCTCACACCTTAAATGTAATTTTACCAAACTAAAGTAAACTGAAGTGAGCTACAACAGTTAGCGAAGAACCCTATATGCATCAACGTGAGCCACAGTTTAAAGCGTGTCCCCTTTAGCATAAGGCCGGGCATGGTGGCTCATGCCTGTAATCCCAGCACTTTGGAAGGCCGAGGCGGGCAGAGCACGAGGTCAAGAGATCAAAACCATTCTGGCCAACACGGTGAAACCCCACCTCTACTTAAAATACAAAAATCAGCTGGGCATGGTGGTGCATGCCTATAGTCCCAGCTACTCGGGAGGCTGAGCAGGAGAATCACTTGAACCAGGGAGGCGGAGGTTGCAGTGAGCCAAGATCAAGCCACTGCACTCCAACCTGGCGACAGAGTGAGACTCTGTCTCAAAAAAAAAAAAAAAGTGTAAACCTGTATATGGAAAAACTATGTAGTGAAAGTCTGCTATGATACAGTTAACTTTTAGACAAGAATAAGCTGGTTCCCAATATAAGCTTTGTGAAGATGTTCCATTGTACCAACAATCAATTCTCTCATTGGGAATGGTTGAGAAATGGCTTTGTTGACCAGGTGCTATACTACACATAAATTAGCAATTTGCAAAAAGAGAAAGAATAAAAGGGAAAGAATCAAATACACTCAACACCACAACATGATAAATATGTTGATTAATTCCCTGATCATTCAAATAGATATTCAGGAATTTCAAAGACTGTACATCATTATAATTTCCTTTGTCTTCTAGATGTAGGAAACTGCCAGTTAAAAGGAAGTCATAATTAACACTATGCCAGTTGAAGATTTATGTATGGATATATGTAATATTCTGCACAACTACCTCTTGACTTACTTTTTTTTTTTTTCTGAGACAGGGCCTTGCTCTGTCGCCCAGGCTGCAGTGCAGCGGTGCAATTTCAGCTCACTGCAACCTCCACTTCCTGGACTCAAGCCATTCTCGTGCCTCAGCCACCCGAGTAGCTGGGATTAGCTGTGTGTGCCACCACACCCAGCTAATTTTTGTATTTTTAGTAGAAGCGAGTTTTCACCATGTTGGCCAGGCTGGTCTTGAACTCGTGACCTCATGTGATCTGCCCACCTCAGCCTCCCAAAGTACTGGGATTACAGGCATGAGCCACCGTGCCCAGCCATTACTTATACATTTTTTAAACTGAGATTAACATAAAATCATAGCAAAGTATAAGCACTCCCCAAGGGATTAAAAAACTAAACAAAAATAGAGAAAGTCAAGAATTAGTCACCCATAGTTTTCTCAAGAAAACAGAGTTTAAATATATAATAGGAAGGTAGAAAAGTAGGCACAATATCTACAAATAATTCACATGCACACGTATCCCTAAAATGTGCTAAGTATCATTTAGATGTCCAAAAACAAGAAACACCAGTTACCCAGGGGCCATGATTAATTTTCTCCCTTCAAGAGGAACTAGGTCTGCAAAAGGCTTAGAAGTTGGTAGACTCAGGCCCGCTCCAGGAAACTCGGCTGGTGTTTCCATTATAAACCGCATTTCAGGAGTTTACAAGTTGAATGTTTTTAAAACATATTGGGCTCATAATGAGCTCACACATTCTTAAAATGTTCTCTTTTTGCTCTCCTTTAAAAAGTATGGCCACTTTTGTGAATAAATCATAAACAAAATTTCAGGTGATTATTTTTGGCTGAGCTCCAAGACACAATGGCTAAATGTTTGAATAAAGTAAAAAGACTAATTATTTTCTTCATTTGGAAAGTAGAGTAGAAGGGCCAGCCTGAGAAACACTCCACAGGACTTCCGTTTTAAAGCATTCTTTTGCAATATTTTCATTCAGTGGTTCAAGATCCTAGGACTGCAGCTAGGAATATGCAATCAAACTTCAAAAACTCCATTTCTACATCTGGAGATTTATGCAATAATCGCTCCAGCATTAGACTTCTCTAAAGTTATTTGTGGTCAAAATTACATGTACCATGAAAGCCAGGAAGACTCTTAGAATGAAGCTAAAAGCCAGGTGGTAAGGCACCTACACTTAGGTGTCGCCACAAACCCAAATTCAAACCAACCTCATAGTTTTATAAGCCTTTTCCCTGTGCCAACTCCCAGCTTAAAAATAGTCCAGGGCAAAGCTCAGCAAGGAACTGAGTTGATGAGTAGGTTAAGGCTTAAAAATCATTTCTTTCAGAACCAGGGGGAAAAGAAGAACCTGGAGGTTCTGCCGAATATGAAAACTATTCTCCACAGCATCTCTAACACCTTTTGGGGTTTATGAAAGAGGAAGGCAGCAGAGATGTCAAAGCCAGGCATGCCTCATTCCCACAAGGAATAGAGCATTGAGTGTAACTCACCAGGCCTCTTACATGGGAATGTTGGATGGTACAGCACCATTGAGTTCCAGAATGATGGTCCTGCGCCGCAGTAGAAAAACACCTTGAAACAAGGTAGCTTTAGTGCTAAACTCTCTCACCATGCATGGCTGAGTTCAGCTGCTGAGGAAAAAGGTGTTCTCTC
This sequence comes from Gorilla gorilla gorilla, assembly GCF_029281585.2. NCBI lineage: Eukaryota > Metazoa > Chordata > Mammalia > Primates > Hominidae > Gorilla > Gorilla gorilla. The sequence continues at coordinate 180,689,986 of NC_086017.1, forward strand.
TGAACCTGTGAATTGACAAAATTCCCCCTATTCACAGAACAACGTTTCATCTGCAGGCTCATGTCACACTTAGAAGACATGAAAAGGTGCCCCATCCCAAAAGAAACAATCACATAAACTTTCTAAATTGCAGCTATGCAAAAGACACAAGTAACACTGATTAAAACTGCACAAATTCCAAAATTTAATTGATAATATTCTACATGTAGGTTAAAGGTTAAAAATACCCTGCAATGCTGCTATATTTATTGACAAGGGCAACTTTTCCATCTGTTTCTAATTTTATCCATGATTGGTCATGAGCCTCAAAAGAAAAATCCACTGCTGACAATAAATGAAATGAAATTTGCACTTTCCTATAAATACCATCCCCCTTCAAGAAGAAGAACCCATTAATTACCACCTATGGGGAAAGAAGAATTAGTACGCTAATGCATACTAGTGTCCTAAATATTGTTCTTGATCAATAAACACACAACTTCAAACTCAGAACATTAGAAAGGGAGATATATTCTGATTCGAATGGTGGTTTAAGTAAAAAAACTTACGTATCTGATATTTGGTAGATGGATATGGCACCTTTACACAATGAGTAGCCACCAGCCAACTTTCCAAAGATTATGAACTTAGAGAGATGTTCTTTATTCATCAGCTAGCAAATGACTAACTTTTCCAGATAGCTTTAACCACCTAAATCTAAATTATGGAAATAATACAAGAAGAGAGGCTGGAATGGGGGGAAAGGAGCTTTTATGCTCGAATAGTATTTTTATACCCCTTCTCACTGGCTAGTCAGGGACCTGACTCCTTTATCCACCAATATCAGATTTCTCAACCTCAGCACTATTGGCATTTTGGCCCAGGCGATTCTTTGTTGGGAGCTGTCCTGATTGTAGGATGTTTAACAGCATCTCTGGCTTCTATTCACTAGATGCCAATAGCACAACCCACTAGAGGCTGCCTACCCCTTGTGACAACCAAAAATGTCTCCAGACATTGCCAACTTTACCCCAGGGAGAAAAATCATCTCTGGTTGAGGACTTCTGACGTATACCAAAAGAGGAAGGAAATATTTAGTCAAAAAGAAAAAATAAATAACATTTAAAATAAATCTGAAGGCACAGGCAGTTTTCCAGACCCCACAGAGTCATCCCTTCCCCAATCACTCATGAGCTGCGCAGCCATGAAAGTAATCCACAAGATTGCAACTTACAAAAAAACTATGTTCTGAAAGTTTTGAAATGCTCGTTAGAAACATACCACCAATTTTCCCCATAGAAATGTTTATTATATGTGGTGAATAAGTTCACAGGCTAGCCGCCTAATACATATATTCACTCATATATGCACATAGACAAATACCACATACACACTTACATTTAACTTACAGGGACTATATTATTGTAATATCAGTAATTAAATACCATGAAAAATAAATATTGAATAACAAATTATATACAGTCACACATCACATCATGAGGTTTTGGTCAACAATGGGCCACATAAAAAACAGTGGTCCCATAAGATTATAACAGAGCTGAAAAATGTCTATCACTTAAGTGACAGCTTGATGATCCTGACCCTGTGTAGGCCTAGGCTAATGTGTGCGTCCTAGTTTTTAAAAGAAAGTTTTTAAAGTTTTTAAAGACTTTTTAAATAGACAAAAGCTTATAAGATAAGGATATAAAAATGTTTCTGTACAGTTGTACAATGTATGTTTAAGCTGTTAGCACAGGAGTCAAAGTTTAAAAAGTTTGCAAAGTAAAAAAAAATTACCATACGCTAAGATTAATTTATTATTCAAGAAAGAAAAATTTTTGTATACATTTAGTGTAGTCTAAAGTGTACAGTGTTTATAAAGTCTGCAGCAGTGTACTGCAAAGTCCAGGGCTTTCACATTCACTCACCATTCATGCACTAACTCACCCAGACCAACTTCCAGTCCTGCAAGCTCCATGGGTAGCAAGTGTTCTATACAGGTGTACCATTTTTTCTTTTACACTGTATTTTTACTATACATTTTCTACGTTATGCAATTGCCTATGTTATTCAGTACAGTAACATGCTGTACAGGTTTGTAGCCTAGGAGCCACAGGGTACACCATACAGCTTCAATGTGCAATAGGCTAAAGTAAGGTTTGGGTAAGTACACTCAATGACGTACCCACAACAATGGAATTGTCTAATGCCACGTTTCTCAGAAAGCATTCCCAAACATACCCCTGTCATAACTATGCATGACTGTGTTTGCTTATCTCAAAACTTAAGAAAATGTCATTTTTACTAGATTTATCAGACTGACAGAGACTCTGTAGAGAGTCTGAAGAAGTTTTTTGGCATTCTAAGATCTTTGGCAGTTAGGAGCCCTGGATTCTTTAGGGACAGTTTTTAAAGTTTCTAAGGAAGTTTGTGTAATTGCCTTTTTCTCTAAGCGAAAATTTCCCTTAGAGAAAGAAAAATGATACGGAGTGGAGGGGAGCAGCTAGAAAGAGAAAAGTATTAATGAGTATTTGTGTGTAAGCATGAGAAAGATTTACCTGCAAGGCAGTTTAAATTAACTGAGCTTTGATTTAAATATACAAAAGAGAGAGAAATCTCTCTCTCTCTCCCTCCCTCCTTCCCTCCCTCCTTCTCTCATTCACATACACATACTCACTGGCTCCCCTGAGGGGATGCCGAGGAGTACAATTTGAAAACCACCAATTTAGTTCGTGCTTCTCATTTCACAGACGAGAAACCTGAGGTGTAGAGAGGTTAAGTGACTGGCCCATGCCCTTGTTAATGATGGGCTGGAAGAAAGACTCTGGCTGGGACTACTTTGCATTTGTACCCCTGAGCCCTGTGGAAGCAGCTAGGCAGAAAACTAGACTGGAGGACTGGACTTGTGCAGGGAAGAGCTGGGAGATCATGGGGTCAGACAGCTGAAGACACAGGGAGCCCAGGAAGTGTCAGGGACCCAGCTGTCCTCTCCAAACCCCAGGAGTGGGGCCAAGGACTTACTTCCCCAGGGCTACCAAGAGGCAGTCTCCCAGGAGAGCTGCCCTCTGAAAGGGCCCCAAAACATCTTAAGAAACTCAAGAGGGACTTGCAGGGCATCTTTCCATGAGCTGCCCTCTAGAGGAAGTTGACAGAGAACAGAGAAACCTCCCATCCCTAAAAGTGGGCACATGACAACAGAAAATGAAGCTGTTGGACATTGAGCCTGTAGAAACTGTATTCTTGGGGGTATCTCATTTTTTCCTTTTCCTCACATGTCTTCATACCCATCGCAGCATGAGTCCTATTTAAGACAGAATGAAATTAGTATCTCTTTCTGCTTGATATTATCTAAAGGGCAAGAGTAGAAATGCTGGTCTTTGATTATAGATACCATTAAGAAACACGTACAAATTCCCAGAGGCAACATTATACGGATGGAAGGTCAGAAAACTCTGAGTGGGAGCTTTAGTCAATTGCAGAAATGCCGAAAAAAATAACCTGGCTCTCGGATTCCCAGACACAAAGGTACCATTTAAGGAAAGAAGATGATATATACTGCCTCCCATGTAACTGCCAGCCAGTAGACATTGCCTTGAGCACTGGACAGAACAAGTTTAGATCCACCTCTGAAAAACAAACACTTTCAGCTATTTCATGGTAGCTGCCATGTCCCTTAAGCTTTATTCAAACTAAAGGAAAACTACACAAAGGAAAAAAGTAGAGTTATATATTTTTAAACTCAGACACATGCTAGCTCTTACTCTTTTTTCTGTAGACACAGGGGTAATGGACATTAACTCTGGAAGAAAAGAGATTAAGTGACAAAATTTTGTCTGTATCACATAAATGGGTAACAGTAACCCTGTTAGCCCTGTGTGCTGCAGTGAAAACTAGACAATGCTGGAGGGTGCCGGTCTGTGCTAGACGACAAGACTAAGCAAGACAGAAAGAGTCCCACTGGAAGGCAGGAGGTGATGGGGAAGGCAGACAAGAGTGAAAAGAATGTCGTGTGATCAGGTGAGGATGCAGTACCACTAAGAATCTATCTAGGTTGCCCTGAGTTGCCTATAGGCTAAATTATCAATGTATTGATTGATGCTCTGGAACCCTATGTGTCTTTTCCCAGAGATTATCATTAATCCTAAAGTTTACCCAACTTTTTTAAACAGAAGCCGTGGATATCATGTGGTAAGTAATCGTGTTAAATTAGTTTTCATAAATGATGTAATGCATTTGATGCTGTGAGGTAAAGTGAAGTTTATTTATTCCTCTGAATCTTGAGTGAAATATCATAGACAGAATGAGAGAGATGACTCTGTAAAGAAACCAGAACCTGAAAATGTGATCATTTTCCAAGCAGGTGAAAGTTGACTGGTAGGACCAGTTTAGGAGTGGAAGGAAAGAATGATTATTTAACCTAGCCCAGATGCCTTATGGTTAATATTTAAATATTCCAAGTGGTATCCACTACTTTGATTAGAAATTAAAAGAGGCCAGGTGCAGTGGCTCACGCCTGTAATCCCAACACTTTAGGAGGCTGAGGCGGGTGTATAATCTGAGGTCAGGAGCTCGAGACCAGCCTGGCCAACACAGTGAAACCACATTTCTACTAAAAGTACAAAAAATTAGCCAGGTGTGGTGGTGCATGCTTGTAATCCCAGCTACTCGGGAGGCTGAGACAGGAGAATCGCTTGAACTCAGGAGGCGGAGTTTGCAGTAAGCCAAGATCACGCCACTGCACTTCAGCCTGTGACAGGGCAAGTCTTCGTCTCAAAAAAAAAAAAAAAAAGAAAAAGAAAAGAAAGAAATTAAATGATGCCCAGTGTTTTAAATGATAAACGTGTTGGTGTGCTTCTATGTGCCAGCCTATGTTTGGTGTTTTACAAGTATTAGATCTACTAGTTAGCATGCAGACTAAGCTGCTGAAACAAAACCACTGCAAAGTACAGTGGCTTAAACAGGAAAGAAATGTCTTTCTTTTTTGTATAACAGTCCCAAGTTAGGCAGGCAGTCCCAGACAGGTAGGAAGCTCTGCTCTGCAAGAACATTCAGGGTTCCAGATTCCTCCTCGCTTATTGCTCTGCCATCTCCTAGGGTATTGTTCTCCTCCATATGGTCAGAGCTGACTCACTACCATCCATCTACTTTCCCACCTCCAGGAAGGGAGAAAAGAGGGGAAGGTGGACAGGAAGCTTCTTTTTATAAATTGCAGATAATTTAAACATAATTCTGTTCACATTCTATTGAACAGAATCCTAATGGCATGATCATGTCTTCCTCCAAGGGAGGCTAGAAATGTAGCCTATAACTGAATAGCCATATGCCTCAGTATAGCTCAAGTCGTAGTGTTATTAAAAGGAGAGAGAAGGGGAATAGATATTGGGAGACAATTTGGAGTCTCCGCCATTTTAACCTCATTGAACTCTTTCCACAATCCTGTATTATAATACTTTAAAAAAAGTTTTAATTTTTTAGATACTTATGGAGGCAATATAATATCTTTATAAATGAACAACACACTTGAAGCTGTTAATTATTCTCCCAAGCGCCACAGCAGGAAGTGGCCAAGGTAGAATTCAAACTCAGGTTTGTATGTCTCGATATCCATCTTCCTTCTACCACGCTATGTACAGTGTGCCTAATGAGTCTTACTCCAACAGACAAAGCACATAATATGAAATAAAACTCATGCCATGTGGCTTTTTTCTTAAAGCCAATGTCTCTTCATAAAATAACAACACCAACAGAAATATTTGTGTAAGAAAAAAAGTCAGAAACTCCTTTTTAGAAAATAAAAAGTTGAGGGGAGAGGGAAATTGCAAGGAATTTATTAAAATACCACTATAAAAGATACTTGAAAAAATTTATTTTTCTCCTACCACTATAAAACAATCTATTTTGGTGGTGTTGACCACAAATCGTATTGATAAGAATAGAAGGACTCACGTGGAATGACTTTCTTGTTATTGAATATCCATAATAAGCTGGCATGGAACAATCTAAAACAGCAATGGGTCTGGTTTGGTAAAGTTGGTGTGATGTGTGCACACACGTACAAACACACACCCTTTATGAAATAGCATTACTGAATCCTGCTATAATCTTAAATCCCTACACACCTGAATGTGTCTATGTCATGAGATAAATGCTCGTAGAATAAAAATTTACAATCCCACACATTCATTAAATTTGTGTAAGCACTTTCAAGAATGGAAGGCTCTGCTTGGGGTGGGGTTTTATCCCCTCTTCCTTCCCCTCAAATCAAGAGATATATTTTATAATCTACAGCCAGCTCTCTGGCAAATCTCCATTCTTTTCAACCTGACAGACTGTTTGTCAGTTAAACTCCCCTTGTCATGTATCCCTACCACTGCCAACTCATGCACGGAGACCTTCACTTTTACTGCTACCACTTGCACCCTATGCAACCTTTGTCATTGATCACTGATCCGATCCAGTGCCCACATGTTCTTCAAGTGCCTACACAAGTAATGAGGTACTTGTGGTGTAAAATTAAACTGTCAACTGTCAGCGATTGATAACCACAGTGAGAGCTGACCTAGAACACCTGCACCAGTGGCCAAGACAGGTGTGACGTGTTTGATCGCTGAGGCCTGCTAGTCAATCTGACCTGGTGCTGTCCCTCCATGGGTTTCCTTGCATTTCAGCCTCCCAGCTTTCCTGCATAGCCCTATGAGCATCCCTAGTTTGCAGAAACCACCCTCACAGCCAATTCGGGCAGCTGACCAGAGTGGCCTTGAAAACAGATCTCGAGTCAGTAGGTTGGTTTGAAAGTAATATGACCTAGAGATTTTCAAAGGTGGCATCTGGAGTCAGCCTGGTGTTTTTTCTTCCACATTTCCCCACGTCCCCTCCTAAAGCGAGTCTTGGTGGCAGGATTCACACATACCATCCTCCCTCCATTTGTGTTTCCAGTCATGTACCAGTGCCTGGCAAAAGGACGTTCCCCTTCAGGGCAGGCACACGGCAGTTATTAAGAGTCTGGTGGAAGAATGAAGCAGTCCTAATGGAACTGCCTTATGGCTCTGAGCATTTGCTTAAAGGCATTTAAGTCGAACTGGCTCACGTTCTGTTAAAGTACCATAAATGCAAGCTTTTCTTACTCATATGTAATTGAATAACCAGCACAAAGGAAAAAAACCTGTTCTGCTCTGACTAAAATTGTTTTTAGCCAGAGTTGTTGCACAGCATTTAAAGTTTTTATTTAACAGTTTTATTATGTAAATGAGTAATAGATTTTTTTAGCCTTAAGCAAAAATGCACTTACAGACCTAAAACATCCTTTGTGAAAAATCTGAGACGCGTGATGGGATTCTCATCCCATTACGCCATCTCACCCGCACCAAACAGTTGCACTATATTAAGTTCACGTGAGGAGAAGATAAAAATCTATTAACTTTCTGCTGACCTTATCGACACAGGAATCTCTGCAGACATTACAAAAGCCATATCTCTTCTGACTTTTACATCCAGAGCCTCATGCTCCAAAGTCCCAAACCAAATGTAAAATCTTCATGATGAGTGAGACCCTGACACCAATTCAGATTCCAGGCTTGCTGGCTTGCAGTCAATGGAGCCTCCTCTGGGGCACAGGGGCTAGCCTCTACTTTGCATTTGACTTGAGGGGCCTTTTTTTTGCCATATGCTACTGGGGACTCTGAATCAAAACTATTTCATGAGGACCATATGTTATGAGAAACGCATGATGGAAAGTGAACAGCAAAAAGTTGCCCCATATCACTGGGTGATGTATTACAAACATAATTAAATCTGAATAATGTGCAGTGTTATTTCAGTTAATCTTTTTTTTTTTTTTTTTGCAATTTAAGTGAGGAAAACATAGCCCAATTTCCAAATTACATACCAAAGTCCAGATAAGCTAAAGCAGATTGGTGGGAGAGGAGTAAAACAAGAGCTGTACACCCTTGTTTAAGCTTCTGTAAAAGGTCTTGGTGTATTTAAGATATGTTGGTAGGAAGGTGACAAATTATAGTCTTTGTAAATAAAAGGTTTAAAACACTATTCGTTTTCTTTGGAATCAACAATGAATTCAGACCATCCCCAACTTATAAACAAGCAGCAAGTCAAAAAGATCACTGTGTGTTCATTGTTTAGAACCCAGAGTATAATTAAAATTTCGTTATTAATAGCTATTAGGTTTCCAAGCTAGCCTATGAAGACCTGTCTACTCCAGCTGTTTCTGAAATGTGGTATTTCTACTTTATCTTGATAGCATTAGTTACAGGGAGAATGGACAACATATTCCAAATTCAATGGAATTTATTTATTCATTCTCTACTATGTTTTCCCAGAATATACTGATTACTACATTTCCCCAAAGGATATCCCAATTTCCGAAATGTCCCCAAGCTGGAAGAAATCACTTTCTATTCTGAACCCTTGGAATACTTTATTTGTACTCTTATAATCACTTTCTACCTAAACTACAGGTTTTTGTCAATTGAGCTTAACTACTCCACTTATTTTTATATTTTTATATTACTAGCTTATTTTTACATTTCTCACACCCTAGTTCCAAGCCCTGAATTCGGCAAGTTCTCAGTACATATATATGTATAAAAGTGGATGCCTATGTAAATAAAGGAATACGATCTACTAGGGTTGCCAAACATATTTTCCTCTCAGTGGCACTGGAATCATGGGATGTAATGGGGGAAAGGGAAGAATATGATAATGATAATGACAATGATGAGAATGAGGATGATAATAGCAAATAATATTGTGTGTTTACCATGTGACATGCTCTTGTCTAAGCACTTTGAAAGTGTTGACCAATTTAATCCTTGAAACAACTCTGTATGGTAAATTATATATATGTAATATGTTACCTGTGTGTGTGCGTGTATATATATATATATATATAATATCCCTATTTTACAGATGGGATACTGAGCACAGAGGAATCAAACAATTTTCCCAAACTCATACAAATAGTAAGTATAATAGATATTTCTGGACACCAGAAACATATTTGCTATGTACATGTGCATAAGAGGGAATGCTTCCCTACATTACTCCAGAATACAAAGCTTCTTTCTGCCTTTCTCATCCACATAATGGAAGACACTTCTTGGGTGAAATACTCCACGGTTATTTCAGTTCTCACTGGTGAGCCTGAATATAAGCTCTATGAGAGCAGGGACCTTGTCAGTCTTATTCACAATATCCCCAGCCTCTAGAACAAGGCTGGCACATAGTAGATGCACAAAAGGTGTTTGCTGAATGAATGGATGACTGAGTCTGTGTGGGGTAATGATAGGGCTAAGGATGGGACTCTAAACTCAGGTTTCCTCTGTGGGTTTCACAGTTTACTGGTCTTAAGAGGAGAGTTTCCTAAACTTGCCTTATGATAAAAACCACCTTCAGCATTTGTTAAAAATTACCCATTCCTGTAGATTCTGAGTCAGGGAGCTGAAGTGGAGCTGATAAATCTGTTTTTGTTGATACTGCTGCTGCTGTGGTTTTTAACACATGCTTCAGGTGGTTCTAAGCTTAGGAAACCTTGCCCAAAGGATACCATTCTGTCTCTTGGGACACTGCCTCTACGATAGGCATTTGCAAATTCACCAAGAGGGACAGATAGTGCCTCGGGCACTGCCACTGTCTCTTCCAATGCAATTTGTACATTATGCCGAATCATAATACAGGCCTTGTACTTCTGCCTCAGCTGACTTGTCTGTGGGATCCTGCAGCTCTCAACCATGCGGAGGAACGCTTCCATTCACACATTTTGTCCCCCTAACCCTGTCTTTTCTGAGGGTGCATCAATGTCTGATGAATGAATGAATGATGGAATAAACACCAACATGGGCAAACAAGCAAGTCAGGCAGTTGTGAGGAGTGGAAGTGTTTCATAAGCTTCAGTTTTTAGTTGCACGTAGTAGCATACAAACAATGGCAAAAAGAATATTAACATGTCCTGTTTCCATTGCTTTCCTTCTGACTTAAAGAGCGTTCCTATAACAGCTAGTAATCTCTGGACCTCAAAATCACTATATATCTTTTTAAAAATATTTTATTTTCCTTAGTTATAATGGAACAGATATGGTGACCTTGGTACCCAAAGGATTATTTTAGTCTTACAGATATCTCTCTCTTCCTTATTCTCATTTTTATTCTTCTTTCTTCCCCCAGTCTGATAATTATGTCCAGAAATCAGTAAAGAACATCAATCTTGGTTGGGATAAATTTAAGTAGCTGGAAATCATAATATCTATGATCCTCCAGAGTCTAGAACACGGTTTCTAAATCTCAACACTATTGACATTTTGAGCCAGATAATTCTCTGTGATGGGGAGCTGTCCCGTGCATTATAAAATATTGAGCAGTGTGTCCCTGGCCTCTACCCAGTAGGTGCTAGTAGCCAACCTCCCGAATCTCCAGTTATGAGTTATGACAACCAAAAATTTCTCCAGATATTACTAAATGTCCCCTGGGAATCAAAATAACTCCCAGTTGAGAATCACTAATCTAGAATGATTTTTTAAAACAATGTGCTTTTTAACAGATTAGTCGATGTTTGGTATTTATGTTAAAGGATATATTAATCAAAGTTGCTTGAACATCAAACGAAAATATGGACATAATTTCTTAAAGAAATTGTTGGTTCAAAAGAATCATGACTACCCCTTTAGATGTGAAGTTCAAGAGATATCGGGCAGAAGCTGAAATGGAATTTTGACATTGCTGAGATTTTACAAAAAAATTTGAAAGGAGGGTGAGCTTGAAGACTAACTAAAATGTCTCACTTTTGGCAAAAACATCCAAAGTGTAATGCACTTTGCCAACAGCTTTGCCCTTGGCTTTTTGTCTTGTTTTTTCTTTTTAACTTAAGGGTAGTTCAAGGGTAGTTTTAATCTGTATGTTCCTGGTTCCTATAATCTAAAAATCATCCAAATGCTGTTTTATAAGAGTATCTCGTAAGCTTTGATGTCCAAGAAGCCTGGGGGCCCTTTTTTTATGTGCTTATTTTCTTTTGAACCAGGAAATTGTGTTTTGCCAAGAGCAAATGGAACTTGAGCCTCAAAAGATTTGAGCTCCGTTTGAAACATAGAACCCACAAATTCTCTACAGGTTCTCAACTTGATAAAATACATGCTCTCACCTTCCCTCAGACCAAACCTCTGCTAGTTCTACTTTAAATCACCATTAGTACAGTCCTATACGCCTAAAGATTTCCCCACAAGAAAAAGGGTTAGGCCATAAGTCTGAATTCCTGACACAACACTATTTTCAGCTGGACTCATCATCAAAATGCTCTGCAAGGTAAGAGAAGTTAAACGAGAAGACAGAGAAAAGGTGAGAGATTCAACTAAGTAACTAAGAAAGTCCTTTGACTTTCCCCAGGACCAAATCCAGCAAACAAGAGATTACATCAAAGTTAAATTGTTTACATATTAGATGACCTGTCCATTTTTTTCCTTACCATTGATTTCCACAGTACAAAAATATTATTTCAGTGGCAAGGATGTAAACCTTATTCATAACAGGATTTCAACCACATCCTGAGAACGAAGCATCTCCTTAGATAGTGTGCTCTCATTTATATCGAAGACATGCTGGTTTTATTTGTCAGTGTTTGTTGAGAGGTCACAATATCAGGAAGCAGGAGATGGCTCATCAAAGCGTCTCTGCAAGCCCCTACTACTCATCAATTAGACAGCACCTTGTTTTTAACATTGGGGCGGAAATGCATCTCCCCTGACCCATTGTTAGAAGCTTCCTTCTGTCTTTAAGTTTTTTGGAAGGGACACTCAGGACTCGACTTCTTTTTTCCAATAGGTAATTGTCACTAATTAATGCTCCTGCTGCATACAAGAATGTGGACCTGTGACCCTGAGTAATCTGGGTCTGTATCTCTGGCTTTGGAGCAAGGACACTCTAATCTCCTGACTCTAACCATGGGGGCCCAGGTCACAGACACAAGACTTCCCGCTGGGTTCCTGAGCAGGCCTTACTCTGCTTCAAAGCCAGTGAGTTCAGTGGGGCAGCCTGACTTCAAGGAGAATGTGGCATCTGGCCAGTGAATACCTTCTGAGGTGAGATGTTTTCTCTGAAGGTCTGGAGATCTTTCTGCAGAAACCAAGGTCTCTAGCTCTATTCATTCCACATTCATTTACTGGGTACCTGTTCTGTGCCAGTCTCTCACCTAGGCACGGAGGATAAAATGAGTAAAACAGAGTCCCTTCTGCTGACCAGGAACTAGAACTAGGCTCAGTCTTAGCCCCTTGTTAAAATACCCTTTAAAGTGTAACTAGACAAGGTGGTCTTACGTTCCATCTTTTAGATCTAATGTTTTTGTTCAATGGTGCTTGTTATTTTCTCATTAATAAAAACTGATGAGCTCACATATGCATTAATTCATCTCATTTCACCATAAGATTCTTCATTCACTTTCCCTCCCTTCTCCTCTCCTCTCCTCTTTTCTTTTCTTTTTTCTTTTTTTTTTTTTTCTCTCTCTCTCTCTCTTTCTCTCTGTCATCTCTTTCCCACACACACAAACTAAAGCATGGGAATTTCTGATGAGCATAAGACTCAGAATGACTCCAGGATAAAAATATATCTCTTTCCCGTACTCTTAACAAAATACTAGATTACTGAGGATGCCTGTCCAAAATTCCTCCCTCACTTAAACAGAGCTTTAAGTTTTCCTTTTCCTCTAGTGAAGATCTTTCTCCAAAACCGAGGCTAGCAACTACCCTCATGCATATACACCACTGGATTAATTTCAAATCAATAAAAATGATATAAACAAATGCCCAACATTAAAAAACAATAAGGAAACTCTGAACTTCAAAATAGTTAAACAAAAGGCTGGTCATTTGTAAAATAGTCTTCATATTACAAATGTCAGATTCCTTTGAATAAATCTGGCCCGGATTCCTTTTTAAACATTTATGGCTGCTTGATTTCCATGGTTCAAGAACCTATCACTACTAAAGAAATAAGCTACAACCATGTATTATGTAATTAAGCAGGCCTAAGTGATAGAAACAAATCTACCAGGTAATAAGCAGTGAGCTCTGCACAATTCTTTAAAAAAAAAAAAAAGACGGTCTCTCACTATGTTACCCAGGCTGGTCTCAAACTCCTGGCCTCCTCCTGCCTCAGCTTCTTGGGCAGCTGGGATAAAAGGCATGAGCCCACACACCCAGTTAAGCTCTGCACACCTCTTTTTGGGTTATACTGCTAGTGCACCCACTTTGGGAAGACAGCACAGCACAGCACATAGAAAGACTCAAGCTGGGCTGCTAAGTTCAAGTCCTTCTCCTCCACCAAGTTCAGCAAGTTATCCAATCTGTCTTTGCCTCCATTTTCTTATCTTTAAAATGGGGGATTAATAATCATATATTAGATGAGTTCACATCTCTAAAGCTTCTAGAAAGTTTCTAGCCCATAGTAAGCACTATACAAGTGCAAATACTAATACATGTTTATAAAACACATAGGCTCACAAATACATGACCCTATACTTAAAGGAAAAGCAGGCTAGAGAGATGTTAGAAATAGTTGTCAAATTGGCTTAACTTTCTCAGGACACCTTGTACCCACCACGTTCATGTCTCCTCTAGCCAACTATAAAGTTATTAACACAAGAATCCTGTCTTATTCATCACAGTATCACCCACAGGGGCTGAGACAGTGCTTACACAGAAATGGTCCTTGATAAATATGGGCTGAATGAATGAACACATGAATTTGATACTTTGAGAACTAAATTAAAAGTTATTTCTACTAGCATTTTTAACACAAGAACTATTGAGATTACTTGTATATTAGTAGTAAAATGTTTGCTTTATTCATTTGATTGCAAAACTTATAATGAACTCAGTGAAACTTGTCCACCTTTTTCTACATGTTGAAATGTTCAAAAATCTATAAGATTACTCCTCACACACACACCTCCAAGTATCCATAGAGATGGACCTACTTCATACCATTGTATTCATAATCCAATTATTTCTAGAAATCCCATTGATTTCAGAGAACTGAATTTGATAGCCAGGAGGCATTCCACTGGCTTCTTAAAGGACATTGTTGGTTTTCATTCTGTTTTGTTTTGTTTTCAATTGCAACTCAAACAATGAATCCTCCAAAGATGGTTACCCTCACTCTACAAAAGTGCTAAGTTAATATTCTTTAAAATAAATACAAGCATTTCTTGGACTAGATACCATCAACTTTAATTTTATTTTTCTCACGTAAATGTTAACCAAAAACTAAATGATAATTTCCTTCTGTCACACAGCAATTCCACTGTGGTGGAACAAAGTGTTATCTCAAGTTTCACAGAGCAGTTGTTCAATCATTCCTGTTGGTGGCTCCTTTCCAAATCTTCGAGAATGGCCCAGCCAGCCAGCCCTTGAAAGTGGGAGTGGGAGGCAGAGGGGGAGTCGCCGTCAGTAAGAGCTCAGCTCTGTGGCATACTGGCTGGTTCTCCCCCAGGAGCATCTCCTACCCATGAGGACAATGCCCAAAGCATGCTGCCTGCTTGGGGACAATTGCTGGGAAACCTCTAAACATTGAACTTGTGCAAAGGGGGCATGGAGGCATCAAGGAAAGCTTCATCTCACCCTATTTTGGTGAATTAAATTCTCACAAAGTTTGGGGAAGAAAAGAGGGGGCTCAGAAAAAGAAATGTATTCCTTAGAGTTTTTTTTGTTTTGGTTTTGGTTTTTTTGTTTTTTTTGGCTGGAGATAGAGTCTTGCTCTGTTGCCCAGGCTGGAGTACAGTGGCACGATCTTGGTTCACTGCAACCTCCGCCTCCTGGTTTCAAGCGACTCTCCTGCCTCAGCCTCCCAAGTAGCTGGGATTACTGGCACCTGCCACCACACCTGGCTAATTTTTGTATTTTTTTAGTAGAGATGCCATGTTGGCGAGGCTAGTTTCAAACTCCTGACCTCAGGTGATGCACCAGCCTCAGCCTCTCAAAGTGCTGTGATTATAGGCACGAGTCACTGCACACGGCCAATTTATTCCTTATAGTTGAAAAGCAGTAACAAAGATTTCGGCTTCACTGAAAGAAAACATTGTTCAAACTACATTACCTACCTCCTGCTAAAAATCATCTACAAAGCCACCCTTTAGAGTTGGGTCAATTAATCTTTCTAGATAGACTGCTCAAAGAGGAAGGGAAATTCTGATACATGTTTTCCTACCAACTTCCACATACAGATGAAGTAGGTTTGTTGAACCTTAGATGCATAGAGCTCTGAGCCCATTTATGATACCAAATCTGTTTGTAACATAAACCAACCAAATGTTGGAATTTAAATGAGTATAGAATAGCTTAAAGTTAATAATCAATTCTATTCTCCAATTCCTTGTAAGTCTTGAAAGTTTATGACACAACAGAAACTAGGGTTATATCTCTATTTTCATTGTATTTTCTTCGCCCTCCCACAAAACTAGGAGCAATTAGTCAAACCCAGTATATTTTTTTAGGATGTGGGAGTGGCTTTGTAGAAGAATGGCTTTCCCCCTCACAAAAAAGTCTAGACTTCTTCAATTAAAAGATAAAGAAAATTAAAAGACCCCTAACAGAGGTAGGACCATAGGTAATTATTATTTTTTATGTATTTCTATATTTTTATAACCTTACAATAAAAGTAAATCATTTGCATAATGAATATTTGTGTGTTTGTGAATGTTCATGTGCACCCAGAAGGAGTCTTGACCTGACTTCAATGTTTACATAAATCACCTGCGAATGTTGTTAAAACTCAGATTCTGGTTCAGTAGGTCTGAGATGGGCCTGAGAGTCTGCATTTTTAACAGGCTCCCAGGTTACTGGTCCATGGACTATACTTTGAGTGGCAAAGTATACTGTATAGTGCTTATCTGATTAAAAGTTCCACTAGGTGTCTTCTTTCCTGCCAGTCCAAAGGAAGTTAAGAAACTTGACCCCAACACTTTAGAGCAACAACCAAAAGCAGAGTTAGAGAAAAGCTGACATCACTTATAAAACTTGGTCTGCGGTGCCTTTGGTTTTTCTCTTCTTTGAGCAACCTTGGTCTATAAAGACTTGTCCCCTACCTCATATTGGCCGGAATCTAGCAGCTAATGGGAGGGGCGGGATTATAAAGGGAGAAAATTTCATACTGATAATTGTTTTAGCCAAAGAATGGGTAGCCCACCTGCCATCAGAGTCTATACCAACCATTTAGAACCATGAAGAGAGTTCCAGGCCCTGAACTCCTGAGCCTTGACCAGCCCTGGGACACTTCTTAGAACAACTGTCTCCCCTCTCCTGTCTCTGGTGAGTGGATTTTTATTCTTCATAACCTTGGCTCCTCAACCCTTAGCTCCTTTGCACTGAGCTCTTTCCAAGCTTTCTCCTCCTTCATAGCTCCCAGGCAGACCCTAGACTTTTCTTCCTCTCCTCCTTAAGCTTCTTTGTCTTCCCTTTCAGTGCCATCAAAATGAGATCACAACTTCAGATCTATCATTGCATCTAGTCCCAATATGGGGCCATGGCATATAGTTAATCCCATTTTAGAAACAAAGACATTTCCACATAGAAATAATAAGTGACTTGTCTAAGAAGGCCCAACAAATAGGTGTCAAGGTGAGTTTGAACCACACACACACACACTTCCTTTCGTTTACTCCCACTAGCCCTTCATATCTCAACCAGATTATATTTCATAACGGCCCAGTAGCTTTTTACATAATTTGTCACTTCAGTTCACTTTATCAAAAATAGAAAAAATAGGCCGGGCGGTGGCTCACACCTGTAATCCCAGCACTTTGGGAGGCTATGGGGGGTGGATCACGAGGTCAAGAGATCAAGACCATCCTAGCCAACATGGTGAAACCCCGTCTCTACTAAAAATACAAAAAATTAGCTGGTCATGGTGGCGCGCGCCTGTGGTCCCAGCTACTCAGGAGCCTGAGGCAGAAGAATTGCTTGAACCCAGGAGACGGAGGTTGCAGTGAGCTGAGATCACACCACTGCACTCCAGCCTGGTGACGGAGTGAGACTCCATCTCAAAAATAAATAGAAAAAATAAAATACAGCTGATAACACTGGGTCATTAAACAACAACCGATAAATTTCACCATGGCTTACACCCACCTAAAAAAATCAGAATAATTCTGGTTTAGTAATATTAATTTGCCTTTTGCTTCCCCACTGTATGTGAGATATAGAGCATAAATCAATTAAATATTTGCTCAGTATTAGTAATAAAAAATAAGTGATCATTTCTCAAAGAAGATAGTAAAATCTAACACAAACTATAAAGTAGGCATTATACCTAAAAGCCACCGTCCTCTAAGAAAAAAGACAGTTGTTTCTTCTGCTTAGTAGCAGCATTTTGTTGAAGCTGGTAATCTCTCATCGAAACATTAAAAAAAAAAAAAAAAAAAGTCCACTCTTTTCTACTAAAGAGAAACAGCTATAAAAACCAAACCAGATTGAAGCTAACAGCAACTGGCCTGCAAAATATGGTGGCATTTTAACAGTTAATTTTGCTGCCATTTGTACCTGAATTTATCGTGGTTTTGAAAAAGTAAATTGAGAGGCTAACACAGCCCTCACTCCGGGCGCACTGGCCACAGCGCATCCCCAGTCGGGCTGGATATTTAGTGCCGCTGTGCTGAGAAGGCCGAGGAGAGAGCCAGGGGAGGGATTACTGCTCGGTGCTGCCCATAAATCAACTGCAACACGTCACACAGCTCCACATCCCACAAATAAGGCTGGGCTGGAGAGGTGTCACCACTACACAAAAGGAAGGAAAGCCCTGGATGCCTTTGCCCACCTGGCCCTTCCCCTCCTGGGTGCTCATGAAGCAGGGAGGCACCTCAAGATTTTGCTGTCACTTTTCTCCCCTCACTGTCTCTTCCTCCCTTCACCTGGGGAGAAGATTGGGCCCCAGGTATCCAGTGATTTTAACAAAGGCAGGCCACCACCGAGCCTTAATTCCAAATTCCCTCCTCACTTGCTAGTTAACCACACAGCCCTTACCTTGTTGACTGCGCTTCCTCCTGAACTGAAGACGGTAAATCAAGTGTCTCCTCCACCCCCAGGGTTCAGTGACTACCAGAGAAATATCTGAACAGCCCTACTCTCCCCTTCTGCCCAAGAATTTTCCTCAGAATATGAAAATCAGGGTTTTTAAAATATTATTTATGAAAACAAACTTGCCTTCCTTTTTAAAACTCACACCACCCTGTAGGAGGTGCTAGTCATAAACGTGCAGAGGCTGAGAACTGTTGGCCCCAAGGGCCAAAATGAAAAACAGCACCCTGGTGTCCCCCTGCGGAACCAGCCCTTCATGTTCTAAGACAGTCATCAACACGATTCCTGAAAACAATAGCGGCTTCTTGTTTAAAATGGAACTGCACCTGCTAGAATATCGTGTCAACAAACAATTGCTTTGTTTTTCATATTAGCCATCCGAGCCGAAGCAATGGGACTTCCTGAAGTGCATACTGGAAGGCTTATTCTTAGAAGGGGACAGAATTCTCATTTTAACACAAGGCTCAGAGAGCCAGAGTGATGGTCATCTTCCTTCCTTCTTTTGTACTCCCCTGTGTTAAATCTTATTTGGTTTTCAACAGGTTTATTTCCATTGCAACCCTCTGGTTTCCAATGCCCATAATGCCATATTAGGCAAATGCATTCATTTCTGCTTCCTCTCTGTTAATGACGAAGGCCTTTAATTGCTATTCCACCGTTTCAAACAGTTCTCAGAAGCTTCTTCCCTCTGTTGAAAGAATTGGGATGAAGCCTGATGAAAATTCTTTGCCAAATGTTCAACCATTGCTAAATCACTCTGCTCCTTCATTTTAGTCATCTAATTATGATGTCTGCTTCCAGTTTTTCTATTGCCCTTTGATGCTTATCTGTTGAACAAATTGTGACACCTTTAAAAGGGGTTATTTTGGTAAAATAAGGTGCTTGGTTCTGATTAAAAAGTGTTTTAAGTGATTCAGCCAAGGTTGTCTCCATGGGCTCAGGAAGTAACCACAGCCAAAATACCCTAGTGAGGGCAGAATATGAGAGGCCGATAATACCTATTATTACCTTCATCAAGGCGCAGCCAGGCACCAGGCTCATGGGAGCAAGCAAAGGTCCAGGCCTCTGACACCACAGATTCTAAAGCAGCCAGAGCTAGCGATAGGTACTCAACAAGGAACTGAGATCTAGTTTTTTTAAAGTATCTTTATTTTCTTTTCTGTAAAATAGAAGGAGATAGAAGACTAAACACTAGGATTTTATGCTATTTTGAAAATGAAAACGTAGCATGAGAAATATTGCCTGATATAGGAAAAAGAGTGCAGGGCTTAAAGTCTAGATTCAAAGAGCTCTGTGGTCTTAGGAAAGTCACTTTACCTCTCTGAGCTTCACATTTCTAATCAATAAAGTGATGCTGTGAGGCCAGCTGCTCTCCAATTTCCCTTGCAGCTTAGAAAGCCTAAGATGTCTACTCTAGGTATAAAAAACCAACCTTATAAAGAATTTAAAACAGATAAAAATTGTCTGGTATACCAGCTAGTGTTGGTGAATTTTCCTGTTAATTTGAAACTTTGCTCTATTTCACATTTCTTAACCTCTTAATTGAGAATTTACATAACTTGTCAGTGTCTCACTATCCTAATCTATAGAATGGGCATATTAATAGCACCTGCCTCATTGAGTTGTTGTGAGGACCAAGTGCACTGCTACATGTCTTCAGAACAATGCTTGGCATGCAGAAAGTACTCCGTAAATGTAAGCAACTAGTAGTCATAATAGTAGTAGCAGTTGTTGTAGAATAGCTCTTTGATTTGATTGTTTATAAATGTTTTCAAAAAATAAACAAGCTGGCCGGGCATGGTGGCTCACACCTGTAATCCCAACACTTTGGGAGGCCAAGGCGGGCAGATTACCTGAGGTCAGGAGTTCAAGACCAGCCTGGCCAACATGGTGAAGCCCCATCTCCACTAAAAACACGAAAATCAGCTGGGCATGGTGGTGCACGCCTGTAATCCCAACTACTCCGGAGGCTGAAGCAGGAGAATTGCTTGAACCCAGGGGGTGGAATTTGCAGTGAGCTGAGTTCATGCCACTGCACTCGAGCCTGGGCAATAGAGTGAGACTCTGTCTCAAAAATGAACAAACAAACAAACAAACAAGCTAAGGTAGGAGTTGTTTTTGTAACCTCCTCAAACTGTCAATAAATAGGTGCCCAGAACATCTGTAGTGCTAGCTCTGCACTGTCACTCTCAGCCCTCACCATTACCTGTATCATTGACAGGAGAGGTAAGGCAAAACCCTATAAAAAGAAGAAAAACTTCCTTACGACTCCAATCAAGAGACAAGACATGAGATAAAACATTGGCCATCAAGTTTAAAAGATGATAATCTGTATTTTAAGCACTCCAAACTCTCTTTCTTCATACTAAATATTTTGAACTGTCACACAGATGCCAACAGAGGTTTGTTTGTTTGTTTTTTGAGAAGAAGTTTCACTCTTGTTGCCCATGCTGGAGTGCAGTGGTGTGATCTCGGCTCATTGCAACCTCCGCTTCCTAGGTTCAAGCGATTCTCCTGCCTCAGCCTCCCGAGTAGCTGGGATTACAGGCACCCGCCACCATGCCCAGCTAATTTTTTTGTATTTTTAGTAGAGACAGGGTTTCACCATGTTGGCCAAGCTGGTCTTGAACTCCTGAACTCAGGTGATCTGCCCCCCTAGGCCTCCCAAAGTGCTGAGATTACAGGGTATGAGCCACCGTGCCCAGCCGCCAACAGAATCAGTTCATTTTTAAACGAAAGGAGTTAGACTAACATCACTTCCAGCCATTGGACTCCATGTAGCTAAGACCCCACTTACTTTGGGTCACACGCTGCAAAGAGAATATTTTCAGAGTGAGCAAGAGTAGAAGGCTCTGTGCCTGATACTATTTGTGGTGACCACTCAAATATATCTCATAAAACATCAACTTCCACCTATAGGCAAAGGTTATATCACCTATTCCTGAGACACTTTTGTCAGAATGCATAAGTTAGCTAATATCAGTGGGAGTTAATCTGATTAAATAACTTCTCTTTTATTGTGTGCCTGGCACTATGTTGGCCCCAGAGTTTCAAAGATAAGATAAAACTCTCATGAAACGAAGCCATACTCTTGAGAACTCTCAGATAGTATAATATAGTGGTTAAGTGCAGAGGCGCTGGGGTCAGACTGCCCAGGTCATGGTTACTAGAAGGAGGAAAGACAGGTAATTCATTAAAAAAAAAAAAAAAAATTCCACCTCACAGTCTTTTCCCAACTCAACTCTGCTTTCAGGTTGAGATTTACTGAAACAAAGATCAGATGAAAAGAGTAAGTCAGAACTTCTGTAAGCCAGAACACTTCTTTAGTGTACATCTGTGACACAGAACTAGGAGAGAAATCACACAAAGAAGGGATCATTGAGATTTGTCAAGTCACAATTCAGATTAGATGTGAAGCCCCTTACCTGGACTCTCCATTATCAGATGGTGCAGTCAATGTCATCCTAATTAACTGTTTGCATTCTCAACACCTGCTCATTCTACATTGAACCTACGTAATCTACATATAAACCCCAATGACCACTGATGATTTGTGCAAACTGACAAAAATAATACTGAAAATGTATCATGGTTGCAGCAATCAAAACCTGCCCTTATTCATTTATTCTAGTTCAATGTGCTCTCTTACTAAATGATAACACTTCACAATAATATGATTAAGTATTATCGAAGAATGATAATTTTCCAAAACTACAAAAGTTTCACTGAACAAGCAATTAATCAGTTCTAGGAGTTCTATGATTTATATAAAAATAAAAAGCCAGTAACAACCCAAATTCTCATCCTATAAAAAATATAGATTAATGTTTGAAATATTTGTTGAGTCTATGGCCATACCACTGTCTACAGCCATACCATCCTGAACATGCCTGATCTCATCTGAAATATTTGTTGAACTATTTTTATTTGGAGGATTGTGGTTTACATTTTCTGGATACACATATATGTAATTAGGATGATTTGGGGCCATTTATAAGTTCATAAAGTTTAATTCTCCTCTACTGACCCTACTTGGCCCTTAAAAAAAATCATCTAGAAACAAAAAAACAAAAACACCAATTTTTAGACAGATAAAATGCTGTCTCCTAAAACACAGACACACACACACACACAGACACACTGGTCTTCTTCTGATCTTTCCTTTAGTGTAACAAAAAAGTTATTCCTTAACATATTTCCCACCTCCTTTCTTCATGCCTTCTCATTGCTTTCCCAAGCTGCTCATTCCAACAATGCCTTTAACTCTGATGACTCTTATTAAACACGACTACTTAATTACCATCAATCTATTATGCTATGTACTTCACCCTCCACTGACACATCTGATCCCATTATGTGCCTGACCTTTAACGGTCATCAAATCAAAGTCATTCTGGTCAGTTCAGTCTGGGCCTGACACATGCCCAGGTCACAGAGATGAAGGAGCAGGGGCCTAGCATACCACGTTACCCTGCCCTTCACTTAACACCTTTGTCAATAGAATTTCACAACTGGGAAACTGCCAGGTTTCTGCCTGGCTTGAATAAAATGCCCCTCCTTTTACAGAAAGCTGAAATAAATAATTACACACATGCTGACCAGCACTGGCTTTTATGTAATTGGTGCCTCTCTACCAGCATGACACACTGCCTTCTTGGATGTTTATGCTGAAAAATCTTTGGTTGGAAAGTGAGAATTTATTGTGCAGCCTTCTAGAATATACCCAGCGCTCCACACTGGCTGAAAATCCCCTAAAGATATAAGAGAGATGGAAAAACAAGTTGAGGATGGCCACAGCAACACCACCAAGTGGGTGGCCGCCTTCCACTGAAAGGCCAGTCCACAGAAGCATTCTGGGTTCACAGACTTGTGTGCTACCCTCTGATGGGAACAGCTGTTCAGGCTGCTCTATCTCAAAGCTGCATGCTGAAAAACACTCCCGCTCAACCTAATGAGACAGCCATTTAGAAAAGAGGCTCTTCCTGGCTAGTAGGGCCTGGTCATTGTTATTCACCCACAGGCCTTCCCTGGTGGTGAACATGGAACTGTTTTCCCAGACCAAACATGGACCCTCCCTCGAGGTAGCCAGACACACTGTCTGGTGTGCACAAACATTTTGACTTCTGACTGGACAGCTAGACCTGGCAGTGTCTTCCCCTTGCTTTACTTTACTAATGCGTGTGTATTTTTACCAGCCCCTCTGGGAAAACTGCCCTGCTTTATAGCAACTTGTCACTGACAGGGAATTTCTCATCAAGATTGAAATCTCTGGCCATCCCCAAAGCTCCCAACCCTTCTGAGTTTCTGAGCTCAGGACAAGGAGACTTGTCCTTGGAAAAAAAAAAAAAAGAAAGAAAGAAAGGAAGAAGGAAAAAGAAAAGAAAACTGGCTTTAGGAAGCAGTATTGTGGTTTTTTCATGGCTGTGATGAACGAAAACCCTCCCATAGTGGCCCAAAGGCAATTACAAACATTTGGCATGTGACAAATTAATAGTGAGACTTATTTCTTAGAAGAACAATGATTTGCTTAGATTTTTTTAAATTTCTAGATTCTCTAGAAATTTTCCAATGGAATGTGTATTACCTTATTCTTTTTCTCCCACCTCCTCCAAAATATACCAATCTGAGATGATGAAATACATCACCTATTTAGCTCCCTCTTCTCACTCTCATTCCTGACAGGTTAAAGCTGTTTTCAGAACAGTTTTCTCTTTTTGCCAGGCTCTTAAGCGTTGCCTATTATTAATACATACCAAATTTACTTAAAAGTCTTAACATAGGGCCCATAAAGCAACACAACCCTCTAATAATTGTATCAGCCATCAGGCTGAAACAAGTTCAGTTCCCTGAAAAATAGGAAGTTTCACTGTGTAAGAAATAGGAACACAAATAATAAATCAGAAAAAAAGGCTTCAATCCCATTATCATCTTTCATCTGAAAGACTGAAATTCACAGTCTTTCCACAAATCACTTCACTTGCTATTAAATGTCTTCCAAAAGACTCTAAATGTCTTCTAAATTGAAGTTAATTGTTAAGGAAGGATACACTCAGGTGATCTATCATTAGGCCCAGTAAAAATATTTGGCAGTGTGAGCTTCATTTCCATCTGAGAATCTCAAGACAATTGACCAGCAATCAGAAATTATTCCCACATTAGGAGAGATGATCGGAAGTACAGATCCTACAGTAAATACAAACCTCCCATTTCAGACCCAACTCAGATTTATTACCAAAAAAATTACCCATCCAAAAACTAGCATGTTGAAAATACAGCATAAGCTATTATTTGATATGTAACTTCTTATATTACAACCATTTACCACTTTTATTTCC
This sequence comes from Gorilla gorilla gorilla, assembly GCF_029281585.2. Lineage (NCBI taxonomy): Eukaryota > Metazoa > Chordata > Mammalia > Primates > Hominidae > Gorilla > Gorilla gorilla. The sequence continues at coordinate 180,714,365 of NC_086017.1, forward strand.
AAAAACTCATTTTATTCAAAAGTTTCCTTATGTAAGTGATGGTTCTGAAGGCACAAAAATATCTCTAACATTTTCCTGAAATTTTTATTGGTTTAAAAGTGAGTACCAGAAAGAATTCAGATAAGCATGACATAGGACTGGTGTGTTTATAACAGCAGCTGTATCTGTTTGCATTTGTGGTGTAACTTATCCTCACCCTCCTAAACCTGCAGACCCATCTCTACTTTGATTGACAATTGTATATTAGAGGAATTCTCACGGTAATATGTACACTATGTAAATTTCTCTATGTCTGACTGGCATAAACAGACTTTGCCCAATTAAAGAGTTAATAATCATTGAGCGGAGCTTGGGAGCAGAAGGTACCCTGTTGCTTTAAGATACATTTGCCCTCAAAGTAGTTAACAGGAAATTTAATTCATAAAGTCTTAGGAAATGTCACATCTGTAACTATTCCTCTCTCTCTCTCTCACTCAACAAAAAGAGCCTCGACTGATCTCATTAGAACACTGAGATGAACTAGCCTGTGGTGAGTAGCTCAGAGGTTTGGTTTGCCCAGGGCCTGACCTCCACACCCGCCTTCCTCTCCCTGATGATAACAATTTCAAGTTTTAAAGGATTGAGCAGCCTATTGAGCAGCCTAGCTTTTTTCCTTACATTTAAAACACACCTGGTTTCTAGGAACAGTCTTCAGTGTTTCATCCTCTACTTGATTATCTCAGAAATGTTGGAGGCCTTGAAGATCCTGGACATCTTTTCTCTGCTCCTTGACAATTCCATGTGAATTTTAAGGTTTCTTTTCTCTTTTTTTTTTCTCTTTCATCTTATCCCTGCTTCTCTTTTTCCCAAACTCTCAAATAAGTGGGGTTTTCCCTTTCTCAGTTCTTAATATGTCTCCATAAACATCTTGCCCCGATGAGTACACACACATGCACAAACACACATAACAATGCTATATGAGGGTTATGTGAATGTTCAGTGTGTCACTAAAATTGCTGATGTCGGTCTGTATTTGTAATACCTTAAAGAAGGATCAATCAATTAATCATTTTAAGTTCTGCTTAAAACAAATTACAGCAGTCAAAAAAGTGATGCACAACCCCTTAAACAATGCCAATGTATTCTTGTGAAAGGATCCAATTGACAGTTTTACGAGACTGGAGTCTGGTGAAAGCAGGTGTACATGGCCCAGCAAAAATGGCACTATGTCGTGAGGTTTGAAGGGAGATGCGAAAGTCATTTTATGTGGTTGGCCTCTGCAGAGCCTCAGAGAAATGAGGCAGCAGCGAAAAGCCATCTGCTGCCAAGATACAAGCACAGCTATTATACTTCTCGCTATTCACATGATCATACCTGAAACTGATATGGAGTGACATTACCCAGCAGCTTAATTAATGCTTTTCTACACTGCATGAAATACACATTGGCATCAGCCAAGCAAAGGAAAAATACTTAAGTGGATTCTTACATTGAATTACATATATGTTGTACTGTTACAACATGATGAACATGTTACTTTTGAAATAAAATCTGAAACTGTTATTCCTTACACAAGGAAAAAAATCAGCATTGCAATCCAAATCTAAATTGGAATGTAATTTTGAATTTCTAGCAATGATGGATTCTAAGGGCAGCATTTGAAGCTAAACTCTTAGAAGCAAATAAAATAATTGATACTTCTTTTTTGGTCCACAATACTTTTTTATTTTTGTTTTCTGCTCTATTTTAGACCAGCCTTTGTTCTTCTTAATTTTAACTTGTGAGATAAACTAATGGCCTTTACCATAAAGCACGTTTATAACCAAGGACAGTTAGGAAATCAGGAAAGAGGACAAGAATTAATTTACAGCTCTGTGAGCGAGTGGATAAAGCTGCGATTTACACCGCAGATTTGAACAGTGCTGTGGTCAGATCACAGGTGACGTGGCGGGCCTCAAGCCTGCCTGTGCAAACATAAAGTCAGAGTCGGAGAATTTGAGATGCACCGACTATTTTGCAAGAGCTCAGGAAGCTGCTCTACATACCAAACAGCACCCCCAGAGAGAACTTCAACCCTTTAACCAGGGTCTCTACCAAGAATATTGTCGCCTGCCACCTGTGAAACTTCAAGACAGACACCTCTCCATCTCTGAGCCAGGAATTCCCACTTCTTGGTGTTCAGCTCCAACTGCTGGTTTTACACCTGCTGCGGGGAAAGCCTCAAATATCTTAGCCACATTTGGAAGTAGTTCATTAAAGAGGTTCTAAATGCCTATTTTTAAAAATATTTTTAGAACACTCAAGAGTTTTATAGCACAGGAGAGGCCTATAAAAGAAAAGTACTTTGCTAACGGTATATGGAAGGAAATTTTTCAAATTAATTTTTAGTGCACATTGTTGCTTCTGAGAGTTTTTGTTTAATTTTTATAGTGTTAGAGGTTACACTCATCATTTTATTAAAAGATTCAATTAGGTTTAACATTTATGGAGCACCTTTCCTTTGCAGGCTTCTTGGCTGAGGATTCAAGGATGAATTAGAAGTGACCCTATACAGGAAGCTCATGGTGTGGTGAGACACACACAGCTATCTCTATACATTGGCAAGGTACACACAAGACTCCAAAGCATCTCAGGGGAGGGAACAATTCATTCCGCAGTGCAGTGGGAGTTCAGGGGCCATGCTGAAAAGGTGGTCCGGCAATGTATCAAAGAAGTGATAACAAGTTCTCTGGGTCTTAAAGGATGATTCAGAGTTCTCAAGAAGGAGCTCAGGGGGAGGAGCATTCCCGGTCCATGCTAGAGATACAGCACTTGCAAAGGCCCAGAGACCAGGAAGCACAGGCGCTCTTGCAGATTAGAAAGTCAGCTATTGGGCCCTGAGGAGCAGAATTCAGAGTGGGGCAATTTGTGGCATTCATTTTTGGCCACTCCACTTTGATAAACATCCTACACCAGGCAAACTTTGGCTTACTAGAGTACCTCTCAAGCAATATGCTGAAGCTAAGTAGATTTCTGTGGTGTTTGACTTCCCAAAGAACTCAAAGCACTTAATCAATAAAGAACACCATCCCATCCCATCCCATCCCCTCCCTCATCTCAGTGTCTTGCTGCTGCTTGAAATTTTTTTTTTTTTTTGAATCTCTAAAGATAGCCATTGGAGGAGGAGGAAAAGAAGGATATAAAAGTTATGGTATATTTACAATGTTTACATATAATAAATATATGCATTTTACATTTTTTAAATGTCTATAAATACAAGATTTATATATTTGCCGACATCATAATACCATGCAGACAATGTGGTTTTGTAATAGAACACAAGTGTGAAGTTTTATGATGGACTTTTTTCTAGCCTCTGTGTATCTGTTGTAGTATATATACCCTTGTTTAGAGAAAATGTCACATAATGAAATTTGAGGTCCTTCATAAATGTAGAGCCAGAGCAAATGCACCCCAGCCCCATGTGCCCACCCCCATCCAGTCCTTTCTAAATGTTTACTCAGTTAATACCAAATAGTAAACTAATAACAACTCTACTCCCCAGCCGAGAGCTCCTGCTGTTGGAATAGGCATATTTTACTTAAATAAGTGTTCTTAAGTATGAGATTGGAAGGCTATATGTGTAAGGGAACGTGCATGTAGGTAATGCCTTTGTGGAAAGTGCACACCCCACCCCAAGATCTCTCTTGCTAAGATTCCAAGCTCACTGCCTGTGGAACTACTGAATGGTCAGGGACAAGTGGTGAGGTTTGCTGTGGGTCACTCTACCTCCACCACTGCCACGAAAGCCCATTTCCTGGGCTTTGCTCCCTCTTCAGTTCACTGCCCAGAGTGGAGTTAACGGGGACACACTTCACCACCTCAACAACCACTGGTGGTCCATGCAGCACAGGCTGCCCAGCCATCCATCAAAGCGGAGCCTCCTGAGAACAGCAGAATGCCAGTTTCCACTGTCAACCCACCTCTCCCAGCCCTTCTGCGGAGGCCTGCCAAGGACTAGTCCCAGCCTGCTCCTCCATTGGCCGTCTGAACAACTCCCAGCATGATGGGCAGATGGAGAGAGAGTGGCCTGTGACGCTCTCCACACAATGAAGAAAGAAACGTGCCTTCTCTCCTCAACACACAGCAGCTCCCTGTCATGACCCCCTGCTGCTGTTACAAAGTCATTAGCATCTACTGTGTCCCTGGGGGTGAGGGAAAGCCAAACCCCAGAACAATATCATCTCTGCTAAAGACACAAAACTTTTGCTTATGGCACAGGCACAGAGAATTCTGGATAAACAGGCTCAGGGTTTTCTGGCACCCAGTGAGTGGCTACCTCAGAAAGTCACCTTGGTTTGACAAGGGGCCCATGAGAAGGATGCAGTTTGGGGCATTTTTCTCTTAATCCTCACAAGTTATGGGGAGAAAGAGCTACTATTCTGGAAATTCTGCCCCCAAATTTATTCTTAAAAAAAAAAAAAGACAGGGTCACACTCTTGTTCCCCAGGCTGAAATACAGTGGTATGATCATAGCTCACTACAGCCTCAAATTTCTGGGCTCAAGCAATCCTCTCACCTCAGCCTCCTGAGCAGCTAAGAATACAGGTACACACCACCATGTCCAGCTTATTTTGTATTTTTATTTTTATTTTTATTTTTGTAGAGAAGGGATCTCACCATGTTCTCTAGGCTGGTCTTAAATCCCTGGCTAGTGACATGGAACTACAAGGCTGTTTGTTTGTTTTTGTTGATGTTATTTTGCTTTCATTTTTCCCATCTCAGGTAGAACAGCAGCATTTTGAATCTTTCTCTACCATGTACTCAGCACCAATTCCATGAGCTAAGTTTAGGGACCCTGTCTATACCAGTACTTGGTTTGTATAAAAGTGCTGGGATCCCAAAGTGCTGGAATTATAGGCGTGAGCCACTCTGCCCAGCCCCAAATTCATTCTCATGAGACTTTGCCCAGCCTGTAAGAGGGAAGCCTCCATCCCCATGTAGAGATAACCTGATAGCAATGCTGAGGGAAGCATATTGATGTCCTCCTCCATCAGCTATCCAGATCAGGCTGCAGGCAGCTCTGCAGTGGTGGAGCACAAGGAGACTGGAGAAGGATCCCCAGCCTTGGGATCAGTGCCCTGGCTTCAAAGCCCAGCCTTGCCTCTTTTAAATTGCTTTCATATGTATCTGCAGCTAGTGTTTCCCAAACTTCACTCATCCCAGTACTTCCTTTGCAAATATCTGTGCATCACCTGGGCAATAGCTACTTCATGATTTTCTTCAAGCACTCACTTTTGTCCCCTAAATTCATTCCAAGAGAACAAGTTCAAATGGAAAGTCAGTATCTTTTGCTATAATAGAGGGAATCATAAACAGAGAAAAGACAAAACAATGTTATTAAATTCTAGCTAAATTCTGTTATCCGACGAAGCTTCTGTCTTTCTGTTGACTAGAGAAAATAGCAAATTTATTTTATTTTATTTTATTATTATTATACTTTAAGTTTTAGGGTACATGTGCACAATGTGCAGGTTACTTACATATGTATACATGTGCCATGCTGGTGTGCTGCACCCATTAACTCGTCATTTAGCATTAGGTATATCTCCTAAAGCTATCCCTCCCACCTCCCCCCACCCCACAACTATCCCCAGAGTGTGATGTTCCCCTTCCTGTGTCCGTGTGTTCTCATTGTTCAGTTCCCACCTATGAGTGAGAATATGCGGTGTTTGGTTTTTTGTTCTTGCGATAGTTTATGGAGAATGATGATTTTACATTTGCACTTATTAGAAGGACTAAAAGAGAGCTTGAAAGTAAATAACTCACTTCTTGGTTCAAGGCTGTTGAGTACTAAATTACCCCATTCTAGTCTACACCCTACAGTTTAGGAAACCCCAGGCTAGTGACATGGAACTACAAGGCTGAGTTTGTCTGCTCTTGTTGATGTTATTTTGCTTTCATTTTTCCCATCTCAGGTAGAACAGCAGCATTTTGAATCTTTCTCTACCATGTACTCAGCACCAATTCCATGAGCTGCTAAGTTTAGGGACTCTGTCTACACCAGCACTTGGTTTGTGTAAAAGGCAATATGCAGACCCAGCTTGAACTGAGAGCAAGGAAAGGCCATTAGCTATCCTCTGTTCTCAGTCATTCCTTCCTTTCATTTATTCAGAAGCATTCTGGAGAGAAATATATATATATATATTCAAAACATATTTTCAAAATATGTTTCAAAATAAAGCTATGTGAAAAACTCTTAGAAATCTCATATCACGTGAGATTCATTTAAAAATAGGTGCTAAAAATTCCAATGACACTTTCCTTCATGCAAAATATTCCATTCCCTCACCAGTCATCTAGCATTCACCAATCAGGTAATACTTCTGAGAAAAAAAATAGATTTATAGCTTCATTTTACAGACAGAATGACTCAGACTCCAAAGAGGTAAAGATAGTCACCCAATCACAGAGCATCATCTTGAATTAAAAAATAATCTAAACTTATCGCTCTATTTTACACATGGGCTAACTCACAGTCCAAAGAGGTGATGAAGATGGCTGCCCAAGACCACATACAAGAGGTGACAATTTAAAAATTCCATACTCTCCAAGTTTATGCTTTTGAGTCAAACAGTAGATTGGCCAGAGTCACTTCTCTCACGTGCAAACACCAGAAAAACTGCTTTATCTGCCAATATCACCATTAAATATTATGTCCCTCAAATTCTTCATGAAATTAATGGCAACCCGTCTGAGTTAGCTTATCCCAAAGGTCTTTACTTTTGTTTGGTTTGATTTTCCGAGGCCCTATCTGAACAAAGGTTGTAAATCAAAAGGAAAAGGCTTGGATGGACTTCCTGAACATTTTGTAGGATGCTTGTCCTTTCAATATTCTGTATTTCTTGGCCTTAGCATCTCCAACACTAGGTTCATTGTATTACACAATAGTGTCAACAAATGCTATGCACTAAAGGAAAAAAGCAATGGACCTCTCATCTGCTTTCTATCCCATGTAACTTCCTAATCAATCTTTCCCTGTGATAATCTGGGGACTGAGAATACATTTAAAGCAACACTGAATCCTGTGAACATTGCCCATTCTCCAAAGGCATTTTTTTTTTTTTAATCACAAAACAGGAAGTTCCAAGCCATTGAAACTCACCAGTATATTTGCTTGAAAGTCTTCTGGAACAACAAAACGGTACATGCCTATCCAGGCAAGCAGACTATTATAAAAGCAGATGTTTTGCTCACTTCCACTTCAGAGAAACACATTGTCAATTTAGTTAACATCCTCTAGTCATTTGAACAGGCTTCTCAGGAAGTCAGCAATGATATAACTCAAGTACAATATGATCCTTGTGTTCCCATTTATCTCATACTTACACATCTTAGCAGAAGATAGATGTGTGCGTGTGTGTGTTAAATGGATTAGAAGGAAGAAAAATGCTGGGCTACTCACTAGTCTCACTAAAACATCAACCCACAGGAGTGGGATTCAAAGAACCAAAGGTTCTTGGAGGGTGTGGGCGTCACTATACATGGATGACATTCTTGCCAAGGATTTAGCACTGCCTGTTTCCCACAGCCAGCACAGAATAATTCACCCACACACACACTCTGTGTTGATCAACCACTGGAAAGGTGGTCTCCAAGCATCCCAGCACTCAATGTCAGGGACCTCAGCCCCTTGTGCAGTGATCTGGTCTCATCGTGCCTTGGGTAAAGTGGCCATGCTTCGTCAGCCAGCTCAAGAAGAGAGGCTAAGGTTGGGGGTCAAGATGAAGGGAAAACTAAGAAACAGCCTAAGACAAGCAAAGGGTGAAGTGTCAGGGAGGAAACAAAGTAAGACAGAAAAAGGAAAAAGAAAGAGAGAGGTAAACAGTAGTGACCCTGGCAAAAAAAAAAAAAAAAAAAAAAAAAAAAAAACAGGCGACAGGCAGCAGGGGAGGAGTTGTTGAGAAACGGCATGGCTTGTGTCCACACCACAGCCCTGCTGTTAGAGAACTCATCCCACAGAATGGGGCCATTCAGTGTGACAGAACAGGACTGCCAGCCACAGTGCAGGGACAGCAGGAGCAAGAGCACTGAGATGCTCCTGAACCATTATCATAGAAGGAGAGGAAAACTGCATTAATGACTGAACTAACTTTAGGTCTTTTCAAAACAAATATAGTCATCAAGCTAAATATTCCCAAGTCTCCAGAACACACATGGGTATGCACAAACATGTGTGCACAAACACACACACACACACACACACACACACCTCTTTGCTGGCAACAAGATAAGCAAGTATTAGCCAGCATTATTGGGACAGGTTTTAGCCCTAATTAACAGAGCTTTTGAGATCATGCCCCAGTAAATTTTTTTAAGCTAATGTGTTCATACAGGAGCATCACAAGTAAGTTTATCCAAGTCACTGTTAAACCCACACCGTGTCTTACTAACTCAGACCATCTATTTAAATAGCTAATCTCTCTCACTTGAGGATGTTAGCCAAGGCTTGTTGGTAAGGGTGAAGAGGGGCAAATAGCAGAGGGCAGAAGCGCCCCAGCTCCAGTCAACCTTTTTCTCTCTCTCAAACATCAGTGCCACCCAAGTAGCACCAGAATCACAAGGCATCCAGACATCAGTGGGATTTGAACAAAGGGCCAAAGTTCTCTTTTTCAAATGTCTGCTTGGGGCCTTGCAAAGCCAGAATTTAACCTTATGCTACTGGGGTAATGTTCATTTGGGAGCACTTAAATTTAAATTACTCTTAAATCACTCCTCTGTACTAGACACACCCAGCTCTTGGCAGTGAACCAGAGTCTAGATGCACCGCCCACAACCCACTGTTCAAACGTGAAACTTGAAAGGCCTCAAAATCCAAAAAGTAAACACGGCTTCTTAATCACTTTTTTAAATCATCAGCTTCCTTTATCTCCAGCACCTTGTTTTTCTGTTGGGTCGTTCCAAGCAGAAGCGAGAAGTGAAATGCTAGGCCAGGATGGGTGTATGGAGGACCACAGTGTTCTGGGTGCTGCAGCAGACACTACAGAGGGCACAGAAGAGGCTCATGCAGTTCAGCCCTTGTGGCGCTGCCAGGGCATTGTCCGGGGAAGGGTGTCAGAGCACAGCATCAAGCCAGGCCGCTGCTCTACCTTTATGAATGGTGTGACTTTGGGGAAGTTACTGAACCTCTGCCCCTTTGTTTTCTCATCTATAAAACAAGAATGATAGCAATGTCTAACTCATAGGACTATTGCAAAAATTAAATGAGTTAATATATGTAAGAGCTTAGAACAGTGCTTATGAGCTTTATTATTACTGTCATCATTATTACCATTATTATTCCTTAGTTTATAAGCCATGGATCACTTCCCATTGCCTACCGAGGTAAATACACACACCCTGATGTAGCATTCCAGGTTGGAACTATCTTCTCCAACCTACATTTTTAGCCTCATCTCCCATTGCTATCTGCCATGCACCATGCACTTAAAACAAAGGAGGTGGTTCTCCCCATTTCCTGGACATATCTCATAGTTCTCTGACTCAGCTCACATAGTTTTCTCTGCATTTCCACATTTCTATCAAAAGTGAATCCATCTTTCAAGACCATTCTCAAATGCTGCTTGAATTTCCAAATATTCATTGAACATGTAAAATCCTATAGTTTCTCACAGGATGTGGCTGCATATACTCTGGCTGTCAGTGTGCTTCTTCAAAGGTAACAACCAATATTGGGTGAACTACACTGGATATGCTCTAAATAATCTAGAGTATAAAGGGAAGGATCATTTTCATAATTAATTTATTTCTTTATTGCACTAATATAATGCCAGAGTTTTAGAAGCCACATGATCACAGCTTCTGTTCCACTAGTTATTCTTCACCTAAATCTTCTGTCGAGCCTTCCCATAATTATGCAATTAATTTTTTAAACCTAAATGCACAATTTTACATTTGTATCTACTGAGTGACACCTTGCAGATCACCAGGCAGAGCTCCAACTTGAAAAAGTAATGTGGATAATACTTTGTTATCTTTTATATTGACCATATACCCCGGTGAAGTCATCTAAAAAGCTTGAGAGCATTCTGTCTGCATCATAGATACCAATGTGAAATAATATAGGATGAGGACAGATTATTGCAGCCATCCACTAGTCTCCCCAATTTGACAGATCCAAGATCTTTAGATATAGTTATTTCACCATATGTCTAACTCACCCTGCCCATTTTCATCACCTTATCCACAAAGACATCAAGAAATTTTATAAAACACTTTCCTAAAACCAAGTTTTCACTATCTATTCCCTTCCCCTAGTAAGAATCTTTTTTAAGACTAAGGGGTTAATTTGCATGACAAACATGTTTGTCTCCTAGAAACTACCACTCTTTTCTAATGCTCCAAAACAATGTCTGGATATATTTTTCATATAATAGAAAAAAGAAATAGGAGACTGATGGGGAAGATTCACAATTCAGTGACAAGAAGCAGCCCAGAAATCTCAACCAGTCTGGGATATTTGTTCTAATGAATCTAAGGGTCAGATGAACTTCTAAATACAATGCAGCCACTCCTTAGCAGTTTATAACTGCCAAGTAGGAGCGTACACCTCCTGGAACCTTTAGACTTTCGAAGGTTCGTAATCCTGTCCCCCAGTTGACCATTATATCAGGTGAGCCATGCAGCAGACTAGGAAGAGTTAAGATCTCTTGGGTTCAGTTTCCTGATATTTTAGAGAATCTTAAGTTACAACAATTCTACATTCCCGAATTGGGACATCCGTCCACGAGAAAGGCATTTCCCCACTCCCACCATGATCTACAGCAAACACGAACAACCTCTGAATAGAGCAAAGAGTCTTGTGTGAGCAAACCTAGCCTAACACTCTAGACTGTGATCTGTTCATTTCTAAATAGACTACAATACGTAGTCTCTGAAAATGCCACCCTATCCACCTGTAAGTCCCAGTATTCATGCCCTTGTGTAGTCTCCTCTTCTCAAATCTGGGTTGGCCCTGGGACTCGCATTTGACCTATAGAATATAGCAGAAGCAACACAGCATGACTCCAATGCTAGGTCATAAAAAGCCTTGCAGCTTAGAATGCTCCCTCCAGCAACCCAGCCACTGTGCTGTTAGAAGCCATATGCAAACATTGATGTCCTCAAGAACCTCAACTGAACTCTGACAGCCAGTAGCAAGCAGCCATTTGATTGAGCCACTCGAACATCCAGCTTAGTAGTCTTCTAATGACTGCAGCCCCAGGCCAACATTTGACCACAACAACATGAGACCGCAAGTGAGACCACCCAGATGAACTCAGTCAACACCTAGAACTATAAAAAGTAATAATAAACTGTTGTTTCAAGCCATTAAGTTTAGGGTTGATTTGTTACACAGAAATATCTGGAATCAGACCCAACTTGGAGACTGTGGATAGCAGAATCTACTTTTATTCTAGGCCTGGAAATGCCAAAGATGACTCTGGGGTCCCAGGAACTTACAGCCAAGTTGTCCCGGGCCTCAGATATTTGAGGCCTATGGATGACTCAAAACTCTGAAATAAAGATCAACCAGAAGAACTGAGCTCTCTGGCACTGTGTCCTAATTCAGACTGTTGGAGAATATCACACAACAGTAAAATCTTATGTAACTTCAAATTCACTCAAGTGGAATTTCAACATATCACAAATTCATTATATGTGATCTTTAAGTTTTCAAAGTTTGAAATAATTTCTTTAACTTCTAGCATCAAAATTGGATTGAAAGAGCTACTCTTCAAATTAAAAATCAATAGATGTTTATAATCATGGGCTCATAAAATATTGAAAACACCATTCATTCCATATTATTCCACACACAGTGCAAGGTAATGAGTATGCAACTGGGGTCAAAGGAGACATAACCTTTGAGCAAGCAATCCAGCATGAAAGGTAAACTCTATAAAGTAAACAAACAAATGATTAAAACTTCAACATGGAATGCAGTAATAAAGAAGCAATGGTAGAGGAAATTCTCATCAAGGATGTCTCTCTGGAGAAGAAATATTTCATCTGACACCTGAAGGATGAGAAAAGTTCCCAAAGTACTTTATACAAGTTGCAAGGCTTGATAATTAAAATTCTTATGTAGTAGATAATTGTAGTGAACTGTATTTTTTCTCCATTGACTTGCCTACACACTCAGAGCACTTTAAAGTCTTCCCCTAGCATTAGTACTACATTTCAAATTTTGAATTTCATAAAACCACCTCCCTCCTAACTACTCACCTTCCTCTCACTCTTCTGCACTGTCTTGTTCCCCAAGACCTCCCCAATGTGGACTTCATCCCAGTTCTGCATGTGGCCCCTTTGTGTGACCCTCATGAACACATTCTCCAGGTTTATCCCCAGCAGTCCTCCTGCACATGACTGACAGTATCAGCCCCCTGCTACCATGCACCATGACCCTGAGAAGAAGCACCCTACCTCACATCCCACCTGACCCTTAGCCCTCACCTGCTTTTCCAGAGAGAGGAACTTGACGTCTTACAAGTAATCATGTATTTACTAGTATATAATTTTCTGAAATTATTTTCAAGTAATACATGGACTTTTGATCTTATTGGTCAGTCTAATAGGCAATGGAGGGCTAACACATCTGCTTCAGCACAAATCAAGGCCTGCCTGACATTAAGACCTGGCTTCCTGGTGTGGTTGACATGGTTAGTTGCCTCCCCAATATTCACTCCATTTATCTCCCTTTTGTGCTGCGTGGGTGGGATTAACATCCGTGGCAGAGTCAGTTGGCTGATCAGCAAAGATTCATGCCGCCTTCCACAGGTTGGAGTGGATGCTGGAAAGCAGATGCCCATTCAAGGCATCTTCTCACACTTTACACTTTTCTTGACCTAGGAGGGGTCACATGATTAGTTCTCACCAGTGGAATTTGAGGGGATGTGATGTGTGTCATTTCTGAGCTAAAGTAGTTGAGAAGTAGATGTATCTTCTCCAAGGTCTCTTTCTCTGTTTGCAGCAATTTTGGAGTGCCACGTTGAAGATGGAAGAGTGCTAAGATACTGAATAAGCTCCTGGAGATGAACCAATCATTAGGATTAGCAACACCCATATCAGTCTACGAGATAACTGAAAAATAAATGTTTACTTAATAAATGTATTAATCCAGAGAGAAGTTGCGATTTACCTGTTATAGCACCTAGCTCTCCCATATTAATATGGCATTATTCCAAGCTCCAGCGATGGATTCAGACTTGGTTTAGAGATGGGCATGTATCCCACGTCTGAGCCAATCAGTGCATAGTGTTCCTCTAGCCACAGAAGTGTCTTCAAAAGCTGACATATTGCCTAACTCAGTCCGATTAGAAGAAAGATTATGATTTCTTTTCAAAGTTTTGGAGAAAATAAGCTTTGTCTTTCCTACTGAATATGAATAACAAAGTATATAGTGAAGCGTTTTGTGATAGTCTGAAGCCAACACACAAGAAAGAAGGGCCAAGAGCAACATTAAGAATAATAGAACCAGAGTCTTGATCAAACTGTGCCTGGGCATGTAATCTATTAGATTTTTCTGTTTCCTAAGCTAATACATTCCCTTAATTTTTAAGCCAGTTTAAATTTGGTTTTCTTTATTAATAACTAATATCTTCCAAGTATATACTTCATTATACATGAAACTCTTGTAATCAGTATAGGGAAAAGGAATAAATTAAAACCAATTGCAATTTAAACATAATTCACAGTTCACAAAACCCCAAGTATTAAGATAGGATATATAATTGGCACATCAATAAAACATTAATCAAAATTCATAAGTATCTATACCTATGACATGCACTATATCAGTCAGAATAGGTTAAGTTATGCTTCCATAATAACTAACTCCAAAATCTCAGTGAGTTATGACAAGTTTATTTCTTGCTAATGCTATGCTATGTGTCCCATTCTGGGCCACCTGTGCCTCATCTTCATCATTCCTCTGGGCCTTAGACTGCTAAAATAAGCCTCTATCTGGAACAGGAAAAAGACACAACACAGTGAACCACATGGTGAATCTTAAAAACTTCTGTTGCGTGTATTGGTCAGAGCAAACCTGGAGTCACAGAGATAATTCTTTATAAGAGACGTAGTGAATATTTGATTTGAGCAATATTAAGGTATTTTATTAAAAATTTTAATTCAAAAAAATTAATATTTTATATGAACAGTAGATTTCTAAAGTTGATAAATCCTAAATTACCTACTGAAAGAATAATTAAGACCCTAAAGAATAATCAGGCCCAACCTTACCATTTGTCAGCCCACAGATCAGAATGTGAAAATAAGTTCATCCAAGGTTGAAAGAAGTTGGGCTGTCAATAAATAAGTATTGAAAAGTCTTCTCCAAAACATTGTCTGTCACCACTCTAAAATTTTAATGACTACTACTAAGGTACTGGTCAGAAGAGAGAAACACTAGAAAAAATATTGACACTTTAATGGAATTTGAGGAGAAACCTACTTGTAGGAGTCTGTCCATCTGTGCTATTCTAATATTTTATTTTACTACTAAGGCTTCTCTTCTGTAAGGGGTGGTGGTAACAGTAGCAGCTTTACAGAGGTCATAGAACTGAAGAAAAGGATTTTACTGAGAATTTCAAAGTGCTAAGCACAGTACAAATATGACGTCATGGAAACATCACCACACCCTTATGAAGTCGGTGGTCTCATCTCCGTGTTATAGAGGTGATGTCAGTGTCCAAGGTCTCAGAGCTACGAAGTAGTAGACACAGATTTAAACATGTGCTCTGCCCCTAAATCCTATGCCTCCCATAAATCAAGGTTTGCCAGAAAGAGAGACAGGCTCTGAACTCAACAAAATTATGAGGAGGTGATCCCAAGGTTATGTCACCCTCCCTTGTCCAATCAGTGCATGCCTTTGTGAAGAAATCAGATATTCTGGGGGATAAAGGTCAATGCATTCTCCCACAGAGGGCATGAAGCCTTTGGCCACCCACCTGAAGCCCCACCAGTGACACTCTAGGTCTCCATAGGCAGGAAGAGGCAGCACTGGGAGGGCAGAAGTCTTTCCACATTGCCACCTGTCATGCTAAGGGCCACCCTAAGATTGGAGTTCAGGAAAACAGGATGGTGGCAGAAAATGGAAAGAAATCTGTTTGGTGATCAAGAAAGCTTCATTTGGTGAAAAACCCAGACCAGAGCAAGATTAAGGAATCAGGAGGCCAGGTGCTGAGGTATAAAGGAATAGACTGGAGGCACAGCAGTGAGAAGTAGGAAAGCACTTGGAGTTATCTCAGGACAGGATCGGCTGAAGAAAAATTAGTCAGTATACTGACTGTTCTCTATTTGCATAGCCACACATCTGGGTAGGTCAGCGCTTCTGTGACTTTAACCCCACTGAGCCAACTCCTTACTGATAAGCCTGCACCCTCTGATGGCTCTGGCTTCTGTGCAATGCAGAGATTTGACGCTATTCATTGAGGGTTTCACTACATATCTGTGGACAGTTTTTTATTTTCCTTGCAAACTGTTATTTGTAATATATCTATAACCTGCAAGTATGGGGCATTATCATAAGTGTTCTATTCAAAGAAGCTAGAGGACCACGTGGGCTAATTCAATACCAATATAAATGCCATTTTTTAGTTAACACAGCATTTTCCAATGTATTAGCTCATTTGAACCTCACACTAATTCTGTGAAGTAAATATTCTCATTCCCGCTTTACAGATGAGAAAAGTGAGGTTGGGGTCTATTAACTATCTGTCCAAAGTCTCAAAGCCAGTGGCAGAGATAGAATTTGAATTTGGGTCTTCTGACAATATGATATTGCCGTAAGGAAAGGAATTCATAAATCAGAGAGAACAATTGTGGGCACTGGCAAAGAGGAATGCATTGGAATGGAGAAGACGGTCCATATGACAGCTGTAAGATTATTTCAAGGAGAAATGAAGACAAATTGGAATTAAGCTCTCTTTTAATTATACATTTACCAGTGATCTGTCATTGAGAAAGAACTAATACATAGAGTATCAATTTTCAGTAAATATAAATGGCAAATAAGGCATTTAATGAATTGCAAATTACAGTGTTTCTAAGAGTAGTTATCAATCACTAGTAAAGGCCTTCCCATTTATTAATCATATATTTCATTTCAGCAAAGAATCTAACAAAATGGCATAAAGAGAATACAGAGCTGTGCAACACTTGCAGGGAATTAAAAAGAGAAAGAATACAGAGATGGTGCAGATGGTGACTGGGGAAGGTAGGCATGAAAAACAAAACTTCTGCTTTATCCATTTCAAATGTGAAGGGAAGACAAGAGAGAAGGAAAATATCTAGAAATGGGATTTTAAAATAGTCGGGTAACTGATAAAACATTAAGAAAACTACAAATTGTGAGCCGAGATCGCACCACTGCCCTCCAGCCCGGGCAACAGAGCGAGACTCCATCTCAAAAAAAAAAAAAAAAGAAAACTGCAAATTCATCCACTGTAGGGTAGGTTCTTAAGCCAACTAACAACAAAAAAAAAAAGTGAAAAGGAAAGAATCTCGGCCAAAAGTAAAGAGCAGTTCAGAGAAGATAAAAGAGCAAAAATCTGACTGCTTGGAGAGTCACCATGGTTATGGAGAGGGCTCCAGTACACTGAGTTGCCAAATTATCTCGGAGATTGAGCTTATCAATTCACACAGTTTCAGGTATTTAGCCTGGCCAGAGTTTTATTCAAAACAAAGGTTAATTTTAAAAAAAAAATAGAAAGTACTCTCATGCTCCCTTCCCCTACTTCATCCTGCCAACCTATCAAAAAAAAAAAAAAATCAGTAAGTCTCCTTGGCCAACTGAATGATTTTAATATCATTATAAAGTCTTAATAGTTTGTTCTGGATGTGCTAGTAAAGCCACCATGCAAAGGATTTAAGGCAGCGTGAAATTATCAGGAGAATGAAAACCCAGTAGCATCTCCCAAAGCTATTATAGAAGGCATGGTTCAAGAAAGGAATATCCGCAATCACAAAACAGGAAAAGAGAGTCAGGGCTGCAAAGGAGAGCAAAAAATATCTATAAATGGTTACTGCAACTGGTCAATTAAATTTAGCCTTTCTTCTGGTGTTTAAATTACCAAATCATTTTACACATTTATACAAGGGCAGAAATGTTTGCAACAAACTCTGAAGCAAACCAAATTGTCATTTTTTCTCAGGGAGCCTAATAATTCAACTCCTCATTCAAATAACATTGCATATTTATGAGGCTGGAGTCTAATTAAATTACATCAGTCATCAATCTGATTTTGCTAAATTTTCTTTTCACAGAACTATTAATGGAAATATGTGAACCCCCAAATATGAGCCTTTAAATATTGAGTTATTAGCACTGTGTTTTCTAAAGAAACCCTCTTATAGGTACCCCAAATGTGCTCCACCTTGCACATCCCCTTTCTGCTACACATCTGTTTTTCTTCCACATTCTTTCTTCTGCCATCCTGTATCCCACCCCACCACTCCCAGAATCCAAATGGCAGAAAAGTGTGAATGAGCACAAACCAATCTTGTTATTACTACCATTTCCTTCTGCTTACTCTCAAAATAAGTTTCACAAGAGAGAATTAGGTCACTTATAAAATTACAAAAAGAGTCCTTCATCCAAAATCATTCACCAAGTGGAAGCTTCAAAAACATTAACTGAGGGCATCATGACAACTCTGGCCTGACCTTGGGCCTTCATCTCCACTGGGTTCAGAATATTGGGTCTAACTTTTAGAATACAGCTTCCTATTTTATCTCAATGGTATGTAAACACTCTATAGCAGAAACTATTCTATTTAACACAGTGAAAATGAAATGAATAATTTCTGTGTAGTGAAAAAGATGTCTCTCAACTAGAGATACTCAACTGTCATAAAACAAGTCACAAAACTGCCTCTGATAGCAACAAATGTATGCAGTCTAGCAGCTAAGAAATAGGTAAGCCAGCATTCTCTTACCAGTTTCACCCCCTCGTATGCATTGCCTAGAAAAACTTACCCTCATCTTCCTTATTTCAAGCCTCAACTGTAGAATAGAATCATTCTATTTTCTTTAGTTTATCATATAGTATGCTACAAAACTCCTCTTGCACCATAACTTATAATCCTCTTAAAATACATAGATTATCTCAAATAGTTATGATTCTGAAGCCCCACTCCTGAGGCTAGAAAATTCTACTCTTGGTTCAGTTCCTACCGTTTTATTTTATTTATTTGTTTGTTTATTTATTTATTTATTTATTTATTGAGACAGGGTCTCACTCTGTCATCCAGGCTGGAGGGCAGTGGTACAATCTTGGCTCACTGCAACCTCCGACTCCTGGATTCAAGCGATTCTCTTTCCTCAGCCTCGTGAGTAGCTGGAATTACAGGCACATGACACCACGCCTGGCGAATTTTTGTATTTTTAGTAGAGACAGAGTTTTGCCATGTTGGCCAGGCTGGTCTCAAACTCCTGACCCCAGGTGATCCACCTGCCTCTCCCTCCCAAAGTGTTGGGATTATAGGGGTGAGCCACCACACCCGGCCCCTACCATTTTATATTTTATATTCATCTTACACTGGCATTATAATTTTAAAACTCAAAACTCTCATAAAAACCTGGCTTTAATCTCTCTTTTCAACAATTGAACCATCATATTCCTTTACAGTTGGTTCAAAGGAAATTCTAAAAATTATAAAACTCAAGTGATCATTTTGGGGGAACAAAACAAAGGGGCAATTAGATTAAACAGCATTGAAATAAACTGCAAAATCCAAATGAAATCTCTCAGAGGTTTGTGCAAAATTATTAATAGTTTTGAAACAAGCAGTTAAAACTAAACTGAAGGAGTGTGGGCCCTTCAGGTGTCCAAAGATATACACCTGCACACATTTTATAAATACACACTCATGCCTCTTTACTGACTTAGTCCTCTCTTTGAGTAAAGCCATTCTTCTTCGGCATAAGTACACACAAATGACTGTGTTTCTCAACAGGGGCTGTTTCTGTGTCCGTCCCACTGATCTCAACTAAACCTCCGGAACCATTAGGAACACAGACCAAATGTACACTCAGGTGCAACTGAACATACCTAGGCTGTCCAACAACAACAAATGAGATTATTTAATGAATTTTCATGTATATGGAAGTCTGTGACTGATAGCATTGATTAAAACCAACCAAGCATAAGGGCCACTGGCGTTCAACATCTAAACTTCCTAAAATATAGCCCGATCCCACCCTAAAACCTAATATCCTGCTTTTTAACATTTCTGAGTAGACAGACGTATTTTTTTTTTCTGGTTTCTCTGCACACCTTCTGTAGAATTCCCATTGCTTCCTTTGCATGGGAAGGTTGGCAGAAACATTTATGTCTGGAATTCTAGAAAACCAAAAGACAAAAGTGGCTAGCAATAGTAAAGTGCTCTCTCATAAAACAGCTGCTGATTCTGGGGTTTTTTTCAATTGTTTACCTTGTTGTTTAATCTGAAGAAACATTATTGTCTCCTTAGAAATGGCCACCAGATCAAAATGGTCAAAAAGATATCAGAGCTTCTGGATTCTCCACAAACATCCACTCTCTTTGATGAAGTTTCCCCACCAATGGTCTTTTACAACTGAAAATCTCTCATCTATTGCGGCTACAAAGGCCAGAAATCATAGGCAGAAAGCAAGATCATTATCTAGTTTAAAGACAACCCTATGCCTGTAAAAACTGAAAGGAAGCCCTATATGAAAATATATATAATGCTGGAAGTAGCCCCCAATTGTAGCATTTGGAAATAGCCCTGCTATCTCCCTATTGTTTAATCAAAATGACCTCCTGCTTCCCAGTTTCTCATGTCTGGGACTCACATTGCTCTCCACTACCTGAGTCCCACCCCCAAAGACTCTGATTTAATTGGATTGGGGTTAGTATTTTTAAGCATTCCAAGTGATTCTATGCAGCCGTATTTGAAAGTCACTGTCTCTTCTCTTAACTTGTCCACTGCTCTTTCCCTAAAAGTAAAAAAAGAATGATGGTTTCCAGCTTCATCCATGTCCCTACAAAGGACATGAACTCATCCTTTTTTATGGCTGCATAGTATTCCGTGGTGTATATATGCCACATTTTCTTAATCCAGTCTATCACTGATGGACATTTGGGTTGGTCCCAAGTCTTTGCTATTGTGAATAGTGCCACAATAAACATACGTGTGCATGTGCCAAACACCGCATGTTCTCACTCATAGGTGGGAATTGAACAATGAGAACACTTGGACACAGGAAGGGGAACATCACACACCGGGGCCTGTCATGGGGTGGGGGGAGGGGGAGGAGGGATAGCATTAGGAGACATACCTAATGTAAATGACGAGTTAAAGGGTGCAGCACACCAACATGGCCGATATATACATATGTAACAAAACCGCACGTTGTGTACAGGTACCCTAGAACTTAAAGTATAATAAATAAATAAATAATAAAAAATTTAAAAAGAACTAGATCTGAGAGCTCATTAGGCTTTCCTTATCTAAATTCGACAGGTTATTCAATTAAGTAGCTAGTCAAATACTTTGTTGCAGGCCCAAGTCATTTGGATATTAAAACAAAATTGAGGATAAGTGAACGAGACTTGGTCTCAAGTAGTGTACAAAAAAAAAAAAAAATTAGAAAGTTGTAGCTAGCTTTCCTTGCCCTAAAAATATGCTGGTGAGCTTGGGCATATTTACTGTCACAATACATTGTTTAGGAAATGAAAATCTGAATCTAGCACCATCTATTCACTGGTAAATGATAAGGTATAATTAGCTTGTGATGTCAGGCAATGAAGTAATGAAGTATCCCTAAGTCATTCATTCAACCAAGACGTTTGGATCTCCCTAAACAAAACTAAAATCACAACGTAATAGAAAATCACAATGCAGATAACTTGAGGAAGAAAATGAAAGATGAAGGGATGACCAGCCCCTGTCATAAAAAGAAGCTTTCTCATTTTAAATTGCAGCAAAATTCCTCTTTACTAAGAGTTGTATGAAATCATTTCTTTAAGTTAAAGTGTCTTTTTTCCAAAATCTTATTACGTTTTATGAGCTTTGGAATGCCCAGGCAATGTAGTGTTCTACTTTTATTTCTGGATTTAAAAAAATAAGGCAGTGGAGCATTCATTCAGATTAAGTTCTTCGACTTTATTGTAAAGCAGATCAAGGTTTGGATCCTGGCTCTGTACTTAAAGCTGAGAGGCCTGGAGCAAAGAACAAACATGTCTCCAGAGCGCTCACCTCTAAGCTAAGACAATAATATCCTCCACCTCATAGAGATGTGAGGATTAACTGCAGTGACGCATGAACACTCAACAACCTTGACTGGCGTTATTACTTATTGTTGCTGTTATAAATTATCTCCATTTTACAGATGATGACATTCAGGTACAGAGAAGTAAATAGCTGGCCAATGCCCACACAGCTAGGTAGTGATAGAACCAAGCCATCTAATTTAAAATATGCTTTGAAAAATGTTAACTAGAGTAATGCCCTCATGGAACAACCTGTAAACATCCACACCAAAAAAAATACGCATCTGGAACAAATATTGCGCTCTAAGGAATTAAAACTGCAAAACCTAAATAATGTGGTTCCAGAGTCTACATTCTTAATACCCTCTTAGCATTTTTAATATTCTATAATTTCTAGAGTTTCTAATAAGAAATTCTGTGTGTGTTAAGTTTACACAGCTTTTTGCAGCTGATAAAAGCTTATACGTATGCCATCTTATGTTAGCATTGCTGATCTGGAAGAAGCCAAACAGAGGTAGTTATTGTTCCTCTCTTACACTTGAGGACACTGAGGCTCAGAGGGTTAATGCCCTGCAGAAGGATACCATACTGATGAGTAGCAAACTTGAGACTCAAACCCCTACATCCTGACGTCCCAGCCAGCATTATCCGCCAGAAAACATGTTTACGGTACCCAACATATACTGAAGTTTTGAGATGATCATGCCTAAGAAAAAAAACAAGTCCCTATCTTCAAGGCAGGGAGGGCTCAAAACACCACAGAGAGCATTTTCCTCTTAGGAAAGTTATTAGTAATTAACAAGCTTCATAATGACATGTTATGACGTGGTTAGGTAAATTACTCCAGAAGCAGTAGAAGGAAACAAATGTCACATTCTACAAGTCCTGGCCAATGCCAAGGATTCACTTGGGAGGTTAACTAAGATGGAGCTCATTATACTGTATTAGGTATCAGAGTATTTTGTGTTCTTGAAGATAAAACCTTGGTGACTGATATTACCATAACTTGAGGGCAGGAAGAGAGATCTGATATACAGACCATGAGGCACTTTGAAAACCCTAGACATATAATGCTCTTTACCTTGACATTTCCCATCCTCTAATGATCCATCTACCCAGTATTTTTAGGTCAAAAAAATATATATGATACAATGCTGCTTCATGGGTCAAACCACGGTCTCTGCTGGTATTTTAATACTGCATCATTATCAACAGAATACGTAAATCACTCGCATCTTAAGCATTTAGGCAAATGGGGAATTTTGCTTAGAATTTCAGACTGTGCCCAAAAGTAACGATGTTCAATGCACTGATTTCTGTGCCAAGCCTAGTGGCTGGAACATTGGCTTGGATGCATACACATAGCTCAGCAAGATGGTTGGCAATGACAGTTGGAAGAGAAGGCAGCGCTTTTTATTCTTATTTCTGTTTCATGAACAAGAAAATCACATGCCAGCCTGAGAGACAAGCCACTTCTGTGAGTTTATGTCAATTTGGGTGTAGCACTATCTTCTACTGGATAAAAATTGAACCTAGCAGAAAGATACACCTTTGGAAACCATGGAGACTTCAGTTTGGGCATTTTAATCAGATCTTTGCTCTCAGACAGTGGTGCTCTTGTAAGTGGCAAGAAGCTGGAGGAATGAGATCCTTTAAAGAGAACTTGTTCTTGAACTGTGATGGGAAAGTTTGCTCTAACTGCACAAAGGATAAAATACACTAAAACTGTGAGCATGGAAGGAGTAATTTGCCCATCTGCAGACCCAAGGCTTGTATTTCTATAAAGTGTTTATGGGCTGTGTAAATACATCCTACATCTTACTCAGTTATTGCAATCAGCATTTCCCTAACAACAGACAAATGTGATAGGCAGACTTTTCAGGAAAACATCAGGCTGACACAGTGGCTCATGCCTGTAATCCCAGCACTTTGGGAGGCTGAGGCTTGCAGATCATTTGAGCGCGCAAGTTCGAGACCAGCCTGGGCACCATGGTGAAACCCTGTCTCAGCTACTCCAGAGGCTGAGGCAAGAGAATCGCTTGAACCCAGGAGGCGGAGGTTGCAGTGAGCCAAGATCGCGCCATTGCACTCCAGCCTGGGCGGCAAGAGCGAAACTCCATCTCAAAAAAAAAAAAAAAAAAAAATAGGAAAACAAAATATCTGGAGAAGAGACAGGCTTAGGATTCAGTATTCCAAGCTCACAAAACCAGTTTGTAGTCATGGATATCTTTGTCCCTGTTAATAAATCATTGTCAGGGGTATATGTATGTCTGTCAAATGTCGGTGTTCAATATTTTCAGGAAATTGAGTGTTTATAGGATTTAATTCATCATGCCTTACATATGCTAGGTACTTGATAACTATTCATTAATTCAATTTGATTGATCTAACTTAAAATATACTTTGAAAAATGTTAATAGAGTAATGCCCTCATGGAACAACCAGTAAACATCCACACCAAAAAAGTACACATTTGAAACAAATATTGTGCTCTAAGGAATTAAAATTGCAAAGTAAATTAATCCCTTAAAGATTTATATGAATAATTTTAATTCCTTGAATGGTACCTTTTCAAATCCAATCTAAAATGTCCAATATGTTTGCAATCTGATATAATCCAATGAGTTTTAATAAGCAAAATAGTTCTTGCCAGTAGAACCAAAACCCAGCTATTCCATTTTTGTAACCTTCTGTGTAAAGGAATGGGCTGAACTAATTTTTTCTGAATTTTTTATATTTAATCAACAATATCATTGCCAAAGAAAACCACTTTTCAGAAGTCTCTCTATCCTGGTTTATAACTTATAATCAAAAACTGGAATTTTGCATCTGATGGGCTTTAGTGTGTAACACTATACTGTCATATTTTTTATGCTATAGTTAAAAGTAAAAGATAGTTTCCATTATAAAAATTTTCCCATAGTCTGATTACCCAGTGAAAAACATTTTTCTATAAAAATGGTCTTCATAATTCATAAGCTAGAAATTATTGTGGGTAATTTTTTAAAGAACATCAAAAAAGTTTTGGTGGGTCTAGTAGCATCAGTTGGCTTTAGGTACATGTACAGGATAAGGCAATATGATAATAATGTCCCACACAAACAAGGAAATCACTTAACAACAACAAAAAAGCCTTGAGGCCTGAAACTCTGACAACTTACTTAACCTTACCCAGTTTGGGCTACATGGATTGATTTCAGCTACAGCCTGTTCCAAGCAGCAGGAAGAAATGGAAATGGGGCATAATATAAGACCTGGAATAATCCAGTAAGCTTGAAATAGCACAGATATATCACAGTGGATCTTAGAAAGATATACCTTAGCTCTGGTTTTAGACCCTTGATCCTCCGGAAGACAAAGATGCTTGGAAATCTGATCTGCCCTGACAGTGAAGCAACCCTCTATGACCTTCCCAAAGCCCTGCTGTGCCCGTGTCTCAGAGGCCAGCACACTTCACCCTGAACTGTGAGCTTCCTTTAATTGCAGACTTCACTTTCATATTCCTTTGGGTCCTGGTTTGGGGAACTTCTCTGTCTGTTTTGTTCTGAAAACTGGACACTACCCAAATGTCATCCATAGGGAATTGGTTCAATGAAATGTGTTAGATCTAAACAGTAGAGGATCTTCTGCCTTTAAAAAGAATGGTTTAGATTGATACATACAGACAAAAATCCAAGGTATATTAAGTTTAAAAAAAGAAAAAGCCCTTTATTTCTTTCTGTTGTCTGATTGCTCTGACTAGGACTTCCAGTACTGTGTTGAAGAAGAGTGGTGAGAGTGGGCATCATTGTCTTGTTCCAGTTCGCAGACGGAATGCTTTCAACTTTTCCCCACTCAGTGTTATGTTGGCCGTGGGTTTGTCACAATAAAATAATGCTTTTAGTACATTGAGGTATGTCCCTTAAATGCCGATTTTGCTGAAAGTTTTAATCCTAAAGGGATGCTGGATTTTGTCAAATGCCTTTTCTGCATCTATTGAGATGATCATGTGATTTTTTTTTAATTCTGTTTATGTAGTGTATCATATTTATTGACTTGTGTACGTTAAACCATCCCTGCAAGTGGTATGAAACCCACTTGATCATGGTGGATTATCTTTTTGATATGTTGTTGAATTTGGTTAGCTACTATGTTGTTAAGGATTTTAGCATCTATCTTCATCGGGATATTGGTCTGTAGTTTTCTTTTTTGGTTACGGCATTTGCAGCGACCTGGATGAGATTGGAGACTATTATTCTAAGTGAAGTAACTCAGGAATGGAAAACCAAACATTGATGTTCTCGCTGATATATGGGAGCTAAGCTATGGGGATGCAAAGGCATAAGAATGATACAATGGACTTGGGGGGAAGGGTGGAGAGGGGACAAGGGATAAGACTACAAATATGGTGCAGTGTATACTGCTCAGATGATGGGTGCACCAAAATCTCACAAATCACCACTAAAAAACTTACTCATGTAACCAAATACCACTAGTACCCCAATAACCTATGAAGAAGAAAAAAAAGAAAAGGCAACTTGCTGTAAAAAGTTGTAAATCTATATGTATGTATGTGCTAATATATGCATGGGGGAAAAAATCTGCTGGAAGCTACACTAAAGGATGAATCGTGGTCATCTGCAGGCAATTTATGACAAAAAAGACAGAAAATAACTTTCATTTTTATTTGATGCATTCTTTTCATTTAAAAATTATTGTGTATAAATTTTGTAACAAGAAAAATATTGTTTATAAGATAATGAAAAAAGATTGATTAAAACTTTAAGATGTTTTATAATAAACATGCTAAGGTGAATCAAGTCTGAAAAAATGGTTGAACCCCCATTCAACCATTTAGAAATTTAGAAATCCATGAGCTGCTAAAATTGTATGAAAATGTTTCTTGCATGTGTATTTTCTGGAAAGAAGATCCATACTTTCTATGAGATTCTCACAGGAGTCTGGGACCCAAAAGAACGTCATGAACTATGACCCTAGCCAAAACCAAGATAGTTATTCCATCCCTCCATTCGTTTTTATTATCATTTTATCATGAAACATTTTATTACTAATTTCATAGTTCCCACCAAAGGTAAAGTCTATGCTAAGCATAAAAGCTGTGGGTCTTAGTCTTACCCTCATTTAAAGGGGTTCCCATTGACTTAGGAGCAGTCCTAAGTGCACAAGAAACCATATATGGCTGTTCTTGGTAAAACAAAACTCCTAACAGGCACTAAAAGCCTGTAATCATTCAGGACTTGAGGATAGTTGTCCAAGACACAGACAGTCCTATTTTCTCTATAGAGATGGTCGATTTGTGAAATGACAGATGGGGGTTAGAGGAGTGGGGAGGGGCAGAGAAGAAGAAGTCATGTTTGCACTTGAATTAAGGGAACAGAGTTGAGTGAGTTGGGTTAATTTAATCAGTAAAACAAGATTCAATACATTATCTATCAACCTTAAATTGTTTGAAAGAATCTTTAATCATAAAAGTGCATTTAAATATACAGCAAAATGCTTGACACCATGCTCTATATTAATAGAGCATAAATATTAGGCAGCAAAACTGCCTACATTGGTGTTAGGATTTAGGTAAAAACTTGGCTTCTGATGATTTGTAAACTGAATATTCCCAAATCCCTAGGAATTACATGAGTCCACAGAATGTTTTACTATTTCTACCTTGACTCCTTTGACATTCTCCAGAATCAGGTCTAGTACAGAGTTTAAGATCAATAACAATTTGTGATTTAAGTGAGGGGTCATGGGCTATACCTGCACTGGCAAAATGAGGGACATTATTGGTGAAAATTAGGAATAATACTCCACTTTCCAGGTGGTTTATCACTGTCAAAATAGGCCAATTGTGGATTTAGTATGCACTTGAAATGTCAGATATCCCAGAATTCTGGTGCCGACATTACTTAACTGCACAGGTTTTACAGCCAAAGAAATTGAAGGGGTTCACATAATCCACCAAAGCCCATTGCTAACCACCATCACCTAATCATATTGATATCTGCCATATGCAAAGCATAGTATTAGGCCCTATACAAAACATAAATGGGCTCTCCAGGAGTTTTACAGTTTACCTAGAAAAATAAGATATATACCATGAAGACAAGCAATTTATAATAAAATGCCAAAATGATGATAGATAAAGACAATTCCATACTATTGGAATGAAATAACATAGAAGTCATATCTCCAGGAGAGATCATGAAGAAGCAGGAGTTCAAATGAAATCTTAGAGGAGTTAGATTTTGACAGTCAGTGTACAGTATGGGTAGATTTACAAATTATGGCAACATTATGGCCAAAATTTGGATGGTAGAAACACAAGAGTAGGCTGATAAGAGACTGAGAGGTACAGAATGAGTAAACAAGGTAGGCTGAATGGACCAGTCTTGAATAAGACAAGCCTGAAAAGTCAATTAAATAATGTATTGAACTCTTATTCTATTTAAGGCACTCTAAATGCATTAGTTTGATCAAATCCTCACATGAGGTAACTACCTCTAGTCCACAAGTAAGGAAACTGAGGCACAAAAAGGTTACATGGCTTGCCTTCATTTCAACCAGCTAGTAAATGGTGGAGCCAGGATTCAACCCAGGCAAATCTCACTCCCGACCTGTACTCAAGAGTCACCACATTCTTCTGGCACAAAAGTGGAGCCCCTCAACAGCCAAGCTAAGGCTTTTGAGATTCAGCATCAGGTATAAAGATTGGGAATGAGGTGATAACCCATTGATAATGCTTATATGCATAGTTCATCACTACTCAGAATCTTCCTCTAAAAGAATTGCATTATCCGATGATATTCCCAACAATATTCACTGATAGTGACATGTATTCACTGACAAGTCCCATGACTACAGTATTGAGTTAGATATTATAAAGTACTCAGTCAAATCTTTATCGGGAGAGTCCATTGTGTTGACATTCCATCACCACAACTTTTAATCCTAAAGACTTAATTTTACCTGTTATTCACCTATCACTTCTGCTAGAAATACAACTCATGATAATAAACAGAGCAAAGTATGTTTATTTTCACATGTTACCCGAACATATATGACCTTCCTACATGGAAAGCCACTCTTGTCAAATAAGACATTCATCCCTTAAAAACTTATTTCTCCATCCTAGGTTCAGGTCTTAAAAATCAGTTGGGTTCCTCAGTTACAGATGTACAGGACATTACATCTGGACTCTCCTAGGAGGGCAGGGGTGAACTCTTCCTCTGAATACCCACAGTAGCCAGATGACTCCTTCTCCCACTGTGGAAAACCACAGATGACTGTCTCCTAATGATTTACTGCCCAACCCCCAGCCCACAAATCAAAGAATTGGGTTTAGTGAGAAATAAGAAAGAATGGTGGCCAGTGGTTACAAGAAGGGGAGGGAATGCTTCAGTTTATTTTCTTAAGCCAATTAATGATGAAACGGCATGGAGGGAAAGAAAGACACAACATAGTTGTAAAAGACTATTTTTCCAGATAAATGGCCAGATATCAGATTCTGTAATAAGTACTTCCACCTATCAAAACACACACACACACACACACACACACACACACACACATATTAACTTGAGGTGGGGAAGAAGATATAGATCTTAAAAACACAAGGTAATATTCAAAAACCCTTCCGGATATCACCATAAAAAGAAACTTTGAAGCACCCTTGGAAATCAATGAATCTGGACATTGCAAACCCTACAAACTATATATTGCAGGCAGAGGTGTTTGGTTGGGCCTGCAGAATTTTTAAAAATTGAATCGACATTTCATAAAGTAGAGAAAATTTACATAAAAACCCAGATTTGTGGCTTCTCTTTAAAAGTAGAAGACCTGGCGGCCCTGAACCCCCTTGCCCAAATGGTAACAGTGAGCTGGAGCTGAGAAGAAGCTGCCACATTTAGAGGAGTCTTGAACTGCCAGTTTCCCACCATCCCCACCACTCCCTCTTGTTCTGAAATACAAAGGCTGGGTGTCAAAAAATTAAATAAAAATAGGAGAGAGCTTAAGGCTTATACCCACCTTGCTTCACTCATTTATGGTACCTGCAAATTTACAAGCTCTGCTCTAGTCTAATCCATTCATTTAAAGAGGAGCAACCCAGCTGCAGTAGTAAAGTGACTTACAAACTCAATCCACTAAAAGTCAACTTTTCATTCAGGAGGGATTATTGCCTAATGACAACTAGAGAGTATGCAAAACTAAATTAGGGCTGTGTGGCTATACAATGCCAAAATCTGTGGGGAAAAGTTGAAATCTCAATCATTTTATTTACACATCCCCCTCACCCACACTCCAAATAAAGGGCAAAGGAAGATGCTCAAGTTTTCAGAACAAATTTACTGCCTAGTTTGGCTTGGTATGGACAGTTTTAATGTGCCCAAATTTTAGATATGACTTCCCTTCATTCTGAGGGCATAATTTATTGAGAAGACATACAAAATGCTTACCATAGACATGTAAATACTTTTAAAAAGGAAACTGGATAAAAACATTAAACAGGAGGGGGAAAAAAGGATGTTTCTTCTTCAGAAAATTTAACTGATAAATTATAAGGAAACTGAAACCCACTAAGATTTATTGAGCATGTGCCTTAGGTACTTTGCACACATTATACCAATTAACTCTCACTGCAGCCCAAGGAGGGTAGTATTATTACTCCCACTTCACAAGTAAAGACGCTAGGCCTCAGAGGCATTCAATAACTTGAAGAGGACCTGACTTTTCAATCAGGGATCATGCCCAGATTCAAACACTGATGTGCACGTTTGTAATGCTTGTGAGAGTAGGGAACATAGCTTGCCTGTGCACAGGGCCTAGCACGTTGATATTTGTTGTGTAAGCCTGCCCATCGCCAAAGCACAAAAACTGCCATGTACAAGCACTTTCATTCATAAATGTCATCATTTGAACAACCTTGACATATACAACTAATTCATTTAGGCAGGTTCTTGAACAAGGTTTAGGAAATGTTGGTTCTTTATGTTGTGTAGTTAATGACCCCTACACACGTTTACTAACATAATAAAATCTCTTTTCTAAATAAATTTCTCCTTTAGAATTGTTATAAAAGTCAGTAGTCAAGAATTTGGCTGAATATACAAGCCAAAAGCACGTTTGCTAATGAATAAGAATAATAACTAAAATCAAAATAAGAATTAATTCAAGAATGAGCGCTTTTGAAGAGTCAGGAATTTGATTAAAAATTCAGTTCCCTTTTTTTTCCATAATGAAACAGTTCTTTAACCACAAAACAGCTTTTATAATAATGCCGAAGAGTATGGTTCCAAGCAAAACACTCCCCCATTTTAATCATGGCTATTATTTTTGAAAATGAAAATGACTGAGGTCATTGTAATCTATTTTAGGGTTTGCATGGGTTGATGGTATTTTTGTCTTGGCTTTGAGTTCTCCACATTACCCACTAAATGTTATGGGTTTTGCTGTGTGCCCTTTCAAATCCCATTCTTTCTAATAACATTGTATTTTATACACATAAATTAGAGTAAATTCCACTTTCTTTCCTAACAACTCCAGATGTGGTCCACACTTTCAAAAGGACTAGAACTTGCCTTAAAAAAAATTCAGTATGTACTTCTTAGAACAACTGTTTCTATATAGATAAAAATGCTGTATGGATGTTTAAATGCTGAATAATTAGTAAAACCATAGGACTTGTGGTTTTTTCACCAAAGTGAAATATGAAGATAATATCTATATATTTACTCCTTCCAACTTACAAGGACATACACAGATAAAAAATGCCTAGAAACAAAACCATCTGGGCAGAGTTCTAGACCTACTGATACCAATAGGGAAGGGGGATCTGTATTCAGAAAACCATTTAGAACACATCAGTGAGGCTCTCTGTCCCCTGTAGACCCAGTAGACAAAATTAACAAATATCTAAATACACTAAAGTTACACAGTCAAGGCTCCCTTTAGACGCAGTTAATATTTCACTTACTTTCTGAACTTAGTTGGGGTTTTTATTATAATTCACTATCACCATCCCTCCAGGTAACCCCTACACAGCCACACGTGAGAGAGTGGCTTCACAATACATACAAATTGTGGAGATCTGGCTATTAAAATGCCTTGAGATCTGTTTGTTTATTTTTTTAAAATCAAATTGCAAGGCCAATGTAATAAGATGCTGTAGCTTTTATGAAAGAGGTGAAATAATTTTAAACACAGACACACAATGAGTTTATTTATTTAGAAACTTGTTAAATAGAGTCTGGGAATTCAAATATTCAATGTTGACATTGTACAGAATTGGCAAGAAGCCAGAACCCAGTCTCCAGAGGGACCCATTGGACAAGGAATTCAGGCCTTTCTCTCCTCCCACTTGAGCTAAATAGGTAGAAGCCATTAGTTATACCCACAGCAATATCTGAACCACTCTCAAATAAGCTGCCCCAGCCAGGGCACTTCAAAGGAGGCTAAGTGTGTTTAGCTTTTTAGTGCTGAACTAGAGCAATATGTCACACTTTTGAAAGAGTCTTGTAAACAGTTTCTTCCCTATGTAGAGACATCTCTGAAGTTTCTTGTATGGCTTGTAGTAAGCAAAGGTAATTAACAAGGATTATACTTTTTTCATTTCCTGGAGGGGCTGGGGAGAATAATACCAATCTGTGTGCAAACTAAGAATCTGGAAGAACTACTCTATTTCTCCCTTCCTGTCTCCCTCTCTGGTTTTCTGATCGATTTGTCTGTCTCCTCTTTATCCTCTTCCTCACACTTGTTCTCACTATACAGCCAATTTCCTTGAAAATTCCCTGGTAAACTCTGAAGGCCAGAAGAGTGGGAAGGGGGAAATCTAATTTTAGAAAGAAGACCGTGGCTAGTGGAGTGGGGAAGTAGGGAGGGAACTAATGATTTATCCTGCGCCGTCCAGGAGAAAAGAAAAGCAGACCCCACAGACCGTTTTAGAAAATGCCTAGACAGCGGCTTCCAGCGGAAGAAGGGTTAACCGTCACTCCAAAAAAAAGTACCTGGCATCATCAGAGTGTAACTGTTCCCTCCCACCCCATCTCTGCCCCAAACTCACTCTCCCTTGCCCTATGAGGCTAGGAAGGAGCCTGTCCCAACAGGGAGAGTGAATGAGTGAGTGTGTGCCTGCCCTCCGCGCAAGAGTGCTCCTTGTCTTCCTGAAGCCAAGACGTGTGTGGGTGTGCACACGCATGTGTGGGTGTGAGTTTACACTGTCAATGTAAACCCAGCTCCGAGGGAAGCAGCGCGCCAGGCACGCAGCCCCTCTGAGACTAGAGACGGGAAGAAGAGTTCT
Organism: Gorilla gorilla gorilla; assembly: GCF_029281585.2. Classification (NCBI taxonomy): domain Eukaryota; kingdom Metazoa; phylum Chordata; class Mammalia; order Primates; family Hominidae; genus Gorilla; species Gorilla gorilla. The sequence continues at coordinate 180,746,890 of NC_086017.1, forward strand.
GGCCAAACCTTGGAGCCCTGAGCTGAGCAGCCTGAGAAGCGAGGTGTAGGGGGCCTCCTGAGTGAGAAACTGCCTCCCACCTCACTGGGGCTTCCCCAGTCCCACCCCCACGTCCATCTTGGGCCACTTCCCCAGCACCAGACGGTTTTGAGATGGAGCGTGGGAGGGCTCAGCTCTTGGGAACAGGGCTCTGGGTGCCTTGGGAACAGGGAAAAAGCCGGTGACCAGGAGATGACAAGTCAAGGTTCTCCATCTCGCCGCCCGCTTCCAGCGGAGGCAACGCGCAGGGGGGTGCCGGGAGAGAGGGGGCCGAGCCGGGCGTGCGGGGGGCAACTCCGCTCTGTTGTCCTTCTAGCTAGGGGAGGAGGGCGTCCCCCCTTCCTGCCCCAGGTCACAACTGCAGCCTCGGATAACCTGGCCCCAACTTACAAAAATAAAATAAACTCCCAAACAGTAACATGTTTAAAGAGAAATTGCTTACGACTCCTTACCTTCAACTCCAAAAAAAAAAAAAAAAAAAAGAAAAGAAAAAAGAAAAGAAAGAAAGAGAAAGAAAGAAACCAAAATTCGTGGAATGACATGTTAATTTCTAGTCCTAAATGTTGAATGTCTGTCCCTGCAGGAAGCCGGCCCCAGGGCCCAGGGGAGGCCTTGGCTCAGAAAGCCTGGGAGCTGGGCTAGCCGGCAAAAGTCACACTCACTCACATTCACACACACACTCACATGCACTCTATAGCCAAGACCTGCAACTCTGCAGTCCCTACAAATAAAAAAAGAAGCCTTGCTTTTTAGCCTTTCTGCGTCTACAGCTAATGAACCGTTCCCTTCCACAGTGCTGGAGATGAGGGAAGAATGAAAAGCGTAATTAACCTTCCCCTAAACACAGATTTTTTTTTTTTTTTTTTTTTTTTGCAAAACACACCAAAATACTGCAAGAAGACTGTGCTCCAAGTGCCAAATGCAATAAAGAAGCCCTAAGCCGGGGTAATGGTCAAGTAATGGCAAATAAACCGCCTTCCTAGAAGTGGCCTCGGCCTCCGTTGGGAGAAGGATTTTCCTCCTCAGAAGCAATCTGAAATAAACAAATAAAAGTATTTTTTTAAAACAAAGCTCTATTTTCATCTGAGTTTCTTAAGGATGAAGGAAAACCCAAGTAGGTGGGCATACAGAGAGTGAATGCCTGAATCTGGGTGTTGTGTTTGTTGTTGTGGGAGGCGTTGTTTTGTTGTGTTTATCTTAGTTACTGGGCTGACAAGGTGAGTAGTTTAAAGACGGGAGAAAGGGTCGGCATCTACCTTTCCTACTTCAGAGCCTTTTTTAAAACAGAGTGCAAGTGTAGGAGTAACAAGTGCCCCCCTTGCCGCGGTCTTGCTAATCGCATCGCCTTTTGCGACTTTACGAGACTTCTGGGGGGCCGGTAGCTAAGGGAGTTACTGGATGCAACTCGTTCTCTGCTGTGACTGAATTCCCGCGCGTTGTCACTTTGGGGAAGTAAGGTAAGGGTGGCTTCGGTATTTCAGGCTTTAGACATGCTGGGCAGACCCAACCTGCACTTCCTTTCCATCCATCAGGACCATAGCAACTGGCATTTCTGGCACGGCCCAGGTGCTGTCCTAGCTGCCCAAGAAAACGGCTGGGAAGTCTCCCCGCGCTGCCAGAGTCGGTTTGGCTTTTGGTTTTCTTTTCTTAAAGATGGAAATAAAATTCAGGGGCGTTAGGCACTACAAATGTCAATCTTCCTGCCTTTCATTTTATTTTTAATTAAATTTTTTAACCTTCCCAAATGATTTACAACGAATTTATCGGTTTCAACTACTGTATAAAATACAAGCCTTACAAGTTGCAAACTGTGCTGTGCATTCAATCTCGGTGTAGATTCAGTGGGTATTTTCAGGGTCCGTGGTCTCTGGTCTAGGTCCATGGGCTCCTGTACTGTAGCCAAGGCCAAATCAGGACTTAAGACCACCAAAGAAATTTACAAAAGACAAAAAGAACAACAAGCTACCGAGAAAACAACTATTTATATGTAATTTGTTTCCATTGTAGTGTTTTCTCTTGCCACAATAAAGGTAGTTTTGTTTTTTGAAGTATTGTAGTCACAACGCCCCTTCTAAACCCAGAAAAAGAAAAACTGGTGCAGAGCAGTGAAGTTTTCGTTGGATGATTGCACCGCAGGGGTCACCAACCATCTCCGCCACGCGCTACTCGGGGGAAGGAAATCGCGCTTTAAAATACAAAAATCTGTAGTTTTAATATGATTTCCTTTATTACCCAGATTGTAACTGAAGAATTGCAACGCAGCGCTTCTGTCTGAGAAAGGCAGCTGCGGCAGCAACAGCTGGAGTAGTGCAAGCGGGAATCTGAGGCTCAGTAAAAGTTTGTAAGAGTTGAGATCTAGCTATCAGAAAGCGGCAGCGGCATCCTTAGAGACCCTGGGGACAAAATAAATGGGTCTCCCACCAGTTGAATGACAAGTATCATCAGATCGGAAACGAGGCTCAGTTTCTGGATGTTGAGTGGACTGTGCGTGCGGGAATATTTTAAGACGGCATCGTATGTCTTGCTTGGCAATTAAAATAGTTGAAAAAGTTGCTCAAGAAAATTCGAAGGGTTTTGTGTTCTGCTTTCACTTCAGAAGTTATCGGGCAGTGAGTTGCGGTGCGAAGCCTTAAGCTTTCACTTCACAACTTAGGCATGGTTGAAAAGGGCTACCCACCCCCACCCACCATCCCACTCCCGCCAACTCCCCCCCCAACACACACACACACACTCTCTCTCCCAACCTTTAGTCCAAATCGAAGCCCGCAAACCTCAAGTATATGTACATTTATTTCCCTTCAGATGAAAATAAAGACATCGGCCTCATTTAAAAGCAAACAGGGAAAACAGTTCCACCGGCGCCCTTTGACACTGTAGCAGCGAGTGTAAAGAACAATACCCAAAAGAGAAACAGATGGACTGATGACCCAAAGAGCCCTATATTTAGGTTGATTTCTCAGACCCAGGGGAAAGGAAATGTATCGGGGAGTGTACGAGTGCTTGGGTGAGGACTGCACAAAGCACTGGAAAGGCGCCTGGGATGACAGCATCTCGCGGGGCTACACCGCCGACTCCACTGCCCGCGAAGCCGAGCCTGCTGAGGTGCCGCCGACTTCCCGGGCTGCTGCAGGGACGCAGTGAGCAAGGAGGCGTGGATACGATACCTACCGTACTTGGTTCTAATGTGCGAGGGTCGCGCGAGGGGAGACTGGGATTTCACAGGGGAGAAGCATCCCACCCATCTCCGATCTCTCATTTCTGCGTTCCGTAAACAACACAATTAGAGAGCTCTGTTTTCGGCGAGTGCGAGTGTGGGAGAGAGAACCGCGGCCTGTCCACTCCCGAGGCAGCTCCAGCCCCGCGTATTGACACCTCAAGGAAGAGCGCTCCCAGCCGCTCCGGGGCTCAGTGCCCCTGAGTCCCCTTCAACTCGAAGTAGAAGCATTTGGACAAACGCAGCCCTGTCGTCTACAGTCCTGGCGGAGCATCACACCGTGTGGGAAAGTGTGGGCCCCGCCGGCAAAGCCAGGCGAGTCATCCAACACTTTTGCTGTACGAGTGGGGGATGGGACTCCCACCGCCCCCTCCCCAAACCCCTTAGCCCACATCCCGCCAGACCAAGGCCGCTCCGCGCCGGGCAGGCAGGGGGCGCCGGGGAGGGTTATTGACCCTGGATCCAGGCTGCACCCAGACGAAGCGCCGGAGGCTGCGCTGCGCCCTCTCCGCGGCCCAACGCTCTGGCAGCCCGCCCCCTGGGGTTTGCTCGGCGCCCAGCCAGCCCGAGGTGCGCGGGTCGCAGCGCGCCCTCTCTGCCTCCTGCTCCTAGGCTGCCGCCGCTGGCTGTGTGCCCTCCACTCCCGGCTCTCCGAGCGCTCGCTGGGCCTCTTCTCTCCCCACGTCCGAGCGCTCGCTGGGCCTCTTTCCTCCCCACCTGCGCGTGGCTGTGCGGAGCCGGTAGCTCTGCTCTGCCCGTGCCCCCCGCCCCCACCCCGCGATCACAGCCCCCACCTTGGTGTCCCCTACTCCCCGCCGCAGTCCTCCCGCCGCGCAGCGCCGCGCCGGAGAGCATGGCCGAGCGCACAGCGCCCACTACCGCAGCCGCGGCTCGGCGCAGTCCACCCGCCCGCCCGCGCAACTTCCAGCGGCCGCCTCGCAACTTTTCCCAACTCCACCACAGCCGCCCGCCGCCGCCGCCACTGTGGCTCCCTCTGAGCCGCCTACCCTACCCAAACCCCAGAAACAAACCGAGGCTCGAAAAGGCTCCCTTCTCCTGCCCGCCCCCCCATCCCCCGCGCCCCCCTCCTCCCACACCCGGGACTAGCTGGTTGGCCAGAGGCAACTCTCCCCCGCCTGGGGGGAAGGGGAGGGGAGGGGGAGACTTTCTCCTCTTCTCTTCCCCCCCACCCCACCCCTTCGCGCTCACTCTCGCGCTCTCTCCTCCCTCCCACCCCTAGTCTTTGCTGCCCCCACCCCCACCCCCACCCCGGGGTTGCCACAGCTGGTCGGTGCGCGGGACTGAGGGCTGCCCAGGCTCCTCCGGCGCCCAACCCGGGAGCGAGAGCGCGGGCGACCGGGAGCAGAGACTGGAACCGGCAGGTTGCTGGGGCTGCGCTCCGCCTGCCCTCCACCCGGGGCCCCGGCGCAAGAGGCAGCCCGCGCTCCCTCCCGGAGCGCTAAAGACAGATATGCAAGATGGCAGAGGAGGGGGAAAAGCCAATAGAAAAGGGATATTGCACCTACTTGTGGCCAGTTTCCTTGCCCTGCCTTTGGATCTCATGCTGTGCCCAGTCCTGCAGCCGCTGGTGTGTGGTTGGGGCTTTTTTTTCTTGGATCCTTTCCTTCTTTTGCTCTCCCTCTCGCTCCCTCCCTCTCTCTCCTGTCTCTCTCTCTCTCTCTCTCTCCCTCCCTCCTGTTTCTCTCTCTCTCTCTCTCTCCTGTTTCTTTCTCTCTCTCTTCCACACACTCACTCTCTGTATTTTCTTCTTTCACTCTCTCTCCCTCCCTCTCTCTCTTTCTCTCAATCCACACTCGCTATCTCTCCAGCATTGTCAGTTTGGACACCTTCGCACATGCGCGCTAGACGCCCCTCCAACATCTCAGCGCCGCCAAAAAAAGTTTGGAGCGATTTATCACTTTGATTTGGAGATCTTGTCAGATGGCAATCGCCGAGGAGGCGGAGAAAGGGAGCCGCGGGGAGGGCGGCGGGGGGCGGGGAGCGAACGCAGGGAGCCAGAGGGGAGCAGACACCTCGCCCGAAGAAAGGGGAGGGGGGAATTGAAAAGGCTTGGGCAGAGGATTGATTCCATGTTAGAATCGCCAACAAGCTTGTATCATGATTATTGTTGTTGTTTTTCCCCCCATAAATTGCAGACATTTTTCTATACCATCTACGAGGGACGCAAGGAGCCAGTGGGGAAAAAAACTTCAAAAACATTTTTAAAAAACCCTTCTCCTATTAAAGAACTAGAAGGGCTGGACCCTCGGCTAATAATCCAGGAGAAAGTGAGAATCATCCTGAACTTGAGAAATCTACTGCTGCCGCTGCTACTGCTACTGAAGCTATTGCGGCTTCCGCTTTCAGGGTTGTAAGCAGAATAAATAACTGGTTTTTTCCTCGATTTTAGCTGTAATACCAATGCTTGCTGCCATCCTTGGGACATTTCAGTATTCTTTCCCTACCAAGTAGTAATGATCACCCTTGATTCCCGGGTCCGGGCCGGCGCTGGCATTTGACATCCAAAGACCTCCTGCTTTCTCAGAGGTCGACTGTCACCTTCCGGCCTCCCCCACTGCTGCCCCGGTCGCCTCCCGATGCAGCTCTGCTTGCCTGCCATTTTCACTCACTCGCTTAAACCTACAACCTCGGGGTCAAAAGAAAGACGAGTAGGGAGGAAAATCACACACTCTTAAAAAAATACATTGTTGAAATTTCCTTTAATTACAGGATTTACCAATGAAGTGCCACTCAGAAATGGGAATTCCTAAAGGGGCTAGCTGTGTACAAGGTACGAATCAATCCCAACTAGGTATAGATTTTCTTTTGGTACAACCTTCTTGCATTAAACAGTTTTGTTCAATACCTTCCATGTGCTATTTATGTCCCCATTAATATCTGTTGCAAATCCTGCCAGACACCATAAAAGAAAATTACAATCTTTTCAGTCTCCGTGCTGCAACAATACATCCTTGATGTTCAAGTTAAAGGAAAAGAAAAGCAGGTCCTGGGCATGAGTTTGGCAAAGGCTGTGGAGGGAAAGGGGAATCATTGAGAATGCCCAGTCGTACCTGTTGGTATTTATTATCAAATCTAGGACTGCAGGCATGAGAGAGCAAATAACAAGGTTCAACCCCAAAGGGTATCAATGGCCTGCAAATCTCTTTATTCAAGAGAATCAAAGTTCAAAGAATTTGTCCTTGTTAAGGATGTCTACCATTTTCCTTTATCCAGAGCTGTGTAATTCTGGGGGCATTTGGCTGTAAGATAGAGGTCCCTGGAGAACCAAGCTACAGATCTCAAGGGAGACAGATGTCTAAGGTTGAAATGTGAGGAAGGGAAGTAGGAAGGTAAAGGAGGGAATTACGCACAACAGGAGTAAAACAACTTCCAAAAGAGAAGGCTCTAGTGCCCACACGCGTGGGCACAAGAGAACTCTATTATCCACTCTGAATTAAAGAGGCACCTGGGTTTTTTTCCAGACCTAGAATTCCCGCTGTCCTGTGCATAAAGGTGAGTGTGCTAACACATTTGGTGTGTGCAAAAGCACCAGCCATTCCAACATTCTGTTAGGTTCCCACAGGTCTTTGACTCTGAAACTTCCCCCAAAATGTGACTCCACCAGCTTCCCTCAGTTTAGATGGAGAGGTGCCTTCCCTCTGACCAGCAAATGTCCTCAGAGGAAACGGAGAAATGGGGCTTGAGAGCCTTCGGAAGGGGGGACAAAATCTCTAGGGAGAGAAAAACACTAGGCTGACTGGCAAGAAGTTCATAAGGCTGCTTCTGATCGGTGTAAGAGACTCTCTAGGGACCATTCCCTAGGCCAGGGGACAGACCAGCAGCACCTGAAGATCCCAGCTGTCAAAATCTAGGTCTTGTCCCTCCAATCCTCACCTTCCCTGCCAGGCACCCCAGGGGTGGCTGAGCACCTTGCCTTGGTGCCCAACCGCCAAGGTAGCTTAAAAAAAAGAAAGAAAGAAAGACAAGAAAAGAAAAAAGAAAAGAACCGCCATCCTCCCCTCCACTCCTCCGGCTAATCCCTTTCACCTCATCCCCAGGGGGTCTGTCTATATCTGGGTTCCCTTGGAGACGGGAGGTTAAGAGGGGTGCAAGAAATGTTCCTAGGAAAGGAGGGGACCAAAGTACCAAACTCTGAGATTAAATGCAAGACCCGCATGTGAAGCTGAGCTTGCTGTTGCTGCTGAGAAATTATAAACCACGTGGAGGGTTGGGGAGGTAGGGGGTGGGTTCTGTGAAGGGAACTGGGTGGGAGGTGGAAGACTGAAGTAAATCGGAGTCTCCGAACCTCCAAATTTAAAGGTCCCTGTCTTTTAAACTTTTCTAGAAGGGGGGTTGGCGGAGTGGGAGGCGGAATGAGGCGCGGCTGGAGTACCCCTCCCCTTCTGGTTTGAAGTCTCCGCTGTCGCTTCAGCGCTCCAGCTTTCTCCCTGGTCTTTCTAACAGTTTCGGGCCACGAGAAAATCCAGCCTCTTCTAACAAATAATAAACGCAAACTCTTCTGTGTCCCCAGACCAAGCCATTGTGAAAAGACAAGGCATTGTCTTTTAAATAAATAAAAGTATTCTTAATATCATTCGTTTTTTATTTTCAAACCTAAAAGCTGGGCTTCTTTTCCTTTTCTCTCCTTTTCTTTTTCTTTCTTTATCATTAGCTTTCTGCCCTAAGAGTGCGCTAATAAAGAGCTAAGTTGCTAGTTCAAGTGTGTTTAACCTGATGGAGCAAACACCCAGCAGCAACCGGTCGCGCTCGCGGCTGATAGCGCCGCGACCTCTGCGCGTCCGCCCCGGCCGGTTCCCATTCTCAAGTGCCTGGACCCTGTCACTTCCACCTGTCCCAGTCCCAGCCGTGAGACCAGAGCAGGTGACTGTTCAGCAGCCCCTAGAGTTCCCGACACCCTCCGACGGGATGTCTGAGCTGTCGCTGGCCCAAGAGAAAAGAGGCCTCCAACAAGTTGGCGGAGCTGCCCTAGCTACCCGCCCCCGCCCCACCTCTCGCCTTTCCCTCTCCTCCTGAAATTCGTTTTCTTGGGGGACAGTAGCATGCATTCCAACGTTTCCTTGTGTTTTCTCCCACGGAAGCGAGCATCCTGGAAGCAGTGCCTCGTTGGAAAGTCGATGCGTTTACGGACTGTCTGGGTTTGCTTGTTTTATTGCTGTCACTTTTTGTTTCGTGTTTTTGTTTGTTTAGCAGAAGTGAAGAGATTGAGATAGAAGTTAGAAGGAAGATGGGACATTGATGAGACAGACACAGACAAGTATATCCCTTCCCCAACTATATTTTTTAAATTAATGTTAGAAATGGCAAATAACCGATTTTCAATACATTACATGCAACAGGAAATTTTCCTTTCCTCTCATTTTAATTGAACCGGCCCCACGGTATCTTTGGAAGAAAGTTTGAATTCTTTATGGAGGTATTTCGAGGCCTATTGTCTTTGTGCAGTGAACTTTACATCATGCTATTCAATCACAACCTATATTCTCCTGGCTACCAGCAAGATTAATTTAATCATTGTAATGCAATTATTAATACTGTTTACCCAACGCTGGGTTTCAGGTTGGCTGTTAAGAAATTAAACTCTCACTGGGTGATCAGAGCTAGGCAGGGGTTTCTTCATGTTGAAATGAAACAGTCCTCTTTATTTAGTCTCAGGGCTCCAGCTTTCGGCCACCGGCTCAATTAGCCAAAATGGAAACAATTTTCATTCATTGCAATAACTCACTGTTCTGGAGATCGCTTTCAAAATACACACTTTATTATTATACGCTGACCTCGGTGGCGTGGAGTGGCAATAAAAGAAAGAAGCAGGGAGATCTATCTAGCCCCCTTGGGCTATAATTATTAGAAATTAATTGGGTTCAGGACCCTGGGTAGCCTAGCTAAATTAATAGCTTGTCTAGTGGTTTAAATCCGAATTTTCAGTCCACAGGAGAGAAAGGGAGAGAGTCACAGACATGAAGTGCAGACCCAAGGGACGCCTGAGTTTACTTGCAAGACACTCATCTATTAAATAGTGTCCAGAATACATTTGAGTTGAGGAGGGGGGCTGAAGTAGGAGGGGGCGGGGGCGGCAAGAAAGAATGGAGCAAGATGGGGAGGGAGGCTGAGAGTGAGCGAAAAGGTCTCGAGTTGATTTTATTCGATTTTTCTTGTCTGCATTGTTTTCGGGAGGGGTTGCATTTAGGGGTTAAAATAAAAAATAAAGATCCTGTGTACTCGGAGCTGTCGTGCCGGAGTAAAAGTGAAAAGGGAGCCTTAGGCAAAAGGAAATTACTGCGAGCCCGCGTGACCTTTCAGGGAGGTAATCAATCAAGTGATCAACAGGGATATTTATCATCGCTATATAGGACTACTTCGCCCTGCACAGGCGGGGTGGGGGTGGCGCTGGGGGAGCGAGAGGAGGGTGGAGACACGCGCGCACTCACACACACACACACTCACAAAAGTTTGAACAAACCTGATAAGCCTTGAGATAGAAAACGTAGGCTTTAATGTTAAAGCTACCTGATTTGTCTGACATTGTCAGAGAAATACACACACATACACATATAAGCGCACATCCAGGCAGCAGCGGCTGCGTGAAGGTGTTAACTTTGAATGATCCGCCACGCTTTGCCCTAAAAGGGAAGCTTGCAGAGAAATGCGCGCTTTGAACGCCGGCGAGGCGACAGCTCAGGGCTAGCTCGGCTTCCACGTCCAGCCAGGGAAAGGGAGCCCGGGGCCGCAAAGGGCGCGGGGCGGCTGGGGGCACCCCTCTCCACAGCGTCTCGACGCCGGGGCCTGAGACACGGAACAGCCTCCTCTTCCTGCGAAATCCTCGCGCTGCCGGGGCGGCATGGCACAGCGAGGCGCGCTCGGGACCAGCCGGCTCAGCGAGTACGCGCAGCTGGTGTTTGGCGGCCGGGCAATTTCTGCCCAGTTACCTTCTCTACTTCGTAAAACTCGCCGTTTTGTAAATTGCGTTTTCGGTCCCGGATTTCTTAGCAAATCATTCGGTTTTACAATCCTACTCCCTCCCCCTAGTTCAACATCCTCCCATCCAACTTCTGATGTGTATATAAGGTACGGGGAGCAGGGAGCGGTCAGGGTAGCTGGCTTTTAATAATAATGACGATGATGACATTAAATAGTCGATTTAAAATCTGGGCCCCCGCCCCGCTCGGGAATTATAATCAGCAGTTCTTTGGAGAGAACGTCGGGCTGATTACTAGCCCATGGGGTTGAAGAACCATTTCCCGAAGGGTTTATGAAACGCAGGTTGGAGTGATGCGCGCCGCCTCCCAGGTGGCGAGCCTAGGTTCCTGCAGTGTGGGAATGAGGGGCCGCGCCAGGGCCGTGCCTATTGGCACCAGATGCTAAGCTCGCGGTCCCCCACCAGCCGCTCTGGCCGCCCTCTCCGGGCTCGGCGCGGCCTCCTCCCGCACAGCCTAGTCTGCGGCGCCCTCGCCTGGTTTCTTTGGCCGCGGCAGCTCTGGTGCTCACGCCGTTTAGGGCTCCAGCTGTGCACAGTAGCCGCCTGGGCGTGGGGGTGGGAAACAGCTGGAGCGCCCCGGGGAGGCGCGGGTTGGGGTGGAAAGGAACCCAGCAAGGAGGATTATGAGGCGAGCAAACTCCCGGAGCTGCTACCGGTTTAGAATCGGGAGGAGCAACTTCACGGGGCACGGAACTTGAGCTCCGGAAAGAAACCAGACTGCTCCTGAGCGATGCCCTGGGAAGTTTGGACCTCTTGGGGTCCCTTCCATTGAAAAAAGAATTACTTGGAAGAGTATTTCTCAAAGTGTAATGTGCATACGAATCGCCTGGGGATCTTGTTAAAATGCAGATTCTGATTCAGTAAGCCTGGGGTGGGGCCCAACATTTCTCAACAGGCTCCTAGGTGATGCAGATGCTCCTCGAAGTGTAGTCGCAGACCAGCAACATCAAGCATCGCCAGGATTTCAATAGAAACTCAAGATCTCAGGCCCCAACCAAACCTACTAAATCAAAATTGACATTTTAACAAGTGATTCACTAGAACGTTGAAGTTGGAGATGCACTGCAATAGAATGTGCCTGGCCAGGTTTTCTTTCTTCCGTCTTAAATCAGGACGCCTCTGTGATTGAACTTCATTTCAAATCCTGCTTTCTGCCATGGTCACGGGAGAGGATGGAGTCAACGAACCTATCCATGTAAAAGCTACATCTCCTCTGGCCCACTGCAGAAACCCTAGACTAACATGCATTGACCACTGAGCTTAGGGGCCAAATGCCACCTGCAAGGCTTCCTTGATTCTTGTCTGATTGACATCTCTTCCCGCCACTTTCCTCAAGCCCCCCTCACCCATTCAGTATTTTGCTGCCAAGTCTATGGCTGTTATTTCTCCCTCCTTACATTACAGTTTTTTGTTTACAGATCTTCCTTCCCCTTTCAGCTGTGGACATCTTGAAAGAGATTATGCCTTATATTCTCCACTTTGTTTTTTCATCTGCAGCATGGAAATAGGCATTTCTTCCCACATAGGATTAATATATAAAAATGCTTTGGAAGCCATGGTTGCCATTGTTAAGAAAAGATGGCAGTATTCAGATTTCAGGGCCATTATACCTTAGATAAATTCTGGGGTCACAAGATAGAGTTGAAACACCTTAAGTATCAAACCACTGGAGGTACAAATCCCAGTCCTCCCTTTTACCAGTTGCATAACTTTAGGCAAATTACTGAACCTCTCTGAGTCCCAGTTACCTCCCCTGTATTATTAGAATAAGTATGTACATCTTGCAGAATACTTGTGATAATTAAAGACAATGTATACAAAGCACCTAGTATGGCGCCTGCTACATAGTAGGAATTTAATAAATGGAGCTATTTAGAGCTCTAAGCTCTAACATTTCATAGTTGGCAAAATGACGAGGGTGTGTATGTGTGTGTGCATGTGTGTGTGTGAGAGAGACAGAGAGAGAGAGTCAGGGGTCTTGGATACTGCTCTTCCCATTCCCATCTGCAATAAGATAGTTGCCTTTAGTCAGCAGACTGCCCCCTCAAATAGCTGAAGCCTGAGGACTTTGATATACATAGAACTGACTGGTACAATTAGATATTAACATTTCAGTTTAAACGGACATGTGTGTGTGTGAGAGAGAGAGAGGAGAGAATGGTTTTAGCTATGGTTTTTGGTTTGTTTTTTGTTGTTGTTGTTTTGTTTTGTTTTGCTTTGTTTTGAGATGGAGTCTCGCTGTGTCACCCAGGCTGGAGTGCAGTGGCACTATCTCGGCTCACTGAAACCTCTGCCTCCTGGGTTCAAGCAATTCTCCTGCCTGAACCTCCTGAGTAGCTAGAATTACAGGCACACACCATGAGGCCCAGCTAATTATGTATATTTAGTTGAGACATGGTTTCGCCATGTTGGCCAGGCTGGTCTTGAACTCCTGACCTCAGGTGATCCGCCTCCCTCGGCCTCCCAAAGTGCTGGGATTACAGGAATGAGCCACCATGCCCGGCCCCTTAGCTATGTATTTTTAAGGGATTCTTGTGTGCTTGTGCTTTCACAACTCAGTTTCATATGAGTCAACACTACACTCAGTTCATCTCGTACAAGCAGAGTCCTGACCATCTCCCAGTCAGCCTGTGGCAGCAGGACCTGGGCCACATGCTGAGGGCTGGTGAGACTCACTGACAGAGGCATTGCTCCTCCCGTGGCCTTAAGATTGCAAGAATTTCCGCACAATATATACAAAGTCAGTATTTGAAGATGTGTAATGTTTTTATATTACCATATTCTCTCCCTGTGAGATGGAAGCCACAAAGACAATTCAAAGAGAAAGTGGTTTTCAATGGAATAAGCGCTCTTTCTCTCTTCTTTCTTTTAAAGTTATTTTTACATGCTTTTAAATTTGTTCAGTGTTTCTTACATTTTCACTTCCATAAATTTGGTTGTTGCCCATACTTTCAATACATGAAACTATTTACTAAGTCTAGATTCCTGCCAGGAAATAAAAGATTTGTAAAATTAACACCTACAGGACTTTTAAATTCTTTACTCAAACAAACAAGTGATTATGGTTGACATGAGAAAATATAGACATAAAGCAACTTAATTTGCTTAATATACTTTTAAACTTACAAGTATAGCAGACTTTCCACATCTTTTTAAAGCACAAACTTTAGGATCCATGCTGAGACAGCTTATAAATGAGACTTCCTTGTAACAAGATCCTCAGTACTCAATAACTTAATTCCCTTGACTTAGGTCCAAGCTAGACCTGGCAACCCTCAAACTCTGCTATGGAGTGAAGTCCTATAGCCATGACAGAGTGTGATACAGGTGTGCCCTGCTTTATGAAAAGCCACATCACAATGTGATTATTCACTTCATGCTATTTTATTAAATAATGAGTTCCCCTGGGACATTTAAAATATGATTTGACTTACAAAAATCTGATTTATACTCACTTTCCCCAGAAACATACCTATTGAGGTAAAGCTATGTTTTTAAAAATGATGATGCATGTCCCATAGCAAATGTTTTATAATGAAAAGTCCATTTTCAAAGATTAAGACAAGGGAATATACCACCATTCTGGGGTTGGGAAAGAAACAATTTCTGTACAGATCAATTGTACACAGAAGAAACTGTAGGACTCATTAATTGAATTATCTACTTTGAGGGCTCACGTAGATATACTAGAAACCAGGAACATGATAAGATTAGGACTTCAAACATTTTAGAAAATATAATGCTCTTATACTGGGTTTTGATAGTAAAGTGTTCAAATCAACTTTATAAACACTCTTGAAAAATACACTTTTTGAAATGAGAAGAATTTTCTGTTGCATAGAGAAACTGAAAAATAATTCTAGGGCTAGGTGCAGTGACTCATACCTGTAACCCCAGCACTTCGGGAGGCTAAGGAAGGAGGATTGCTTGAGCCCAGGAGTTTGAGACCAGCCTGGGCAACATGGCAAGACTCTGTCTTACAAAAAAAATTAGCTGGGCATGGTGGTGCACACCTGTAGTCCTAGCTACTTGGGAGGCTGAGGTGGGAGCCTGAGAGTTCAAGACTGCAATGAGCTATGATCACGCCACTGCACTCCACCCTGGGCAACAGAGTGAAACTCTGTCTTCCAAAAAAAAGAATAATTCTAAAATTTGTCTGGGCTTACACCCATTTAGAAGTAATAGTTTATCAGCAAAAAATCACCATCTAACTCATATCCAGGTTTTCACTTAGCTGTTTGACATTGAACTGGAACTCTGAAATTGGATACATTGGACTCATAAGGATATTTGCTATTCTTAAGGGCTCTAGGAGACAGCTTCAATTCTAGCTGCAGTGGAAGCACCAATGCAGAGAAGCCAAGATAGTGAAGATATTTTGATGCATCTGTTTCTGTTCTGTTAATGCTTTGCTGAGATTTTCACATTTGTGTCCAAAATTTCTACAGAATCAACTATCATGCAGGTTTCTTCATTAAACCAATTGAGCAATCTGGTGTCTCTTGTGCCTCCCAGAGTGGGGCAATATTTAAGCAGGGAGCAAGGGCTACTTAGCTACAGGAACCTCCTGTTCTAGTCTACCCTACACAGCACTGCCTGCTTAACTTTCCTGAGGCACTATTCTGAAAGTGTCTTTCTTCTACGACAAGTTTCAAGATCCCTCAGTTATTGTCAAGATAAAGCCCCAAATTTTTGCCTCTCATTCAAAGGTATTCTACATTGGGGAAATAGCAAGAGAGATGGGGAAACATGAGATGTGCACCAGAAGCAGCAAGGACTTTAGGCAGCCTATGTTATGGGATTCAAGAAGGGACTTATGGGAAATAGGTTTGGAAAGATAGGTTGGACACATGCCACAGAGGCTTGGAATGAATGGCAAAATTTTGAGGCTTTATCTTGAAGACAACTGAGAGATCCTGAAGATTCTGAATAGGGGAATGACATTATCAGAATTTGCCTTAGGGAGATAAAGCAGGCAGTAATGTGAATTACACATCTTCTTCACATGTTCAGACTATCCATCTTTTGAGATATAAAACAAATATCACCTCCTCCCCTAAAGTTCTGATATGTTGTTTCAAGTGGAAAAACAATCTCTCCCCATCACAATCACAATCTCCTATGGCATCTTAGTTTTACATGTTGGTTTTGTCTGTATCTCTATGATCTCTCTTCATAGGCTATAAATTCCTTGAGGGGATATTTATATCAACTCTTCTTGTCTTCCACTGCTAAGGCATATTTTGCTCAAAAATTGTACTGTCTAAATGTAAGGATTCTAATTTTTAAACAATTTGAGAAAATCTTCAACCATTACCTTTTTAAATATTGCTTTTTCTTCACCCTCTCAATTCTTTTTTCCTGTTATCTGATTAGATATATGTTAGATCTTCTTGCTCTATCTTCTGTATTTATTAGCCTCTCTTTCATAGATTCTATCTCTCTATTATCTTGTGCTTACTTCTGAATAATTTCCGCAAGTTTATATTCAAGTTTTCTAATTCTCTCTTTCTCTGTATCTAATAAGCTATTTAAACTGACGATTAAATTTTTTATCTTAATTATTTTTTAAATTTCCATAATTTATATTTGATTCTTTTTTAAAATGTGCCTGTTATCTTTTCACACTGTCTTGTCTTTTTTATCTTACAGTTCAGTTCTTGGGATTTTTTTTGTTTTTTGTTTTGGTTTTGGGTTTTTGAGTTTTTTTTGTTTTTTTTTTTAGACAATCTTGCTCTGTTACCCAGGCTGGAGTGCAGTTGCATGATCTCAGCTCACTGCAAACTTTGTCTCCCAGGTTCAAGTGATTCTCCTGCTTCAACCTCCTGTGTAGCTGGGATGACAGGAGTGCACCATGATGCCTGGCAAATTTTTGTATTTTTAGTAGAGACGGGGTTTCGCCATGTTGGCCAGGCTGGTCTCGAACTCCTGGGCTCAAGCAATCTGCCTGCCTCTGCCTCCCAATGTGCTGGGATTACAGGCATGAGCCACCGCACTTGGCCAGGTTAAGTTTTTAAACATTTCAAATATATTTATTTTATCTGACAGCTCTATTATCTGAAGTTCCTAGGGATTTTTTTTCTTTTTTTTTTTTTTTTTTTTTGAGATGGAGTTTTGCTCTTGTTTCCAGGCTGGAGTGCAATGGCACGATTTCAGCTCACTGCAACCTCTGCCTCCCAGGTTCAAGTGATTCTCCTGCCTCAGCCTCCCGAGTAGCTGGGATTATAGGCATGTGCCACCAAGCCCAGCTAATTTTGTATTTTTTGCAGAGATGGGGGTTTCTCCACGTTGGTCAGGCTGGTCTCGAACTCCTGACCTTAGGTGATCCACCCGCCTCAGCCTCCCAAATTGCTGAGATTACAGGCGTGAGCCACCACGCCTGGCCATGGGATCTTTTTAATCCTTCTGTTTGTTGTACCTACTAATCATTACTCAGAAAAATTGTTTTGTCATACTTTAGAATTTTAAGTTGTGAGCTCACCTTCAACAAGTTTTTCTCTGTGGAAATCACGTTTAAAATTACTTGACATATCCTTTCACAATGGTTTTACCTTTGCTTTTGTTAGATGCTTCAGTGTTATCAACTTTTTCACTAATTTATCAGCCTGGCTTTTCCCAAACTATGGAGGAAATGTAATTAGAACCACAGATGTAAGTGATAGTAGGCCTGTTGGAAAGAATTGTCAGGGGACACTTTTTTTTTTTTTTTAACCCAGAGGCCAGATGAGATAGAAGCTTCCTTGTTATTTCTTTTTCTAGTGAGCTGATGATTTTCTAGACCAGCATTTCACTGATTATGTAGCCCTTTGAGACCCAGATTTATGCAAGGGTATCAGTTTTTATCTCCCCAATTCATGTTGGGCCAGAGCTTTATGTCCTTACTCCATGAGAGTTTTGAAACTTATGCCCTGAATTCTCAAGGCTATTGTCTCCCCTTCCACAACCATAGGCTGCCAGGATTTTGATTCCCATTGTGTTGAGCCCCAGAGACTTTCCTTACATTTTTCAAGAGCATTGATTAGTTATTAAGCAGAATGCCTCAGTGGTTTGTGAAGGGAAGGACTGCAGATTATTTAGTCCATAAAAATACTGGGAAGCCTAGACCTGAAAATACCTGTGGTGATTTGCTGTTAGTGAATTTCAGTTGCACTTTTTTCTTGAATCCTTTTATTTAAACGAAATATCTGACTCCCAACACAAAGGCAGAACTGAGTGTCACCTATAAGTAGAATCACAAAAATAGCTTTTTCACTTGTTTTTGATCAGCCTAAAATCTTTTGTTCTACCTTTCTTCACTGGTCATCAAAATCATATTCAGCCTTCAATTGTCGTCTCAGATTCAGTGTTGTCCCTAATGTTTTCCATGATAATAATAATAATGATTATATTAAACCAGTGGTCAAAGTGAAAAATAAGAAGAAGAAGAATTACAGAACAACAACTATTTATTAAGTGCTTACCCTGTGTTAAGCCTTATACTGGTATTTTGCCTATGTTACCTTATTTTTGCAAATAACTCTAAGATATTTTTAACCTCAGTTTACTGGTCAAGAAACTGATATTCCCAGAAGTTAAATAACTTTTTGAGGTAGCTTAGCTAGTAGTACATTGAGCCACATTAAATTGCTGATAGTCAACTGTTTTTTACCCACAACAAAGCAGTTTTGCATGGTTCATCTAACAAGTGATGAATGTAACATTCAAATTAAGGTCTGACCAATTTCTAACCTCATATACCTCCCTTTAGACAACACGGCCTCTTCACCATGCTAATTATTCCTTCTTGTAGGTTATCATAACACTCTTTTTTTTTCTTTTATTATTATTATACTTTAAGTTTTAGGGTACATGTGCACAATGTGCAGGTTAGTTACATATGTATACATGCGCCATGCTGGTGTGCTGCACCCATTAACTCATCATTTAGCATTAGGTATATCTCCTAAAGCTATCCCTCTCCCCTCCCCCACCCCACAACAGTCCCCAGAGTGTGATGTTCCCCTTCCTGTGTCCATGTGTTCTTAACACTCTTATACTATCTGTCTTCATTCAGTTTCCTCATTTGACCCTCAGTTACAATAAAGCCTATACATCTGTTTTCTCCAGTGGATTGTAAGCTCCTTGAGGGCTCTGCCTTAGCTCTGTATCCCAGGCTCTTTGCACAGTACTTGGTACAGGATAAGTCTTCAGTATGTTTTTTTTTAAATAAACTAAGCTAGGTTATTCAAGTTTTAGTCAATATTTATATGCAGCTAATGTGTTTTTAAACTTTACTCTTTCACTTCATTTTTCCTAGTGGCAGTTTCATAACATGGTCGCAAATGTTTTGACATTCTTCCCATCGAGAGGTGGGATCTATCTATGTCTCCTTTACATGAATCTGGATGGGTTTATGATGGCTTCAACCGACAGAGTGGTGCAGGGTGATGTTAAATGACTTCTAAGGTTTGGCTATAAAAGCTCATGCAGCTTCTGCCTTGGTTTTTTGGAACATTTGCTCTTTGCAGGCTCCCTCTTGAGTGCTTCATCTCAGAACCCAGCAGCCATACTGTGAGAAGCCCAATTCACAAAGAGAGCCCTCACTAGGTTCTCTGGCCAATAGTCACAGCTGAACCTAGCTTTTGAGCTATTCCAGCATACAAGCCAGGTAGATGAGTGACGATGTCCCCAGATGAGTTCAACTCCCAGCATTTTGAGTTGTCCCCAGGCATTTGAGTCTTTCCAGCTGAGGTCCCAGATATTGTGGAGCAAAGACACATGAGTGTAATAAAATGATTATTGTTCTACACCACTATGTTGGGGTGATTTATTGTGCAGCAATAAATAAGCATAGCTTCTATTTGGCCTGTCTGGTAGGGACCACTATAGCCTAGTAAGTTCTAAAACCTCTAGAGATTGGGACAGTGATAGCTCCTTTTCCCCAGTGATAAGAGTCTGGTGCTAGATGGCTGTTCCTGTGTCCAGAATCAAAACTGGGTTTCAAGTGGATTTCAGCTTCCGGACATGTTTTGAGCATTTGGCTCACACTCATTTTGTGTGTCTTACTTGCTCTCTGTCCTGTAAGCCTGAACCCAAACTGGTTGGCTGAGAACAGTGGTCTCCTAACTCATTATTGTTACTCTCTTTTCTTGAGGCCAAACCTTGCCTCTATCATCCCTCATACTGACTCTAACATGCCTATCTAGCCTACGGCAGCCAAGCCATTCACTAGAAGCTGAGCCCTGCTACTGGCCCAGAAGCCCCATTGCCCATTCTACCCACTTGTTCAGGACCACTCAAAGACTGATTCCAGACCAGGCTGTCAGCCAAGCTTTGCCTTCTTGGACTCTGGCCCCTCCTTAAAGGGGTGCAGCTCTTTCTTCATTACCAGCCATCCTACAAAGTACAGCCCTTCTCCTTACCAGGATTTGTTGGCAAACAGCATGGCTAGACCTACCCTCTTCATTGCAATTAGTCTCAACAAATAGTCTAACAGCAGACACACTTTCAGAGATGTGGAGGCAAAATGATCAGTGTGAGTCAGTGGTCCCTAGGGGCAAGTGAACCTCCCTGAAGCTCAGAGGCAGAGGCACCAGGAGTTCCTGAGGCAGCTGTGCTGGAGATTCTGTCATTCTGTCCTAAGCATCATTCATGTTGAGAAGTAAGCAGGGACAGATGCAGTGTTTGGTTAGGCCAGTCCTGTGCTGTGGAAGAGCATTTCTTCTAGTTGCTATGTGAAGCAACCAAGCCCAGTTCTCTGTTCCTCCCAAAGATCTGTAAACTGTCTGAAATCTTTTAATAAAAACCTTCCTGCTTAAATGAACCACAGTGGTTTTTGTCTGGAATTAAAAACACTAAATTTACCATCTTCCAACATCTTGTGACTGTGTGAATCAATCAGAAAATCCTAGAGCTGTAAGCAGTTTATTTAATTTTTGTTTGCAGGTCCTGACAGAAAGTATATACCATTAATATTGAAGATCAACTATAAGCCTTACTATGGTAGTAGAAAATTAGCAAGTCCTATGCAGTTACAAACAATGACCAACCAATCAGGTGACATATTCAAATACCATTACTTTCAGTAAAACTTTTAATGTTAATATTAATAATGTTAAGTAATAAAGGTATTAATATTGATAAAAAGTTTTAATCATTATAAAACAAATGTATGATTTACCTTAAAATTTAATATTTATCTCCCCTTTAAAATTTGTTTTGGGAAAAATGTTTTGCAAGGAATATATCTTACAGTAATACACTTACATAACTTATTAATCTTTGCCATGCAATGTTGGAATTGCATGGCAAAAATACTTTTACTGATTAGGATGCAAAAAGTTTAGAAACTATTGCTTATCAAAAAGTTTAGAAACCGGCCAGGCAGGGTGGCTCACGCCTGTAATCCCAGCATTTTCGGAGTCTGAGGCAGTCAGACTGATCAAGGCCAGGAGTTTGAAATCAGCCTGGCCAACACAGTGAAACCCCGTCTCTACTAAAAATACAGAAAATTAGCTGGATGTGGTGGTGCACGCCTGTATTCCCAGCTACTGGGGAGGTTGAGGCACAAGAACTGCTTGAACCCAGGAGGCAGAGGTTGCAGTGAGCCAAGATCGTGCCACTGCACTCCAGCCTGGGTGACAGAGTGAGACTCTGTCTCAAAAAACAAACAAACAAAAGAGTTTAGAAATAACTGCTATGAATTCACTGTTGTGAATTAAAAGTATCCATTCTTTAAAGAGACTTTTAAAGGTCATCTAATGAAATCCTTCGTGAAATTTTTTGATGACAGAAATCTTTCTTCAAAAAAAGCTCCTAACTACTTCTCAGATACTATACTCATTACCTAGGTGACAAAGTAACCTGTACACCAAACCCCCACAATGCACAATTTACCCATGCACTAAACCTGCGCATGTACTCCCTGAACCTAAACCTAAAAGTTGGAAAGAAAACAATACAAAAACAAAACAAAAAAAGCTTCAATGCCTGAAACAAACAAAATACTTTGGTAGAGTCCACCATCCACTGCTTTCCTGAAGGGTCCTGAAAAGCACTCTTTGCAAACCATGGGTACACTAGACCTCTCTCATTTTACTGATTAGGAAAGGAAATTACTTGGCCAAGAGTTATTTAATGATGGAACTGGGGCTCAACCTACATTCTCAAATCTCTTTTTGGCCAAAAATCTTTCCATCATGTTACATTATTCTATTTAAATGCTAGATTTGAAAGAGTTCTGGTGATGCTTCCTAATTTGTGTTTCCTTTACAGTTCTGAAATGTTGAGAGATATTTGCAAATCTGAGGCTGGGGAGTATCTGAGAAGCTGGAGGGAAACGTTAAATAACCTCTACCTATCACCCTGACCCCTAGCACTTCCAAGCAAAGCTGTTTATATAAGAACATTTTAAAATGAGTTCCCTGTGCATTTTGTTTCTGCTTCCTTGCCTGTTGGCTTTAGTTGAAAGAATCTGGATTGGAAGCCCAGCCAAACACTTTCATCTGATCCAATCACAATCACATTGTCATCTGATAGAAACGTGGCATCACCCAAACCTCTAGTCTCTTGTTCACACATGTGGACTCTAATCAGCAAAAGAATAAGCTGTAGTGACTACAAGCAAATATCTCTGAACTTCACTGAGTTTGATGACAGTGGTAATAAAAATAGTCTTTTCCATGATGAACACTACCAGTAAGTCAACAGTTCAAGAGGGATAGTTTTAAGAGTAACTGATGCATTAGCTCTTGTCAATGAGATTCCTTTTGGCAGTAATATATTCTGCGGATTAAGTTAAACCAAATGTTTGTAACAATGGAAATTTATTCATGTTAACAGTTAGGATTATCATCCCAGTGAATATTTACTATAGTTACAGTCAAATTTACTCTTTTGGACATTGCTTATTTTCATTTCTTTGTTATAAACTCCACTAAAAGCAATAGAAAGCATCCTTTAACATTTTTAAAGTGTTGCCATTTATTTTCTTTTAAACTGGTATTTTTTTTTTTTTTTAGGGGCTACTCTCCCTTTGCCCACACAGTGATGGCAGTGAGCAATAAAAGTTCTGCTTGAGAAAGTTCTGTAAGTTATTTGGCCACATTTGAGCTCGCCATGGCTGGATACTACATGGCATTTGTCCTTTGATTTCAATCTGTTTCCTGCCACTTGGTTACTTTGTGGTCACGTGGGTGAATAAGAGGGCCAGTGTTGACTTTATAGCTTGAGAGCTTATCTCTCTGTTTCCTGTACCTAGAGAGAGATGGTGCAGGTACAGAAAAGTCCACACATACATAACCTTCCATGAAACAAGCCTTCTGCTAGTTTCTGCAGTCACTCTGGCAATTTGTGGTTGCAGAATTCAGCAAGACTAAGAACTAGTGCTGTGTATCACAAATGCACTTCGTTCTTTAGAGAACTTTGTTCTGAAATTGTTCTAACTCTCAATATTTTTGTCAGTTGGTATTTTTGTCAGCTTTTTTATCTCAGGCTATTTGCTTTGCTGTTTGTTTGTTTCATCACTCTTGGCTATATAGACACAAGAGTGACAATTATTCCCCCACAATGAAGAGTGGAGAGGGGCTTCATGAGTGGCTTCAGAGCACCTATGACTCAGATGCCTTGAGAGGGTCCCCACAGAGCCTTGCATGTAGGTGAGATGGTTCTTCACTCTTCCCGGCTACCACACCACAGCAAGCTCAGAGAAACCCAAGAGGGATGGTTGTAACAATGGAAATTTGCTCATGTTAACAGTTGGGATTTTCATCCCAGTTAATATTGACTGTAATTACATTCAAATTTACTCTTGTGGACACTGTTTGACCAGTGGAGGAGGAAACTCTCATTTATTCCCAAGTCACTCCCAAGCCATCAAACAAACATGAGCTGCAGAAGAGAGCAATTGCCCAGTGGCCCCACACCTTCCAGCTAACTGTTCCTCAAGCATGAACTGATTGCCCATCTTCCTATTACTTGGTGGCTGTTAACCATAGTTGCATCTATAATTACCTGCAAAGCTCTTTAGAACACTGATACTAAGGTTCCAATCCAAACCAACTAAATCAGAATCTTTGGGGAAGAGTCATGAACATTCCTATGTGTTAATAGCTCCCCAGGTGATTTCCACTTACCAAAGTACCTTCTCTCTACTAGGTCTTTGACCTCATAGAGATCTTTGACCCATTGGCCCTGTTGCTTTTTCACTAATCATCACATCATCACTCTCATTTCCTCATATCCAGATTCCCATGGTCCATAATTATAATCATTTCCATGATTATAGAAATTTCTCCATTTCTCCCCATTATTATACTTTCCTGGTAAAGTCCCCTAACAGGGTTAAACTCACTGCCACAGCTACTCTATACCTGGACCAAATCTCCTGAACATTCCCATGGAAAAACACATGACCAACCATGTTAACCACTTAATTTTAGATCCATGTTTTAGAAAATCCATGGTTTAGAAATCATGTTCAAAGGAACCTGAAATTTTGTCCTCATGTTAAAAAGTCTTTACAGGTTCCATGTATGAAATAATAACAAATCTCAATTGGACACATAGCACAGCTCAAAAATCCTACTATGCTTTCAGGTTTTAAATTTCCCATACTACAGCTTCTATTCTCTCTCCCAAATCTCCTATATTCCCTTTCTCTCCCCACCACTCTTGGCTGATGATCTGGCCTCATCATTGACTGGGAAAATACAGAAATCAGAGGGGATTCCTTATCTTCCTATCTCCAAACCTGCAAAACCACCCACATCTGTATTCACACTTTTTGCCCTCCCTCCATTTGCTATTCATTAAGCATCCCTGTTCCTAGGAAAGGCCAGCCCTCCTCTTTGATCTGGATCTCTCCTTCTCTTATCTGTTGGGGACTTCATTCCTCCCTTCATAAGAATACATTGCTAATTTCTTCCCAGAACTTACAAATAAGCATGTTTTAGTATCTTCCATCTTAAAACAAAACAAACCTTTCATAATTCTACATCCATCTTAGCTATCATACCATGTCCTTGCTTCTCTTTGCCTTAAAACTTCTTTAAAAAGGCTTGTCTTTAGTCACTCGCCCCACTTCCTCGATACTCTAGTAAAAACACTATTATCAAGGTCAGCCTTAGCTTGCAACCATCTTTTCTTTGATATCTAAAAGGAATCTCAAGCTTAACATGTCCACAAACAATCTCTTTTTTCTAGCACTGCAAAACAATGTGGGCCTTCCTCAGTCTTCCTATTTCACTCAATGGCAGCCTTATCCACTGAGTTAAGCCTTTTTCTTCTTTATCTCATGCCCGATGTATAATCCATCAAAGTGTTTTGTTGGCCATTCTTCCAAAATATATTGTGAATCCAGTCACCTCTCTCCGTTTCTTACCACTCCAGTACAATCACCATGATTCCTCACTTGGACAGTCTCCTCTCTTCCACACCTGTCTCATGGCATCCATTTTCTGTACAGCAGTGTGGGTAGTCTTTTAAAAGCCTAGATGAGATCAGATCATGTCCAATAGCTTCCTATTATTCTTAGAATATATTTAAACTTTTTCCTAGGTCTGCATGACCTGACTCTTGCCTACTCCTCCAACCTCATCTCAGATCACTCCTACCACCCACTCCCAGTTTGCCCCAGCATAGAGGGCCCCTGGATGGTCCAAAATCACTCCGTACTCAGACAAAACTCAAACCCTTTAGCTCAGCTTGTTCTACCTAAAATTCTTGCACCCCAGACCTTCTTTTGGCCAGCTCCTTCTTATCTCAGCTCAACAGTCACTTCCTCTCCCTGACCACTCATTCTAAAGTAGCCACCACCTAACACATCACTTTTTATTACATTATTTAGTTTTCTTCACGGCAAAAAAAAAAAAAAGAAGAAGAAGTGATTTTAGTTTCCATTCCAAAAGTAGGTAAAGCTACTTTTAAAAATATCCTCCAGTCAAGATGGCCGAATAGGAACAGCTCCGGTCTACAGCTCCCAGCGTGAGCGACACAGAAGACGGGTGATTTCTGCATTTCCATCTGAGGTACCGGGTTCATCTCACTAGGGAGTGCCAGACAGTGGGCGCAGGCCAGTGGGTGCGCGCACCGTGCGCGAGCCGAAGCAGGGCGAGGCATTGCCTCACTTGGGAAGCGCAAGGGGTCAGGGAGTCCCCTTTCCGAGTCAAAGAAAGGGGTGACGGATGCACCTGGAAAATCAGATCACTCCCACCCGAATACTGCGCTTTTCCGACCGGCTTAAAAAACGGCGCACCACGAGACTATATCCCGCACCTGGCTACGAGGGTCCTACGCCCAGGGAATCTCGCTGATTGCTAGCACAGCAGTCTGAGATCAAACTGCAAGGCGGCAGCAAGGCTGGGGGAGGGGCGCCCGCCATTGCCCAGGCTTGCTTAGGTAAACAAAGCAGCAGGGAAGCTAGAACTGGGTGGAGCCCGCCACAGCTCAAGAAGGCCTGCCTGCCTCTGTAGGCTCCACCTCTGGGGGCAGGGCACAGACAAACAAAAAGACAGCAGTAACCTCTGCAGACTTAAATGTCCCTGTCTGACAGCTTTGAAGAGAGCAGTGGTTCTCCCAGCACGCAGCTGGAGATCTGAGAACGGGCAGACTGCCTCCTCAAGTGGGTCCCTGACCCCTGACTCCAGAGCAGCCTAACTGGGAGGCACCCCCCAGCAGGGGCACACTGACACCTCACACGGCAGGGTATTCCAACAGACCTGCAGCTGAGGGTCCTGTCTGTTAGAAGGAAAACTAACAAACAGAAAGGACATCCACACCGAAAACCCATCTGTACATCACCATCATCAAAGACCAAAAGTAGATAAAACCACAAAGATGGGGAAAAAACAGAACAGAAAAACTGGAAACTCTAAAACGCAGAGCACCTCTCCTCCTCCAAAGGAACGCAGTTCCTCACCAGCAATGGAACAAAGCTGGATGGAGAATGACTTTGACGAGCTGAGAGAAGAAGGCTTCAAATTACTCTGAGCTACGGGAGGACATTCAAACCAAAGGCAAAGAAGTTGAAAACTTTGAAAAAAATTTAGACGAATGTATAACTAGAATAACCAATACAGAGAAGTGCTTAAAGGAGCTGATGGAGCTGAAAACTAAGGCTCGAGAACTACGTGAAGAATGCAGAAGCCTCAGGAGCCGATGCGATCAACTGGAAGAAAGGGTATCAGCAATGGAAGATGAAATGAATGAAATGAAGTGAGAAGGGAAGTTTAGAGAAAAAAGAATAAAAAGAAATGAGCAAAGCCTCCAAGAAATATGGGACTATGTGAAAAGACCAAATCTACGTCTGATTGGTGTACCTGAAAGTGATGGGGAGAATGGAACCAAGTTGGAAAACACTCTGCAGGATATTATCCAGGAGAACTTCCCCAATCTAGCAAGGCAGGCCAACGTTCAGATTCAGGAAATACAGAGAACGCCACAAAGATACTCCTCGAGAAGAGCAACTCCAAGACATATCATTGTCAGATTCACCAAAGTTGAAATGAAGGAAAAAATGTTAAGGGCAGCCAGAGAGAAAGGTCGGGTTACCCTCAAAGGGAAGCCCATCAGACTAACAGCAGATCTCTCGGCAGAAACCCTACAAGCCAGAAGAGAGTGGGGGCCAATATTCAACATTCTTAAAGAAAAGAGTTTTCAACCCAGAATTTCATATCCAGCCAAACTAAGCTTCATAAGTGAAGGAGAAATAAAATACTTCACAGACAAGCAAATGCTGAGAGATTTTGTCATCACCAGGCCTGCCCTAAAAGAGCTCCTGAAGGAAGCGCTAAACATGGAAAGGAACCACCGGTACCAGCCACTGCAAAATCATGCCAAAATGTAAAGACCATCGAGACTAGGAAGAAACTGCATCAACTAACAAGCAAAATCACCAGCTAACATCATAATGACAGGATCAAATTCACACATAACAATATTAACTTTAAATGTAAATGGACTAAATTCTCCAATTAAAAGACACAGACTGGCAAATTGGATAAAGAGTCAAGACCCATCAGTGTGCTGTATTCAGGAAACCCATCTCATGTGCAGAGACACACATAGGCTCAAAATAAAAGGATGGAGGAAGATCTACCAAGCAAATGGAAAACAAAAAAAGGCAGGTGTTGCAATCCTCGTCTCTGATAAAACAGACTTTAAACCAACAAAGATCAAAAGAGACAAAGAAGGCCACTACATAATGGTAAAGGGATCAATTCAACAAGAAGAGCTAACTATTCTAAATATATATGCACCCAATACAGGAGCACCCAGATTCATAAAGCAAGTCCTGAGTGACCTACAAAGAGACTTAGACTCCCACACATTAATAATGGGAGACTTTAACACCCCCCTGTCAACATTAGACAGATCAACGAGACAGAAAGTCAACAAGGATACCCAGGAATTGAACTCAGCTCTGCACCAAGTGGACCTAGTAGACATCTACAGAACTCTCCACCCCAAATCAACAGAATATACATTTTTTTCAGCACCACACCACACCTATTCCAAAATTCACCACATAGTTGGAAGTAAAGCTCTCCTCAGCAAATGTAAAAGAACAGAAATTATAACAAACTGTCTCTCAGACCACAGTGCAATCAAACTAGAACTCAGGATTAAGAATCTCACTCAAAGCCACTCAACTACATGGAAACTGAACAACCTGCTCCTGAATGACTACTGGGTACATAACGAAATGAAGGCAGAAATAAAGATGTTCTTTGAAACCAACAAGAACAAAGACACAACATACCAGAATCTCTGGGACACATTCAAAGCAGTGTGTAGAGGGAAACTTATAGCACTAAATGCCCACAAGAGAAAGCAGGAAAGGTCCAAAATTGACACCCTAACATCACAATTAAAAGAACTAGAAAAGCAAGAGCAAACACATTCAAAAGCTAGCAGAAGGCAAGAAATAACTAAAATCAGAGCAGAACTGAAGGAAATAGAAACACAAAAAACCCTTCAAAAAATCAATGAATCCACGAGCTGGTTTTTTGAAAGGATCAACAAAATTGATAGACCGCTAGCAAGACTAATAAAGAAAAAAAGAGAGAAGAATCAAATAGACACAATAAAAAATGGTAAAGGGGATATCACCACCGATCCCACAGAAATACAAACTACCATCAGAGAATACTACAAACACCTCTACGCAAATATACTAGAAAATCTAGAAGAAATGGATAAATTCCTCGACACATACACTCTCCCAAGACTAAACCAGGAAGAAGTTGAATCTCTGAATAGACCAATAACAGGAATTGAAATTGTGGCAATAATCAATAGTTTACCAACCAAAAAGAGTCCAGGACCAGATGGATTCACAGCTGAATTCTACCAGAGGTACAAGGAGGAACTGGTACCATTCCTTCTGAAACTATTCCAATCAATAGAAAAAGAGGAAATCCTCCCTAACTCATTTTATGAGGCCAGCATCATTCTGATACCAAAGCCGGGCAGAGACACAACCAAAAAAGAGAATTTCAGACCAATATCCTTGATGAACATTGATGCAAAAATCCTCAATAAAATACTGGCAAAACGAATCCAGCAGCACATCAAAAAGCTTATCCACCATGATCAAGTGGGCTTCATCCCTGGGATGCAAGGCTGGTTCAATATACGCAAATCAATATATGTAATCCAGCATATAAACAGAGCCAAAGACAAAAACTACATGATTATCTCAATAGATGCAGAAAAAGCCTTTGACAAAATTCAACAACCCTTCATGCTAAAAACTCTCAATAAATTAGGTATTGATGAGACGTATTTCAAAATAATAAGAGCTATCTATGACAAACCCACAGCCAATATCATACTGAATGGGCAAAAACTGGAAGCATTCCCTTTGAAAACTGGCACAAGACAGGGATGCCCTCTCCCACCAGTCCTATTCAACATAGTGTTGGAAGTTCTGGCCAGGGCAATTAGGCAGGAGAAGGAAATAAAGGGTATTCAATTAGGAAAAGAGGAAGTCAAATTGTCCCTGTTTGTAGACGACATGATTGTATATCTAGAAAACCCCATTGTCTCAGCCCAAAATCTCCTTAAGCTGATAAGCAACTTCAGCAAAGTCTCAGGATACAAAATCAATGTAAAAAAGTCACAAGCATTCTTATACACCAATAACAGACAAACAGAGAGCCAAATCATGAGTGAACTCCCATTCACAATTGCTTCAAAGAGAATAAAATACCTAGGAATCCAACTTACAAGGGATGTGAAGGACCTCTTCAAGGAGAACTACAAACCACTGCTCAAGGAAATAAAAGAGGATACAAACAAATGGAAGAACATTCCATGCTCATGAGTAGGAAGAATCAATATCGTGAAAATGGCCATACTGCCCAAGGTCATTTACAGATTCAATGCCATCCCCATAAAGCTACCAATGACTTTCTTCACAGAATTGAAAAAAACTACTTTAAAGTTCATATGGAACCAAAAAAGAGCCTGCATCGCCAAGTCAATCCTAAGCCAAAAGAACAAAGCTGGAGGCATCACACTACCTGACTTCAAACTATACTACAAGGCTACAGTAACCAAAACAGCATGGTACTGGTACCAAAACAGAGATATAGATCAATGGAACAGAACAGAGCCCTCAGAAATAATGCCGCATATCTACAGCTATCTGATCTTTGACAAACCTGAGAAAAACAAGCAATGGGGAAAGGATTCCCTATTTAATAAATGGTGCTGGGAAAACTGGCTAGCCATATGTAGAAAGCTGAAACTGGATCCCTTCCTTATACCTTATACAAAAATCAATTCAAGATGGATTAAAGATTTAAACGTTAGACCTAAAACCATAAAAACCCTAGAAGAAAACCTAGGCATTACCATTCAGGACATAGGCATGGGCAAGGACTTCATGTCCAAAACACCAAAAGCAATGGCAACAAAAGACAAAATTGACAAATGGGATCTAATTCAACTAAAGAGCTTCTGCACAGCAAAAGAAACTACCATCAGAGTGAACAGGCAACCTACAAAATGGGAGAAAATTTTTGCAACCTACTCATCTGACAAAGGGCTAATATCCAGAATCTACATTGAACTCAAACAAATTTACAAGAAAAAAACAAACAACCCCATCAAAAAGTGGGTGAAGGACATGAACAGACACTTCTCAAAAGAAGACATTTATGCAGCCAAAAAACACATGAAAAAATGCTCATCATCACTGGCCATCAGAGAAATGCAAATCAAAACCACAATGAGATACCATCTCACACCAGTTAGAATGGCAATCATTAAAAAGTCAGGAAACAACAGGTGCTGGAGAGGATGTGGAGAAATAGGAACACTTTTACACTATTGGTGGGACTGTAAACTAGTTCAACCATTGTGGAAGTCAGTGTGGCGATTCCTCAGGGATCTAGAACTAGAAATACCATTTGATCCAGCCATCCCATTACTGGGTATATACCCAAAGGACTATAAATCATGCTGCTATAAAGACACATGCACACGTATGTTTATTGCAGCACTATTCACAATAGCAAAGACTTGGAACCAACCCAAATGTCCAACAATGATAGACTGGATTGGGAAAAAGTGGCACATATACACCATGGAATACTATGCAGCCATAAAAAATGATGAGTTCATGTCCTTTGTAGGGACATGGATGAAACTGGAAATCATCATTCTCAGTAAACTATCGCAAGAACAAAAAACCAAACACCGCATATTCTCACTCATAGGTGGGAATTGAACAATGAGATCACATGGACACAGGAAGGGGAATATCACACTCTGGGGACTGTGGTGGGGTGGGGGGAGGGGGGAGGGATAGCATTTTGAGATATACCTAATGCTAGATGACGAGTTGGTGGGTGCAGCACACCAGCATGGCACATGTATACATATGTAACTAACCTGCACAATGTGCACATCTACCCTAAAACTTAAAGTATAAAAAATAATAATAATAAAAAAAATAAAAATATCCTCCAGCAATTTGTGTGAAAAAAGAAATGCTGGGCCAGTCGTGGTGGCTCACACCTGTAATCCCAGCACTTTGGGAGGCCAAGGCAGGTGGATCACCTGAGGTCAGGAGTTTGAGACCAGCCTGGCCTACATGGTGAAACATACATGATAAAAATATAAAATTAGCCCAGTGTGGTGGCGCATGCCTGTAATCCCAGCACTTTGGGAGGCCGAGGTGGGTGGATCATGAGGTCAGGAGATCGAGACCAGCCTGACCAACATGGTGAAACCCCATCTCTACTAAAAATACAAAAATTAGCTGGGCATGGTGGCGCACACCTGTATTCCCAGCTACTCAGGAGGCTGAGGCAGAAGAATTGCTTGAACACAGGAGGCGGAGGTTGCAGTGAGCCAAGATCGCACCAATGCACTCCAGCCTGGGTGACAGAGCAAGATTTCATCTCAAAAATAACAATAATAATAATAATAATAGTACCCGACCTTTAAGAGCACTTCCTGAATTGCACAGGTAAGTATTACTGACTCTCAAATGGCCTTTGGAGAGGTTTGAGATTTAGTGAGAATAATCACAATTTTAGTTGTAGCTCTGACTATTCAGGTCCTTTGACTAGGTCACATGGCCCAAAGAATTTTGGATCATATATTCTATGTTTCTCTGTCTCCGCAAGAAGCACCAGCTCAGGGGACTCCTTTTTGTGACAGTGTTTAACCTACCAGTGTCTATGATTTGGAGCAAGCTTAATGATAATCTAAAGGATGATCTGGTCCTTACTTCTTGTAGTGTAAAAGTCCTCACATGGTTAATTTTAGAAATGACTCTTTTATACATTAAATTTCCTTTTAATAAAAGGATATAACTAATTTTGTCTCCTTCTAAGTGATAGCACCACTTCTGCTTTCAGAAGCTAATTAGGAGATGCCCAGTTTGAGTTCTTTGATACCATTGATGAATGAGAAACGTACATGGGTAATTTTTCTTTACTGCTAATAGAAGTTAAACAGCACATGTCCTGTGGAATAAAATTCTCTTCCCTGCAATAATAATAGCTGTTTTGTTTTGACTTCAGAAATTCTGAAATCTGTGTGTAGCCAACAGTAATTACTGCTCATTACAATAATCATCACCATCGACTTGATCAGTCCCCTGGAACACAAGTCAGGACCTAAGGAAATGGATTTTTACCTAGGGTGATGAAGAATTTTACCTGAGACCCAGGGCAGCCTCTCTGGGAGCCAAATTTGGTGACTGATACTAGCAGCTGTTAATATGTTGAATTCCTAAGTCGGAATTTTTGTTTTAAGTGTTTTCTGAGGGAAACCATATTCAAAGGAACCTGAAATTTTGACCTCATGTTAAAAAGTCTTTACAGGTTCCATGTATGAAATAATAAAAAGAGCAAGTGTGAATAAGTGAGAAGTTTGTCAAGCAAGGAAAGTAATAGCAGCAACCATATTACAGAGATGTGGAGACCAACCTCTACTTCTTGGTTTAGGGATTCCCTTCAAAATAACATGTATGGCTAGGAGAGGGGTAGGCGTTGGAGTGAAAGCAAGCATTGGGGGTGGTGTACAGAATGAAATCATAAAGTCTCAGGATTAACATGGATCTGAGGCTTAAATCCCCTTTCCAGTATTAGAGTGAACCTTTACTATGTGCCAAACATTAGGTATATTTAGAGTTCACAAGCAAAGGAGACGGCTCTGTCTTTAAGGAGTTCATAGTTTTGACCAGACTATCGGTTCAGATGCATTCTTTCAGGAAGGCATTCAGCTACATTCAAATAAAAAACAAAAATGCATTTACAGAGGCTTAACTAAATAGAGTAATTTTCCTCCCAAATGTTAGGTCCAGAGGTGGGCAACTCAGAGCCATTCAGGCTCTGGCTCCAAATATCTTTGTGCTCCGCCATCATTAACATATGACTTCCTTCCACAAGCTAGTCACTCACGGGTGCCAGGTAGCAGCTCTACTCCAGCTGCATGCCTCCTGCCAGGAAAGAAAGGAGAGAAAGAACAAAGAGGAGGGTAAGAAAGCTGCCTGAATCAGGAAAATAAAATCTTTCCCAGAAATCTCTAGCAGACATTGATTTCTGTCTCCTGGCCAGAATAGTGTAGTAAGGCCACTCTATCTGCAAAGAATTTTGGGAAGGTAAGTACTTAAGCTAGGCATATTGCCACTCCAAGCAAAAATAGAGACTCTTGTAAGAAAAAAAATGGGAGAATGGGGATTGGTTAACAAGCGGCATCTGCCATAGACCAACAAGAACACTGACAATGAAACCAAGGTATAATTTGTACATAATACAAATTTCATGCAGAAAAGCACAGAACTCTCTATCTTCAGGTTAGGGGGAGGTGTCATGGAGGGTTTCACTGAGGAGGGTAACACTTGGCTGAGTCTCAAAGAATGAATTAAATTGTCAAAGTACAAAAGAAAAATAATTGTTCATCAAAATATTTTTATTTGCCACTGGCAGAAATGTAGCTTGAACCCAAAAGTACCAAGGTAAGGTTTCAAGCATTGCTGGCTCCAGTCACCCAATTGATGTTACCAAGACCCAATCTCTCTCTCTCTTTCTCTCCATCCTTTGATTCTATAATAGCCAGCAAGCAGCTCCAGATTTACATTACACCCTATCAGCAGCTTTAGCAGTTCTAATAAAGCTCTGAGTATGCATCTCACTGGAACAACTTGGGATATGTGTCCATCACTCTGACCTACCGCCTTGGACAGGAAAATGAGATATGTTGATTGGACAAGGCTGGGCTCCATGTCCACCTCTGGAATATTATTCAAAACACTTGAACTAAAAGCAAGAAAGAAGGTTCTCCAAAGGAAAACTGTGAGTAAGTAAAGTAGGCAAAAAGTACAAATGTCTCTTACAGAGAACGATTATTTTAGTGATGTTTAGAAGGTGTAATGCACAAGATACAGTTGAACAATTGGCTGATTTTGGTGAGGGGAGGGAAGATTCTGAAATGACACTGGAATTCAGGCTTAGGTACTTAAGTATGATGTTGTCATGAAACAAGCTGATGACTACACAAACAGAACCAGTCAAGGATGGGCAGGTGAAGAGGTTGGAGGCAATAATAATAATGATAAATAATACTAACTATACTCCCTGGCAAACCAAGGGAAAGGAACAGCAGGAAGCAGTTTCCAGTGCTTAAAACAAACCACTGGACTAGAAATATTGATTTTTAAAAATCTTCAGGTCTGGCCAGGTGCAGTGGCTCACACCTGTAATCCCAGCACTTTTGGAGGCCAAGGCAGGAGGATCACCTGAGGTCAGGAGCCTGGCCAACATGGTGAAACCCCCATCTCTACTAAAAAATACAAAAATTCGCCAGGCATGGTGGCAGGCACCTGTAATCTCAGCTACTCAGGACACTGAGGCAGGAGAATTGCTTGAACCCAGGAGGTGGAGGTTGCAGTTAGCTGAAATTGTGCCATTGCACTCCAGCCTGGGTGATAAGAGCAAAACTCTGTTAAAAAAAAAAAAAAACAAAAAAAACGCACAAACAAACAAACTTCAGGTCCATCTTTGTTTACATGGGCATTTAAAAATGTATTTATTTTAATGTGCAAAGCACTCTGATTTTAAAAGTTTCCCAAATACATCCTATCTCATCTGTCATCTGTTATACTTTCAGTTCTCCTTTCTTTTTTCTCTTAGGTAACTAATGTCTTAAAACATCAAAACGAGGGGTTAAATTAGCAACAGTTTGAGATGAATGGTGATTGGAACCTGCAGCCATAATGAAAAATAGCATCTAAATGTTTGAAGCTACATGAAGCCAATAAGCTGTCTCTAAATCCAGTTTAATTAATGTGCAGCCTTTGTCTACTCCAAAGTGTCTGAATAAATCCTCAAAACCAAATTCGTATTTTAAAATACGAGTTGCCAATATGATGTGAGTTAGCATACCAGCAGATTAAGATGGTATTTCCATTTTGAATGAATATAATTCAAGATTTACAAATCTTAAACTAGATTTTTCTTACACAAATTTGGTCTTTCTTTTAGCTATAACAGAGAATTAGTGACCTGGTTTCAAAAGAAAAAGGACAATTTTTAAAAATATTTCCTAAATCTCATTAGTTGTATTAATCTCTTAAACTGAAAAAGACTATTTTGAAGCTATCTCTGGAATTAGCACTTCTACAATACTGCCATAACATATTGATAGGAATATTACTCAAAATCGACAAAAAATTCCATTTCTATGCATGTT
This sequence comes from Gorilla gorilla gorilla, assembly GCF_029281585.2. Classification (NCBI taxonomy): domain Eukaryota; kingdom Metazoa; phylum Chordata; class Mammalia; order Primates; family Hominidae; genus Gorilla; species Gorilla gorilla. The sequence goes on from NC_086017.1 coordinate 180,782,325, forward strand.
ATGAATAACACAGATTATTCTGAAAGAAGAATAACATGCGTAATATTATTACATATGTTACAGATACTGTTAGGTGTCTAGCCTACAACCATTTCTCCCTTTTCTCCTTTCTTACAGAACCTTGGCTGAGTACAAGTATATGCTGTCCTTCCGAGGCCTTCTGCAGCAGGGAAGATTGGCCCTGCCCCAATTTCAGAGGGTGAATCCTGATTGGTCTAAGATCACCACACTAGTCCTGTTGCCTTCACAGTGACTAGTGAAGCATGTGCTTGTGTGATTTTAGAAGTCAGCTGGGAAGCAACTGGGAAGAATTTCCTCACTCAAAAAGAAGCATAAGAGAGAGGCCATCTAGTATTTCTTAGAGGTTGTCTTATCTGCATGTAGCCTGCAATTGCTATAACTACCTTGCCACCTTGAAGTAAGCTAGCCTGAAGATAGCCAATATACTGGATAAAACTTTTGTTTAAAGATTTATCTGCTTAATATTATCTCTTCTGAAAGGTAGCTGTACTCCATAAATCAGATTGTGAATCAGCTTCTTGTTTGATAAACGAAGATATCAAACATCAAATTGGTTGTTGCAAATCAAATGTTCACATCAATATGTTTTTTGTTCCACATCTAATCAGGAGTGGTGGTAATCTGTCTAGAATAATTTCCAAAGCTGTGTTTAGGTGTGGATTTATTTAATGCATTTGAGAGCACAGAACTTCTCAGGGTAGATATGTAGAACTAATAACATAATTGGAAACTTATTAAGGAGTGACATTTTATTTAGATATTCTTTAGTCTACAGAAAATGAGTGAATAGAACCACGTATTACTAATTTAAAACAATTATCCAGCTAATTTGCTTTTTTGAATAGTGTGAGTTTAAGTTTTGATATTTATTAGTGTAATATCCCTATGGAACCATTTAATCATAGAAGACTAATCTTTCCCTACAACATTCTCTCCTAAATAAGACTTTCCTGAGAAACAAACTAGAATCTTTTTATTCTTGAACTGAGGACTCACTTATCTTATCTAGGCTGATTTGCTGGATAAGGCCATAGCATCAGTCTATGTGAATCACCCAATTTTCATATTATCCAAAGATACATTCTTTTCAACAGTGCAGCCTCTTCAGCAATCAGTTCCAAAATATGTAGGTCAAAGGGGGAACTGAGTGAGAGGATGCAATGGCTTAATTCCATGTGTAATCACTCACAGAAAAGCCACACACACACACACAGACAAAAATGTCCTCTGACAGTTACTGGCATCATGTTTAGATATGAGATGGTGTGCTTAGAACATGGCTTCAGAAATCAATACATCAACAATTAGCTGGGCATGGGTCATTGTACCTTAAAAAGGATAACAATGGGGTGGCATTGCCCGAGAAGACCAACTGTCTGGTTACCTGACAGGTGGGCATTACCTTCATGACATCACAGAAGTGAAAGGAATGATCCTTGGCTCTATAATTTTTTTTCTGGAGACAGAGTTTCACTTTGTCACCCAGGCTGGAGTGCAGTGGCATAAACACGACTCACTGCAGACTTGACCTCCTGGACTCAAGTGATCCTCCCACCTCAGCCCCCCAAGTAGCTGGGACTACAGGTATGAGCCACCATGCCTGGCTAATTTTTGTATTTTTTGTAGAGACAGGGTTTCACCTGGCTGGCCTGGAACTCCTGGGCTCAAGCAAGCCCCTTCCACCCACCAGTTTTCCAAAGTGCTAGGATTACAAGCATGAGCCACTATGCCGGCCTAGATTTAAAAATTTGATCTCCACAGTGCATCAGAGTTATCACACTCAAGAAGACTACTTCATGATAAACACACAGGGGACTGATGTAAATTAGAATGCCATTTATTCATTTAAATAGGAAATATGACTGTGACAAAAGAATGATCATTTTGGCATGTCCCGTGGTCTTAGTTCATTTCTGCTGCTGCAACAAAATACCTTAGACTGGGTAGTTTACAAACAACAGAAATTTATTGATCATAGCTCTGGAGGCTAGGCAGACCAAGATCAAGGCACCAGCAGATTCAGCGTCTGCTTTATAGATGGAGCCTCCTTGCTATGTCCTCACATGGCAGAAGAGGGCACACAGGCTCCCTCAAGCCTCTTTTATAAGGGCACTAATCCCATTCATAATCCCCTCCCACAGGTCCCAACTCTTAATACCATCACCTTGGGGAGTTAGGTTTCAATATATGAATTTCAGGGGAAGGGGACAGAAACACTCAAACCACAGCACCTGTATGTGCCTTGTAGGTAGTTAATATTTAAATCAAATTATAACCAGAAGATTGCTTGGTGAGCAGTTAAGAAATTTGAATGAATGGATTTATTTTATATGATTCAAATCTTTGATGGCCCTGGATTTTGATAGCCTAATTCAGTCATTTTCAAAATCTATTATTATTTTATCAACAATAGGACATATTTTTAGGATAAAGTCTTACAAAGAACACATATACAGGTATATAGATATAAACATATAGATACCTCGGCTCTTCTCTCTCTCTGTTCTGATTGAACTAAGGTAGCCTATTCAGATCCCCACATGCTCAGCAACCCCATATACTGGAGGGAACCAGCAGAGGATGGGCAGAGGAATTCCAGTAATGAGGGAACATATGCAGAGATACAGAAGCATGACAGATGGTGGCACATTCTGGAAACTACAAGTGGTTGGATAAGAATGGAATATAGTATTTGTGAGGGGATAGAGAGAGAGAGGAGGCGGCAAGAGGTCAGGCTGAAGAAGCAAGCAAGAAAAAAACGATGAAGGGAAGACTTTGTAGACTTTGCTAAATTATTTAGATCTTATATAGAAAGCTATGGAAAGCCTTAAAAGTATGCTCAGGGGGCCACAGCATGATCAAATTTCAGTTTTGGAAATATCACTATGGTTGAAAAATAGAAAATTAGGTTATCAGGAAGGGTACAATATATGCAAGGAATATCGAAGGCCTGAATCCCATGTTCCTATTGCCCCACCCTTACCGCTTTATCCCTAGGACTTCACTGCCATAACCAGTCTTCCAGATGCCAACACCTGCATTGCATCACCCGAGAGCTATCTCCTACTGCTGGAGCCCACTTTGTTGGCTGTGGCAGGCTTGAAGTGTCAGAGAATGAATGTCCCAGCAACATCTTCTACATCAGTGACAAAGAGACTGGTGTATAACTCTGGAGCATGTGTTAGTCCCAGTTGGGATTAAACTCCAGTGGCCCACAGTGGTAGCCATCTTGACAACAGAACTTTTGGCTATTTGCCCTTCCTTGTCTCACTTCCCCACTCTTCTATCCTTGTGGTTCTCACCTCCCAAATAAATTATTTGCACTCAAACCTTTATCTCAGAATCTGCTTTTAGAGAAATACAAACACAAGGCTACCATAGCTGAAGGATGATGAGGGCTTGAATTAAGCAAAGAGCGGGAGACAAGGGAAGCAGGCTAGAGATACATTCAAAGGATGTGAAGACTAAATAGAAAAGACATTGGAGAATTCCAGCATAGTGTACAGGTTACTGATTTGGGAGACTAGGAGATGGCAGTGCCATTCACCAAGTAAAGCAACAGAGGAGAAGGAGGATTTGGGGAAAAAAAGGCTCAGACTTGCACAGGCTAAACATGAAACAAACATGTAGGGATGAGAAGTAGGATGTTGGACATACCAACTAGAGCTCAGAAGGCTGGCCTACGCTGGACACACATACTTGGAAAAATGGGTTTTGTCATTTTGTGCTCAGCACATGAATCGTCTTCATATTAGGGGAAAATAAAAGATGAGTAAAGGCAGGGCCCCTATCTCCCTTGAGAGAAATCAACAGGGGATCAGATTCCCTGTCCCAACTCATTAGCAGGCAGGGCATAATCGTGTAACCTGGACTTGACCAATCAGCTGCCTCCATCAGAATTTTCATATATTGAGAGAACGAAACACAGAGCCAAAGGGCAGTCTGATTATTCTGGGTGGATATGGCCAAATTGAGAGCCCTGTGTTTCTGGGGCGATGGCAGCAGCAATAATGTTCTCCCTTCTATAGTTCCCAACAGGTCAAACTTTAGGGGAGGGACCAAGAATCCATGCTAGTTTACCATCATATAGGAAATACAAGGCAAACTCTTTTTTTTTTTTTTTGAAAAAGGATCAACATTCTATTTCCTAACCTGGGAAGTAGGTTCATGACTATTTTAGTTTTTGTTTGTTTTATATTAAGTATTCCTATGCATTTTAAACACCCTCTTGTATGCATATTTCACAATAAAAAATTTAAAACAGAGAAACATGTTTTTTCAATAGAGGTAACAAAGGAGAAATTATGTTCAAGAGTGAAAAATCCTTTTCACTATCTGGGATATGCTATCTGGGATTTGTTTTGAAATAAGGGAGAAAAATGAAGAAGACTCATAAAATGTTGATAATTGCTGAGTGACAGATATGGTGGCCTTTTGGGATAGTCTGTCTAAATTTTTTAATGTTTGAAAATTTCCCTAATTATAAAGTATCTTGAGTAGGCCAGTGTGATAGGGAGTGGAGGAGATGAATTAGAAGAGGGAAGACACAGATGCAGAAAGTGTATCCAGGGATCAGGAAGGAAGATTAATTTAGGGAATAATCCAAGGGAACCCAATGCCTCACACATTAAATATGACCCATATTAGTTGATTGATCTTAATTCAGAAAACTGGCAACTGACTGGAAATAGGACTAAACTTTGTTTAATCCGAAAACTAAAGCCTTGGAAATATCTGAAGATTTGAGTCACCAATAGCCCCCAGATTCTTTCTTTTCTGGTAATTCAGATACCTCAGATCTCAGATTCCCCACTCACCTGTATGCCACTAACAGCTCACATTTTGCTTTGGTAAACTATGAACATTTTCTTCTCCTTGGTAGCAATTATCATTCTTGATATTAGTAATTACACTTTTCTGCTCCTAAGGCTGAGAAAAGCATTTCTCCCAAGTAAATTCCCAGTCTTGTCATTAATCTTGGATGGCCAGGATTTTAAGGTGCCACTTTATTACCTTGCTCCTCAAGCTTTACAGAACCATCTCCACCCCTACTCCTACCCACATCCCTAAGAAGAGGAACATGGAATATGTTTCCAAAGGGCTGTCTGGAGAGGATTTGAGTGACACCATCCTGGGCCACTAAAAAGAGCCAGCTCCCAAGTGGGGAATGAAGTCTTCTGCTTTTCCAGGGTTTCCTCCCCTTCTATTTAGTCTGAAAAGTCTGGGACACACTGCATTATACAGCTTTATTCACCATTTTATCCCAGCATCCTATCGGGAATTTGATCAAAAAAGAATCCCAGAATATAAACCAGCCACACCTGCAAATTTTATTACAAGCGTGTTGTTTGTTTGTTTGATTCAGATGGGGGAAGAATGGTGGAAAATTAAGAGCTACGGGAAGATCGTCCTCACAGCTCAGCTCCTCTGCTGTGGGCTTCTTTCCAGTTGGTGCAACAGGAGATCTGGGGCCTGTGTTTGCTTTTCTTGGCGTTCACAGAGGTGGTGTCTGTAGCTGAAGACACTGGGGTTGTTGCCAGAAGCCCTGCTGGAGCTGGGACTGTGTGCGTCCAGGTTCCAAGATCTCATCTGCTCACAGCGATGGGGAACATTTTGATCTTGGCAAAAGCTCTCATGCCGGCACTCCATGTCCACTCGATTCTTTTCCCTACTTTTCTGACCCCAAGCAGAGAGCAGAGTGACCTCTGGACACATGCAGCTGGGCAGCACCACTGTCTCCGGAATTCCTCATATCTCCCTGGGGAACTTGAAACAGTGGACGCAAACATGAATACAGACTGCTAGTGACCTGGCAGCACGTTCACAACAGGCCCCGTGAGAAGAGAAGAGCAAGCCTTCCTTCCCCAGTGGCTGGTTCCACTGTCATGCCTGCTTCAGACACCAGGGAAGCAAATGTTTCAGCCATGTAAAATTAGCACAGTCTGAACACAGTTAGAAAACCAAATGCATTCTCTGTAAGTGGGAGATGTGACCCCTTCTTTAGGCTGTTGCTAATCATTAACATCAGGGTGGGTGTTCTCGAACAGTGCCTGAGCCAGGCCCCAGCTATCATTTCGAGCCCTTTGGAACTGTGGATGTGTCAGCCTATAAAGTCTTCCAAAACTCAGGTCCTCATTTATCACTCCACCCTTGACCTCCCATTTGTGAGACCCTCCAGCCCACTTCCCGCAACTGTTACCTCATTTCTCCACATCCCAGCAGCACCTCACACTCTCTCACACCCATGCACTTCAGTTCCACCCTCCCCTACATGCAAAGGAAGCAATCAGCTCCTCCTCCACTTCTGAGCCGGTGTTTCTCAACTTCCAATCCACAGACAGGAGAGGCAAAATCAAACCACCATACCACAGGTTCTCTGTTATAAGTGAGAGCTAAAGAATGGGTACACATGGACATATAGAGAGAAATAATAGACACAGGGGACTTCTAAAGCGGGGAGGGTGGCGGGGAGATAAGGTTTGAAAAATTGCCTATTGGGTACACTGTTTACTAATTCAGGTGAATGGCACACTAGATGCTCAGACGTCATTCACCATTACACAACATATCCATGTAACAAATCTGCCTATGTACCTCTCAAAACTATACCGATTTTAAAAGTTTTTAAACCAAACTACTATAATAAATTCATTCCCCCACCCATTTCCTCCACCACACAACAGCATTTCCAGCTCTTCTTTCCCAAACTTTTAAACTTTTTCTGGATACAAAATAGAGAGTTTAGACGTTTTGGTTAATGATGTGGTTTTAGTTGAGAAACAGTCTTCATTTATGTGATATAATTTTTAAAGTAATATTTATTGAGCTTTAATATGTACTGGGTACCTGATGAAGTATTATCCTATTCAATCTTTACAACCACCTTTCTGCAGATAAAGAAATCGTCCAGAGAGATTAATTTGCCAAAGGTGATACAACTATAAAATGGTAGAGCTAGAATTTAAACTTAAGGCAAATTAAGTTCTGAAAACAATCCTGAGCCTAGAGTCCATGCTTTTAATCACACTATATATCATTTCCCAATCCCTAACAGCACCCCTCTTTTAAAATTTCTTGCCCTCTTTTTGTACTGCCCCTTGCCAAGATCATGATTCCCTACCAACTTCAAGGAAAGTTTGCCATATTACTCCATGATGCTAACCAAAACCTACCCCTCCATCTTTTTCTCTGCTATCACCCTAGGGCTCTTCCCAGGTTAATTACTCTGAGAACTCTTTAATACCCTTGTATCAGTCAGGATGCTTTTGGCTACAAGAATCTAAACTCCCAAGTTAGGCTAACTTCACTGATAAGGACATTTAGTTTACATAACAGGAATTGTTAAGGATAAATTAGAATTCGTGGCTGCATGACTGAGCAGCTCCACAGTGCCATTAACAATTCAAGGATCAAGGTTGTTTCTGTCTCCCTGCTCTGTAAACTTAATCCTAGAGCTGGTTCCCCTCAAGAGTTGAGGGAGGCTGCCGGAAGCAACTTGCTCCACGTTCTTCCTTGCTATTGTCCCTGAGTGGTAAGGGGTCGGGGGGACTCTCCTCCAACTATGTCTGATTGGACCATATGCCCAACCCTGCCAGTAACAGGGGAATGTACAACATGATGGATTTAATCCCAAATTCCTGAGCAGTTATCTGACAGCCTGTAGCTGCCAGCTCCTTCAGAGATTGCCTCAGCAAAGAGCATAAACTTTTCACGTAGCATCAAGCCAATGATTAAGCAAGATGGTCGTTCTAGGGCCCAGCCATTTCCACCCAGTGCAAGACTCCTCTAGTTGGCATTCATTGCCCTGGAGCTCCTAACTGGAAAGGCAAAGAGTTTGTCAGATCTGCCTCATGGTCTGTTGGCTCTTCCTGTGCAATCCTTCTTCCTCCTCTTTTCCTTTCACTGGTGTTACTCCTTAATAAGCCTTTGGGACTCCATCTCAGTACCCCCTCCCCAGAGAACCCAATCTACAGCAGTACCCTACTAGATAACTATGACTCCATCTTCACCTTCTGTCTCTATTCCACCCACATATCTTGTACCTCCAGAAAATTTGTCCTACACCATCTACATTCCACCCCTCCTTCTAAAACTGCTTTTCATCTGCCTTAGGACCTTCAGTCCTTTAACCCATCCCCATTCTTAGTCCACCAGCCACCATCTATGTTCCCTTGCATCATGACTTTGCCTGGACTGAATCTTCACCACAACTTTGCTATCACCTGGTTTCTCCCCTCCCAACCCTTAGACCAATCCCCAGTGCTGGGAAAGCTATAGTAAAGCATCCTTTCTCCCCTCCTAGGTCTACTGAAAGAAAACCTGAAAACTGGGTTTAATGGCTTAATGAAAAATCCATGCTATCTAACTTTAATTGGACCCTCAGGATGGCTAAGTAATCATTTTACTAATCTCTGTAGACTTCCACTGCATTGATGCCAAATGTTTTCTCTCTTCACTTCCTAATGTCCCTTCCTCCTAACTTCTCCTCATACTCTGAGGAGGGATTGTTAACCTCCTTCTTTTTCTGTTGATCAAGTGTGTAGTCTATTGCCTTTACTTATCCAGATCCATCACACCTCTCTTTCCCTTGGAGAAATGGCCAGCCATGAGCATGTGAATCAAGCCAGACCAACAAAACCCTTGTCAAAACTATTAAGGGAGAAAACTTTTGCTTGTTTGTTTTGGAGATTGCTAGTCTGTAAAGAAATAAGTCTGGTGCTATAAGCCCCCATATTGTTCCAGAAGGGAAGAGCCTTTCTAAGAAAAAGCCAGAGGAAAGTAGATCAGGCCCTGATGGCATCCTACTGCTTCCAGATCCACCTGTCTTAAAGCTGTCACCCCATGAGACTTCAATTACGTGTTCCAACAAATTCTCTTTATGTGTCTGTACTTTCAGCCAAGGGTCTTGATATATAAACTCCTTTCAGTCTCCAAATTTGTCTCTATCTTTACCTATTCTGACACATTCTCACAGGCCTCTGACAGAGGTACTGTTCTTGTTTGTATAGTTTTCCTCCTGTGCATTTTTCTTTTGGACTTTGTTTGATCACATTGTTTTCTCCAATGTCTTCTTCCTCATTGCCCGTATTCACGATTGGTATTGGCTGAATAAATGTTACCAAGCTATTTCAAAAGTGGGTCTTTAATGAAACTAGACAGAACACACAGAACACATTTCTGAAGGTGTAAGAATGTGGCTCTTTGACAGTGACTTTATTTGCAGGTGAGCGAGGTGGAGTCATTCCAGAGGACGGAAGGAGAACTTTGACACAATTTCTATCCTTATATGTTCCTCACAAGGATGCTAAGATCTCACCTCCTCACTCACTTCACCTCCATTTGGCAGTCAGTACGCCCTTGAAGAATTGCCTTGTGGCACACAAAGGTGAGAAGAATATGTGCTGTACTGTTACGTGTAAGAGATTCTGCAGAGTTGAGGGGACTTAGGAGGAGGGAGCAGACTGGTGCATATCAGCAGCCCTTAGCTGCCCTCAGAAACTTTTCAATGCCCAGTAGGGTTTGGTTGTTGTTGTTTTCATTTTCTTTTTCATTTAATTTTAAGTAGATAATATATTTACATGATTTAAAATTCAAATCTATATAAAAAGATATACAGAGAAATTTCAGTCCCCGGCCCCTCCACCTTTTCCATCAAGTTTTCTGAAGTTTTCAGTTTATGCCTCTGTGTTAGTTTCTATTGCTGCATAAGAAATTGTATCAAACTTAGTGGCTTTAAACATATATATTATCTCATAGTTGCTGAAGGTCAGAAGTCTGAGCAGGATGTTCATAGGTTTTCTGTTCAAGTCCTCACAAAGCCAAAATCAAGATATCAGCCAGGACTGCAGTCTTTCTAGAGCTCAGGGTCTTCTTCCAAGCTATTCAGTTCCCTATAGCTGTAGGATTGAGGTCCTTGTTTCCTTGCTGGCTGTTGACTTGGAGTTGCTCTTAGGTCCGAGATGCCATCCTCAGCCTCTAGCCACATGGTCCCCTTCACATGCAGTTAACAACATGTCTGTTTTCTTTCCTCTAGGCATATGAAGAGCATCATATTGACTGGTCCCATGTAAACTCAAGGAGAAGGGGATGATACAAGGCATATTTATAGTTGGTGGACAGAATATTGGGAGTCATCCTAAAATTCTGCCTACCACAGCTTCCATTGTTGTTCGGCTTATTAAAAATAAAAGCAAAGCAAAAATACACACACACACACACACACACACACATACATGCACATTTCCCCATTAAACAACAGTGGCATATAATATATACCTTACTCCATATTGTTTTTTGCACTTAATAGTATATCTGGAGTCCATTTTTTAGCAGTATATATCATCTTCATTTTTTTGTAGTAGTTCAGTTCTTTATTAAAGTATACTATATTTATTCAACCATATTTATATACCATATGCCATAAGATAACACCATACTTATTCAAATATTTTCTAACTCTTAGCCATTTTGATTTTTTCCTATATTCTCTTTGCTATTACAGATAGTGCTGTGATGAATAGTTTGCATAGCCTTTTTTTTCCCCTGGGTCAAAGAAATGTGCTAGATGTTGTCAAATTCCCCTATATCAAGTTGACACCATTTTGCTTTCCCTCCTTCAAGATAGCTGGTATGGTTTTTATTTGTGATTTTCCTTTTGTAAGTGAGGTTAAGCAACTTAAAGGGGGGATTTTTATTCATTTTTCTGTGAACTGTCTGTTCATGTTCTTTCCTATTCTTCTATTGGGTTGTTGGGCTTCTCACAGTTTCTAGAGGCTCTCAAGGGGTTTAATCATTTTCCTGTTATATGGCAAGTATTTTTCCCAGTTTGTCACTGTCTTTTGACTTATGTTGTTTTGCTATGGAAAAAACTTTCTTATATGTTGTTGAATGTGTCAGTCTTTCATTTAAGGGCTTCTGAATTTTGAATCAGAGACAGAAAGCTTTGCCCAATCAATAAACGTAATCCAACATATAAACAGAACCAAAGACAAAAACCACAAGGTTATCTCAATAGATGCAGAAAAGGCCTTTGACAAAATTCAACAGCCCTTCATGCTAAAGCCTCTCAATAAATTAGGTATTGATGGGACATATCTCAAAATAATAAGAGCTATTTATGACAAACCCACAGCCAATATCATACTGAATGGGCAAAAACTGGAAGCATACCCTTTGAAAACTGGTACAAGACAGGGATGCCCTCTCTCACCACTCCTATTCAACATAGTGTTGGAAGTTCTGGCCAGGACAATCAGGCAGGAGAAAGAAATGACAGGTATTCAATTAGGAAAAGAGGAGCTCACATTGTCCCTGTTTGCAGATGACATGATTGTATATTTAGAAAAACCCCATCATCTCAGCCCAAAATCTCCTTAAGCTAATAAGCAACTTCAGCAAAGTCTCAGGATACAAAATCAATGTGCAAAAATCACAAGCATTCTTATACACCAATAACAGACAAACAGAGAGCCAAATCATGAGTGAAGTCCCATTCACAATTGCTTCAAAGAGAATAAAATACCTAGGAATCCAACTTACAAGGGATGTGAAGGACCGCTTCAAGGAGAACTACAAACCACTGCTCAATGAAATAAAAGAGGACACAAAAAATGGAAGAACATTGTATGCTCATGGATAGGAAGAATCAATATCGTGAAAATGGCCATACTGCCCAAGGTAATTTATAGATTTAATGCCATCCCCATCAAGCTACCAATGACTTTCTTCACAGAATTGGAAAAAACTATTTTAAAGTTCATATGGAACCAAAAAAGAGCCCACATTGCCAAGACAATCCTAAGCCAAAGAACAAAGCTGGAGGCATCACTCTACCTGACTTCAAACTAAACTACGAGGCTACAGTAAACAAAACAGCATGGTACTGGTACCAAAACAGAGATATAGATCAATGGAACAGAACAGAGCCCTCAGAAATAATACCACACATCTACAACCATCTGATCTTTGACAAACCTGACAAAAACAAGCAATGGGGAAAGGATTCCCTATTTAATAAATGGTGCTGGGAAAACTGGCTAGCCATATGTAGAAGCTGAAACTGGATCCCTTCCTTACACCTTATACAAAAATTAATTCAAGATGGATCGAAGACTGAAATGTTAGTCCTAAAACCATAAAAACCCAAGAAGAAAACCCAGGCAATACCATTCAGGATATAGGCATGGGCAAGGACTTCATGTCTAAAATACCAAAAGCAATGGCAACAAAAGCCAAAATTGACAAATGGGATCTAATTAAACTAAAGAGCTTCTGCATAGCAAAAGAAACTACCATCAGAGTGAACACGCAACCTACAGAATGGGAGAAAAATTTTGCAATCTACTCATCTGACAAAGGGCTAATATCAAGAATCTACAAAGAACTCAAACAAGTTTACAAGAAAAAAACAAACAACCCCACCAAAAAGTGGGCGAAGGATATGAACAGACACTTTTCAAAAGAAGACATTTATGCAGCCAACAGACACATGAAAAAATGCTCATCATCACTGGCCATCAGAGAAATGCAAACCAAAACCACAATGAGATACCATCTCACACCAGTTAGAATGGCGATCATTAAAAAGTCAGGAAACAACAGGTGCTGGAGAGGATGTGGATAAACGCGAACACTTTTACACTGTTGGTGGGACTGTAAACTAGTTCAACCATTGTGGAAGACAGTGTGGCAATTCCTCAAGGATCTAGAACTAGAAATCCCATTTGACCCAGCCATCCCATTACTGGGCGTATATCCAAAGAATTATAAATCATGCTGCTATAAAGACACATGCACACATATGTTTACTGCAGCACTATTCACAATAGCAAAGACTTGGAACCAACCCAAATGTCCATCAATGATAGACTGGATTGGGAAAATGTGGCACATATACACCATGGAATACTATGCAGCCATAAAAAAGGATGAGTTCATGTCCTTTGCAGGGACTTGAATGAAGTTGGAAACCATCATTCTCAGCAAACTATTGCAGGGACAAAAAACCAAACACCGCATGTTCTCACTCATAGGTGGGAATTGAATAATGAGAATTCTTGGACACAGGAAGGGGAACATCACACACTGGGGCCTGTTGTGGGGTGAGGGGAGGGGGGACGGATAGCATTAGGAGATATACCTAATGTAAATGACGAGTTAATGGGTGCAGCACACCAACATGGCACATGTATACATATGTAACAAACCTGCAGGTTGTGCACATGTACCCTAGAACTTGAAGTATAATAAAATAATAATAATAATAATAATAATAAAATTAAAAAAAGAAAGGCTTTGCCCACTCAATGTTTATAAAGGAACCCACTACGTTTTTTCTTGTACTGCATAGTTTTATTTTTTATACTTAAATATCTAATCTACTTGAAGTTTGTTCTATTATCTTGTTTAAGGCATTAATCCAATGTAATCTTTTTCAAATGTCTTCCCAATCAATTGTTCAATCATCAGGAAAACTGAGGAACAAAAGTCACCAGAAACCAACATCAAAGAGAAAAAAGCTATTCTTAAGTAGTTTAAGGAGGTGCAGACTTTCTGAATACTGTGATAAAGGGAAATAACACTGCTTAATTATCTGACCAGGTATGCAATGCCAACTGCCAGACAATTTTATTGAGCTGAACTTGAAGAACATTTAAACAATGTAAACTACGAGAGAATATGGAGAAAAACCACTGATTTCAGAGCAAGAACGTGTATACTTTCTATGCTTGAGTTGATAAAGTTTCCCCTCATCCACAAATGCCACAAAACTAAAATCTTAGTCTTCTCTTATTTTTTTCTTTTCAAGTTCAAACCTTTATTAATGTTCTTAAGGTACTCTAATTTTTTAAAAAATTTACAAACAGTAAAATTCACTCTTTAGGGTATACAGTTTATAAGCTTCAAAAATGCATAGAATTATGTAAACATTTCCATAGTCAAGAAACAGAACAGTCTCATAACCCCCCAAAAATTCTCTCAAGCTACTCCTCCCCAAACCAGAATACCCAGAAAACCTGGCAACCATTGATCTGTTCTTCATCCCTACAGTTTTTCCTTTTCTAAACATTATATGTCATATAAATGGAATCCTACTGCTACAGTATGAATGGTTGTGTCCTCCCAAAATTCATATGTTGAAACCTAATCCCCAATGTTGTAGTATTAAGAGGTGGGGACTTAAGGGAGGTGACTAAGTCATGACAGTGGAGCCCTTGTAAATGAGATTAGTGTCCTTATAAAAAAGGCCTAAGAGAGATTGTTTGCCCCTTCCATTGTATGAAGACATATAGAAGGTGCCATCTATGAGGAACAGGCTCTTACCAGACACAAAATCTGTTGACACCTTGATCTTGGACTTCCCAGCCTCCAGAACTGTAAGCAATAAATTTCTGTTGTTTATAAATTACCCAGTTTAAGGTATTACATTATAGCCACCCAAATGGGCCAAGACACCTACTTTATGTAACCTTTTTAGTTTGGCTTGTTTCACTCAGCATAATGCACCTGAGATTCATCCATGTTGTTATGTGTAGAAATAATCTGTTCTTTTTATTGCTAAGCAGTACTCCATGAGATGGATGTACTACCATTTGTACCAAAGGTTATTTGGAATATTTCCAGTTTTCAGTGATTATAAACACTTGCACACAGATTTTCAGCATACAGATCCTGCCTGTATTTTGTTAAATATATACCAAAATATTTCTTTCTTCAGGGGGATGGTGCTATAGTAAATGGTACTGTTTTTTCACTGCTAGTATAGAAAATTTTTTTTCTGTATTCTGTTAACTTGCTAAACTCACTTATTATTTCTGGAAGCTTTTGTAGATGCCTTAAAGTTTTGTATGTAGACAATCATATCATCTGCAAAAGTGATCATTTTATTTGTTCCTCATCTATCCACAGATGCTCTTCGACTTACAGTGGCATTATGTCCCAATAGATCCATTGAAATTGAAAATACTGTAAGGCAAAAATGCATTTAATACACCTAACCTACTGAAGATCATAGCTTAGCCTAGCCTACCTTAAATGTGCTCAGAACACTTATATTAGCCTACAGTTGGGCAAAATCATCTAAAACAAAGCCCATTTTACAATAAAGTGTTGAATAGCTCAAGTCATTTGTTAAATACCATACATTATGCCAAAATGGAGATAATGGGACCTTGAGCCCTCAGGAACGAGATGGCGGTTCTCTGGAGCCTGAGTGCCCTTTACGGTGCCCAAGGAAGCCGAGCTCTGTTGCTGCGAACCCCAGTGATCAGACCTGCTCATATCTCAGCATTTCTTCAGGACCGACCTATCCCAGAATGGTGTGGAGTGCAGCACTTACACTTGTCACTGAGCCACCATTCTGGCTCCAAGGCTGCGTCTCTCCACTGGACTAGCGAGAGGGTTGTCAGTGTTTTGCTCCTGGGTCTGCTTCCGGCTGCTTATTTGAATCCTTGCTCTGCGATGGACTATTCCCTGGCTGCAACCCTCACTCTTCCTGGTCACTGGGGCCTTAGACAAGTTGTTACTATGTTCATGGGGATGCCTCGCAGAAAGCTACCAAGGCAGGGTTTTTGGCACTTTCAGCTTTAACCTTTGCTGGGCTTTGCTATTTCAACTATCACGATGTGGGCATCTGCAAAGCTGTTGCCATGCTGTGGAAGCTCTGATCTTTTTTACTTCATACTTTGAAGAATTGATGTATGCCTCTTTGCCTCTGCTTTGTCATGCCATTAAGCTCACAATAACGAAGAAATAACAAATAAGTCCATTGGTAGACAGCCTTCTCTTAATCACAAGATTATTTTCAGAACTTAGTCTTTGAGGAAAACGTTTGAGAGGAGTTACATCTAAGTTGTGAGACTGAGTTCTGTATTCTGGTGAGTTAATGGGGTTGCCTCCCAGCTTCTTATAAGACTCACAGTATAACTAAACATGATATATGAGCTTTTGCCTTTTAATTTATCAATCTCTTAAAGAGAATCCAGCTTTATTACAATTAGTATATGATCAAACTTCCATATTTGCCCTGGGAATAATGGACAAAGGGAAATACTCTTAATTCATGAATAAAAACTTTGCAGAAAATTAGACAGTGTTTAATTTTCGAAAACTTCCCTCTGTAGTCAGCAGATACCACCTACTGATATTTACATATACTAGGGAAATTTTAAAATTAGGAAATGCTGTTATCTCACATTATAAATTTCTAAATCCTAGGAAGAGATGCTTGGAATGCCTCTGAATATAGAGAAGTTCCATTTAAGGGCAAGTTTCCCCTTGTATATGTATCAAAATATTACCAATTGTAAACTGAGATTTAATTCTCAAATGTGTTCTACTTGTTCTAAAACAATCTGTCCACAAATATAAAACTATAAGTAATAAATTGTTATTTTCGCACAATGGGAATCTCTAATGTGAAAATGTATTCTATGAAAATAATTTGTTTAAATAAAACGTTGTATAATAAAAAATGGAGATATGGGTTTCATACCATTGTAAAGTAGAAAAATTATAGATCAAACCACCATAAATCAGGGATATCTGTATATGCCTTCTATTTATTTTTCTTGCCTTATTGCATTGAAAAAAAACCTTCCAGTATGACACTGAATAGGAGTAATGAGAGTGGATATCTTTGTCTTGTTCCCAATATTAGGCAAACATTCTTTCACCATGAAGTGGATGTTAACTGCAGATTTTCTTGAAGATGCCTTTTGTTAGGTTAAGGAATTACCATCTGTTCTTTGGTGACTGAGAGTTTTCATCATGAATGGATGTTGAATTTTATCCAATGATTCATCTTCATCTATTTGTTTGATCATACGGTTTTTCTTCTTTAAGTTGTTTATATGATGAATTACATTGACTTTTGAATGTTGAATCTACCTTGCATTCATAATATAACCTGGTCATGTTATATTATCCTAATTATGTATTGCTGGATTAGATATTGCTTATATTTTATTGATGATCTTGCATCTGTGTTCATGAGGAATGTTGATCTATAGGTTTCTTTACTCATAATGTCTCTGTCTGGTTTTATAATAGGGTAATATTGGCCTCATAGAATAAGTTGGAAAGAATGTCATGCTCTTCTATTTTCTAGAAGAGATTGTAAAGAATTGCTTTCTTTCTTAAATGTTTGGTAGAATTCACTAGTGAAACAATCTGGGCCTAAAATATTTTCTTTTCTTTTCTTTTTTTTTTTTTTTTTTTTTCTGAGACAAGGTCTGGCTCTATCACCCAGTCTGGAGTGCAGTGGCACAATCTCGGCTCACTTCAACCTCTGCCTGTCCAGCTCAAGCCATCCTCCCACCTCAGCCTCCCAACCAAGTAGCTGGGACTACAGGCACCCACCACCATCCCTGGCTAATTTTTGTATATTTTGTAGAGACAGGGTTTGCCATGTTGCCCAGGCTGGTCTTGAACTTGATCCACCTGCCTTAGCCCTGCCAAAGTTTTGGGATTACAGGAATGAGCCAACACACCCAGCCAAATTTTTTTTCTTTGAAAGGTCTTTTTAATGCAAATTCAATTTCAATTTCTTTAAAAGATAAGGGACTATTCATGTTATCTATTTCTTCTTGAAGGAATTTTGGTAATTTGTGTCTTCTGAGTATGTCATTTAATCTAAGTTGTTGAATTTACAGACTTGGAGTTGTTGATAATCCTCCCTTATTTTTCTTTTAATATCAGTGGAACCTATAGGTGACATTTCCTCTTTCATTCTAATGTTAGCCTATAGTTAGGCAAAATTAGCCTGCAGTCAAGTAATTTATGTCTTCTCTAAGGTTTTTCCTGGTCACTTTATGTTAAGAACTGTGAAGGGTTGGAGGTTTTACCCTACTTGCAAACTAAGAAATTAGGCTGCCAGTTTTGTAGATTCTGGTGGAAGACACATGACTCCTAAGTTAGAGACAAAGTTTAGTTTAGTGCTTACAGCGGTAGCAGCAGCCAGCCAGTGTGTCGAGATTTTTGCACCAGTTCCCTGGGCACACATTCCCACAGGTCAACACAAAGAGGTCTAGATGATACCTGAAACTGCAGTGGCTTGTACTGCAGGAAAGGAACACTAAACTTAGAGCACCAGAATCTTTTATATTGAGAGTAAGCTTTCCTTGCTCCAGAGTGAGACACTATCTCCATCTTCCAGGGATGTTTATAGACATTATTGGGGGGAAAAATAGTCCAGAACAAAGGGTAGTCAGTGTCTTACTCAAAAAACATGTAGAAAAGTGAGAGATCCATAAAGAGTTGTTTCCCAACACTCTGATTAGAAATTGATTGATTATATTGATCATTTCAAAGAACCAGCTTTCATTTGATTGCTATTCACTGATTTTCTCTATTTTTATGTTTACAATTTCATTGATTTCTGCTCTTAATTTTATTCTTTTCTTCCTTCTGTTTAATGTGGGTTTAGTTTATTCTCCTTTTTCTAGTTTCTTAAAGCAGAAGCTTAGATTATTTATTTGACATCTTTTTTCTTTTCTGATGAAAGCATTTAATGCTATAAATTTTACTCAGTACTATTTCAGCTACATGCCACAAATTTTTGATGTTTTATTTTTATTTTAATTCAGCTCAAAATATGGCGTAATTTCTATTAAGACTTTTTCTGTAACCACTGGGTTTTTTAAAAATGTGTTGATTAATTTTCAAATATTCATCAGTTTTCCAGAAAGCTTTGTTATTGGTTCCAAGTTTAATTCTGTTGTGATTGAAACTCTTTTTTAAAACTGTTATAATTTCAATTATTTTAAGTTTACTATTATTTATATCCCAGAATATAGTCTATCTTGGTAAATGTTCCATGTAAACCTTGAAAGAATATGTATTCTGCTATTGTTGGGTGGAGCATAAATGTCAATTCAGTGCTCACTTTAGCAGCATATATATTAAAATTGGAATGATATAAATGTCAATTCAGTCACGTTGGTTGAGAACGTTGCTCAAGTCTTCTGTATCCTTGCTCATTTTTTTCTACTTCTGTCAATTCTGAGAGAAAAATTTTTAAGTCTTCAAATATAGTTGTGGCTTTGTCTATTTCTTTTCTGTTCTATCAGTTTCTGATTCATGTATTTTGATGCTCTGTCATTAGACGTATACACATTTGGGATTGTTATGACTTCTTAGTCGTAGAAGAATTAGTGAATTGATTATTTTTTCATTATATAAGTGCCCCTCTCTTTATCTCTGATACTTTTCCTTGCTTTGAAGTCCATTTTGGTATTAATATGGTCCCTGTCATTTGTTTGGAATAACGCTTGCATGGTATATTTCTTCTATCCTTTCACTTTTTTTTTTTTTTTTTTTTTTTTGAGACAGAGTCTTGCTCTGTCGCCCAGGCTAGAGTGCAGTGGCGCGATTTCGGCTCACTGCAACCTCCGCCTCCCAGGTTCATGCCATTCTCCTGCCTCAGCCTCCCAAGTAGCTGGGACTACAGGTGCCTGCTACCATGCCTGGCTAATTTTTTGTATTTTTAGTAGAGACAGGGTTTCACCGTGTTAGCCAGGACGGTCTCGATCTCCTGACCTCGTGATCCGCCCACCTTGGCCTCCCAAAGTGCTGGGATTACAGGTGTGAGCCACCGCGCCCGGCCTATCCTTTCACTTTTAACCTATTTATGTCACTGTATATAAAATAGATATCTTGTATTCAATATATAGCCAGGTCTCTTTTTTATCCAATCTGAAAATTTCTTTTTTTAATTAGTGTCTTTAGGCCATTTACCTTTAATGTAATTATGGATGTGGTTGGATTTGAATTTGCCACTTTATTACTTGTTTTCTATTTATCCCTTCTGTCTTACATTAGTCTGTTTTTCCTTTCTCATATATTTCCAGATTATCTGGATATTTATACTCTCTCATTTTAATATACCTATTGGCATTTTTTGCTATATCTCCTTTTATTCTTTTTAGTGGATGCTCTATGGACAATATACCTACACAACATTTAGTTGTCCATTTAGTGTCAATATTAGCACTTCGAGTAAAAGGAATTAGACGTAAGCAGGAGACACAAAAGTCTCTTTAGCCTTGCCTTCTTTTAAGTTGTAGTTGCCATTTATAGTGTAACATTGAAACCTCCACTAATCGTATAATTTTTGCTTTCAATAATCATACATATAGATATATTTTTTAGAGACAGGATCTTGCTATTGCCCAGGCTGACCTTGAACTCCTGAGCTCAAGCGATCTTCACACCTCAGCCTCCTAAGTAGCTGGGATTAAAGGCTCATGCCACTGCACACGGCAGTCATACATTTTAAAGAACTTACTAGGAAAAAATATTCTTTTACATTTACCTAAACATGAGTTAGCTCTCCCTTTATTCTTAATGTTCTAACTTTATCTCTCTTACGATTTCCTTTCAGCTTGAAGAATTTCTTTTAGCATTTCTTTTAGAGCAGAAAATGTCTGATAGCAATGAATTTTCTTAGTTTTTTTCCCCTCTGAGGATATCTTTATTTCTCCATAATTCCTGAAATATATTTTCACTGATTGCAGAATTCTGGATTAATAGCTCTTTTCTTTAAGAACTTTAAAGATGTTGTTCCATTGTCTTCTAAGCTATGTAGGATTTTTAAAGATCTTTAAGAACTCTTTTTTTTTTTGTCTCCCTCTTTTGGTTTTTATAAGTTTGATTATATCTGTCTGATGTGATTTTCTTTGACTTTATAAGATAACCTTATGTGTTTCACCAAATTGGAAAGTTTTCAGCCATTATTTTTTCAAATAATTTTTCTTCACCAATTTTTTTCCTCCTAGGACTGCAATTACACAAATGTTTTATCTCAAAATACTGTCCCACAAGTCTCTGATGATCCGTTCGTTTTTAACAAATATTTTTCTTTCAGTTCTTTACTTTGGATGATTTCTATTCAACAATGTTCAAATTCACTGACTTTTCTTCACCATCTCATTTCTGCTATTGAGCCCATCCAGTGAATTTTTTTTTATTTCACACATTATCTTTTTTAGTTCTAAAATTTTCATTTGGCTCTTTTGATTATAATTCTATTTATCTACTGAAAACTCATTTTCAAAATTTCATTTATTTCAAATGTGTTCACTTTTGCTTCATTAAGTTTGGTTATAATAGCTGTTTTAAAGTCTGTCTAATAATTCCAACCCCTGGATAATCTTTGGGTTAGTATCTGTTGATTGTCTTTTTGCTTGAGGATTAGTCATGTTTTCCTGCCTTTTCATATGTTGAGCAGTTTTAGATTCTATCTCAGACATTTTTAATACATTTTATACTATGAAACTCTTAGTCTTATTAAAATTCTTTGGAGAATGTTGACTTTTTGTTATTGTTTTAGCAAGCAAACAGTATGGCCAGGTTCAGACTATAAATTGTCCTTCCTTCTTTGGTCAATTAGTTTAAATGTTAGTTGTTTTCAAATCTTTTGCCATGGTTTTTTGGGTCTATACTACGAACGTGCCTCTCAGAGGTTAGTCTCTGAATTGAGTGATTTATGTCATAGATCACTCCTCAATACCTTTGTTATCCAGCTTTGGACCTGTTTTGTGCCTTTAAAGCTCAATCTTGCAACATAAGATTCCAATATGACACTTCCTTCCCATCAAGTCTAACGAATTATATGGATGTTATAATACAGTCAAAAGACATGTTTTTCCATCACTGTTCCTTTGTGGCATTTGTTGTCACCTTCCTGTCATGTCAGCTTAAGTGATTTCTATTTAAATCACAGAACTCCGAAAATTGATTTTCTTCTTTCCATTGTCAAAAGAATTATTAAAGTTGTGTTTGTCCTTAATACTGAAAAAAAGCCAATACAGATGAAGGACACTCTTCACCATTAGGTGACTTTAACCCAATTTCCGTCTTAGTCTCAATGGATCTCTCTTGTTCAGAGAGCTTTCTTGCCTTTCCATCTCTTCCAAGGATAATAAATGGATGTATGCATGAAGGGCTGTTGAATTTTGTAGAGGGTCTTTTCTGCATCTATTGAGATAATCATGTGGTTTTTGTCTTTGGTTCTGTTATATGATGGATTACGTTTATTGATTTGTGTATGTTGAACCAGCCTTGCATCCCAGGGATGAAGCCAACTTGATCTTGGTGGATAAGCTTTTTGATGTGCTGGTGGATTCGGTTTGCCAGTATTTTATTGAGGATTTTTGCATCGATGTTCATCAGTGATATTGGTCTAAAATTCTCTTTTTTTGTTGTGTCTCTGCCAGGCTTTGGTATCAGGATGATGCTGGCCTCATAAAATGAGTTAGGGAGGATTCCCTCTTTTTCTATTGACTGGAATAGTTTCAGAAGGAATGGTACCAGCTCCTCTTTGTACCTCTGGTAGAATTCAGCTGTGAATCCATCTTGTCCTGGACTTTTTTTGGTTAGTAGGCTATTAACTATTGCCTCAATTTCAGAGCCTGTTATTGGTCTATTCAGGGATTCAACTTCTTCCTGGTTTAGTCTTGGGAGGGTGTATGTGTCCAGGAATTTATCCATTTCTTCTAGATTTTCTAGTTTATTTGCATAGAGGTGTTTATAGCATGCTCTGATGGTAGTTTGTATTTCTGTGGAATCAATGGTGATATCCCCTATATCATTTTTTACTGCATCTGTTTGATTCTCCTCTTCATGCTAAAAACTCTCAATAAACTAGGTATTGATAGAATGTATCTCAAAATAATAAGAGCTATTTATGACAAACCCACAGCCAATATCATACTGAATGGGCAAAAACTGGAAGCATTCTCTTTGAAAACTGGCACAAGACAGGGATGTCCTCTTTCACCACTCCTATTCAACATAGTGTTGGAAGTTCTGGCCAGGGCAATCAGGCAGGAGAAAGAAATAAAAGGTATTCAATTAGGAAAAGAGGAACTCAAATTGTCCCTGTTTGCAGATGACATGATTGTATATTTAGAAAACTCCATGATCTCAGCCCAAAATCTCCTTAAGCTGATAAGCAACTTCAGCAAAGTCTCAGGATACAAAATCAATGTGCAAAAATCACAAGCATCCCTATACACCAATAACAGACAAACAGAGAGCCAAATCATGAGTGAAGTCCCATTCACAATTGCTTCAAAGAGAATAAAATACCTAGGAATCCAACTTACAAGGGATGTGAAGGACCGCTTCAAGGAGAACTACAAACCACTGCTCAATGAAATAAAAGAGGACATAAACAAATGGAAGAACATTCCATGCTCATGGATAGGAAGAATCAACATCATGAAAATGGCCATACTGCCCAAGGTAATTTATAGATTTAATGCCATCCCTATCAAGCTACCAATGACTTTCTTCACAGAATTGGAAAAAACTATTTTAAAGTTCATATGGAACCAAAAAAGAGCCCACATTGCCAAGACAATCCTAAGTAAAAGGAACAAAGCTGGAGGCATCACGCTACCTGACTTCAAACTGTACTACAAGGCTACAGTAAACAAAACAGCATGGTACTGGTACCAAAACAGAGATATAGACCAATGGAACAGAACAGAGCCCTCAGAAATAATACCACACATCTACAACCATCTGATCTTTGACAAACCTGACAAAAACAAGAAATGGGGAAATGATTCCCTATTTAATAAATGGTGCTGGGAAAACTGGCTAGCCATATGTAGAAAGCTGAAACTGGATCCCTTCCTTATACCTTATACAAAAATTAATTCAAGATGGATTAAAGACTGAAATGTTAGACCTAAAACTGTAAAAACCCTAGAAGAAAACCTACGCAATACCAGTCAGGACATAGGCATGGGCAAGGACTTCATGTCTAAAACACCAAAAGCAATGGCAACACAAGCCAAAATTGACAAATGGGATCTAATCAAACTAAAGAGCTTCTGCACAGCAAAAGAAACTACCATCAGAGTGAACAGGCAACCTACAACATGGGAGAAAATTTTTGCAACCTACTCATCTGACAAAGGGCTAATATCCAGAATCTACAAAGAACTCAAACAAATTTACAAGAAAAAAACAACCCCATCAAAAAGTGGGCAAAGGATACAAACAGACACTTTTCAAAAAAAGATATTTATGCAGCCAACAGACACATGAAAAAATGCTCATCATCACTGGCCATCAGAGAAATGCAAACCAAAACCACAATGAGATACCATCTCATACCAGTTAGAATGGCGATCATTAAAAAGTCAGGAAACAACAGGTGCTGGAGAGGATGTGGAGAAATAGGAATGCTTTTACACTGTTAGTGGGAGTGTAAACTAGTTCAACTATTATGGAAGACAGTGTGGCAATTCCTGAAGGATCTAGAACTAGAAATCCCGTTTGACCCAGCCATCCCATTACTGGGTATATACCCAAAGGATTATAAATCATGCTGCTATAAAGACACATGCATAGGTATGTTTATTGAGGCACTATTCACAATAGCAAAGACTTGGAACCAACCCAAATGTCCATCAATGATAGACTGGATTAAGAAAATGTGGCACATATACACCATGGAATACTATGCAGCCATAAAAAGGATGAGTTCATGTCCTTTGTAGGGACACGGATGACGCTGGAAACCATCATTCTGAGCAAACTATCGCAAGGACAGGAAACCAAACACTGCATGTTCTCACTCATAGGTGGGAAATGAACAATAAGAACACTTGTACACAGGGCAGGGAACATCACACGGGGGGAGGGATAGCATTAGGAGATATACCTAATGTAAATGACGAGTTAACGGGTACAGCATATCCACATGGCACATGGGTACATATGTAACAAACCTGCACATTGTGCACATGTACCCTAGAACTTAAAGTATAATAAAAAATAAATAAATTAAATTAAATTAATGGATTTATGTTTTATTATTTCATCTACCAAGTATTTATCAAGTGTCTACTGTGTGTTAGAAGCTATTTTAGACATTGTTCAAGTTTTTTAAAGAACTGCCTGATGCTGAAATGAATAGGCTACCAGAGACTTACTTTTAAGATAATTTTTAAGAAAGTTACTTGTCTATTCAAGAATATTAGCTGGAGAATGGCTTGAGGTGAGGAATGGACTAGTCTCTTCTCACTGTCCTTTAGTTCAGTGACTTCTCAAGACAGAAATAACAAGGCAAGACCATCAAATGAACCCAAAGCATCTCTGAGAAAAAAAAATTTTTGTTTTTTTATTTTAAGTTCTGGGGTACATGTGCAAGATGTGCAGGTGTTTGTTACATACGTAAATGTATGCCATAGTGATTTGCTGCACCTATCAACTCATTACCTAGGCATTAAGCCCAGCATGCACTAGCTATTTTTCCTAATGCTCTTCCTCCCTCCGCCCTGCCTCCCACAGGCTCCAGTGTGTGTTGTTACCCTCCCTGTGTCTGTGTGTTCACATTGTTCAGCTCCCACATATAAGTAAGAAGATGCAGCGTTTGGTTCTCTGTTCCCGTGTTAGGTTGCCAATGATAATGACTTCCAGCTCCAACAATGTCCCTGCAAAGGACATGATCTCGTTCCTTTTTTTTTTTAATTACACTTTAAGTTCTAGGGTACATGTGCACAATGTGCAGGTTTGATACATAGGTATATATGTGCTATGTTGGTTTGCTGCACCCATCAACTCATCATTTACATTAGGTATTTCTCCTAATGCTCTCCCTCCCCCAGCCCCCCACCTCACAACAGGCCCTGGTGTCATGTTCCCCACCTTGTGTCCAAGTGATCTCATTGTTCAATTCCCACCTAGGAGTGAGAACATGCAATGTTTGGTTTTCTGTCCTTGTGATACTTTGCTGAGAATGATGGTTTCCAGCTTCATCCATGTCCCTACAAAGGACATGAACTCATCCTTTTTGTGGCTGCATAGTATTCCATGGTGTATATGTGCCACATTTTCTTAATCCAGTCTATCATTGATGGACATTTGGGTTGGTTCCAAGTCTTTGCTATTGTGAATAGTGCTGCAATAAACAAACATGTGCATGTGTCTTTATAGTAGCATGATTTATAATCCTTTGGGTATATACCCAGTAATGGGATTGCCGGGTCAAATGGTAATTCTAGTTCTAGATCCTTGAGAAAAATATGGAACACTTCATGAATTTGCATGTCATCCTTGCACAGGGGCCATGCTAATCTTCTATGTGTCATTCCAATTTTAGTATATGTGCTGCAGAAGCTAGCACAATCTCGTTCCTTTTTATGGCTGCACAGTATTCCATGGTGTATATGTACCACATTTTCTTTATGCAGTCTATCATTGATGGGCATTTGGGTTGATTCCATGTCTTTGCTATTGTGAATAGTGCTGCAATGAACATACGTGTGCATGTATCTTTATAATAGAATGATTTATATTCTTTTGGGTATATACCCCGTGATGGGATTGCTGGGTCAAATTATATTTCTGGTTCTAGGTCTTCGAGGAATCACCACACTGTCTTCCACAATGGTTGACTTAATTTACATTCCCACCAACAGTGTAAAAGTTTTCCTATTTCTCCACAGCCTTACCAGATCTGTTGTTTCTTAACTTTTTAATAATCGCCATTCTGACTGGCGTGAGATGGAATCTCATTGTGATTTTGGTTTGCACTTATCTAATGATCAGTGATGTTGAGCTTTTTTATATGTTTGTTAGTCACATAAATGTCTTCTTTTGAGAAGTATCCGTTCATGTCCTTTGCCCACTTTTTAATGGGGTTGTTTGGGTTTTTTCCTTATAAATTTGTTCAAGTTCCTTGTAGATTCTGGATATTAGAACTTTGTCAAAAAAAAAATTTTGTCAGATGGATAGGTTGCAAAAATTTTCTCCCATTCTGCAGGTTGTCTATTTGCTCTAATAATAATTTCTTCTGCTGTGCAGAAGCTCTTTAGTTTAATTAGATCCCATTTGTCAATTTTTACTTTTGTTGCAATTGCTTTTGATGTTTTTGTCATGAAATCTTTGCCCATGCCTATGTGCTGAATGATATTGCCTAGATTTTCTTCCAGGGTTTTTATAGTTTCGGGTTTTCAATTTAAGTCTTTAATCCATCTTGAGTTAATTTTTGTATCAGGCATAATAGCGGAGTCCAGTTTCAATTTTCTGCATATAGCTGGCCAGTTCTCCCAGCACCATGTATTAAATAGGGAATCATTTCCCCATTGCTTGTTTTTTGTCAGGTTTGTTGAAGATCATATGGCTGTAGATGAGCAGTCTTATTTCTGAGTACTCTATTCTGTTCCATTGGTCTATGTGTCTATTTTTGTACCAGTACCATGTTATTTTTTTACTGTTGCCGTGTAGTACAGTTTGAAGTTGGGTAGCATGATGTCTCCAGCTTTGTTCTTTTTGTTTAGAATTGTCTTTGCTATTCAGGCTCTTTTTTGGTTCTATATGAATTTTAAAATAGTTTTTTCTAATTCTGTGAAGAATGTCAGTGGTAGTTTAATGGGAATAGCATTGAATCTATAAATTACTTTGGGCACTATGGCCATTTTCACAATATTGATTTTTCTTATCCATGAGCATTGAATGTTTTTCCATTAAAATTTTAATAAGCTATTGTCTCTCAAATTGTAGCCCTTCCATACTGCTGCAATTATACCTGTTCCTACTTCTCATGCTTTCCCCCAGAAGCCCACAAGTTTTGAAGGGAAAATAAAAGCCATGATCTCTCAAAAGTACTATAAACTGATGACCAAATATCTCACCTGGCTGACTTTGGGACAATGTTCCACATTCAAACGGTTTCCATCTTCTTCTCACTGGTAAAGTCAATGGGAAAAAATATATAGTGAACTAACTGAGCTAGAAAAATAATTTTATTGTTCTATCAACAAATTCCTAATAAGTATGATTAGCATAAATACTTTCACATCAGTAGAATGAGGCTTCACTAATGAGATGAACACAATACACATCTGACATAATACCAATTGCTTTTAAATATATATACGTGTGTGTGTGTATATGTATATAATAAAAATTATTTTTAAAGGCAATATAATTAACTTGCATGATTCAACTGGAGTTTACTCCCATTTACTGGTTGTGTGATTTTCAGATAAATTATTTAACATTTTTGAGTCTCCTTTTTCTCAACTATAAAATTGCGACAATAGCTATTGTAGTTTGTTAGAATTTAATGCCTAATACAGTAGATACTCAATTAATGTTAGGTGAATGTGACTCCAAAGTCAATAAAACTTCTGAAAGGGAGTATATGCATCTGTTTGAAAAGCGACCTTGAGAAGAATTTATTCCAACAATTTATGTATTTTACAAATTGAATAAAGCGAAGGATTTCTTAAAACATTGTCACCTAAAGCAGAAGAACAAATCTTTCTTTTAAATAAGTGTTTTCCTGCCTTAATATTTAATTCAATTAGATTAGGCTGAATGTTTTTGGAAAGACTTGAATATAATAATGCATAAAATTTGTCTACATTTGGCCACAAGCTTTTGCTGACACTTAATGAAATCTTTTTAATTACTCCAGCAGCCCTTGTGTTGGCTGCTGTGCTGGGGTCATTGGAAAACTCGACCCTGTGGTACTTGGGATACAAGAACATCTTCTGCTGATTGAAGCCTATACCCTGTGGAAATGTTTTAATGTGGTCCTTGAAGCGTGTCCTAAGAAATACTGTCAACACATATTCTTCCTTGTCAGGCCTTTACTTGGTCAGGAATACTCAAGAGCTCTGTCTTTTTGCCTGTAGTTTACCACGTTGTCTTCCACTTGTTTTCAAATCTAGTTTAGCTGTGTTCAGTAAAGCAGAGTTAGATGAATTAGATGACATCATCAACCCTTATCTCCCAGAGAAAATTTCCCATCAGATAAATCACTGAACCAGCTACCATGTTCTGACACATAGAAGCCACATCCCTGCCACCTGATCATTCACTTGCAGCAAAACATTTTCTTAACACAGGGAACAAAGAGGCATGCCCAATGGGCCATATGAAAAGCTGGGGTTGATCACAAACCCCCGGTATGAAGAATTTCAAAAGAAGAAGGAATGGGAAAGAATAAAAGGATAACTTATTCATAATTCACAGTATCACAGGTGATTTTTTTAAAACAAGCAGGCCAGGCACAGTGGCTCACACCTGCTATCTCAGCACTAGGGGAGGCTGAGGTGGGAGGATTGCTTAAGCCCAGGAGTTTGAGACCAGTCTGGGCAACATGGTGAGATCCTGTCTCTA
This sequence comes from Gorilla gorilla gorilla, assembly GCF_029281585.2. NCBI lineage: Eukaryota > Metazoa > Chordata > Mammalia > Primates > Hominidae > Gorilla > Gorilla gorilla. Next base: position 180,811,491 of record NC_086017.1, read on the forward strand.
AAAAAAATTTTTTTAATGTTGACCAGGCATGTTGGTGTGCACATGTGGTCCCAGCTACTCAGGAGGCTGAGGTGGGAGGATCACTTGGGCCCAGGAGTTTGAGGCTACAGTGAGCCGTGATTGTGCCACTGCACTCCAGCCTGAGCAACTGGGTGAGACTCAGTCTCAAAAAATTAATTAATTAATTAATTAATTAATTAACAAACAGAAGACTGTTGGACTCTACTGTTTAATATAAACTAAAAGATAGGACATAATCCTGAAGACTCCATAGCTAATTAAAAAACAACTCCTAAAAAATAACATACGAGCAAATATAGATTACTTTGGGTTTGGCGATGACTTTTTCAGATAGAACACCAAAGGAATAAGCCATGAAAGAAAGGATTGATAAACTGGACTTCATTAAAATTAAAATGTTCTGCCCTGGGAAAAACGCTGTCAAGAGAATGTAAAGACAAACCACAGACTGGAAGAAAATATTTGCAAAAGATCTATCTGATAAAGGACTGTTATCCAAAATATACAAAGAACTCTTAAAACTCAACAATAAGAAAACAACACAATTAAAAATGGGCCAAAGACCTTAATAGACACTTCATCAAAGGAGATCTATAGATGTCAAATAAGCATATGGAAAGATACTCTACATCATATGTCATTAGGGAAATCCAAATAAAAGCAACAATGAGATACCACTATATACCTATTAGAATGGTCAAAATGTAGACACTGACAACAGCAAATGCTGTTGAGGATGTACAGGAATAGAAACTCTTATTTATTGCTGGTGGAAATACAAAACAGTACAGCTACATTGGAACACAGTTTGACAGTTTCTTGCAGAACTAAATATACTCTTACAATATTATCCAGCAATCACCCTTCTTGGTATTTTTCCAAAGGAACTGAAAATACATAGCTACACAAAAACCTGCACGTGGGTGATTATAGCAGCTTTACTCCTAATTGCCAAAACTTAAAAGCAACCAACCAACCAAGCAACTTACGTATTTACCTTTCAGTAAGTAAATACGTAAGTAAATTGCAGTGCATCCAGATAATGGAGCATTATTTGGTGCTAAAAAGAAATGAGCTATCAAGCCATGAAAAAGAATGGAGAAAACTTAAACGGATATTATTCAGTGATAGAAGCCAATCTGAAAAGGGTACACATGTATGATTCCAACTATACAACATTTAGGAAAAATCAAAACTACAGAGACAGGAAAAAAATCAGTGGTTGTCAGGGATTAGGGAGGGAGGAAAGGATGGATTGACAGAGCACAGAGAATCTTTAGGGTAGTAACACTACTCTGTGTGATATTATAACTGGTGGGTACATGTCATTATACATTTGTCCAAACCTGTAAAATGTACAACACCAAGAGGGAATCCTAATGTAAACTATGGACTTTGGGTGATAATGATGTGTCAATGTAAGTTCATCAATTCTAACAAATGTACGACTTCGGTGAAGAATGTTCATAATGGGAGAGGCTATGCTTGCGTGGGGACAGAGAGTATGTGGGAAATCTCTGTACCTTTCTCTGAATTTTACTATAAACACAAAACTGCTCTAAAAAATTTAAGTATATTAAGCAATCCACACTGCTATATATAAACATGTTTATATACTGATTAACTGGGGTGAATAGATCTTGACAAACATAAGAAATCGCCATATCCAAAGACACTGGACGTTCCCCCAGGTGTGTTGTTATTGTTATTTACTTGTTTGTTTCATTTTTTATTTTTATGGGTACATAGTAGGTATATTATTTATGGGGTACATAAGATATTTTGATAAAGGCATATAGTGTATAATAACCACATCAAGGTAAATGGAATATTCATCGCCTCAAGCATTTATCATTTCTTTGTGTTATAAACATTCCAATTATACTTTTAGATATTTTTAAACAATAAAATATTGTTGATTAAAACCATCCTATTGTGCTATCAAATATTAGATCCCATTCATTCTACCTACCTATATTTTTGTACCCATTAACCATCAACATTCCTCCCTCCCCACTGTGCTTTCCAATCCCTGGTAACATTCATTTCACTTTCTATGTCCATGAGTTCAATTGTTTTAATTTTTGGCTCCCACAAATGAGTGAGAACACGTGACGGTTGTCTTACTGCACCTGGTTTATTTCATTTAACATAATGTCCTCCAGTTCTATCTATGTTGTTGCAAATGACAGAATTTCATTCCTTTTATATCTGAATAGTACTCCATTGTGTACCACATTTTGCTTATCCATTTGTCTGTTGATGGACATTGGGTTGATTCTAAATATTGGCTATTGTGAATAGTGCTGCAATAAACACAGGAGTGCAGATATCTCTTCGCTATACTGATTTTCTTTCTTTGGGGTTTATGCCTAGCAGTGAGATTGCTGGATCATATGGTAGTTCTATTTTTAGTTTTTGAGGAACCTCCATACTATTCTCTATAGTGGCTGTACAAATGTGCATTCCCACCAACAGTGTATAAACTTTCCCTTTCCTCCTCATCCTACCCAGCATTTGTTATTGCCCATCTTTTAAAGAAAAATCATTTTAACTTGGTTGAGATTATATCTCATTGTAGTTTTGATTCGCATTTCTCTGATGATCAATGATATTGAGCACCTTTTCATATATCTGTTTGCCATATGTCTTCTTTTGAGAAATGTCTATTCCAATCTTTAGTCCATTTTGATTGGATTATTAGATTTTTTCCTATTGAGTTGTTTGAGCTCTTTATATAGTCTAGTTATTTATCCCTTGTCAGATAAATAGTTTGCAAATATTTTCTCCCATTCTGTGTGGGTTGTCTCTTCACTTTGTTGATTGTTTCCTTTGTTATGCAGAAAGTTTTTAACTTGATATGATCCCATTTGTCCATTTTTGCTTTGGTTACCTGTGCTTACAGGCTATGGCTCAAGAAATCTTTGCCCAGACCAATATCCTGGGGATTTTCCCCCAATGTTTTCTATTAGCAGTTTTATAGTTTGAGATTTAAGTATTTCATCCATTTCGATTTAATTTTTATATATGGCAAGAGATGGGGTCTAGTTTTTTCTTAGCACCATTTATTGAAGAGACTATCATTTCCCCAATGTATGTTCTTGGCACCTTTATTGAAAATTAGTTCACTGTAGTAGTAAAGATTTATTTCTGAGTTCTTTATTTTGTTCCACTAGCCTATATGTCTGTTTTTATACCAGTATCATGCTGTTTTGGTTACTACAGCTTTGTAGTATGATTTGAAGTCAGGTATTACGATTCCTCTGGTTTCATTCTTTTTGCTTAGGATAGCTTTGGCTATTCTGGGTCTTTTGTGGTTCCATATAAATTTCAGAATTTTTTTTTCTATTTCTGTGAAGAACATCATTTGTATTTTGATGGAGTTTACATTGAATCTGTAGATTGCTTTGGGCAGTATGGACATTTTAACAATACTGATTCTGCCAATATGTGAACATGGAATATCTTTCCATGCTTTTGTGTCTCTCTTCAATTTCTTGCATCAGTGTTTTACAGTTTTCATTGCAGAGATCTTTCTCTTCTTTGGATAAAGTTATTCCTAGGTATTTTGGTTATAGCTATACATGGGATTAATTTCTTAATTTCTTTTGCAGTGTTTGCTTTTGGCATATGAAAATGCTACTAATTTTTGTATGTTGATTTTGTGTCTTGCAAATTTACTCAATTAATTTATCCATTCTAATAGTTTCCTTGTGGAGTCTTTAAGTTTTTCCAAGTGTAAGTTCATATTATCTGCAAACAAGGATAATTTGATTTCTTCCTTTCCAATTTGGATGCCCTTTATATCTTCTTTATATCTTTCTCCTGTCTGATTGCTCTAGCTAGGACCTCCGGTACCATGTTAAATAACAGTGGTAAAATTGGGCATCCTTGTGTTGTTCCAGATCTTAGAAGAAAGGCTTTCAGCTTTTCCCCTTTCAGTATGACACTAGCTATGATTCTGTCATATATGGTTTTTATTATGTTAAGGTATGTTCCTTCTATCCTCAGTTTTTGAGGGTTTTTATTATGAAGGGATGTTGATTTTATCAAATGTTTTTTCAGCATTAACTGAAATGATCATATGATTTTTGTCCTTCATTCTGTTGATAGGATGTATCATGTTGAATAATTTGTGTATGTTGAACCATCTTTGCATTCTTGGGATAAATCCCACTTGGTCATGATGAATGATCTTTCTAATGTGTTGTTAAATTCAGTTTGGTAGTATTTTGTTGAAGATTTTTGCATCAGTGTTTGAATATTGGCCTGTAGTTTTCTTTTTTGATGTTCCTAGTTTTGGTATCAAGGTAATACTGGCCTCATAGAATAAGTTTGAAAGTATTCCCTCTTCCTCTATTTTTCAGAATAGTTTCAGTAGTATTGCTATTAGTTCTTCTTTAAATGATTGGTAAAATTCAGCGCTGAAGCCATTGGGTCCTGGGCTTTTCTTTGCTGCAAGACCGTTTGTTATGGCTTTGATCTCATCTCTTGTTATTGGTCTATTGAGGTTTTGGATTTCTTCATACTTTAATCTTGGTAGGTTTTATGTGTCTAGGAGTATATCTGTTTCTACTAGGTTTTCCAATTTACTGGCATGTAGTTTCTCATAGTAGTCTTTAATGTTCCTTTTAATTTCTCAGTGTGAATTGTGATGTCTCCTTTTACATCTCTAATTTTATTTACTTGGGCCTTCTCTCTTCTTATCTTTGTTAGTCTGACTAAAGGTTTGTCAATCTTGCTTGTTTGTTTGTTTGTTTGTTTAACAGGGGCTTATTCTGTTGCCCAGGCTGGAGGGCAGTGGTGCAATCATAGCTCACAGCAGGCTTGATCTTCCAGGTTCAAACCATCCTCCCACCTTAGTCTCCCAAGTAGCTGAGACTACGAGTCTGCACCACTTTGCCTGGCTATTTTCTCTTTTATTATTCTTAGTAGAAACAGGTCTTGCTATGTTGCCCAGGCTGGTCTCAAACTCCTGGGCTCAAGCAATCCTCCCATCTCAGCCTCCCAAAGTGCTGGGATTATAGGAATAAGTCACCACCCCGGCCTTGTTTATCTTTTCAAAAAAACTGCTTTTTCTTTCATTGATCTTTTGTATTTTTGTTTTTGCAAAATGTTTATTCCCACTCTGATCTTTATTATTTGCTTTATTTTACTAATTTTGGGTTTGGTTTGCTCTTGCTCTTCTAGTTCTTTATGATGCACCACTAGGTTATTTGTTTAAATTTTTTTCTACTTTTTTGATGTAGGCACTTATTGTTATAAATTTTTCTCTTAGTACTGCTTTCACTGTATCCCATAGGTTTTGGTATGTTGTGTCTTCATTTTAATTTGTTTCAATACATTTTTAAAATTTCCCTCTTAATTTTTTCATTGACCCAATAATCATTTAGGAGCATGTTGTTTAATTTCCATGGGCTTTGTATTTTCCTAAGTCCCTCTTGTTACCAATTTCTAGTTTTATTCCATCGTGGTCAGAGAAGATACTTTATGATTTCAATTTTGTTGAAATTTTTAAGGCTTGTTTTGTGACCTAATATAGAATCTATCCTTGAGAATGATTCATTTGCTGAGAAAAATAATGTGTATTCTACAGCCATTAGAAATGTTCTGTAAATATTTATTAGGTCCCTTTGTTCTATACTGAATATTAAGTCTAATATTTCTTTGTTGATTTTCTATACGGATGATCTGTCCAATGCTGAAAGTGGGTGTTGAAGTCTCCAGTTATTATTGTTTTGGGGCCCATCTCTTCCTTTAGTTCTAATAATATTTATTTTATATAACTGAGTGCTCCAGTGTTGGCTGCATATATAATTGTTATATTTTCTTCCTGAATTGATCCCTTTTCCTTATATAATGACCTTCTTTGTCTCTTTTTATGTTTTTTGTCTTGAACTCTATTTTATCTTACATAAGAATAGGCACTCTTGCTCTTTTTGTTTCCCATTTGCATGGAATATTTTTTCCATCCCTTTATTGCCAGTCTATGTGTGTCTTTATAGGTGATGTGTGTTTCTTGTAGGCAATAGGTAGTTGGGGCTGGTTTTTTTATCCATTTAGTCAGTCTATGTCTTGATTAGAGAGTTTAGTCCATTTACATTAAATGTTTTCATTGATAAATAAGGATTTACTCCTGCCATTTTATAATTGATTTTCTGGTTGTATTGTGGTATTTTCTTCCCTTCTGTCTTCTTTTTTGGGAAAGTGATTTTCTCTGGTTGTATGTTTTAATTTCTTGCTTTACATTTTTTAGGTGACATTGTAGGTTGTTTTCCTTTAAGGTTATCATGATGCTTGCAAATGACATCTTATAACTCATTATTTTAAACTAATGACAACTTAACACTGATTCATAAACAAACTAGAAAAAAGCAGAGAAAACTAATAAAAAACACTTTAACTAATACTTTAACTCCCCCCCAACTTTTCAACATTTTTGGTCTCTATTTTTATCTTATTATACTGTCTATGTCTTGAAAAATTGTTGTACTTATTATTTTTGATAGGTTTATATTTTGGTCTTCCTACTCAAGATATTAGTAGTTTACACACCATAATTAAAGTGTTATAATATTCTATATGTGTACATGTACTTACTATTGTCGGTGAGTGTTGCACCTTCACATGATTTCTTCTTGCTCATAAATGTCCTTTTCTTTCAGCATTTGTTGTAATACGGGTCTAGTGTTAATGAAATCCCTCAGCTTTTGTACGTCTGGAAAAGTCTTTATTTCTCCTTCATATTTGAAAGATATTTTCACTGGATATACAATTCTTTTGTGGTTTTTTTTTCCCCTCAGAACTTTAACTATGTCAAACCACTCACTTCCAACCTATAAGCTTTCCACTGAGAAGTCTGCTGCCAGACATATTGAAGCTCCTTTGTATGTTTCTATTTGGTTGGTTGGTTGGATTTTTTGAGACAAGTTCTCACTTTGTCACCCAGGCTGGAGTGCAATGGCACAATTACAATTCACTGCAGCCTCAATCACCTGGGCTCAAGCAATCCTCTTACCTCAGCCTCCCAAGTAGCTAGGACTATAGGCACACACCACCATGCCATGCCTGGCTAATTTAGAGATATGTGGGCTTTCACTGTGTTACCCAGGCTGGTCTCAAAATTCTGGGCTCAAGTATTCCTCCTGCCTCAGCCTTCCAAAGTGCTAGGATTACAGATGTGAGACACCATGCTGGCCTCCTTTGTATGTTATTTGTTTCTTTTCTCTTGCTGCTTTTAGAATCCTTTCTTTATCTTTGGCTTTTGGGAGATTGATTATTAAATGTCTTGAGGTAGTCTTATTTGGGCTAAATCTGCTTGGTGCTCTACAACCCTCTTGTACTTGCATATTGATATCTTTCTCTAGGTTTGGGAAGTTCTCTGTTATTGTCCCTTTGAATAAACTTCCTACCCTATGTCTCTCTCTGCCTCCTCTTTAAGGCCAATAGCTCTTAGATTTGCACTTTTGAGGCTATTTTCTAGTTATTGTAGGCACGCTTCATTCCTTTTTATTTTTTTCTCTTTTGTCTCCTCTGACTGTGTATTTTCATATAGCCTGTCTTCAAGCTCACTAATTCTCTCTTCTGCTTGATCAGTTCTTCTGTTAAAGGACTCTGGTACATTCTTTAGTATATCAATTGCATTTTTCAGCTCCAGAAGGAGCAGGAAATGTAAAAAGGACCTTATCTTGCAACTTGGGCAACAGCTCAGCCACAGTAAAATAAAGCAACAAGTAGATTCCTGACGTTTCTGACTACAGGCTCTAGCTCCCAGACAGTATTTCTAGACCCACCCTAGGCCAGAAGGGAGTCCCCCACCCTGAAGGGAAAGACACAAGCCTGGCTGAGTTCACCACCTGCTGACTAAAGAGTCCTTGGTCCTTGAGTAAACATCAATGGTAGTCATGCAATAGTTGCTACAGGCCTTAGGCAAGCCCTGAGCTGGCTTCAGGTCCAAGAAAGACGGCTACAAATAAGCACAGACAGTGAAGACTACAATAAATTCCTAACTCTTCAATGCCCAGACACCAAAGAACATCTGCTAGCATCAGCACCACCCAGGAAAACATGACCTCACCAAATGAACTAAATAAGCCACCAGAGACCAGTCCTGGAGAAACAGAGATATGTGACCTTTCAGACAGAGAACCAAAATAGCTGTGTTTGGGAAACTCAAAAAAATTTAAGACAACACAGGGAAGGAATTCAGAATTCTGTCAGATAAATTTAACAAACAGATTGAAATAATCAAAAAGAATCGAGCAGAAATTCTGGAGCTGACAAATGCAATTGGCATACTGAAGAATGCACCAGAGTCCTTTAACAGCAGAATTGATCAAGTAGAAGAAAGAAGTAGTGAGCCTGAAGGCAGGCTATTTGAAAATACAGTCACAGAAAACAAAAGAAAAAAGAATTAAAAACAACGAAGCATGCTTACGGGATCTAGAAAATAGCCTCAAAAGGGCAAATCTAAGAGTTATTGGCCTTAAAGAGGAGGTAGAGAGATAGGGATAGAAAGTTTATTCCAAGGGATAATAACAAAGAACTTCCCAAACCTAGAGAAAGATACCAATATCCAAGTACAAGAAAATTTAGAACACTAAACAGATTTAGCTCAAATAAGTCTACCTCAAGGCATTTAATAATCAAACTCCCAAAGGTTCAAGGATAAAGAAAGTATCCAAAAGCAGCAAGAAAAAAGAAGCAAATAACATACAAGGGAGCTCCAATATGTCTGGCAGCAGATTTTTCAGTGGGAACCTTACAGACCAGGAGAGAGTGGCATCACATATTTAAAATGCTGGTGGGAAAACACCTTTAACCCTAGAATAGTATATTCAGTGAAAATATCCTTCAAACATGAAGGAGAAATGAAGACTTTCCTAGACAAACAAAAGCTGAGGGATTTCATGCATACCAGACCTGTCCTATAAGAAATGCTAAAGGAAGTACTTCAATCAGAAAGAAAAGGACATTAATGAGCAATAAATAATCACCTGAAGGTACAAAATTTACTGGTAATAGTAAGTATACAGAAAAACACAGAATATTATAACACTGTAATTGTGGTGTGTAGACTATTCTTTTCCTAAGTAGAAAGTTTACACTGAACAGGCCGGGCATGGTGGCGCATGCCTGTAATCCCAGCACTTTGGGATGCGGAGGCAGACAGATCATGAGGTCAAGAGATGGAGACCATCCTGGCCAACATGGCCAAAGCAATCTACAGATTCAATGTAAACTCCATCAAAATACCAATGATGTTCTTCACAGAAATAGAAAAAACAATTCTGAAATTTATACAGAACCACAAAACACCCAGAATAGCCAAAGCCATCCTAAGCAAAAAGAACAAAACCAGAGGAATCAGAGAGTATAAATATTCAAATAATCTGGAAAAATATGAGAAAGGAAAAACAGACTTTGTTTACTGTAGCCTTGTAGTATAGTTTGAAGTCAGGTAGTGTGATGCCTCCAGCTTTGTTCCTTTTACTTAGGATTGTCTTGGCAAGGTGGGCTCTTTTTGGGTTCCATATGAACTTTAAAAAAGTGTTTTCCAATTCTGTGAAGAAAGTCATTGGCAGCTTGATGGGGATGGCATTGAATCTATAAATTACCTTGGGCAGTATGGCCATGTTCACGATATTGATTCTTCCTATCCATGAGCATGGAATGTTCTTCCATTTGTTTGTGCCCTCTTTTATTTCATTGAGCAATGGTTTGTAGTTCTCCTTGAAGAGGTCCTTCACATCCCTTGTAAGTTGGATTCCTAGGTATTTTATTATCTTGATAGCAAGTGTGAATGGGAGTTCACTCATGATTTGTCTCTCTGTCCGTTATTGGTGTATAGGGATGCTTGTGATTTTTGCACATTGATTTTGTATCCTGAGACTTTGCTGAAGTTGCTTATCAGCTTAAGGAGATTTAGGGCTGAGATGATGGGGTTTTCTAAATATACAATCGTGTCATCTGCAAACAGGGACAATTTGAGTTCCTCTTTTCCTAATTGAGTACCCTTTATTTCTTTCTCCTGTCTGATTGCCCTTGCCAGAACTTCCAACACTATGTTGAATAGGAGTGGTGAGAGAGGGCATCCCTGTCTTGTGCCAGTTTTCAAAGAGAATGCTTCCAGTTTTTGCCCATTCAGTATGATATTGGCTGTGGGTTTGTCATAAATAGCTCTTATTATTTTGAGGTACGTTCCATTGATACCTAATTTATTGAGAGTTTTTAGCATGAAGAGGAGAATCAAATAGATGCAATAAAAAATGATAAAGGGGATATCACCACTGATCCCACAGAAATACAAACTACCATCAGAGCATACTATAAACACCTCTATGCAAATAAACTAGAAAATCTAGAAGAAATGGATAAATTCCTGGACACATACACCCTCCCAAGACTAAACCAGGAAGAAGTTGAATCCCTGAATAGACCAATAACAGGCTCTGAAATTGAGGCAATAATTAATAGCCTACCAACCAAAAAGGTCCAGGACCAGATGGATTCACAGCCAAATTCTACCAGAGGTACAAAGACGAGCTGGTACCATTCCTTCTGAAACTATTCCAATCAACAGAAAAAGAGGGAATCCTCCCTAACTCATTTTATGAGGCCAGCATCATCCTGATACCAAAGCCTGGCAGAGACACAACAAAAAAAGAGAATTTTAGACCAATATCCCTGATGAACATTGATGTAAAAATCCTCAATAAAATACTGGCAAACCGAATCCACCAGCACATCAAAAAGCTTATCCACCAAGATCAAGTTGGCTTCATCCCTGGGATGCAAGGCTGGTTCAACATATGCAAATCAATAAACGTAATCCATCATATAAACAGAACCAAAGACAAAAACCACATGATTATCTCCATAGATGCAGAAAAGGCCTTCGACAAAATTCAACGGCCCTTCATGCTAAAACCTCTCAATAAACTAGGTATTGATGGAACGTATCTCAAAATAATAAGAGCTGTTTATGACAAACCCACAGCCAATATCATACTGAATGGGCAAAAACTGGAAGCATTCCTTTGGAAAACTTGCACAAGAGAGGGATCCCCTCTCTCCCCACTCCTATTCAACATAGCGTTGGAAGTTCTGGCCAGGGCAATCAGGCAAGACAAAGAAATAAAGGGAAATTATTAGGAAAAAATCAATTAGGAAAAGAGGAAGTCAAATTGCCCCTGTTTGCAGGTGACATGATTGTATATTTAGAAAAACCCCATCGTCTCAGCCCAAAATCTCCTTAAGCTGATAAGCAACTTCAGCAAAGTCTCAGGATACAAAATCAATGTGCAAAAATCACAAGCATCCCTATACACCAATAACAGACAAACAGAGAGCCAAATCATGAGTGAAGTCCCATTCACAATTGCTCTCAAGATAATAAAATACCTAGGAATCCAACTTACAAGGGATGTGAAGGACCTCTTCAAGGAGAACTACAAACCACTGCTCAACGAAATAAAAGACAACACAAACAAATGGAAGAACATTCCATGCTCATGGATAGGAAGAATCAATATTGTGAAAATGGCCATACTGCCCAAGGTAATTTATAGATTCAATGCCATCCCCATCAAGCTACCAATGACTTTCTTCACAGAATTGGAAAACACTATTTTAAAGTTCATATGGAACCAAAAAAGAGCCCACATTGCCAAGACAATCCTAAGCAAAAAGAACAAAGCTGGAGGCATCACGCTGCCTGACTTCAAACTATACTACCAGGTTACAGTAACCAAAACAGCATAGTACTGGTGGCAAAGCAGATATATAGACAAATGGAACAGAATAGAGGACTCAGAAATAACACCACACATCTACAACCAACTGATCTTTGACAAACTTGACAAAAAGAAGAAATAGGGGAAGGATTCCCTATTTAATCAATGGTGCTGGGAAAACTGGCTAGCCATAGGTAGAAGCTGAATTTGGATCCCTTACTTACACCTTATACAAAAATTAATTCAAGATGGATTAAAGACTTAAATGTTAGACCTAAAACCATAAAAACCCAAGAAGAAAACCTAGGCAATACCATTCAGGACATAGGCATGGGCAAGGACTTCATGTCTAAAACACCAAAAGCAATGGCAACAAAAGACAAAATTGACAAACTGAATCTAATTAAACTAAGGAGCTTCTGCACAGCAAAAGAAACTACGATCAGAGTGAACAGGCAACCTACAGAATGGGAGAAAATTTTTGCAATCTATCCATCTGACAAAGGGCTAAAATCAAGAATCTACAAAGAACTTAAATTTACAAGAAAAAATCAAACAACCCCATCAAAAAGTGGGTGAAGGATATGAACAGACACTTTTCAAAAGAAGACATTTATGCAGCCAACAGACACATGAAAAAATGCTCATCATCACTGGCCATCAGAGAAATGCAAATCAAAACCACAGTGAGATACCATCTCATACCAGTTAGAATGGTGATCATTAAAAAGTCAGGAAACAACAGGTGCTGGAGAGGATGTGGAGAAATAGGAATGCTTTTACATTGCTGGTGGGAGTGTAAACTAGTTCAATCATTGTGGAAGACAGTGTGGCAATTCCTCAAGGATCTAGAACTAGAAATCCCATTTGACCCAGCCATCCCATTACTGAGTATATACCCAAAGGATTATAAATCATGCTGCTATAAAGACACATGCACACATATGTTTATTGCGGCACTATTCACAATAGCAAAGACTTGGAACGAACCCAAATGTCCATCAATGATAGACTGGATTAAGAAAATGTGGCACATATGCACCACGGAATACTATGCAGCCATAAAAAGGATGAGTTCATGTCCTTTGTAGGGACATGGATGAAGTTGGAAACCATCATTCTGAGCAGACTTTCACAAGGACAGAAAACCAAACACCGCATGTTCTCATTCATAGGTGGGAATTGAACAATGAGAACACTTAGACACATGGTGGGGAACATCACACACAGGGGCCTGAGTGGGGTGGGGGGATGGGGGAGGGATATCATCAGGAGATATACCTAATGCAAATGACGAGCTAATGGGTGCAGCACACCAACATGGCACATGTATACATATGTAACAAACCTGCATGTTGTGCACATGTACCCTAGAACTTAAAGTATAATAAAAATAAATTTAAAAATAAAATAAAAGTATTAGAACTGATAAACTCAGTAAAGTTGCAGGGTACAAATCAACATACAAAACCTATATGCCAATAGTGAACAATGTGAAAAGGATATTTTAAAAAGTAATCCCATTTACAGTAGCCACACATAAAATTAAATACCTAGAAATTAACCAAAGAAGTGAACAATCTCTACAATGAAAACTACAAAACACTGCTGAAAGAAATTGAAGAGGACACCAAAAAATGGAAAATGTTCCATATTCATGGATTGGAAGAATCAATATTGTTAAAATGTCCATGCTACCCAAAGCAACCTACAGATTCAATGCAATTCCTAGCAAAATACCAATGACATTCTTCAAAGAAATAGAAAAATAATCCAAAAATTTATATGCCACCACAAAAGACCCACAATAACCAAAGCTACCCTAAGCAAAAAGAACAAAACTGGAGGAATCATATTGCCTGACTTCAAATTATACTACAAAGCTATAGTAAACGAAACAGCATGGTTCTAGCATAAAAATAGACACATAGGTCAATGGAACAGAATAGAGAACCCAAAAATGAAGCCATACTTCTGCAGTAAACTCATTTTCAACAAAGGTGCCAAGAACATACAATGGCAAAAAGACAATCTCTTCAATAAATGGTGCTGGAAAAACTGGATATCCATACACAGAAGAATGAAACTAGACTCCTATCTCTTGCCATATACAAAAATCAAATCAAAATGGATTAAATACTTAAATCTTAAGTCTCAAACCACAAACTATTAAACTATTACAAGGAAATACTGGAGAAAATCTCCAGGACAATGGTCTGAGCAAAAATCTCTTGAGCAATGCCCCGCAAGCACAAGCAACCAAAGCAAAAATGGACAAATAGGATCAATTCAAGGTAGAAAGCACGGAAAAGGAAACAATCAACAAAGTGAAGAGACAACCCACAGAATGGGAGAAAATATTTGCAAACTACCCATCTGATAAGAGATTAATAGAAAATATCTAATAATCTGATCTAAAAAATGGGCAAAAGATTGGAACAGACATTTCTCAAAAGAAGACATACAATGAAGGCATATGAAAAGGTGCTCAAAATCATTGATCCTCAGAGAAATGCAAATCAAAACTACAATGAGATACCATCTCGCTCCAGTTAAAATGGCTTTTCTCCAAAAGACAGGCAATAACAAATGCTGGAGTGGATGTGCAGGAAAGGAAATGCTTGTACACTGTTGGTAAGAATGTAAATTAGTACAATCCCTATGGAGAACAGTTTGGACATCCCTCAAAAAACTAAAAAGTGAGCTATCATATGGTCCAGCAATCCCACTGCTAGATATATACCCAAAAGAAGGGAAATCAGTATATGGAAGAGATACCTGCACTGCCATGTTTATTGCAGCACTGTTTACAATAGCTAAGATTTGAAAGCAACCTAAGTGTCTATCGGCAGATCAATGGATAAAGAAGAAGTGGAACATATATAAAAAGGAGTACTATTTAGCCATAAAAAAGAATGAGATTCAGTTATTTGTAACAACATGGATAGAACCAGAGATCATTATGCTAAGTGAAATAAGCCTGGCACAGAAAGACAAATATCACATGTTCTCACTTATTTGTGGTATATAAAAATCGAAACAATTGAACTCATGGACATAAGTAGAAGGATAGTTGACAGATGCTGAGAAAGGTAGTGGGAAGGTAGTGGGGGCAGGGGGAGGTGGGGTACAAAAAAAATAGAAAGAATGAATAAGACCTACTATTTTGATTCTGCTGAGAGAAAAGAGAAAAATTAAGAAAGAAAAAAAAAGGCCTACTATTTGATAGCACAACAGAGTGACTATAGTCAATAATAACTTAATTGTATACTTTAAAATAAAAAGTGCAGTTGGATTGTTTGTAACTCAAAGGATAAACGCTTGAGGGGATGGATACCCCATTCTCCATGACTTGCTTATTTCACATTGCATCTCTGTATCAGGACATCTCATGTAACCCATAAATATATACACCTGCTGTGCACCCACAAAAATTGTAAAAAGCTGGAAAAAAATAAAAAATAAGGAAATAGGTTTTATATTTTATACACATGCTTAATACATATTTATAAAAGAACTGTGATTACTTTTTTTTTTTTTTTTTTTGAGCCAGGATCTGGCTCTGTCACCCTAGTTGGAGTGCAGTGGTGTGATCTCGATTCACTGCAACCTCTGCCTCCCAGCTCAAGCCATCCTCCCACCTCAGCTAGAACTACAGGCGTGAGCCACCACCTGGCTAATTTTTTTAAAAATATTTTTTATAGAGGCAGGGCTTTGCCATGTTGTCCAGGCTGGTCTTGAACTCCTGAGCTCAATCCATCCACCCGCCTCAGCCTCCAAAAAGGCTGGGATTATAAGTGTAAGCCACCACGCCCAGCCCCTGAGGTTACTTTTTAGACAATATTGAATTATCTCAATACCTTATCATTGGCTTAACCTTGTCACACAACCAGTATATCCCACAACCGACTGATTCTTGTTCACAATTCAAGAAATTATGTGTATTTAAGCAATGCTGTACTTACTAAAAAAAAAAAAAAATAGTACATGAAATCAAGGGACTTCTGCCATTGAAGAAATGTAATGAACTGTTCTACAGAGAAAAGTTGGTGGCTGCCACTTTACTCTAGTGGTGAAGGGCACAGGACTTGGGAGTAAACTCACATAGATTGAATCCACTATATACGAGACCTTGGGTGAGCTACCTCATAGGGGGCTGTTTCCTATCACACAATAGATTCCTCATGGTGTTATTTAAATAACGCATATAAATGCTTTAGCACAGACGTTTGTTTAAACTCAATGAAAGAGGGCTACTTTCATTTTGAACCTTCTGTTTTTTAAATGTTTGTCTTTACATTCATGTAGATGTACATGCTTGCAGTGGAAAAAAAAATAAGAACACAAAATAGGTAGAAAAATGGAAAAACAGTGGCCTCTGTGGAACAATTTGTGGCAGTTGAAAAAGACTTTCCTAGTCAGACATATCTCACCAAAGGGGCCCAGGAGCAGTCGAGAAGCTCTAATTAAAAATTCAGTGTATTCCTCAGGCAAACCCCTGTGAACATGCATATATTTTAGAAGGAGATTAACCCATTAACTAGTAATATTTAGCATGGCACATTAAACAAATGCTAGTTTAATAGCTAGTGGCAGAATTCATCTTAGAGAACGGTCTCTGTTTGGTGACAAACAGAATCCTTATGTGCGAGGACTGATGTGGAAAGAAAGAGTCCTTGGGGCACAGCTAGAATAAGGCAGGAATAAGATGAAGAGAGCAAAACTGTTCTGCATACGAAAAGAACAAGGGCCAAGGTGGGTGGATCACCTGAGCTCAAGAGTTCAAGACCAGCCTGGCCAACATGGTGAAACTCCATCTCTACTAAAAATACAAAAATTAGCCAGGTGTGGTGGTGGGCGCCTGTAATCCCAGCTACTCAGGAGGCTGAGGCAGGAGAATCGCTTGAACCCTGGAGGCGGAGGTTGCAGTGAGCTGAGCTCACACCACTGCACTCCAGCCTGGGTGGCAGAGTGAGACTCCCTCTCAAAAAAGAAAAGAATAAGGATTTTGGGGCTGGGAGCAGGAGCCAGTCAGGGAAAAAGAGCAGACTTGGAAGCAGAAGAAAGGAGACTCCCAGGCCACAGAAGATTGCAACTCCCCAGTGGGAGGGATGGCCAACAACTTTTGAGGACAAAAATATCTCAAATTTTATTTTAAGTGGGGTCATGAAGCTGCACAAATATAATAAATAAAATTATTATAAAATAAATAAAATTATTAATTATATTAGTGCAGCTTTATGACCCCAAACCTAGGGTAAGACTCTACACATAGCCCTGAATTATCTGGACTTTGGGCAGTGAAGGGATTTGGATTAAGTCCAGGAAGAAGACACATGCAGAAATGGGCAGAAGATATAAAGAGTGGGCTAACTGCACAGCAGAGGAGACTTCCAGAAACGAAGGTAGAATCCAATGGTCTAAGTCCAGAGCACAAGCTATCCCAAAAGTTCTGGGGTAAGAGTGAAATGTGCAGGGAGGGGAAGGGATGCCTCCTTTCCCACCACATTTAGGAAAAAGGGCTGAGTCCATCTAATTAAATCTCGAAGGATGAAGTGACCCAGCTGCATGTTGGTTCCACTAGCTCTCTTTCTTCCTAGCTCTCTAACAGCTACGGAAAAGCTAAAAGAAGGACACAGAGGGCCTAGCGCCCAGGGCCGACAAAAGGGATTAGAGGACAAAGCTGGGAGAAATGACACATAAGGGGCATCAAATGGAGGCACCTTAACAGAAGATAGTTATTATGAATAGAGGCCGGGCATGGTGGCTCACACCTGTAATCCCAGCACTTTGGTGGATGGATCACTTCAGGTCAGGAGTTCGAGACCAGCCTGACCAACATGGCAAAACCCCATCTCTATTAAAAATACAAAAATTAGTCCAGCGTGGTGGCACCTCTCCTGAGGCAGGAGAATCGCTTGAACCCAGGAGGCAGAGAGTGCAGTGAGCTGAGATTGTGCCATTACACTCCAGCCTCGGCAACAGAGTGAGTCTCTCTCTCTCTCTCTCCATGTATATATATGTGTGTATATATATATATATATATATATATATATATATATATATATATATATATATTAGAGAGGGGCACCTGTGGCTTGAGCAAGCCCTGAAGAGATTACAAATTAACATTTTAAATATTATTCACCTAAATTTAAATTTGGATATATGTTATTTGGGTAAGTGATCAAATACCAGATTGCTTGTGATAAATTACTTAGAGATATTCAATCTGTAACATGACAAATACAATGAAAAAATAACAGGAATTTTTTTAATGAAAATGGTACTTTTCCCTCCCAGCAGTCTGTTTAAAAGAGTTAAATTAAGGCATGAAATGATCATATTAGCCTTAATTCTTCTCATTTATTAATTGAACACCTTGGAAACATGCAGATAAATGTCCCACCTTGGAGAATTTGAGATAAGTGTGAATAGAAATGAAGAGAAATTACCAAGATTTACCCGTTCACACTCACAACCATCACACTCTGTTTATTCAAAGCTGCCTACAGATGCATGATATCAAATTAAACCTTTAATGTATTCTGATGTCAAGGGAGCTTACAATCATAAGGCCTGTTCTTAGGTTCACACTTGGGTCTTTGTACATAGTAGAGGCCATAAAACCAGGTAAGGCTGTTGTGAAACAAGATAAATGAGAGTTCCATGTGTTATCAAGAAATTCAAGCTGTTTCCTGTGATGAAAAATACATAGATATACATATTCATTATATTCCTAAGAATAGTAGTACCATAATGCATTCATTTACAGGCATATTAATATGACAAAAGAAATGATGAAATTTGGTTCTTTGCCTGAAGAAAGACTTGTTATAAATAGGAAAGCTGGCCAGGTGTCCAGTGATCCTAAAAATAGGTAAGCTTCCACTGCGAAAGCCATCACCACACACGAAATAATGAGAGAAACACAAGCTCACTCTATGGAAAACATCCACCAAGAAATAGCCAAAATAATTCCTTTCATTTGACCATAAACCCATCAAAACTTCATGGAATGTGGTTACATTATTTATGCAGTACCTGCATTCAGTAAATCTTACATGCTGTAGCGTTCTTAAATAACGAGAGTCAGACAGACAAACTTTCATGGGATTTGTTCTCTAATAGAAATTCAAGTATCAATGTAAATCTTCAGAATCCTGAGGAATTTTCTGCTGAAATAAACAGCCACCAACACAAAATGACCTAGAAATAGCTTATAGCTCATTCCTCCTTGACTCCTCAAAACTTTTTTTTTTTTTTTTTTGAGACGGAGTCTCGCTCTGTTACCCAGGCTGGAGTGCAGTGGCACAATCTTGGGTCCCTGCAACCTCCGCCTCCCAGGTTCCAGCAATTCTTCTGCCTCAGCCACCCGAGGAGCTGGGATTACAAGCACGCACCACCACGCCTGGCTAATTTTTGTATTCTTAGCAGAGACAGGTTTCGCCATGTTGGCCAGGCTGGTCTTGAACTCCTGACCTCAGATGATCCACCCACCTCGGCCTCCCAAAGTGCTGGGATTACAGGCGTGAGCCATCACGCCCGGCCAAAACATTTATTTTTAAAACTCTAACTAATTCAGTGTGCAAGAAGGAGTGTTATAAAAGAAAAAAAAATCTAACTACTTAAAGTGAATCATTTTTATCCTTTAAAAAAAAAGAAATTTGTGCAGGTGTAGTGGCTCTCACCTGTAATCCCAGCTCTTTAGGAGGCTGAGGCAGGTGGATCATCTGAGGCCAGGAGTTTGAGACCAGCCTAGCCAACATGGTGAAACTCCGTCTCTACTAAAAATACAAAACTTAGCCGGGTGTGGTGGCACATACCTGTAATCCCAGCTACTCAGGAGGCTGAGACAGGAGAATCATTTAAACCTGGGAGGCAAAGGTGGCAGTGAGCTGAGATCACGCCACTGCACTCCAGCCTGGGCAACGGAGTGAGACTCTGTCTAAAAAGAAAAAAATAAATAAAAAATAAAAATAAAAAATAAATTCAAAAGGATTATAAAAGGGTTATAGTCAGATTCTGAGAGCTGGTCCTCAACTATAGGAACAAGGAAACGGTCATTTTTTAATGAAAAGTAGCCCAATACTAATGTGTGTCATAAAAACCTTTGAAGTCTTAATCAGCATGATGTCATGGAAACTAAACCTATTTGATACCAGCAGATGTGACCCACTTTTTCTTTTTCATTGCATTTTGTTTCCGGTTTAATGTTCGGGAATGCAGTGGTAGACTCTTGTCCTACCTCTTAGCAGTTTTTTCTGCAAAGAGCTGTTTTCCCATCCACGGTCTTCCAAAGAGCAAATTGTCAATGGAATGATTTTGACGAATAAATGACTTGTTTTGAAATACAAAAGCAAAAGTTACAGCCGATAAACAATCAACTTAGTAACAAATGTTACATATTAAAGGTATATGTCAATGAAGGATAACACTCATTATGGAAAAATAAAAGCTAGAGAGTTACAGGCGATATGCCAATGTTCTCTCATCATACTGCACAATATTATAATAATTAGGCGTTCAAAGGAATAGATGATATTCCTTTGTACATACTTAAGATGTGGAGGATAAGACTATATATTATCCCTTTTTTAAAAAGCTCATTTATTGTTGTATCACAAAAGTAAAGCTGTTTAACCTGTAGAGCAGCTATTTTGTTTAGGTCTTCACCTGTAATTTTTGAAATTTTTGAAACTGTGGTGCCATTACTTACCAACACGAGAAATGCACTTTATAAAGTGTAACTGCTCGGGTTGAGGGGACCAACAAGAGGATCAGATCTAAGAGAAACCTCTCCCAAAGACTAGTCTTCACCCATCCCCCACTACTCCTTTGAGAAGGAAAGAGTAAATGTTAGCCTTGGGTACAAAATTGGCATTGTTTTATTTATTTTTTGCTTTATTTCTTGATATAAAAAATGTGAAAAGCTTACAAATTTCTAGGCAAAAAGCACACTTCAGGATTTTTTTAAATGTAAGCAAAAAACCTCTATGGGTATATAACAAGATCTGAGCATAAACTTTAACAGAACAAACTAAAACCTGCTAGCTTATCCTCTCTTGCTCCTGCCACAGACCATCTACCCACAGGTTCTTTTTGTTCACTGCATTCAGCAGCCTTCTCTGGAGCTGCTCTCCTTGTCTACCCTGGAGTGAAAGAAGACATAGTTTTCATAGTACAAAAGTACTCACATACTTTTGTACTCCTTCGACCAACATTTAAAAAGTAATATTGCACAAACATGCAAACTGTTTCTGTCTTCAATTTACAATTTTAAATAGGCTGATTTCACTTTACAGAGTGGGAGAAAAAAAAATCTAAGTCTGCAGTTATTCATGTTGAGTGGGCTTTTTGCTACAGGTGAACAGATATTGCCATCTACTGTTGAGAAAAAATAAAAGAGTTAAGCCAAAAGTTTTCAGCCTTCTTGAGGTCTTGACAGATCATAAATTTAAAATGGAAAAAAAAATGACTTTATGAAAGTAGTCAGTTTCTTTTTACTTATACAGCTATTTAGCATTTGTAATTTGAGAACTAAAGAGAAGAAAAAGCATAATAAACCAGAAAACTTTCTTCTCTAAAATCAGAAAAATTGCTATGAGTAATTATTCTTAGTTTTGATTAAAGTTGAAAGCAAATCATGTTTTACTGGGTTCCATTTGGCCCACAATATTAGCTACTGCAATCGAGAAGAAATGTAAGTAATGTCTCTTTTTAATTACCTTAACTTCATTTCAAAATTTACCTTATGAATAGGTTAATGTGTTTTATCATAAAAATCACTGGAAAAACTCATGGCAAAGTCAGTTTTTAACTTTACATTTAGCTATTAATATTCTTTTGAAAAATAGAGTAGCTACCACTTAGCCTTCTTTAGGCCTCTAGTAGTACATACTTAAGCTCAAATTTACAGAAAGCCCCTTTAGGGCAAAATGCTACCATAAAAGCAATGCATCTGAGTCAGAGAACCCAGCCATGTTCAACTTCTCCCACAACCTCTCCCACTAGGAAAGGGAGACAGAGCTCTGAGCCTCAGATCAATCAATGTGAGGAATGACCTGTCTTTATTCTGGTGGCTGGTGTTGAGCTGGAGGAAATGATTTGGTGGCCGAAATTCAGTTGTTTTTGCACATAAAAAAGTATTTTCCCCTCTAAAAAATATTTATTTAACTCTGTCAACAGCCAAGCACCACACCACGTCCTGTAACAGCTATCTTGTATTCGAATGACGCGAATGTGAAGCGTAATGTGTGGATTGTGAGGAACAAGCCCCCACCATGAATGTCTGCGAAGAAAAGGGAAAAAGACCTTTAATCTTTGCAGTGTATTAGGCCAAGTATGAAAGCTGACTACACACTATGCACTATGGAGGATGTGTCTGTGTGTATATCTGTGTGTGTGTCAAGGGGCTGATGTTTTTAAAATTGGTAACTGATTTTTCTATATTGACAGCTCCGGTTCCAACCATTATGACTTATTCTGCTGGCTTCATTAAGATATTGTCATCATAACTAAGGCTGGTATAGCATTTACTGTTCATAAAATGCTCTCGTGCATGTCAAAATTTGCTCGTTTAACATATGTGTACTAAATACCAACCCTGTGCGAGGTTCTCGCAAGCTTCAGGAATACAAAGCTAAAAGACAAGGCATCCCATCTTTCAAAAAGCTTCACAGTCTGGGGAGGTGAAAGGGAAGCAAACCTCACAGCCGGATTTTAAAACAATGTTAGATGTCCCATGATAGAAGAATGAAGGGGCGCTAAGTAAAATGAAACACAGTAGCTCTGTTTCTGCTTGGAGGGACACAGCCAGGATCCAGGAAGGCATAAGTAATCGAAAACTAAATAGCACATGATCTAGCAGAGAAGGGACATTTCCTGAAAACCACAGATCATTATTGGACACCACAGACTCGCTGGGTATCAGCAGGTGAGTCTGGTGAGGAAGTGTCAGGCAGAGGTGTCCTGGGCATATATGCCTAGTGTCACATAGGGAAGGTAAAAAATAAAGGTTATAAAAGGAAAGCTTACAAGCAGAGAAGAAGCAGAGTGTCCGCAATCCCCTGAACTCTCATTATCCCACAGTTTCGGCCCTGTGTAGATGGGCCACATGTCCATGGCTAACATTGCAGTAGAAAGGGACCCTGCCCTACAATCCTGCAGGGAACAGGGAACATCTATGCACTTGGATGTCCCGTGGTCAGAGAAGTAGCTCGATAGAAAGGGAGGGTCGGGTCTCTGCAGCCCAGAAACTGGCATCCACCTGTTCTAGTGGGCTAACTCTAACTTGCTGAGCCAACTTTCTACTCATCTACCAAAAACGGGAACATGAGCCTCCAGTACATCCAGATCTATTGCTTATAAGAGGAATGCAGAACAGGAACTGAATGAAGTCTCTTGTCTGCCGCAGCAAGGAGGTGATTCGAAACCACAGGTGTCAAGGAACAACCAACTGTTCTTGGGCAGAGAAGTAATAGGATATGATTTCTATTTTAAAGAGGTCACCAGCATTGCACAAGATAGGTGAAAGATAGGAGACCAGCAGGGAGCTATTGCAGAAGGTCAGACTAGGGGGTCTGACCCCGAGCAAAGAAGGTGGGGAGGGGCAGTCAGACTGGAGAGATGCCACACAGGGATGAAATGGACAGGACTTCAAGACTGCTTAGATGATGGGGATAGGGGTAAAAGAAGGAAAGAACAGAGTCTCATATTACCTGGTGTCTGACGGAGTGACAAGATGGACTGGGGAAGACAGAGTAAGGAGGGAGAGAAAAGTCAATAAGGCTACTTTTTTCAACTTTTTATTTTGAAATAACTATAGATTCATAGGAAGTTGGAAACATAGTACAGAGAAGTTCCATGTACCCTTCACCTCATCACCCCTAAAGGGGACATCTTACATAATTATAGCACAATACCAAAAGGAGACAATTGACACTGGTACAACACATGTGTAGTTGTCATTTGATCACACCAGTCAATTTATGTAACCATGAATTCAATTAAGATAAAAAACTATTTCATCGCCACGGACATCTCCCTCATGCTACCCCTTCACAGTTACAGCCCCCTTCCCTCCACCACCCCTATTCCCTGGCAGCCACTAAGCTATTCTCCATCTCTACAATGTTGTTATCTTCAAGATGTCATGTAAATTGAATCATCCAGTATGTGACCTTGTGTGATTGGTTTGTTTCACCTAGCATAATGCTGGAAGTGCACCCAAGCTGTTGCATGTATCAATAGTTCATTTTTTTATTGCTGAGTGATATTCCATGGTACGGATGTACCACAGTTTGTTTAATCAGTCACCCACTGAAGAACTTTTTTTTCTTTTTTTCCAGTTTGAGGCTATTAAAAATAAAGCTGCTATGAACAATTGTGTAAAGGTTTTTGTATGAACATAAGTTTTCATTTCTCCGGGATAGATGTCTAGGAGTGTGATTGGTGGGATATATTGTAAATGTATGTTTGGTTTTTCCAGAAATTGAATAAGGCTAATCTTTCAAGTTAAGTATTATTTTATCCCCATTTTGAAAGTAAGACATGGGAATTATGGTGATTAGCAGTCCAGACTTTGGTGACAAGTAGACTTAGGGTTGAATCTGGCATTGCCATAATCAACTGTGGGATTTGGCAAATTAATTAACCCTGATATAGTTCTATGTCATTTTATCCCACATGTAGATCTTTACAACCTTTCAATGACTTCAGAATAGCACCAGAATAATTTCCTGCTTTATTGTACACAGAACCAGTAGGATTCCTAGGTATGAAATGCACAATTATGCCAGTTATCGAATAAGTAAAAGGGAAGCTGGGCTGGATAGAACTGAGAATGCAGGAGAAAATTGAACAGTTTTTACTTAGGTTAAGATGATCAGGGGGTGTATTGGAGACTGTGATGGGATAAGAGAATAGGAAGTGGCTAAGGTTTGTAACTGGGCAACTGAGAGTGGATCTAGAATAAGCCAGTCTCAAGGCTCATACAGAAAAAAATATATGATGTGATATATGATTTGATGAAAGACTCTTCAGTTCAGCAAGGTTCTGGTTACTGGTAGTTTCTAAGTTACAGGTGTTGTGAGGGATTCAGAGATTAAAGCAAAGGGAAGGATGAAACGTGTATGATCAAGTCAGCAAACATTATGACTCATCCTCTGTAGGTGGTTTAAGGCGAAGTTAAAAAATAAAGGTGTATCACATTGAGGTGGGGTTGACAATGGGATAAGACCATTTACAACAAGCCAGCTCCAGGTAGGAGTCTAGACAAACAGGAAAGGTCAAATAGAAGCAGCAATTTAGACAATATGTGGCCAAGTTCAAGAAAGCCAACAGAAGCAACAAATGGCAGAAATATGCCTAAGTTCAGGCAACCAGAGTCAGCTATTGGGAGGTCAGCAGAATTATGGAGCAAGTGCGGTGCATGAATCTGATTTTAGAAAACAGACTTTTTGCTTATCTATTTTTTGCTGTCTGCTGCTCCTGTGAAGCCCTGGGCCTTTGAGTATCAGTTCTAGCCAGGAAGAGCTCAAAGACCTGCTACAGTAGCCTATCTTTGATGAGAATAAAAGATTGAGATTACCTTACATAAGATTAGTAGAGGCTAATGTATTGGTTAGGATGCTTTTGACTGCAGTAACAGTTAAACACAACTGAAAGAGCCTCACACGATAAAGAAATATGTAATGTGGCGAGTGAGGTGGCTCATACCTGTAATCCCAGCACTTTGGGAGGCTGAGGCTGAAGGATTGTTTAAGCCCAGGAGTTCAAGACCAGCCTAAGCAACATAGCGAGAACCCGTCTCTACTATTAAAAAATAAAAATAGCCCCACGTGGTGGCATGCACCTGTAGTCCCAGCTACCAGGGAGGCAGAGGCGAGAAGATCTTATGACCCCAGGAGTTTGATGCCGCAAGTGAATCGTAATTTCGCCACTTCACTCCAGCCCGGGCAAGAGTAAGATCCTGTCTCAAACAAACAAAAAGAAATTTATAGGCTGGGCACAGTGGCTCATGTCTGTAATCCTAGCACTCTGGGAGACTGAGGCGGGCAGATTGCCTGAGCTCGGGACTTTGAGACCAGCCTGGACAACATGGCAAAACCTCATCTCTACTAAAAATACAAAAAATTAGCCAGGTGTGGTGGTGCATGCCTGTAGTCCCAGCTACTCGGGGGGCCGAGACAGGAGAATCGCCTGAACCCAGGAGGCGGAGGTTGCAGTGAGCCAAGATCACAGCACTGCACTCCAGCCTGGGCAACAGAATGAGACTCTGCCACCCCCCCAAAAAAAAAAAAATTACAATATGACATAATAAAGTCTAAGGACAGGGAATTCCAGAGCAAGTCAAAATAGCAGCAGAACAATAGCAGCAGAGCAAGTCAAGGACACCATCCATTCCATCTCCCTCTGCCTGCCATCCTCATACTTACCCCTGATGATGGACACAGTATATTCTCAGGATAAATCTAAAACATTTCTTTTGGGGATTTAGAATCAGAAAATTTAAAAATTAATCCTCGTTAGTTAAGTGTTTTGGTTAGTTGAATTCTAACTGACTGAAATTCTTCTTTAGGTCTTTTTGTTGTTGTTGTTGTTGTTGTTTTTCTTTTTTTGTTGATGGTGGTGGTGGTGGTGGTGTTGTTGTTTTTGAGACAGAGTCTTGCTCTGTTGCCTAGGCTGAAGTGCAGTGGTGCAATCTCCATTGCAACCTGCCTTCCGGGTTCAAGCAATTCTCATGCCTCAGCCTCCCGAGTAGCTGGGATTACAGGCATGTGCCACCACGCCTGGCTAATTTTTGTATTTTTAGTAGAGACAGGGTTTTGCCATGTTGGTCAGGTTGGTCTCGAACTCCTGACCTCAGGTGATCCACCTGCCTTGGCCTCCAAAAGTGCTGAAATCACAGGCATGAGCCACCACACCCAGCCTAGATCATTCTTTGTATTTCATATTTTGTCCAAGATTTCACTCTAACATCAGGATCAGATCACTTTCATGGTTTTAGATGAATTTCCTTTATTCCCATTCTCAGAACATGAAGAGATGAATATTTCTTCCTCTAAATATTTCTTTTGAGGAAGTAAGTGGTACACCTTAAATTTGCATAGCAGTACACTTTCACATGGTTTGCCTAATCTAATCTTTACAAATATTTGTGAGTTAGAGAGAGCAGATATTAATAGCCTCATTTTAGAGACGAGGAAATAAAGGCTGAAGTTTAAGTGAATTGCCCAAGGTCACTGAGAAACTACATGGCATAACTGAGATTTAAGCCCAGATATTCTATCTTTCAATTCAGTGCACTTTCTACTTGTGGGGACAATAAATCAGATTTCTCTGGGCCAGTGCAAATTTCGCATATCAAGTCACAGTCTCCCCATTACTGCACTCATATTTGTTGAAACAAGAGTTTTTTTTTGTTTTGTTTGTTTGTTTGTTTGTTTTTGTTTTTGTTTGAGATGGAGTCTCGCTCTGTCACCCAGGCTGGAGTACAATGGTGTGATCTCAGCTCACCATAACCTCCACCTCCCGGTTTCAAGTGATTCTCCTGCCTCAGCCTCCCTACTAGCTGGGATTACAGGCACCTGCCACCAAGCCCAGCTAATTTTTGTATTTTTAGTAGAGATGGGATTTCACCATGTTGGCCAGGCTGGTCTCGAACTCCTGACCTCAGATGATACACCTGCCTCGGCCTCCCAAAGTGCTGGGATTACAGGCGTGAGCCAACATGCCCGACCAAGAGTTGGTTTTTAAATTAGAAAACACAGCATTATAACTAAAACTATGGGAGGGCTTCCAAAGGAGGAATCAGGTCAGATACTCAAGCCAAAACTCTAATTTCAGTGCAGTGGAAGAATGGCTGTGTCTTATCCCTTCCCACTCTACAACTAAAGAGTGAAAAAGAGAGAAGTTTGATAAATAAAATGGATCAGGAAGGTTGCAAGGACAGAGGTAACATTGCTTAAGGGAGTGTGTCACAGATCTTGCTTACCCTCAATTTATCCTATATAAAATTCAGTAATAGTAGCTATAACACAGTGTTTTGTACTAATAAAATAAGACAATCACCTTAAAACAATCAATAAAGGTAGTTTGAGTATTAGAAGAATAAAGAAACCCTTGCACATGACGCAGGCTCTAACTTCAGAGAAAAAAGAAGCCATAAGATATGAACCCCCTTAACTCTCTACCATGAAATCTTTAAACTGACCTGTATCTGATGGCCCATTTCCTTCCCTTTTGCTCTTTTCTTTTCTATGGAAAATCCCTCTTCGCTGTACTGCCTTCCTAGAAACCTTTCTCCAGTTCCAGTCATCAACCTTTTTTGTTCTTCAGACCCCTTCCTATCAGCACATAAACATGGTTATTCAAAGCATTACTCAACTCATTACCCTGTCAGCTAACTCTCCTATTTCTCTCCTCTCCTTCATAAACTAAAGAACTATCTGTATCTACCATCTCTCCATTAATTCCTACACCTCAATTCTCAATCTACTGCATTCTGGCTTTCTGCCTCCCCAGTCCACCAAAACTGCTCTTACCAATAGACAGGATGACTATATAATGTATTGTCCAAACTGGAATTTTTGAAAATACTATTTAAGTCCTCCTCCCCTGCCCATTGTGCTATGGCGTAAAACCCTGTTCATTTCCTTCACACTCTGGAATTATATATTTACTAGTTTACTTCGCACTGTCTGTCTTCTAGTTTACTGCCAAACAGGGGATATTGAAGTTTAGTTGCCCTGGTGCCTGGCATTCCCAGCACCTGGCATAATGTTGGCACGTAGCAGGAGCTCAGTAATTCTTTTTTTTTTTTACACACAATACTTTTATTTTAGACATGCAAGGAAAGCTGTTTCAGAATCTACTAATTTAAAGCAAGCAGCTGTATATAGATAGCAAAAGAAGCAACATTTTGTTACAGCTTAGCAAGAACTTATTAGAGAGCTATGTCTGAAGTCTGTTCTGCAATATCTGTTGCTTAATAATAACTCTTTCAAAGCTTTAATGCTGAGTTTATATAGTTCAAAAATTCTAATATTCAGTTTTAATACCTAAATACTTATATTTTACTAGTGATGGCATTCTAATGTATTAAGTCCTCATTTAAATACTTAATACTTTGTTAACTGTGGCATTATATTTCTGAATTTTAAAACCTTTAATATTGGTAACTATTGCATATTCTTTTAATAAAACAGTAATTCTTTATTGGATGAATGGATATGTGAATAAGCAGATGAAAAAATAAACAAATACCATGCAGAACACTTTTGGAAAATAGTGGCATAAATACTACAAAATTGAGAATACTATAGCTGGATCTTTGTCCTCTATTTAAAAAATCAGCAACAGAATCTCTGAGATGAAGGTTGAACAACCAAAAAAGGTCAGAGTTGACACCAGGAAAAAGGTAAGAATGAGTGGAGAAAAGTCGAGAGAACTGGTGAATTCAAACCGTTTCCTCTATTCTTCTCCTTTGATACTTGCTATCTGTATAACCCTGTTTTAATTCCGTATCTTGCACCAGAGAAAATTACACTAATGAACAGGTAAAACAATCTTTCTTTCTTTCTTTTCTCTTTTTTTTTTTTTTTCAGATGGAGTTGCCCAGGCTGGAGTGCAATGGCGCAATCTCGGCTCACTGCAACCTCCACCTCCTGGATTCAAGTGATTCTCCTGCCTCAGCCTCCTGAGTAGCTGAGATTACGAGCATGTGCCACCATGCCCAGCCAATTTTTTTTGTGTGTGTTTTCTTGTTTTTTTTTTTTTTTTTTTTTTTGTATTTTTAGTAGAGACGGGGTTTCACCACGTTGGTCAGGCTGGTCTTGAACTCCTGACCTCAGGTGATCCACCTGCCTCAGTCTCCCAAAGTGCTGGGATTACAGGCATGAGCCACTGAGCCCAGCCCAATCTTTCTGGTTAAGGAACACCATTCTGTCTGATAGAGAGAGGAGACCTTGGAATGTGGAAGTCAAACACTCAGAAGGATTATCAACAGCAGCGCTATTTTTGCTATAGTCAGGTTGTTGCAATGAATACCAAAGAAAGATTTATTCCATAACAGGAATGACACTTTCGACAGCTATCAAATAACATTTACTTAATTATCTTTTTAACAGTCACTTTTTAAAGATTAACTTTAAGACAAATATTTAACTAGATAGATATTCTCCTATCAGTTATACATCAATCACATGAATCTGTCTGTAATAAACAAGCAACCAAATAAGGTGAGAGCTTCTACTGAGAAAAGGAAAAGTGGGAGTGGGAGATGGAGAAAGGTGAGAGAACTGTGAGTTTTTATTATTGTATATCTCATTATTGAAAAGCTACACATTGGACACATACACAAAAAAGAAAAAGTCTTTCACCTCTGAGAATAAATATTCCAAGCACGCTCTGTGTCCCAACTTCCTTTTTTTTTTTTTTTTTTTTTTTTGAGACAAAGTCTCTCTCTGTTGCCCAGGCCAGAGTGCAGTGGCGCAATCTTGCCTCACTGCAACCTCCACCTCCTGGGTTCAAGCGATTCTCCTGCCTCAGCCTCCCAAGCAGCTGGGACTACATGCATGTGCCACCATACCTGGCTAATTTTTTTGTATTTTTAGTAGAAACAGGGTTTCACCATGTTGGCCAGGCTGGTCTCGAACTCCTGACCTCAAGTAATCTACCCACCTCGGCCTCCCAAAGTGCTAGGATTATAGGCGTGAGTCACTGCGCCTGGCCCCCAGCTTCCTAGTTTTGGGGCCTACATCCCCGAATAGCACAGGGCTGTAAACAAGATTTGTTCTGCCCCAGAATGACAGCCCCTGTGCCTTTCCTATTTAATATTACAAATAATCACAAACCATGTCCATGGTATTTGGTAGTTGCAAAGGATCTCAAATAGGAGAAAATTTACTTGCAAATATAGCCTCTGAAAGCTGCATGTCCTGTCTTTACAATGCCATCTGTCACTGTATCCAGGGAAGAGGGGTACAAATTGGGAGAAAAGCTGGTCCCAGAAGTCTCTGAGGCATGCCTCCTGTGTTGTAGAGAACACTTCCTTCTAGGACAGAAGCCACCCTAACCTCTCTTCTAGGACAGTGCCACAATACAATTATTTGGTAAGATAGCAATCATATAGCAGTCATGCCAATTTTCCTGCATCAGTTAAGGTACTTTTGAGTGAAGCAACAAAACCCCTGACGCTAAGTGGCTAAAACAATCAAGGTGATTCATCAGCTCATGTATTTGAAAAGTCGAAAGGCAGGGCAAGCTCACGCGTTTTGGAAAGTCCAAAGGCAGAGCTCCACCTCTCTTTCTCTGTGTTTCCCTGGGCTTTGCCCTTCTTTGTGAGTTGACTCTGTCCTCAAACTGGCCTCCCTCTTAGTTGCAAGTGACTGATAGGAGCAACGCTAGTTACTAACATTTTCATTCCCATTAAAGGGGAGAAAACTCTTACTTCACTCAGCCATTAAACTGAAGTTCAGCACTTTGTTCTGATGAAGCCATCCCAGAACCAATCATGATGGCAAGAGAGAGGGGATTAGAACCATCCTTGGATACAGGCAAGAGTCAATCCATCCTACCTATGATGCATGGCTGCAACTGAATGCAGGAGGAGGGTGTGATGCAGGAGAGGCACCACTATGTATGTATCCAGCCTCTGCATTGATACCCTTGACCCCCGTGACTTAATACTACACACACACACACACACACACACACACACACAACTCTGAGAAACAGATTCTGTGTTTTTAGCCATTATCTCTCTCCCTGCCATCTTTACCTCCTGCTTTATCAAAACTTTTGGCAGGGAAAGCAAGGCAGGAAAGAAGATGAGGAAAGATAAGACAGAGAAGATATAATGTGTCCTTTATTTTAGTAGTAGAAGGACTCTGGAAAAGATTGAATGATTCAATCTGCATAGCTACTCAAGGTTTGCAGCTGTGGCCAGATCTAGTCCTTTTGACAACCAGATATACATAGTGATCAAGATAAATTCTATTTTGGGAAATTCCAGAAGAGAAAGTAACATAGGTAGATTACCCAGAGGTTCTATACAAGTCTGGACAATTCTCCTTCAAACCAAATACTACCCTTTGGGTTAGTGATGCACCCTTAGTAATTAAGTAAAGGAACAATCTAAAAACATAAAAAATTTTGTGCATAATTATTCACGATAGCAGTAAAAAAATTGAAAACAAGTTAAATATTCATCCGTAGGTGAAGTGTTACATAGATTATGATACATCCATTAAATGGAACATTAGGCAACAATATTAAATAATGGTTCTGAAGGCTCTGTAATAACATGGAATAATATTTATAATTTATTACTAAATAAAAAAGCAGAATTTGACATATAATTGTCTAATATATATCAGGTATAAAAAGAGACAGGTATAAAATATATGCATCAGGTACAAAGAGAGACTGGAAAGAAATGTACCAAATAATGACCTAAATTTTAATTTTGTAACTGAAAAACATTAGAAAGCACTATTAATTACAGATATCTACTTAGCATTTGCCTCTGTGCTGGTGAAATCATAGTTACAATTAGCTGATCTGTTCTCTGCCCCAACAGCACTCCATCATGCATTCAACAAACAATTATTGAGCACCTGTTATGTACTAGGCACCTGGGATCTGTCAATGAACTCAATGACTTGGGTTCTGCCCCTATCCTTATAACCCAGTGAAGAACACAGATAAGCAAATAATTTATTACAAATTAGGAAAACATGTTATAAAGGTAATCAACAGAAGATCATAAGAGGAGGGATAACCTGCTTCAAAAGGGGGTCAGAGAGGATTCTGAGGAGGTGGTATCTAAGTTAAGACTTGAGGAGGAGAGAAGGGGCCAGGAACTACAAGTGCAATTTAAGCAGAGAACCCAGGATGAGAGCTTGGTACAAAGGAGGCTGGTGTGGCTGAAGCACAGTGCAAGAAAAGAAGAGGGTGTATTAGTTTGTTTTCACACTGCTGGTAAAGACATACCCGAGACTGGGAAGAAAAAGGGATTTTATTGGACTTACAGTTCCACCTGGCTGTGGATGCCTCAGAATCATGGTGGGAGGCAAAAGTCACTTCTTACATGGCGGCAGCAAGAGAAAATGAGAGAAGAAGCAAAAGTGGAAACCCCTGATAAACCCATCAGATCTCGTGAGACTTATTCACTATCACGAGAATAGCATGGGAAAGACTGGCCCACACGATTCAATTACCTCCACCTGGGTCTCTCCCACAACACATAGGAATTCTGGGCAATACAATTCAAGTTGAGATTTGGGTGGGGACACAGAGGGGTAAGCAGGGGGCCAGATTATACAAAGCCTTGATAAGAATTTTGGATTTTATTCCAAGTGCAACATGAAGTCACTAAAGTGTTGTGAAGAGAAAAAACATGGCTCAGTTAGCCTTTTAATAAGATCACTCTAGTTTCGTTGTGAAGAATGAATTGGTAATGGGTGTGAGGCAAGATAAGAAGTAGAAAGACCTGTCAGGTCTTTGTAGAAGATGGTGAACTGGGCTGGGGCAGTGGCTAACACCTGTAATCCCAGCACTTTGGGAGGCCAAGGCAGGTGGATCACCTGAGGTCAGGAATTCAAGACCAGCCTGGCCAACGTGGTGAAACCCCGTCTCTACTAAAAATACAAAAATTGCTGGGTGTTGTGGCATGTGCCTGTAATCCCAGTTCCTTGGGAGGCTGAGGCAGGAGAATCACTTGAACCCGGGAGGTGGAGGTTGCAGTAAGCCAAGATCACACCATTGCACTCCAGCCTGGGCAACAGAGCAAGACTCTCTCTCCAAAAAAAAAAAAAAAAAAAAAAGATAGTGAACTAGATTAAGGTAGTAGAAATGAAGCCAAAGTGGGAGGACCACTTGAGGCCAAGAGTTCAAGACCAGCCTGGGCAATATAGCAAGCTCCTGACTCTCAAAAAAATTATTTTAAAAATTAGGCTGGCAGTGCACATCTGTAGTCCCTCTATTTCTCACCTTTTTTTATGATATTGTCACATTAATTTTGTAATTGAAAAAATTAGAAAGCATTATTAATTAGATTACTTAGCATTTGCCTCTGTGCTAACTCCTGGGCTCAAGTGACCCTCGCACCTCAGCCTCAGGGCTGCAGTGAGCTATGTCACACCACTGCACTCCAGCCTGGGCAACAGAGCAAGACCCAATCTCAAAAAAAAAAAATAGACCAGAGGACACGGCAGGGTGCGGGGAAAATGAGACATCAGCAGTGGTGCCCAGAAGACTGGTTTTAGCTCCTGGGTGTAGCAGTAGCATTTACAGGAAGGGGAAAGGGAAGAAAAAATAGATTTGGGGGATAAAATGAAGAATTTAATAAATTTAAATAACATGAGACTGCACCATATAATTTGCTTATAGAATCTTTCTCTCCAGGAAGACCTTTAAGGATGAGGAATATATGTTTCACCTTTGAAGTCTCAACACCCTGAACAATACAACATGTTGCAGACTAGGTATTTAGTGTTTGTTAAATGAACATCACAACTTTGCAAATGGTTCATTCATTCCAATATAATAAGATTCCAGTTATTGTGAAAAGCCATTTAAACAGTTTTCCTTACCAAGGAAAAGTTGATAGATGAGTAATTATTCTTTAACTTAAAAAGAGAATGAAAAAGTACGTGATTTTTTTAAAATTGTTTTTTGTTTGTTTAGTTTTCTGTAAAGTAAAATAGCAGTTAAAAGCTTAAATGTGTGTATTTACATTCTTGGGCCTGCTACTGACCTTCTTCAAGTGATTTTACCTCCCAACGTTTCAGTTTCTCCATTTGCAAAAGGGAGATAATGGTGGTTGCCTTATCTCACAAGGATGTCATGAAAATAAGTCAGATAAATTGCTTTGCCCTCCTTGGAAAGGGGCTCTAGAAAGTAAGCATTATTAGATATGATGATGAATACCCACAACTTCAAAGATATTTTTAAATTGCCCCCCCTCCGCCCCCAAGTCTTTGAACATGTTAAGCCTATGAATAGCACTGGGGTAGGTGTTTATATATTTCTGGCAAGCTTTCACCTCTTGTTAAAGCAGTAAATGGTCTTTGAACAAACGTATTTCTCATTCTTTGATAACTATGCTTCCTTGTTTGTACACTTGAAAGATGATTATAATCTGGCA
Organism: Gorilla gorilla gorilla; assembly: GCF_029281585.2. Classification (NCBI taxonomy): domain Eukaryota; kingdom Metazoa; phylum Chordata; class Mammalia; order Primates; family Hominidae; genus Gorilla; species Gorilla gorilla. The sequence goes on from NC_086017.1 coordinate 180,846,399, forward strand.
TATGAGGTCAAGTTGAACTCCTTGGTGCCATTACAGTTCAAATGTAGCTTTAATTGAGTTTTTCTTCCAAGGTTGAAAATAAGTCACCCAGTTCACTTTAGCAAACTACTCACATTTTTTAAAAAGATTGTGGGGAATGTAAGTGTTTTTGCAACTGATATGTATAATGTTTTTCATTTTAGTTATAATATCCTCATTGATCATACAAAAAAGTCAGTATTTGTATTTCTTCATTATTGCATTTTTCTGTTTTCCTTAAATTGTTTTTAATAACTATAATTATGCCTTTTAACACTTATATAGACAGTCATAGTACACACATAAATATCACCAAAGTGAAAACCTAGAGCCCCAAGACAAAAAAAAAAAAAAAATGATAGTCAAACATCATCTAGAGAAAGATTCTAGCTGCAGGTGTGCATCAAGTTCATAATTAGTATTATTTTAAACATTCACAAACCATTAGCACTTCCACCCTTCTCCATGTATCTCTTAACTATATACCCAAGTCAAAACCACTTCCTGCCAGAGTAACTACAACATACCCATCAGAGCGCTGTAAAATCATTACTTGCAAAGTAAAGAGTAAGACAGACTTCTCCTCTCATTAATAATACCAGTTGCTGTCATATACATTACTCATATATTCTCCCCACAACCACCCTTCGAGGGAAGTCTTAGTACATCCGGTTGACACATGTGGAATGTAAAGTTGGGTGACTTATGCTAGATTCCCTCAGCTAGGTTAGAACAGGGTAAAAGTACAGGACCACAATAATATCCTTATTTCAATGTCTTCCTGTTTCCTTTTTATATCAAGGAAGAAATGAGAATTTGAGGCAACACAAATGAAGACCATATATACTTGTTACCTACTTAGGAGGGGAGATATAAACCAGAGTAAAGGAAAAATATGGGAAAAGTTGCCTCATTTCCACCGACTGATGGTGGAACCCTCTTCACATCCCATAAAGACTGACAGAATGGACACTGAAAAACAGGACCACCCCTCAGGCAGAACCACTGGAAGAAATACCCTAACCCCTATACGTGAAGGATTAGCACTACTATTTTCAGAATATTATTAAAATTTAATTTTGAAACTTCTCTTTAGTGATATTCCCAGAAACCTATAACAGATACCACCAGTGTAAATTCCTCTCAAATACATTTATTTTGGGTAGGCCTTAAACTGGTAGGATGGTCCAAACCCTCACCCTTCTAGAGAAAGCACTCAGGATTGCTTAAATTTGCCTAGGCCAAAGGTCGCAAATTAATAGCCTATAATAGACCAGATTTTATCTCAAAAGGTTTTTTGATTGGCACATTGCAATGACTTCAGCTATCAACAACCTAAGCTAGGAGGTCCCCAGGCCATCCTTACATCTGACAAGCTGCCTACAAATTTAGGGGTTCCCACTACCCCTTCGAGTTTCATAATTCAGTAGAATGACTTAGAGAACTCAGGAAAGTGTTATTTCGGTTTTATTACAGTTTTATCATAGCAAAAGGATGTTTATTACAGTTATTATTATGGTTTTATTATAGCAAAAGGATTCAAATCAAAACCAGCCAAAGGGAGAGACACATAGATTGAGGTCTGGGAGGGTCCCAAAAAGAAGATTCCATTGTCCCTCTCCTCATGTCCTCAGGGACACATTTTCCTCCTAGCACACTGAGTACTGCCAACCACGGACGTTCATCCAAGCTTCAGTGTGTCCAGAGTTTTTACTGGGGCTTCATTACAGGCATGATTGGATGAATCACTAGTCATATGGCTCAGACATGTGGCTCCAAGTCTCTCAAGAGGTTGGGCTAGTATCATGGGGCCCAAAGCCCCAACACTCTAATCACATGGCTGACCAACCCCCAGTCATGAGTCATCTCGTTAGTGTAAACTATTGGGTCTAGTCCAAGAGGCCTACCAAGAAAAGACACTCTCACCATTCTTGGTGAATTCCAAGGGTTTAGAGGCTACTTCCCAGGGTTCAGGAACAAAAGCCATCCAAATTCTTTACTATGCACTTATATAATATTTAAATTTTATTTCAATTTAGCTACCAACATTCTATAATCAGTGGTGTTGACATAAAAATCTGAATTTTTGTCTTCTCTTGCAATACTGACAATTTTAGGCTCAATTTCTGTAAGATTGCTGCCTCCTTAAAAAGGGAAGCTCATTCTCCCTACCATCTCTATAGTCTCCATTTTCTTATTCTCAGTGTGATTCACTTCTTTGTTTCCTTTCTGTCCACTGCAGACATTTAAATTTGCATATCCTGGGCTAATTCTTCGGTATTTTCGCTGTTTTTACTTCCATCACATATTATTACCTTAAAAGAATGAACATGAAGGAATGACAGTTACCTTTTGTCACTTCATTCTCACCTTAGTTTAAAACCACTCCTCCCTTACACTTTGTATGAGGGTGGGTGCATGTGTACACACGCTTGTGCCTGTGCCATCTATTTGTCTCTTAAGTCTCGAGCCAGGCTAACATGGAATTTTTGAGTGCAGAACCAGGACAAGCTGAATTAAAACTCAATGTCATCCTCAGAGTCAAAACCCATAACCAACTCCAGACCTTACAAAGGAAGCCCCTCATTCTGAAGGACAAAAGAAAAAGCATGTTTCTCAGTATTTTTAAAGCTAATGCTTCCTTCATAAGCATAAAATTCTCACATCCTTCATGTGAAATACAACCTAAGTAACAAAATAAAGAGAACAAGTATCGTCATTTGCAAACTTCATATACCCTTTCTCTCACTATACCCCTTTGAGAATCACTGGTTTAAATAATACAAAAGGCATGAAACAAGCCCTAAGTACCTCAGGAACCATGTGGACATCTGTAGTCTCTCTCAGATACAGCTGTCACATAGACCTTGAAGTACAGTCAACCCTCAATATTCATAGATTCTGTATTTGTGGATTCACCTAGTCACCGAAATTGTTTATAATCTCAAAAGCAATACCTGCAGTGCTTTCATAGTCATTCATGGGCATGTGCAGAGCCCTGAAAAGTTTGATTTCCTCAACACATACGTTCTCTTTTGCCTTTTTAGTCCAAAAAGGACACTATAAACAAGTGTCCTATTTCTGGTCTATTTAATGGCAAGTTTTTCACATTTGTATGCTTTTAGTTGGTGACTGTGCTGTTTAAAATGACCCCCAATCATAGTGCTTAAGTGCTGTCTAGCGTTCCTAAGCACAGGAAAGCTGTGATGTGTCTTACAGAAAAAAAATACTTGTGTTAGCCTTCACTCAGGCTTAAGTGATAGTGTTGTTGAATGTGAGTTCAGTGCTAACGAATCAACAACATACTTTAGGATGTCTTTAACAGAAACAAGATTATGTACCGATTCTTTGACAAAAATGTTGTGACCGAATGTTCCCAGAAACCTAATCCCATAATTCCTCTGGGAGCAATGGTTCAGTATTCACTAATCCAGTGTTCACAGAGGCTTCACAGAATGTAACTACTGCAAATAACTAGAATCAACTGTACTTGTAAAAAAGTGAAACACACACAGCACAAAATCACATCGAAGAGTGTTAGGGCGGGAGTGGATGTGGGGTGGAAACCAAGGTTACAACCATTAAGGAGGTTATTTTATTTTAAACCAGAAAGTGACGATGGAGTTAATGCTAACCATCTGCCCCAGGTTAACCACCAACAAAGACTTAGGGTGCAATACAGTGAACAGAACACTGGACTAGAACTTGGGAAGCCTAGCTTCTGGTCACAACTCCGCAAAAAAATTAACTTAGGCAAGTAAATAACTTAGGCAAGTAACTAAAACCCCTCTCCGCAGCAGTTTCTTCATCTGCTAGAGTCACTCAAATCGGTGGCAGTAAGAAGTCACTTTTGCCATAATTATTATGTACAGAAAGTTTTCACATAAATTATCTCACTGGATAATCCAGGATGACTGGCCGTCTTTACTCCAGAATTATATAACTTAATCATTTTACCAAAAAGAAACAATATATTGAATGTTTATAATACTAAGAATTGTCCTTTGGACTGTTTGTAATAGACATGTCAGAGGGACGACTTCAAATATGAGCTAGAAAACAACTATGGACTTATTTTTAAATTGAATGTATTAAATCACTATTTTCTTTTTAAAAATGAAAGAAAAACATTCCCAGTCTGTGGCCATTCTTGCTTCACGGCCCTGCACCACCACAAATGCTGTAGATGTGGAGAAGCAAAAGTACCACTAGATGGAGTAAGAACAAAAGACATGCATTTGTCTGTAGTTCAAAGAGTCCCCGCCCTTGAAAAAGGGATCTTAGTCCCTGCACGGTGGCTCACGCCTGTAATCCCAGCACTTTGGGAGGCAGAAGCGGGCGGATCACCTGAGGTCAGGAGTTCGAGACCAGCCTGCCCAACTTTACTAAAAATACAAAAAAATCAGCGGGGTATAGTGGTGTGTGCCTGTAAACCCAGCTACTCGGGAGGCTGAGAGAAAATCGCTAGAAACCGAGGAGGCGGAGGTTGCAGTGAGCTAAGATGGGGACACTGCACTCCAGCTCTGGGTGACAGAGTGGGACTCCGTCTCAAAAGAAAGAGAAGAAAAAGCGATCTTAGATCACCTTGAGTAAAGTGAGGCTTACTGAAGCTGAGCTACTTTCTCAAGACTCTAGACAAGTTCTTGGCAAAATCATTCCTTACTTTTCCACAAAACCATGCTGATAGGAAAAGTATTTTTCCTCATTTAGAGAACATTACCAGCAACAGTGGACTCTAGAGGTTTTTTTACATTTCTTAATTCTAATAGTGCTAAGAAATGTATCTGCTAGACAATTCCAGGGGACCTACTTAGGTAATAGGTTAAAAAGCTACAAATATACACGTTCATAAATTTACTGACATGGTCTTGACTTCTGACTTTCAATCATCAGGACTCAGGCTATCACCCTAAAGGTGGGCCTTTATATACACACCCCTGGCTGCTCTCTCTCTTGGCAACTACCTACCCCCAGATGATCCTAAGGAATTGAAGGTATGGATTTGGGACGGAATTACCTTGTCGTGATAAGTGGGCAGAATGGCCTGTTTGTTTCTTTCAACCTAGTGGGCCATTAGCTTATTTTCTTAAAGGAAATCAGAGCCAACTCTTGTGGGAGACTGCCGGCTGGGAGGGTTGGGGGGGGGGTGTGGAATAAATTTCTTTTCCGTCTTTCATTATGCCTAGTGTTCCGTTATTGGAACGCTAAGCTTGTGGGGGTTATATCCTACTGCTCAAGGTCATCGCCAAGGTCTAATTTTTCAAGAAAGAAACTCGTAACCTCCGGCATAAACCGATGACCATTAAAGGAACACAATTTTCAATGTTCTTTTAGATCTTCTAATTAAATATTCATTAAATGTTAAATGATCTCGCAAAAAAAAAAAAAATGACTGTTCTCCCACACCCCATTCAGAGGACTGGTCGAGATCTACCTTGGGAGAAGCAAAAACCTCAACAAAATCTGCCGAGCAGGAACTAAGTTGTAATACAACCATAAAAGGCAACAAAAAGCGGAAGACGGGAGAACCCACGCAGGAACGGCTCCAGGCAACCCCGGCTCACTGCCCATTCATTTTGGCCGACTTTGGAGGTGCCTTCACGTCTCCTGCCAATTTGCAGCACACTGGCCCAGTCAGTCAGGTTTGGGGGTTCACAAGCCCCCATTGCCGGCGAGGGGTGACTGATGCGCACGATCGGCGTTCCCCCCACCAATAGGAAAGCGAACTGCATGTGTGAGCCGAGTCCTGGGTGCACGTCCCACAGCTCAGGGAAGCGCGCCGCGCGCGGGGACTCGCTCCGTTCCTCTTCCTGCGGCCTGAAAGGCCTGAACCTCGCCCTCGCCCCCGAGAAACCCGCGGCTGACAGAGCCCAACTCTTCGCGGCGGCAGTGGGTGCCTCCGGAGAAGCCCCGGGCCGACCGCGGCCTCCAGGCGGGGTTCGGGGGCTGGGCAGGCGACCCGCCGCAGGTCCCCGGGAGGGGCGAACGGGCCAGCAGCTGACATTTTTTGTTTGCTCCAGAATGAACGGTGGAAGGCGGCAGGCCGAGGCTTTTCCGCCCGCTGAAAGTCAGCGAGAAAAACAGCGCGCGGGGAGCAAAAGCACGGCGCCTACGCCCTTCTCAGTTAGGGTTAGACAAAAAATGGCCACCACCCCTCCCAGGCCCACCCTCCGCAACCCGGTGCGCCGCCGGGCGAGTCGGCTTATAAAGGGAGCGGCCGCCGACCGCACGGATTGGCCAAGCTGACTCTCGCGGCTCTCGTGAGAGTCACTCCCTCGGGCGGGCTGGTTGGGGGGAACGGGAAATTAAAGTTCCATTTCCGGCCGTGAGGAAGGACGTTGCCCTTCCGCACGTCCGGGAAAGGCTTTGCGTCTTTACTTCCGACCTTCTTTAAAGGTGAAACTAACTTGAGGTATCAGAGGGCCTTTTTTCTATCCTCTGCAGACCAGACGCCGTTCACCTCGACTACCTTAAAAATGGAATTCACAGGAAGATTTTAGGGCCTAAGACACAGAACACTAATTCCTAGTTTTGATCATCACATTTTTTGGAGAACTTTGTGAAAATAGATTCCCAGGCAGCACTGACTACAGCAGAATCTTATCTCGGCTCAGTGGGATGCGTCCGAGTTCCTACCCTGCCCCCTTCTCCTTAGAATGCCTTCTCCAGCCTCTCCTTGAGCAGAGGATGGCTTTAATCAAGTGTAACTACTACATTATTAATCTTAAGGACTGAATCTCCCTTTTATTAGGAAAGAAAGGCGTTTCAATCATTGACTTTGCTTTAAAGTAGTGCTGTGTCTTGATGAGGTAAAAAGAGGGGAGTAATCCACCATAAATTGTAACGATTTTTTTTTTTTTTTTTTTTTTTTTTTGAGACGGAGTCTTGCTCTTTCGCCCAGGCTGGATGGAGTGTAGTGGCGTGATCTCGGCTCACTGCAACCTCTGCCTCCCGGGTTCAAGAGATTCTCGTGTCTCAGCCTCCTATGAGTAGCTGGGATTACAGGCGCCTGCCACCACGCCCGGCTAGTTTTTGTGTTTTTAGTAGAGACGGGGGTTTCACCATGTTGCCCAGGCTGGTCTCGAACGCCAGGGCTCAAGTGATCCACCCGCTTCGGCCTCCCAAAGTGCTGGGATTACAGGTGTGAGCCACCGCACCCGGCCGCGAATTTTTATAATGGCCAGTATAGTGCAGTTTTACATATAAATGACAGGATGATCTTAAAAGTTTTACTCGTATTCAGTTAGATAAACTCCGTGGAGTTGTCGCTGTCGGTCCTCGATCTGAAAGAAAAGTAAAATCTCTCTCCATCTCTCTCCCTCCTTCTCTCTCTCCCATCCCCTTTTTCTTTCATAGCATCTGCCAGGTTGTAAAGTTTTTTACGGACAGAATCTGACTCCTGTTTTTAGCACTATTGCACTTAGCACAGTACCTTACATACAGTAGATGCTAAATGCTTTGAGTTATATGTCAACACTACCACCATTCTCTTAGCATCCCACATTATCTCAAACCCTTCTTTCCCCTTCATATCTAAGTAGGCACTAAATCTTGTCAGTTTTCATAATTTCTTTTTTTAAATTCCTATTGCTTATAATCTTGAGTACAAGACTTGGCACTTTATATGTGGACTAGTAACTTTCTAACTGATCACCAAATCTCCAGGGCCTTCCTCATTCAATTTATTCTCCAAACTATCACATTCATCATTACATAGCTTCCTTATGGCTCCTGCTTTTAAATCTTTAATTTCTCTCCTTTGCATATTGGATATTTAGCACTTTAAGCCTTTCAGTCCCTGGCCTTCACTTAACCTTGCTAGTCATAGTGCTTGTTCTGCTCTATATGAGCTCTTGACTTGAACAAAATCAGTCTAAACTAGGCGTGGTGGTGCATACCTGTGGATTCAGTTACTTGGGAGGCTGAGGGCAGAGCCCAGGAGTTGGAGGCTGCAGTGAGCTATGATTGCACTACTGCACTCCAGCCTGGGACACAGGGCAAGACTCTGCCTCTAAAACTAAATAAATGAATAAATACATACATAAACAAAAATTTTAAAAACAAAATCAGTCTATTAAACATGCCCTGAATATGCTTTGTTCATTCTCATCTTTAGCAACTTGTTCATTTTAGTATGCTTGCCTGGATATCTGCCCTCCATCCCAATGCCACCCCTTCCATGATGGCATACCTCTGCTATGGAGTCTCATTCCTCACCACAGCAACCTTCTTTCCCTAAACTTCAATAAGCTTAAATCTTATCACTCATTTGGCACATAGCATATTGTACCACAAATGCTCTCTTCCAAGGGAAATATAAGCTCACCAACGTCAAGTTATAGAAGAAACACTATGGGAAACATTATTTTAACTTGGTTCTACTCAATAGACATCTGTTCTTGAGCTTCACCATTATTATCCCCCGAACTCATTATAGAAATACAACAGAAATATTGGCATCCCAATAGGTGAAGTATTTTCTCTTCTCCCAGAAACATATAATATCCAAAGTTTTCTGTCACATATACTCAAAACATTTTCTTCCAACCATTTTATCTGTATTTCAGAAGCATCTTTGGTGTACTATGTTGGGTCCAACTTCTTTAAATTCTGCAGCAGTGATCCACATGTCCTGGAAGGCAGACAAGGATGCAAGAATAGAACCTCCCATCCACACTGATATTTTCCTTTCTGGAGGAGCTATAACTTGCACAGCGGTGTTGGCAGGAGCCACCTTTGCTATATCCTTAACTAACCGCTTGTCTAAACCAGGGAAAGAGGTTGATCCCCCGGCAAGGATAATATTGGAAAAGAAGGAATTCCTCAGGCCTGTATCACATTTCATTATGCTGCTGAAGCATATCTTATCAATGCCAGGGGCCTCAACGTTCACATGACACGGAGAGAAGAGGGCCTCTGGACAAGAAAAGAGCTGGTCATGGAGCTGGATGACCTTCCCATCAGGTAGTTGGTAAACTTTCTCTAGACAATCGGGTTTCTTGGCCATTTCCTCTTCGTAGTTCATTGCCACATAACAAAAGGTCTCCTTGATGTCTTCAACAATCTTTCTGTCTGAAGCACTGAGCAACATGATACCATGGTTCTTCATTAGCACCATGAGGTAGTTGGTGAGGTCAAGGCCTGCCAGATCCAGTTGCTGCACACCATGAGGCAGACAGTAACCCTCAAAGATGGGCACACTCTGGGTAACCCCAGCACCTGAATTCAGCACAAGGCCAGTAGTGAAGCCAGCAGCAAAGAGAGCCAGCACAGCCTGGATGGACATATAGAAGGCAGGAACACCCAGATGCTCAAAAAACATTTCCGTGATCTGTTGCCGGTTGGCCAGTGGGTTCAGCGCTGGCTCAGTAATCAAGACTGGGCCATCACACGGCTTCAGCTTTAGGTTATAGTCATAGATATGCTTCCACATGATCTCCATGTCCTCCCATGAAGTAACGAGACCACGTTCCACTGGGTAACTGTAGGGAGAGCAATAAGATCAATGACAGCTTTTTATTTTTCTAGTTTCTATTGTCTTCGACCCTCAGTTAATTCCCCGCGTTTATTACCAATATCCCTTTATGGGCAATAACTGCCACAGCCTCTCACAGAAGGTAAGTGTCAGCCAAAAATAGCACAGCTACTTACCTCTGCAATTTTTTTTTCTTTTTTTTTTTTTTTTGAGACAGAGTCTCGCTCTGTCACCCAGGCTGGAGTGCAGTGGCGCGATCTCAGCTCACTGCAAGCTCCGCCTCCCGGGTTCACGCCATTCTCCTGCCTCAGTCTCCTGAGTAGCTGGGACTACAGGCGCCCGCCACCACGCCCGGCTAATTTTTTTGTATTTTTAGTAGAGACGGGGTTTCACCGTGTTAGCCACGATGGTCTCGAACTCCTGACCTCGTGATCCGCCCTGCTCGGCCTCCCAAAGTGCTAGGATTACAGGCGTGAGCCACCGCGCCCGGCCTACCTCTGCAATTTTTGTTGCTTTCCATTTTCTCTGTCCTTTGGAACCTTGTGACTTTTAAAAAATTGGGAAATGTCCACATTATAGTATAGTTTAAATGTCAATTGAAGAGAATAACCCAAGTGACAAAAGGGACCATGAGTTAATATTCTTAAATGAATTCGTTAGATAACTTTATACGTTTTAATACATTTGTATAGCCACAGAGAGCAAAATGTTCAGTTTTTAGATGTGTCGTACCCTTGGAGATTTGTGACCCGCGCGTTTGTAGTAATTCCAGCTGGATGGGGCTTTCCAGCTCCCGGCTTTCTTATCCTTTCTGTCCCCATTGCGCACCTCCTTTGGGGTCCTTCCCTGCCCCCCGACAACACCCCCAGTCCCCCCGCCCCCAGCCACCCCAGCCCCACCCCCAGCCACCCCAGCCCCACCCGCCAACCTCCCCAGCCCCACCCCCCACAACACCCCCAGCCCCGCCGCCCCCAGCCACCCCAGTCCCACCCCTCCAACCTCCCCAGCCCCGCCCCGCCAACCTCCCCAGCCCCACCCCAGCCCCACCCTACCCCACCCCAGCCCCACCCCACCCCAGCCCCACCCCCCACCCCACCCTACCCCACCCCCACCCCACCCTACCCCACCCCCACCCCACCCTACCCCACCCCCACCCCACCCCACCCTACCCCACCCCCACCCCACCCCACCCCACCCCACCCCACCCTCCCCAGCCCCAGCAGCCTGCTGGGAGAAGGAGGTACCTGATGAACAGCGAGCTCCTCCAGTCCTGAGCTTCGTCGCCCACGCAGAGTTCTAGCCCGCCCTGGGCCGCGCGGCTCTGGCCCTTGGCGCGGCCGATAATGTTCGGGTAGATAAACTGGGGCTCCCGGCACCCAGCCACGCCCGCCTTGATCATTCCCGAGCCGTTGTCGATCACCACCGGTAGCTGGCAGTGGTTCATGCCGCCGCTGCTGCCGCCGTCTCCTGTCTCTGAGCCGCTCTAGCTACGGGCTCGGCCGGGGCCGAGTGCCTGGAACGCCGCGTCACAGAGGCCCCGGCACGGCCGGGTGAGGCCAGAGTCCTGGGGGCGCAGGCGGGGGGTCGGGAGGGCCCCAGGCGGAAGGACTCGCCGGACGCACCGTGCTCCTCATGTCACCGCCCGCTATTGCTTCTCGCAGGAATTGGGCCACCCCAACACCTGGAATCCCGGAATCCCAGTATCAGGAAAACCCGACTTTCGCATCAAAAGATTCAACTCTAACCCTTCACAAGTGCCTTTCTCAAATACCCAGAAGAGCTATAAAAGCAGTTTTATTTTCCAAAGCCACTGAATTCTGGTTAACTGGTGGCGGTTCCGGGGAGTTCTAGAATTCGCCCTTGAAACTGGGGAAAAATGAGACTTAAGAGGAGAAAGTTGTTGCAGGAAGGGAGGCAGTGTCTGCTTCTGAAATGTTAAACTTCTCAAATAAGTAGAAAAATGCTGGAATTTAAATGAGTTTTAAGTACGTTTATTATTGTTTCTGTACCTTGGGCAATGCTTTGTTGTGTTTCTTCCTGTGATTTCCAAGCAAAATGTGCGCAATTAAAACAAAATAGTAGTTTCTCGCTTAAATATGTAAATAAATATAAATTTAAATATAAAATATTAAAAATATATAAATTTATATAATTTATATAAACATATTTATACAATTGTATAAATATATATAAATATATATACAATTGTATATATAAATATATATACAATTGTATATATAAATATATATACAATTGTATATATAAATATATATACAATTGTATATATAAATATATATACAATTGTATATATAAATATATATACAATTGTATATATAAATATATATACAATTGATAAATATATAAATATATATACAATTGTATAAATATATATAATTGTATAAATATATATAAATATATATGTTATATTATATAAATATATATATTTATATAATATAACATATATATTTATATAATATATAATATATATTTACATTTATATATAAATGTAAATATATTCATATATTTAAGCAAGGATATAAATCGAAATATATCTTTATATTTATTATATGTATAAATATAAATATATAAAAATTTATATATATACAATAAATATATAAAAATTTATATATAATAAATATATAAAAATTTATATATATAATAAATATATAAAAATTTATATATATAATAAATATAAATATATAAAAATTTATATTTATATATAATAAATATAAATATATATATTTCTATTTCTATCCTTCTGGTGTAATCTGCAAGCCTCATTCGCTACTCTTGATTTTTAGGCTGAAGGACGTGCCTGTCTTTTTGCAGGAAAAGTGAAGTTTATCAGGTCATATGAAATTCAAGTTTGGAAAAATCTGAAAGTACATTGCACGTCAATAAACGCATCTTGGTGTCTGATTCTGCATACCCTGTAGAGAATTTTAAAACAAGCAGTCAATTTAGAACTTCTGCTTGGTCTTCGGAAGCAAAAAGAGGAAATTCAAAAGTAATTTTACACGTCCTTCCACCAGAAGCTGAAAGGATGGCTTTTTCGCGGCTGTATAACGAAAGCCCCCTGCTTCGCCCCGGACTCTGAGCAGCTCAACCTGCGGAAAGGATGTGTAATAAAACGCCTTTCCAGGGAGACAAAAAAAAAAGGCCACCCAAAGGAAGGGCAACTCGGGAGTGCCTGATTTCTACTGCGGTATCCGGGCACTTTGGAAGAAAGTGCATGCAGATTCAAGCTTTTGAAATGGTTTCAGCACTGTTCAATTGGGCATAGGCTGTTTTTCCTTTTCTGTTTTTTTCTTTAAATACATTATATTCATTCCTCTCAATTTGGTAATAATCACTTGAGAATTGCGAATTGACACATACATATCAAGGACTTTACAAAACACTGCTTGCAGCGGGGTTTCCGTAGTGTAGTGGTTATCACGTTCGCCTAACACGCGAAAGGTCCCCGGTTCGAAACCGGGCGGAAACACACTCGACAGTGTTTTTTTTTTTTTTTCTCCTTTTTTTTCCCTTCGCTTGGAATAAAGTGTGAGATCACACTTTGTTTTCTTTTGGTGTTTTTTTTTTTTTTTTGAGGGAAGCCTTAATGTATGCCGGTCTTTCAAAAGACATGATCTTGATAGCAATTTGAGAATTTGAACTGTAAGTTTTTGTTACTTTATTCGTTCACCAAATGTTTTTATGGAAGCCTTGCCACGTGGAACGTGTCCCGGGTTTTAAAAAATGAATTTGACTCACCAGCTAACACTGAAAAAATAATGTACAGCCTAGAAGGAAAGATCAAAGTGTAAAAGTGGTTAGTCCTGTCGCCTCCTGAGCATTTTTGTATTATATCACTTGGTTTTTCGTCTGAAGTGGCTGTAAATAATCGTATTAAAAATCTTCTGGTCCAGACGCAGGAAAACCTTTTCCGGTATAAAGCCCACCTTCCTCTAATGTTGCGCATGCCCACTGTGCCCAGCTGCTCCGCTTTCGTGCATCCCAGACTTCTGTCACCAGGTAAGGGCATCTTGGAAGCTGAGCTACAGTTGGCTGGGGCACAAAAAAACCAGGGGGTGCCAAGAGTTTTCAGGTACGTAAGCGGGAAAGGGGTGCCGAGTCTCAGCTAAAAAATCCCCCATGGCAGAGATCCGAGTACACATGCAGCAGTTTCCACCGGTGGGGCCCCGAGGAAGGGGAGGATGATGGGAGAAGACAAGCAACTACAAGCCCCCGCACGCAGTGCGCAGCTGGCTTCAGGAGAGAGGCCCGCGGTACCGTGCTGCCGGGCCTCGGCGCAGAGCCCCGGCAGAGCGCCAGACGCTGACTGCCGGCACCAGAATGCTCGCGATGAGGAAGACAGGCGGAGCGCTGCGAGCTAGCGAGCCCTCAGCTCTCGTATCCATGACGCCTGCTGCTTCGGGGGACCCCTGGCATGCTGGGGAGTGGGTCTCTGTGGAACATCCTGTACCGCCCTGGCCGGCGCCGGACCCCCACGGCCCCAGAACCTCCCGCACTGCCACGGGAAGACAGAGCCGGACGTGACGCCACCGTGGAAGGAAGGGAGGGGCGGAGCGTGGCGCGGTGACGTCCTCCCAAGATGGCGGAGACAGAGTGAAGAAACTGTGTTCCCCCTTGGGTTGCTATCGGTGAGTTCCTACTTCACCCCAAGCCCGCCATTCCCGGTCTCTCCAGAACCTGGGCCATCGGAGGGCAGGCTCCTTGGAGTTCCAGCACGGGTCGGGGGGCAAGTGGAAGGCTTGGGCTAGGCAGCCCCGGGGTGGCCTGGGCCACAACCTCTGCTGTGGGAATTCGCGGGAGTGGGAGCTGGGCAGAGGGCAGGGCGGCAGAAGCCGAGGAGGGACTGGCTTTGGTTGTCACTCTCAGATGCCGCCTCGCGTAGAGAGAGTGGGAAGGGAGAAGGTGTGGCCTCCTTAGCGCGAGTGATAGAACCTTTGACAGCAAGCTATGGCCGGGCGCATTCCCGGCTTTCTGGGCAGCCACCTCGCGTTTTGGAGAAACTGCACTGGGGAAACTAACAGGTTTTGGTGACTTGAGAGCAGTTTTTAAAAACTCGTACTGTTCTGCCCCTATCTGTCCCAAGAGATCATGTCTTAGTGGTTTAAAAATTTTTTTTGTAACATAAGTATGTCTACTGAGCTTGAAAATCTGAGGGTTCAACAGATGTGAAAGCGTCAGGTTTTGCGGTGCTTTTTGCAGGTGGTAGAAGTGTTGCCATTCACCGTCACTTATTGATGTGTCCAAAGGATTGTGTTAGTTGATCAAGGTAACCAAAGATAGAAAGGCACTCATCCCTTCATTCTTAACCATGTATGTTTGATAAGGATTTTCAAGGGGGCTAAAATTGTTAAAGTTATGTCCTCTGTCCCTTCCCTCACTGAACGTTGATGAGAACTTACGGTTACTGATTTACTGTTTCTTTTTGTCTTTTAGATCAAGGGTAAAATTCCATTCTGATATCAAAATGCAGTATTCGCACCACTGTGAGCACCTTTTAGAGAGACTGAACAAACAGCGGGAAGCAGGTTTTCTTTGTGACTGCACCATAGTGATTGGGGAATTCCAGTTTAAAGCTCATAGGAATGTGCTGGCCTCCTTTAGTGAGTATTTTGGTGCGATCTACAGAAGCACTTCTGAGAACAATGTCTTTCTTGATCAGAGTCAGGTGAAGGCTGATGGATTTCAGAAACTGTTGGAGTTTATATACACAGGAACTTTAAATCTTGACAGGTAAAGTACACATTTTATTTTCAGTTATAAAAGCTAGTCAGTAGTCTTCACAGCAAAAGTAGATTTGTATTTTTTCCATTCATTCTCTGAACTCAAATTCTTCACCTATTTATGCACACAATGTTTGTTTTTATAAAGAAATCAGTATCACTGATTTACGATGAGCAGGCAATATTTCATAAGCACAGATAATAAACAGATTTCTGACACGTTTATTTACTGAAACAAAGCCTGTGATTTCACTTATGTAAACTTGAACATTAAACACAATGAATTTATTTTATTTTATTTTTGAGACGGGCTCACCGTCACCCAGGCTGGAGTGCAGTGGGGCAATCTCGGCTCACTGCAACCTCTGCCTCCCGGGTTCAAGCGATTCTCCCACCTCAGCCTCCCTAGTAACTGGGACTACAGGTGTGCACTACCACACCTGGCTAATTTTTGTATTTTTTGGTAGAGACAGGGTTTCACCATGCTGGCCAGGCTGCAAACAAAAAATTCTAAGTTACTTCCAGTTTCCCATTGCTTTTTGGTCCTTGAATTCCTCTGGTCTTCTGTCTCCCTCATTCTGACTCCTGTTATCTCTATTAACCTACCAGTACTAATACTGAAGTAAGGTCAGAGATGCTAGAATGATTCTCTAAGATGCTTACTGATGTCACTGCATTAACAAGAAGTGGGTTCTGAGGAATCTGATAATGCAGGCACTGTGTGTCTCCCCTGTATAACGAACCGTATAATTAGATTAATATCAATACATTTACAGATTGTAGGGGAAAAGGTGGAGGGAATAAAAGCAAAGAGAAACTGATTAAATTACCCCGTCTTATTTCTGTCTCTCTTATGAAAGTGAACATGAGTAGACTGTTCATAATCTTCTGACATAGGAAGATTATAGGCTTTGGAATTAGATCTTTCCTGTCAGTCGCTATGTCTCCTTGAGCATGATGCAATCTCTGTGGGCCTCAGTTTCCCCATCTGTCAAAATGAGATGGTAATAACTACCTTGAGGCTAAATAAGGTTTTACTTGATCCTTATTCACTTCCCACTGAACGTTAATTTCTTTATTTTTCTTCTTTACCCTCTCCTCCCCCTTTAATTCTACATTTCTTGGAGAAAAAATAGAAAAAACAAAAAAGAAACACCTGAAATTCTGCTACCCACTGATAACCCCTGTTAACCTTTTGATATATATTAATTCTTTTCCAGATCTCTGTAGAGATGTGCATGTATACATTAAGCAAAATCTTTCCCTCCCTTTTATATTGTAACTTATCATGGAAATATACTTATTTAAAAATCTAGAATCAGGGTGCTCATTAATCCTTTTGACGAGGAAACATTCTTGTGTAAGAAGTATCCAGTGGGGGGAGGGGAGGGAGAGAAAAGTAAACTTTCATGCTATTTTGGAATTATTTTTAAATTTTGGTATAATGAAATCTTCAAGTGAGTTCTTTATAAGTTGATTAAAGGAAAAGAGCAGTGTGAATTTTGGCTGGCCTGCAATTTAATGGTTTCCCTTTCTCTCAATTAACTATGCAAAACAAAAAAATCTTGATTTGAATACACGGTAGAGCACTTTTCTTTGAGACTTCACGCAAAGAACCAATGTGAAGAACAGCCAGGTGTTTTGTTCAGTCTCTTTTGGTACATATCTTTCCTGGAGACTGGGGAGCTAATTCCTCGAGTTCAGCTAGAAATGTAAGAGAGGATTTATACCAAAATAGAAAGGCTTACAACTTAGTGATTAAGAAAACATGTAGAATATATTAAGTTGGCTCAGGGGCCAGATTACCTTGGTCAAATCTTGGTTCTAACATTCTGTGCTCTTGGACAGGTTACTTTATTTCTTTGGACTTCTGATTTTTCACTTGTGTGTAAAATGAGGATTATAATAGATTTCATAGGCATGTCCTGAGGATAATCTTATAAAGCATTTAGGCATGTACCTGGCAATATGTAATTAAATGACCTTCAGTGACTGTTCACAGGATGTTATCTAATACTTGTAAACAAAAGCAAATCTGTTATTGAAGTATTGATTGGTGCTCTTAACTGTGACTGAGATTATAGCCATCTATGAAATAGTTTGTATGAATAGTTTGTATGAATTACCATTTCAATGTTGAACAAATTTTTTTTTTTTTTTGAGATGGAGTCTCACTCTGTCACCCAGGCTGGAGTGCAATGGCGTGATCTCGGCTCACTGCAACCTCCACCTCCCAGGTTCAAGGGATTCTCCTGCCTCAGCCTCCCGAGTAGCTGGGATTACGGGCACCCGCCATCATGCCCAGCTAATTTTTGTATTTTGTAGAGACGGGGTTTTACCATGTTGGCCAGGCTGGTCTTGAACTCCTGACCTCAGGTGATCCGCCCACCTTGGCCTTACAGGCGTAAGCAACTGCACCCGGCCTTGAACAATTAATGTATGACTTCCTGCTAACTTATATTGGTCTTAAAGGCTGACCTTGTTATCTGTTTGGCGGTTTATTTTATGGAGCACTAAACACAATTAGAGACCAAAAGATCTTTTTTAGTGGCCCAGCCCAAAAGACAATTTTTAGAAAGCTGTTGTGACGCTAAATTAAATAAGGGGAAACATACAGGTGGCACTTGAGGCAAAGCAAGTTTAATTAGAAGATGATGAGAACATGGGTAGAGATTTGTAGATACTGTAGCATACTTTTAGAGATCTTAGAGGTTCATGACACTAGTTATTTTTTATTTTATTTCAAATTTTAGTCCTTTGAAATAGTATCACCAGCACTATATTTACATTGTCAGCTATGATTAAAACCCTTTTCTGGCTTATACTTACAACAGAGAGGGAAAGAGATCATCTTCCCAAAGATAAACCATATTTAGGGAAAAAAATCAAGTAGGAAGATTATTTGAGGGTAAGGGGTGTGTGTGTGTGTGTGTGTGTGTGTGTGTGTGTGTTTCCGTCCTCAAATACTTATAACAGTCATGTTTTTAGTGTTAACACCAACTCAACTCTAATTTTACAGCTAAGAAAGTTGAACCCCCCAAAGATGCTGACTTACCCTAATTAAGTCAGCCAGTAATGCCAGAGCCAGTGCTAGATTAATCAAACAACCTTTCACCACATTGTGAACTTCTGAAGGGCAGAGACTATTTACTTATTAATATCTTAGTACCACACATGGTAGATGCTTAGTAAACATTTGACTAGAATATTGAACAAGGTGGCTTAAATCTTTCTTTGTAACTCTCACATCACAAACACTCCAGCTAATTTGGGTTGAGTATCACCAAAAAAGGTGGGAGGGTTGCTAGAGAGAGTTTAACATTCTAAAACCTTGTTCCTCTAAGTGGATTCCTCTAAGCAACATTGGCATCACCAGGAAGTGTATTAAGAAATGCAGGCTGTGCTGGTGGCTCACGCTTGTAATCCTAGCACTTTGGGAGCCCAAGGTGGGAGGATCACCTGAGGCCAGGAGTTCGAGACCAGCCTGGGCAGCATAGCAAGACCCTGCCTCTACAAAAAAAATAGCCAGGCATGGTAGCACATGCTTGTAGTCCCACTTACTTGGGAAGCTGACGCAGGAGCCCAGGAGTTCAAGGCTGCAGTGAGTTATCATTATACCAGTGCACTCCTGCTTGGGCAACAGAGGAATACCCCATCTCAAAACAGAAAAAAAATGCAGAATCTCAGGCCCCATCACAGACCTACTGAATTTGAATCTACATTTAACAAGATTCCTGGGTGATTCACATGCACAGCAAAGTTTGGGAAACATAATTAAAGTCCCTCACGGGAGCAGGAGAAAATAGTAGGAAACAAGTGTCATTAGACTTTCCCTCTTGCCAATCCAGAAAAGTTGGTTGCTATCTGAAGAAGCCTCAGGATGAATGGAGGAGGTAGTGAGTTACCATCAGCTATTTTTGTGTTCTAGGGTTTTAAAAAAAAAAGCCAGAAAATTTAACATTTAATTTTTCTGCAGTGGTTCACTGTCAGCTGTGAATAGCCATTATCTTTCATCTCTTGAAGTTCTGTAAAATTGGAGATTTTTTACCTAAACATTATTCTGAATGAATTTATAAATATATTTTTCTCTTAGTTATGTCTTTTTCAGCATTCTGCTTCATTAGGTCTTTAAAATACATTGAAGTATATATGCAGCTCTGTTTCGAAAAGTTTTTCTTTGATCAGAATATTGTCATGTAGCCTTGTTTCCTTGCAGTTGGAATGTTAAAGAAATTCATCAGGCTGCTGACTATCTCAAAGTGGAAGAGGTGGTCACTAAATGCAAAATAAAGATGGAAGATTTTGCTTTTATTGCTAATCCTTCTTCTACAGAGATATCTAGTATTACTGGAAACATTGAATTGAATCAACAGACTTGTCTTCTTACTCTGCGAGATTATAATAATCGAGAGAAATCAGAAGTATCTACAGATTTGATTCAGGCAAATCCTAAACAAGGGGCATTAGCGAAAAAGTCATCTCAAACAAAAAAGAAGAAGAAGGCTTTCAACTCCCCGAAAACAGGGCAGAATAAAACAGTGCAATATCCCAGTGACATCTTAGAGAATGCATCTGTTGAATTATTCCTAGATGCAAATAAACTGCCCACACCTGTAGTAGAACAAGTTGCACAAATAAATAATTCAGAACTCGAGTTGACATCAGTTGTGGAAAATACTTTTCCAGCACAAGATATTGTGCACACTGTTACAGTGAAACGGAAACGTGGAAAATCACAGCCAAACTGTGCTCTGAAAGAACACTCTATGTCTAATATAGCCAGTGTCAAGAGTCCTTATGAGGCGGAGAACTCCAGGGAAGAGCTGGATCAGAGGTATTCCAAGGCCAAGCCAATGTGTAACACATGTGGGAAAGTGTTTTCAGAAGCCAGCAGTTTGAGAAGGCACATGAGAATACATAAAGGAGTCAAACCTTACGTCTGCCACTTATGTGGAAAGGCATTTACCCAATGTAACCAGCTGAAAACGCATGTAAGAACTCATACAGGTGAGACGGGTGTGTGGGGAGATATAATTATTTTTATACTGTGACTAATATAGTGTATTTTTATAAAGAGTACTTAGCACACACTACTTGTGACCAGAATTTGGTATATTTTTCTATTCATCAAAGTATTTAACAGTGTTAAACTGTTGAAAATTTATTTGTAATTGTAACCAAGTATTTAATGGCTGTTTAAGCCCTAATGCATCAACTCCTTATACCATTTTCCCTCCAAATAAGTATGTTGATTCTAGCTTACCAAGTATTTAACAGAGACAAAGACATTAAAACTGATAAAGAGAAAATGTAATTACAATTCAGGCCAATTTTCAGATATTGCCAACACTTCTCATTACATACTTCTAGACTCTGTTGACTTCTGAACATGTTCATTGGAATTACACATACAGTGTTCCCTAAGCTTCTACAGTTACCTTTATTTTGCATGTCCTCTGCCTGGTTGTAAAGTATGAGCACCCATTGGTACGTTTACATTTGTACTTTTTTTTTTTTTTTTTTTTCTGAGACAGCGTCTCACTCTGTCGCCCAGGTTGGAGTACAGTGGTGTGATCTCAGCTCACTGCAAGCTCTGCCTCCCGGGTTCAAGCCATTCTGCTGCCTCAGCCTCCCGAGTAGCTGGGACTACAGGTGCCTGCCACCAAGTCCGGCTAATTTTTTTGTATTTTTAGTAGAGACTGGGTTTCACCATGTTAGCCAGGATGGTCTCGATCTCCTGAACTCGTGATCCACCTGCCTCCGCCTTCCAAAGTGCTGGGATTACAGGCGTGAGCCACCGAGCCCAGCCCTATATTCGTATTTTTTTAAATGCTGTATGTACTTATCTCGTGAATTCAGAAACACTAATTTCTTCTGATTCTACTGGTGTTTTCAGTGGTCTGGAAAAGATTATATTTGTTTTCAGTTCCAACAGTTAACATTTTCTTAATAACAAAGCTAGTACTGTTGATGAAATCTTATATGACTTATGCAACCAAAACACTATTTTCTTCTAAATATAAATTTTATTGTTCCTTTAGGTGAGAAGCCATACAAATGTGAATTGTGTGATAAAGGATTTGCTCAGAAATGTCAGCTAGTCTTCCATAGTCGCATGCATCATGGTGAAGAAAAACCCTATAAATGCGATGTATGCAACTTACAGTTTGCAACTTCTAGCAATCTCAAGATTCATGCAAGGTAAAAAACCAAATGAGTTGTTTGATCTTTTAGTCTTTTAATCACCATAGTCTTATGAATAGACTATTATATTAGAATTCAGGACAGTAGAATTGTAATTGTGGTTCCACCAAACAGTATTAACACATTCAAGGAACCACAAGGAAGCCACAGTGGTTGATAGGAAATAAGCAGGGGGTGGGGACTACTAGGAAATAAGGTCAGACTGGTCCAGAGGTAAGATCAGAATGGTCCAGAATGCAATTTAAGAGGATCATTCTGACTGGTATAGGATTATAAGAGTGGAATCAGGGTAAACAGGAATCTATAGATAAAACCCAAGCAAGGGTCATGGTGGTTCAGGCCAGGGTGGCAGCAGTGAAAGAAATAAGTAGTAGTAGATTCTGGATATATTTTAAAGTTAGAAATAATAGAATTTGCAGACAGATTGTATGTGAAGTCTGGAAGAGAGTCAAAGATGATTCTGAGGTTTTGGGCCTGAACCCCTATAAAGATGGAGTTGCCATTAACTGAGATACAGAAGGTTTGTGGGTAGAACAGTTTAAGTGGAAGTGCAGGAATTTACGAGTACAGTTCTGTGTGTGTTAAATTTGAGATGACTTAACACTTCTGAATAGAGGTGTGCAATAGATAATTGGTTATCTAAGTCTGCAGTTCAGGGGACTGGTTTGAGCTGAAGATAACAGTTTGGCGGTCATCAGCTTATGACAGTATTTAAAGCTGTAACCCTGGCTAAGGTCACCAAGAGAGTGAATGTGGACAGAAGAGATCAAAAGACGGCCCTGAGGCACTCTAACTTTATGAGTTCTGAGAGATGGGTGAGAACCAGCAGAGGTAACTAGGAAGGAGCAGCCAGTAGAGGAGGAAAACCAGGAAAGAGGGCTGCCCTGGAATCCCAAGTGAAGGAAGTTATTCCAGATGGGAGTGGTCAATTGTAAAATTCTGTGGTAGGGAGATGAAGACTGAGAATTGACGTGGATTTAGCAAAGTGGGAAGTCAGCAGTGCTCTTGACAAAAGTATCATTAGTAGAGGCCAGTAGAGAAGAAATGGAAGTAAATAGAACACTTGGAGTCTCAAGGTTTTGGTAAAGGGGAGCAGAGAATGGAGGAGCAAGTAAGGTCAAGGGTCTTTGTTTTGTTTTTGTTTTTTTTTTTAATATGGGAGACATCAGTATATTTGTATACCATAATCCAAAGGAGTGAGAAACATGGATGATGTAGGACTGGGGAAACTGCAGAAGTGATATCATTAAGTAGGATCTCAAGTATACAAATTGGAATTGATGGGTTCAGATGAACTGTCACCCTCATGTCATATGAATTTTTCTCAGTGAAATAGGAAGCGGGGATGTCACCTGAGAGTAACAATGAGCGAGGAGATGCTGATGGTTTGAGGAGAGAGTTTTCACAAGTCAAAGAGTGACTAGACTCGTGAAAATAATTGCCTGCAGTATTAGGGGCCCACTGACAACCATATAAAGATCATGGAAAAACTTTTTGAACTGATCTCAGAACTAATGTTTTGATAATAAGAAATATTTGTTTTTGGCAGTGTTTACACTGAGACAACTACTGATTTTAAATACATAGTCTTGGCCTGTTAAGATGACATGAAATAAAATGTGTAAAAAACTTTATGAATTCTTGCTATATAGACTGACCTCCAAATTGTTTTACTTATTTAACTTTATTTACTAACAGGAAGCATAGTGGAGAGAAGCCATATGTCTGTGATAGGTGTGGACAGAGATTTGCTCAAGCCAGCACACTGACCTATCATGTCCGTAGGCATACTGGAGAAAAGCCTTATGTATGTGATACCTGTGGGAAGGCATTTGCTGTCTCTAGTTCTCTTATCACTCATTCTCGAAAACATACAGGTAAGTTTGGCAGGGAGAGACTGCTTAAAATAAAGTTATAAATAAAAGAAAAAGGGGACTTGGGCCTTTTAGCGAAGTAGATCGGAAACTTTGTAGTTAGATATCTGTTTATACTTCTATAAGCTATGTTTATGATTTTCACATATTTGTTAAATATAAAAGCTGACTTATTTTCTAGAATAATACAAGGTGGGTGAAATAAATTATATAACTTATACATTAAAATCAGTGAGATAATTTTGATATTATATAAACTTGCATTGAGATGCGTTTTGTGACTTTATAAAAACCTTTTCAGCTTCCTAAAGGGTCATCTCCTATAGTTAGGGTTGGGGAGTGGGTTTGGGTTGAACATGGATTTTTAAACTTCTTAGGACCTTTCCTACACAGGTATTCTGAGATTTTCAAATAAGGTAATTCAGATGCAAAATAGCAGTTTGGAAACAAATTGCTTTTTTAGGGTACATTTTTTAAAAGACTTCCCTACATACTTTATTCTTCTTTATTAATATAGTAGATAGCAAGAATAGAAATGTGGGTTTATGAATTGACATGTTCTTAATCATATAAAAATCAAATTCCTTGCCCAAATCATCTCTATTAGAAGGGACATTTTGAGGAATAAAGTTTTAATATATGAAAATTTATGAACAGTATATAATAATTACTAATATTCATTTACTTGGATCACTGAAAGTACCTCTGAAGTACAATATAGAGAGATTTTAATTTAAATAATATTTCAGAAAAGCTTACTTTAGATTATTTGTAATTGATAAATATTATATTGGTATAGTACACCACTTCGCTATCTTTTATTTTCCATCTAGGTGAAAAACCATACATATGTGGTATTTGTGGGAAAAGTTTTATTTCCTCAGGAGAGCTCAACAAACACTTTCGGTCCCATACAGGTCTGTGTTTAGGGAGAACGTATTATTTTTTGTTCTCTCTTAATTTCTTTTTATGTAAACCTTGACTTTTAAGCCATTATGGACTATATGGTATTTAGTCATACTATACCTATAGCAATATCTTAATGTATAAATATCAACTTATTTGCTTATTTTGTTTTTTTTTTTTTTTAGTTGTTTGGAGTATGAATTAAATTTGTTAAAGAATTGTGTTGGTTTTCCAAGAAATATGCCAGATAATCAATAGTTTTTAAATGATTTGGATTAAATTGCACAGATATACCAAGAAATGAAAAGGAATAGGTAATACCAAGATAACATCAGATTTTCTTACTAAACAGTGTTTAGTATGCAATTTTTAGGAACAAATTTTAATTTTGACATGCTTATTGTAAAAAGTAGTTTGTAAATTGTATAAAGAAAATATTGAATGTAAAAAATTTTAAAGGAAAATGCCACTTTGAAAGAATACTGTTCTGACATTCTCTTTTTAAAAATTCCTCCTTATAATTCCTACCTAGAATAATGTGAGTACTTAATAGAGATTTAGTAAGTTTTTGGTGACTTTATATTCCCACGCGCTTTAGTTTACACCATAAAGCACTGAACAGTTCTTATTTCCAGAGAAGTGTAATATTGTAGCATGCTGTCAGTATTTTTAAGGATTTTCTAATTTGCCAGGTACCTGAGAGCAGAAACCATGATTATTACACTTATTTTCTCCCAGCTGTATCTCTTAGCCAGTGTCTGGCATATAATTGACACTCACTAAATGTTTCATAGAAATACAAGAGTAGGCTTTTGTTTGTTTTAGTTTGCAAATACATTTCTGTTCATGAAAATGCTCAAGTTTTCTTGAGATACAGATTTTTTGTATAAAGGAGTGTCTAGGTTGTATAGAATCTTTCATTTCACTATATTATAACCAGGTGATTAAAGTGACAATTTGAAACCAAATTTAAACACTATAATAATTTTTGCCTTGTGTTCATAAACATTGATATTTTTGTCTTAGCAGCTTTTAAAATATTGAAATTTAAACTTTTAAATTTGTTTTTCAGGAGAAAGACCATTTATCTGCGAATTATGTGGAAATTCTTACACAGATATTAAAAATTTAAAGAAGCACAAAACAAAAGTCCATTCTGGTAAATGCTTGTGTTTTGTTTGTTTGTTTGTTTGTTTGTTTTAATTTGGTGCTCATATTAGTGCTATTCCTTAAAATGTTGAGATGAGATTTACATTTAAGCAGTTTAAATTAGATGTCTATTTCAAAAACTAGGTATATACATGTGAGGAAAGTAGCT
The DNA here is from genome assembly GCF_029281585.2 of Gorilla gorilla gorilla. Lineage (NCBI taxonomy): Eukaryota > Metazoa > Chordata > Mammalia > Primates > Hominidae > Gorilla > Gorilla gorilla. The sequence continues at coordinate 180,871,932 of NC_086017.1, forward strand.
TTTTTGCAGAAACATTCACTGGATTTTTCATATTGAATCTCTTATTTGAAAAAAAAAAAAAAAAACTTGAAACATTTCCTCCTTTTAAAACCTGACTTAATAACAGACAGTCCCAAGCATGAAGGAACATATAAGCAAGCTATGTGTCACTGTTTCCCATACTGGAGTCTGGATAACTCAGGGTTTACTATGGTTATTACGAAAAAAAAGGGGGGGGTGGTGTTATCATGAACACTGGTCCAGAAATGTTTAAGAGGAAATAGGGAAACAGGTAGCCCTACATTGTTATAATATATAAAAATGGAAAGCCAAACAACAAGTTTTGAGTCTATTGGTTAAAGTGAATTCTTGAAAAAGTTTCCCTGTGCTTACCATTTTATTCTGTCATTATTAGACATGACACTAGGCCCTTCCGGTATGTAAATACTTAAACATCATAAGTATTAAGTTAGAAACATCTAAAAACTGCAGTAAGTCATTAATTTAACCACTTGTTAAATTTCTGTAAAGTGTACTTTCAGGGAATATGAAGTTAAACAAGGCATAGTTCTGGTACTCAAAGCACTTACAACCTGGTGTGCGAGACCAGAAACCTAAATAAATAATTAAATAAACTAAATAAATAGGGAAAATGTAGGGCATAATCGACACAAAAGTGCTAAAGAAGATACTATGTTTTTCTGAGGTAAGTACTAGAAAAAACTTAATTTTAACTTGAAGGATGGAGAAGAGTTCAAAGATGGAGATGGGAAGAGAGGATTCATTCCAGGCAGAGAACATTGTAAAGAGTCAGTGGGACAAGAAGGAAACCTTAGCTAGTTGAAGTGAAGAGTAGTTTGGGAAGAATACAGATAATTACAATTTTATGAAAGCAGTTTTGTCTGGGTGACAAGGACGGTGAAACCAAAATCATGTCAACACTTTAGAGTAACGGAAGCATGTTAAAGCCATTGGAAAATTTGAAGGCAAAAGTATATCTTTGGTCAGTGTGCTGATTTATCCCTTGAGTAGAGCAGAATTTCTCACCTCTGAAAATATATGAAAGTGCCATACATACTGTTCTGAACTCACAGAATAATATGAACAACTTATTAAAAACATTCAGTGAATGAAAGGAGTATTTCTTATCACTGTTTAATATTTTGAGGGAGTTAAAGAAGTATAACGACATTTACTCTCAAAGAATTTACAGTCTGGTTGAGGATTCAAGGCATACCTGAGTAGAATGTTAAATGGCAATAAGAGAGATAGATGCCACAAGGCAGTATATGAAAATTGACAAATGTGTGATTAAGCCGATATAACAGCTCGCCCTGTTTCATTCTTAATCAAGTCCATTTTTTTTAATGGAGTTGGTGCTTGAACTTAACCTTGAGGCCCAGATTGAATTTACACAGATAGTGAGGAGGGCATATCTACAAAAGAGAAACCGCTTGAGTAAAGGTATGGTGGTTGGAATGTAATTTCTGGGAATGGTAAGTACATTAGTCTACCTCAGGGGTTTAGTTTTGTTTTAAAGATAATGTAGATTTTTTTTTCCTTCCATTCTAGGTGCAGATAAAACTCTAGACTCCAGTGCAGAGGATCATACTTTGAGTGAACAAGATTCCATACAAAAAAGTCCTTTATCAGAAACTATGGATGTGAAGCCTTCTGATATGACTTTACCATTAGCTCTTCCACTTGGGACTGAGGACCATCACATGCTTCTGCCTGTCACGGATACTCAGTCTCCTACATCAGATACATTGTTGAGGTCAACTGTGAATGGGTATTCAGAACCACAGTTGATTTTTTTACAACAATTATACTGACTTTGTAAGGAATATGGAATTGCTAAGATATCATTGGTAGCAAACATCTCTGGTAAGGTGCATATATTCATATTAAATTCCCATTCATTTGAGTTGTGACCATTATTTTTCATTCACTGAAGTAAAAGCACCTGATGCTGCATCACAACTGCAATGTTTGTTTTTATTTTTGGCTTTATGTCTGTACTCCACAGAGAGCTTTTTAAGTAATGAATTATGTAGCACTATTTTGGGTGGATGAGTTTTATTTTCTTTTAAAGCTGCCTTAATTCCATTTTTATTTTGCATTGTAGAATTGCCCTTCATTTACTCAATCAGCCAGTTAATGTGATTCAGTTGTGACCTGTGGGATTTTAAAATTTTCCTGCCCTCATAATTTAAGCAAAATCCACGATAGTATCAGCCCAAGAGTGTGTTGCTATTTGTAAGCCCCATGGATCAATACATAAACTATGCATAAAAATAAAATTTCATATTTTCGCTCATGAAAACTTAGGTGCCGAATAAGAATTGTGCTATTTCTCTATTAATATATTGTTAGAAATAACTTTTCTAATGAAACAAAAATGTTTCTCAAAATCTAGAAAAGTGCGTATAAATTTTTGTTCATTTAGAACTGAGTATTCTGGAGAAAACCAATGGTCAGCACTTTTGGTTTGAGTTATCTGAGATTGTATTTTCAAAATGAATTTTAAGTAGATATTTGGTGTTTTTATCTTGTCAAAGACAGTTTCAAAATTTGATTCAGTTTATGTTTTATTCCGTTCTAAAATATTGGAGATGAGGAAAATGTACTTGAGTTTTGAAATATTTTGGTAAGCCTCTCTTACTCCTGTTATGCACTTTTTAAAATAAATACTGAATTCCAGAAAGAATTTTCTAGATATAAACTTAATGCATACTAGAAATCACTTGGCTTCTAAATTTGGTACATTATATTGCATAAAGAGTTAAGAAATTAACCTCAATTATAAGTAAACATTTTGAGTTACCAGAAAGCCAACTTTAATTAAATATTTTATATCTGAGTTTTCTATAAGTTTGGGGTTTGTTAATTTTATAAATTAAACCACAACTTTTGGTGGTGGTTGTAGTTTCACAATGGTCCTTTTCCTTCCAAATGAATGTAGAAAATTCGTTATTATCCTGATATTTGCACCACTTATCCCCATGCCACTTTTCCCACATATTAATTTATTTCACTGCCTGATCTTTGGATATGAAATTATGAGTTCCACAAAGTCAATTTTTATAGTGCTGATCAAACAGCATGGTGATATTCTTTTTCTTTTTTTTCCCCCCACAAGGCTGTTGTTCAGCGTGAGATGACATCATTTCTTATTTCTGCCATGCTGTGGCTTTTTTGTGTTCTGCTTTTAAACTACACCTGTAGTACAGTTAATATGTTTTTTATTGGTATTGATTTCTTTAATTCATTAATTTTCTCTATTTGGGACCCAAGTCATAAGAACCAATTAGAGGACATAATAAAAACACTTAATGCTTGTAGTCTGTAGAGATCTTCACCATTTCACAGCACACACATTATTTTCATAATAAATTGCCACTGGTGGGACATGGGACTGACTTACTTGAATAGAGTTTGAAATACCACCTTTGTATGATACAAACTATTTGATTATTTTATCTAAGAAATCTATGCATGTGTATTAAGTTAAAATAGTGGGTTTAAATAAAATTTATAAAGCATTAGAATGTTACCTAATCTCTTCTGGGTTAAATGTGATAGGAATGTATTGGAATGTGAAGAAATTATAGAAAATTAAAAGACTCAGCCTCTTTAGGAAGTTTGCTAAAATGGAGAGGTTATGTTTAATTTATTTATATCTTCATTAATCCAAGCATCTAATGAACAAAAAACTGCTACAGTGACGTCATAATTCTATAAGGGCAATAGTTGCCAAATTTCCTCTGGTATTATTAGCATTCTGCCTTTGCATAGATTAGCCTTCAAATTTATTATTTTTAGTATTATTTGATACGATTGAAGTGGCTAAGATTGACTGAGCTTTTCTTGATCACATTTTCTGCTTCTTAGCTAAAGTAATTTTATTTAAATTGACATGGCTTGAGTTGTCATCATTTTCTGCTCTTCTAGAATGATGTGTAGAGAAAACCTGAAGATACTATCCCTTCTTTGGCATTCTTCTCTTAATGCTATGCTATTATTTATCATAATATGCATATATTTAGTTGTATCTGGTATCATTCTAACACTCATAACTACCATTTTAGTTAAGTCCAACTTTATATTTGTTACAATGCAGTGTTTTGGGAAAGGTCTATTAGTAATTATTTAAGTATTACATATTTTTATGGAAGTCTTTAGAAGGTGAAGATCTTACTGAGAAACTATTTTCTAAATAAATTTAATTTTGTTTTGTATTTGTATCAAATCATGCCTACTGTATGTTAGATTTTAGACTATTTTAAAAGAAACCGTAGATTATATAAAAATTTTTTTGCTGTTTTTAAATGGCATTTGTCTTATGTTTAATTTCACAGGATGATTTTGATAGACAAATTTTAGAAAACCTTTTTTCAAAGGTAATGATTCTATCAGTTTCATTCCAACAGTAGCTAATTTCTGTGTTTCAGTCCTACAGAAATTGTGTGAGTAGTTGAAATAATGTACATGTACTAGTTTTTTTAAGTATTCTAAATAGTTCTAACATTTAATGCATATCAGAAACATGCTTAAGAAATAACAATATCCAGGCCCACCCCACCTATTGAATCAGACAGTTCCCAGGGCATATATATGCTGGGGAAGCCCCATAGGTGATTTTAATGTATACCAAACATGTAGAGTCTCACTCTGTTGCCCAGGCTGGAGTGCAATGACGTGATCTCAGCTAACTGCAACCTCTGCCTCCTGGATTCAAGCAATTCTCCGGCCTCAGCCTCCTGAGTAGCTGGTACTACAGGTGCGCGCCACCACACCTGACTAATTTTTGTTAGAGATGGGGTTTCATTCTGTTGGCCAGGCTGGTCTCGAACTCCTGACCTCAGGCGATCTGCCCACCTCAGCCTCCCAAAGTGCTGGGATTATAGGCGTGAGCCACTGCGCCCAACCATGAACTACTATCTTAAACATTTCTTGATGTTCTACCTTTGGGAAGCAGTTTAAAATGATGCTCTTGAATATAATTTTCAATATTTTACCTGGAAATTTTGAATACCTAGAACTTTTTTTTTCTTCTTATTATTATACTTTAAGTTCTAGGGTACATGTGCACAGCATGCAGGTTTGTTACATATGTATAAATGTGCCATGTTGCTGTGCTGCACCCATTAACTCGTCATTTACATTAGGTATTCCTCCTAATGCTATCCCTCCCCTCTCCCCCCAAGTACCTAGAACTTGACTAGAAATACAATCAAGTAAAATTCTTTAAATTCTACATTTTTACTCATTATTTATGGGCAATATTGATATGTAGTTATTACAGCATTAATTTTTTGAGATAATAATTATAGTCTACTCTTCTGTCCTCTGCAACTCCTGCCTCCATTCATTCAAAAGAGGTTTGCTGTACAGAGACTCCTTGACTTACGGGTTTATCATAAGTCAAAGAGTATACTGAATATGTATTAGTTTCACACATTGTAAAGTCAAGAAATCATAAGTCAGGGACCATCTGTATTTGTTTAAGAAATTAGATAATTACCATGTAAACACAGTATTTAATTTCATGAAGAATTTACTAAAATAAACACCATGGATGTGAACATCCACATATTTGGATAACAGTATCTGGCCAGTGTTTCAAATGCTGGGAAAAAAATTCAAATCAGAATGCATAAAGCTGCAAAGATGATAAACTACCCATAAGTTTACAGTCAAATGGAGATGCCAAGCATAAATATAACTTGCAATAAGACAAGCCAAGATGTTGAGTGTTATAGTAGGGGAAGGCAAGAAAGGAAATGCTGAGCAGTCAACAGGAGTAGAATGGACAGAGAAACAGCCATTGCTTACCTGGATAGGCAAACGAGGAGATGGCTGATGGAAGAATTTGCACATAGCTGATGAAGAGGGAACTAGGCAGAATGGAGAGAAAGCGTTAAGTGGAGAGGAGATAGAGGTCAGAGGCATCTCCAGTACTACACCTATACCATCTTGAAATAGTCCTCTACCCATACTCTGTGCTGAAGGAGTGAGATTAGATAGCCAGGTTTGTAACCTATGCCCTCACGTGCCAACCACAGTTGCGTGCTGGAGGGTGGGGATTAGACAGCCACAGGGGTAACACATGATTCCATACTTGTGACCACAGCAACAAGACGCTTCACCAGGGAAAAACAATTCATAGGCCAGACTGAGCTGGTAAGATTCTTTCTCACAAATTTGAGCTATGAAATTCTGAGACAATCAGATAATGATATACGTATAAATGAAAAGATCATTTTAGAACTGGCCTCGAAGTCAGTGAAGCAAGCTAAAGTCTAAAGGAAATGATGAGAAAGCTGATCTATAGAGCAAAGTTAGGGAATGAAACAGGTTTGCAGAGCCAAGAGACTGCCCTAGAGAGATCAGAAAAGTGGCCTTAGTTTCTGGCTTTGCAGTCCTACTGAGGTGATGCAGCCATGATTCATTTTCTGCCCCTGGATGCCATTGATTGTGGCTGTTGTATCCTTATGTTAAATCCCCGTTTTCTTAAACAGGCTGAGTCACTTTCTTTTCCTAGTAATCAGGCAGCCCCAAATTGGACACCTAAGCTTTGATCCTTGGTGATTGAGAAGTTAGTGATACCATTGACATCAAGATAAGTCAAGGAGCATGTTTAGAGAAGGGAAGCAATTTTGATGTACCGAATTTGACTGGTGGTGAGATATGTAGGAAATTTCTGGTAGTGGTTGGAAATGGGGCCTGAACCAGAAGAAGTTAAAACTAGAGATACAGATCTTGCAGCTAATAATTTATAGAAATGATTAAGGCAGCCCTGGGAGATGGTATAGGAGAAAAAAAGATGAGGACAGAATTTGGGGGAAAATTCATTTAAAGGATAAGCAAAGACGGAAAAGAAGATGGAAAGTGATAACAGAAAGGAAGAAAACCAAGGTGGCACACATTTTCCAGAGGCAAAAGTGGCTTTGTAGCAGTCACATGGTACAGAGAAGTAGGATGTAAATCTGAGACAACATTAGGTTGGATAATTGGAGCATGATGATCCTTTAGAAGGTAGGTACAGTATAATAGTGGGAGCAGAAACCAGATGGATATGGTTGTAGTAGATATTAAGAAGACATGATGAATGATAATACTATAGAAAAGTTTGAAAAGGAGAACGTATAAGACAAATGATCATTATTTTCCCAAATATCTGAAAAGCACATACTGCTTTATTTTTTGCTTTCAAATTTGAAACATTGTAAAATGATGAGTATAATATGATCTGCAACAGTGTAAGGTGAAGCAATCTTTGAACTGGGTCTTAAAGGATGATTGCTAAGAGAAAAATGAAACAATACATACAATATGATTGCAGATTTGCTCTTTATAATTTAGATGTGCAGAGAAAATGAGAGTTTTCCTATGGAACTTATATGTCCTTCCTCTTGAGCCCATACCCAGTGGTAAGTCTGGAAAAAATTAACTTTTAGTTTTAGCCAGTTTAAAACCTAGTCTGATATAAAGGGGATAGAATTTATATCTTAAGCGATTTTAAGGTAATGCTTAATCTTTTGGAGAAATGCTGTTTTATTTCTGCCTTTTGTCTTTCTAAAATGGTGTCCAGACATATCGTACAAGACAGTGGCATCAGGGTAGACAGAGTCTTTGTTGAGCCCTTCCATTCTCTGGGTTAATTATACTGACCTCTGTTGTGGCAGGCAGCAGCTTATAAAATAAGTAACAAAGTCTTTCCTAGTCTGGTCAGAGTCCAGTTGTCCTTGGCTGAACTGACTTCTTCTCAGTTCTTTTGGATGTGGAAAACTCTCTGAGGCCCTATCACCTGCAACTCTGCCTCCAGCAGCAGTGTAGGTCAGGTTACAGGTTTACCACCTGCACCCCACTGTAAGCTCAAGGTAAGCCTACTTGCTTCTCCTTCAGCCATCTTCTGAATCTCCCTTTGGGGGAATATGGGAACTTGTGGGTCTCTTCTATAGCACACAGGAAGAGGCAGTAGCCTGGGAAGTCAAACTCTTTCCAGAATCTGGTAGACATCCTACTACCCAGCATGTGAGGAATACTACAAAGCAATGAAAAGTGAACAGACTACTGCTACATTAAACAACATAAATGAATCATACTAATATAATGTTGAACAAAAGAAGCCAGACACAAAAAGAGTGTATACTGTATGCTTCCATTTATATAAAGGTCAAAAACAGGCAAAACTACTCAGTGGGGTTAGAAGTCAGGATAGTGGTTATGAGAGGAGAGTGGGAGAAGCTGGCAGCACTGGCTTGTTGGGAAAGGGGTATGTATATGTTTATATATATTTGCCTGTATTTATGAAATTGTTAGTAACACCTGTCTGTAACACGTAAATAGGATAGGTAGAATACTTTTTCAACTTCTGAACTTTGAAACCCTTTGAAAGTCACTGGTAATTTTCTACCACAAACCTTTTTATTAATACTACTTAATAACTTTCAGTTAGATACCTACAATGACCTTTACTTGTACGCTATTTCACTACTTGGTTATATTTTCATTGTAAAAAGAAATTTAGTCTAGTTCCTTGGCCTCTTTCTCCAGGGTTAGAATTTTAGTCTCTATATTGTAAAATTTCTTTTAAAAAATTACCCTACTCACTTTTTCACAATAGACAGTTATACAAAGTTTAATACAGTCATTATCTTTTACACATTTGAAAAAAGTAACTTGTTTTAATTTATAAAAGAAAATAGGCTACAGAATATTAATCTCTGTGAAACAATAAGACAAGTGTATGAAAATTATTTTAGAGCTACTTTTTCATGGCTGTTGACCTACTGGAACAAGAGCAAAACCTGCATTAGATGAGTGGTCATAAGATTCTCCATAAGTTGATGTCCAATAATAATGCTTTTTAAGGCCATTGGAGACTTCTGCAAGATATACATGTCCATCTACCACAAATGGCTCCACATCTGTATTGTCTGGTTTTAGACAACCCGTTTGAATTAAGTCTGAATATGCCTAGGATTTTTAAGAAAAGAAAAACTATATCATTAAGAAAAAATGTATTCAATTTACAGTGCTTAAGGGAATTTAAATATTCAAATTAGCTGTGCTAATTTGTAGTTTAAAATAAAATATTCTGAATAACATTGCTGAATTTTAATATTTTCCAGGTATTGTAAATAGATTTTTATTCATTTAATTACACAGAATGAAATTATAATATTGCAAAACTTATTTCTAACTTTTAATGTATTAGACATGTTTTGTCATTTTGTGACTCCTAGAGTTAATTTTCTATACTACCAATTTTGTGGACCAAAGCTCCTATGGTCAAAATTTTCAAGTCCCACAGATGTTCATAAATTGGAATAGGTAGGGGGGCTGGGTAGGAGGCCTATTGTATACATTCTCAAAAATCTGCTGATAGCTAGTTACCCACTCCTCAGAAAAATTAAGGGAATCCCAGATTTGGACATACAATTATATAGAGTTCATGACCCCCCTGAATCTAATCTACAGATTTAGGCTAAAAGAGACAATTCCATAGTATTGGATGCGGACCTATTAATTATTTCTTCATTGTAGAATTTTTATACTTTTTTTTTTTTTTTTGAGACAGAGTCTTGCTCTGTCACCAAGCTGGAGTGCAGTGGCACGATCTCGGCTCACTGCAACCCCTGCCTCCTGGGTTCAAGAGATTCTCCTGCCTCAGCCTCCCGAATAGCTGGGACTACAGGCCCAGTGCACCACCACACCCAGCTAATTTTTGTACTTTTAGTAGAGATGGGGTTTCACCATGTTGGCCAGGATGGTCTCAATCTCTTGACCTCGTGATCCCCCCCGCCTTAGCCTCCCAAAGTGCTGGGATTACAGGCATGAGCCACGATCCTTAGTATCTATGTAACAGAGTCATATAAATACGTTGAACTGGTTTGTCAGTAAGGTTGGCAATATGGAGAAAGATGGAAATTTAGACATTAAAAGATTTAAAAGTCAAGTTGGTTTTTGCTTTAGCTTGTCATTCATCATTAGTTCCAGTTCCAGACTCAACTTATTCAGCTACTGATGTAGCTGAACCTAAAGAATTATGGATGTTTTTCTAAAAGTAAGGGTTGGTTTTTTTGGGAGGGTGGTTTAGACAACACTGTATGTTTTATTACTCTTTTTAGTGGTGGAATTTTTGTTAGTCCTTTTGCAAATTTTGAGAATTTTAACATCTACTTTTTCCCCCTCGTTCTTTCCAAATGAAAACTGTTACCATTATTTCTGTTTTGAAAGTAGTATCAAAGGCTGTCTGTATTTATGTGAGCAACATGCCAAATATTTTGATAGCTTGTACTCTATCTCTCCCATTCCATATTTTGGTATAATTATTAGGGAGCAGATCAGAAATTTTGCTACATCTGATCAATAATTATGATTTTTTTAACCTTAGAGGAATTAGAACTGTGTCATTCAGTGATGTGTAATACTAATACATAGTTTTAATATCTTTGGTTATTTCAACCACCAAACTCTCTAGTAGCTAATTTTAGGACTTATGTTAATTATCAAAACTGCAGTGTCTCACTGTGTAACCATTTCTGAGGCACCTGTAAATAATATCTGATGTTACAGAGATGATCCCAGAAAAAGCCTTCAGTGAAGGAAAAAACTTAAAACTTACTACACACGTAGCCTCATCAAATTTGTTTCCCCAAATGTAGATATGAGAGAAAGTGAGATTTGTTTTCATTGATTGTGAAAGTGCAACAAGTCCTTCTCCCTCTATGTTGTTGCTGACTACTGACAACCTGAAACCAATAATTCCACAAGGAAAGAATACAAAAATTAGCAACATTTATTACAAACACTTTCTTGTGTAGTCTTAGCATTATTCTTCAGTATGTTGTAATGTAGTGGTAAAAAATACTGACCATTTAATTCCTAAAATCCAAGAAACTTAGTTTTCTAATTAGATCCTTAAGGTACTTAGTAGAGCTAACTACATTTTGAAAGTCTTCTGTTTTATATTATTCAGTAAATGTTTGGGTGGATAGCAGATATATTTTTCTGGATAAATGCATCCAAGTATTTTATTCTTTAGTTCATTCTTATTTTTAAAAGTCTTGATCATATTGAATGCTTCTGAGTTTTCTATTAGAATTCAGGATAAGTAATATAAGCAATACAAATTTTCTCATTAATTTGAAGGAATCGTTAATAGAATCAGTCTAATTGTAAAAGACATTACATTTGAAAAATAGAAATGTAAATGTTTACTGTAACTTAATACTATGTCAGTTTAGAAGCTGAGTTTTCATATTTCATTATAATCTTAAGAGTTAAGGGGATTGAGGTTAGTATTTAAAAATTTGCTTTTCTGTTATTTTGATTAAATATAAAACCATACTAACGCTTTAAGACTCCTGTTGTGTGAAGTAAGAGTTTCACTGAGATAGTTTGCGCCTGCATTTTCTATTCTGTTAAAGGAAAGATCTATTACTTCCAGGGTAGTGTTGCTTTTCAGTACATCAGCCAAATACACCATTCCATCATGAGTTATTTTGTTGCTGGCAAAGGAAAAATAGTTATATTTGAAAATATGAAATAGTGTTTTTATTCATAGTGATAAGATGCTTGAAAACTTAAACAGTACTTTCTGTTTTAGTAAAGGTTTATTTTAATCACTTGATTTCCAAGAAAGTTAATGAAAATTCACCATAAAATGTTGCTTTCATTCTTGTTTACACAACTAAATTGCTCATTTATGTTACTAAAAGATAGCAGTATTAAATATTAAAGCTTAGGACAAAGGATTGACAATTGGTTGCAGTTTCTAATCATTGGAAATAATGTCTAACAACGTATCCCAAGTACCATGAATATTTATATAGATTATTCCCATTATTTAACTTTAAATTATTAATGTGTAAATTATCACTTACCAGCTGACATCAAGGTAGCGCAGGCTACTGTTCAGATACAGTGCATCACATAACTGTTGTATACCACTGTTTTTTATATCATGCTTACACATGTGTAGTGCAACAAGACAGTGATTTTCTTTCAACATGCGGCCTACATGGACTGTAGACTCTTCCTAAAAGTGGATAAAATCTTATTTCTAAAATATAATTTTGAAGTAGTACATGTTTATTTCAGACATATGCTGTTATTTAAATTAGCTTTTTAAAAAGATTATATTGGTTAAAACTGTTAGTCCACAATTTGCATTTGTTTGGTCTATCTTTAAAAAATTATCTTTGCCACAAATGATATTTTTTACCTTCTCAGAAGGTAAAATATAGTCACTATATTTTACAAGTGCCTGCTACCTAAGTGATGTAAAAGAGGCTGGTTAATATGGTTTTTTAAAAAAACAATAATCAGTCATTTCGAAAGGAAAAAAAAATTGGTTCCATCATGTACTGAGCATGTAATCCATCTTTCAAGTCTCTAAACCTTTCTTATACCTTCCATATGTTCCTGAACTTTGCTCTTGATCTCTACTCTTGATGGTTTTCAGACAAAATACAAAGACATTTCCCAATCTTTATTTTATATTAAGAATACACTCATTAACCCTGTGATATAGCTGATCCTTCCCTTTATATTCATCTCAAATTCCTAAGAGATTTTATTCTTATTTTCTGATCATCAGAAGACTTTTTTTTAAGTTCCACAATCTAGCTACTTCTAGGTAAAAGATACATAGCATCAATGAAGATTTGAATACCAGGCATTTTGAGTTTTTAATAAAATCAAAGCATATTTTCAAATGAATGGCCCAAAGTATTTTGTGACAAGAAGTACTCTTGCATGATTGCTGTATAACGTAATAAGTTTTTTAGTCACTGGAAATGCTGATGATGAACATAGATAACTATATGTGTTCTTGTTATATATAAAGGTACTTTGAAAAAAACTTTAAATGAAACTACATAGCAATAGCAGAAAGTACATGAGCTTTATAAAAATCAAGTCTGTCAGATACTAGCTCTACCTTTTACTGGCTATATGACTTTGGGCAAATATTTTCATCTAGCTGAGTCTCAGTTTCCATTTTAGTAAACTAGCTGAAATTATGCTTCCCTCACAGAAATAAGTTAACTAATAAAAGGTACCTAGCACAAAATAAGTGTTCCATAAGCAGACTACAAAGCATTTATTATTGTTCAATATTCTGTAATTCTGTATTTGCTGAAATTGCTTTGACACTGAAAAGATACACCCAAAGGAATGCTATGTAGACTAGGATCTTTAAAAATGCACGCCAACCATGCTAAAGGGATGCTATGTAGTCTAGGAACGTAAAAAAATGCAAACCAACCACTTAGGGGGTTCCACTATTGCTCTACCTAGTGCCAGGCACAGAGGACAAACTCAGTACGTTTTTGTGTTTGGGCCTTGATTGCAGTTTTAGGCTACAAAGCTTGAAAGCAGGAGTATCCTAATTAAGGGAGGAACTATTATCAGAAATAGTAAAGGGTTTTAGCCCCATTCACTGAGTTTGTGACTTGATTTGTCTAGAGTGGCACCTGGCATCAGTATTTTTCAAGCTCCCCGGATAATGCCAATGAGCATTAAAGGTGAAGTCCAACATCTTAACAGCTTTTTGTTATCCCATTCCTCCACGGTAATAAAACAGTAAAACCCGTACATGGAATAGATTTGCAGGTTTGTATTTGGGAACAGCAATTTAAGAGCAGAATAGTACCCTTGGGGATAGAGAAGGTAGTGGCTGTCCTGGAGAAGAACAAAACAGACTAGCACCTAGCTGGCTGCCAGAAGCACCAGGCTGAGAGCAACAAGGGGGCCTGGGCTTTTAATAATAAGCATCCTCAGGTGGATTTAGGAATGACACCACTCAACATATTTTAAAAAGGGATCATGCTTATAATGTGATCTCCTATATATAAACATATTTCCACAGAGATAAAATCCAGAAATGTATTTAGCCCTCAAATCTCCTGTCATGTCCTCAATCTGAGAACCTCCCTACCACACTCACCTCCCTACCACACTCACCTCCCCTGCTTTGATTCCGATTACCCTCCTTATGTCCCCATGGCACCCCGGGCATATCACTCTCCAGACTTGTCAAGCTCCCTCCACCTAGATGGAAAACTCACTGCAAGACAAGTGCTATGTAATTTATTTGACTTTAATACCTCTAGCACCTCGCTAGCATTGTGTCTGGTTTAAGGTTGCATTCAAATATTCATGGTGTGAATGAATCATGAGTGAAGCAATTCACTGCATGCCTACTTTGAGCTGTATTTTGCTAGTCTTTTAAGTATTTTTAAAATAGGAATCTATTTGAAGATTCTGAGGGTCTTGTTGAACAGATTGGATTTACGTACATGAAACAACGTGATGTAAAACCGCAAAAGTTCTGGTACCAAAAAGTGCAGCGATAAAGGGAGAGATCTATGTAGGCAAAGAATGTAAAATACACTTCTGAATATGAGAATACTACTTTAAAAATATCATTAATTCTCAGTTATTCATACTAAGGGGGAACAATGAAGTAGATAATTTTAAATTATCTAAAGTGCTTTAATCATTTAAAAAGTTCAGAGTTTGGCTGGGCATGGTAGCTGATGCCTATGCACACTTTGGGAGGCCAAGGCAGGCAGATAGCTTGAGTTCAGGAGTTCAAGACCAGCCTGGGCAACATGACAAAACCCTGTCTTTACCAAAAATACAAAAAAATTTAGGTGGGCATGGTGGTGCATACCTGTAGTCCCAGCCACTCAGGAAGCTGAGGTGGGAGGATCATTTGAGGCCAGGAGGTGGAGGCTGCCGTGAGCCGATATCATGCCACCGCACTCCAGCCTGGGTGACAGAGTGAGACCTCATCTCAAAAAAGAAAAATAAAGTTGAGAATTCAAACACTGACATTGATTGATTGATTGACTGATTGAGATGAAGATGAAGTCTCGCTCTGTCGCCCACGCTGGAGTGCAGTGGTGCAATCTCGGCTCACTGCAACCTCTGCTTCCTGGGTTCAAGCGATTCTCCTGCCTCAGCCTCCCAAGTAGCTGGGATTACAGGCGCCTGCCACCATGCCTGGCTAATTTTTGTACTTTTAGTAGAGACTGGGTTTTGCCATGTTGGCCAGGCTGATCTCAAACTCCTGACCTCAGGTGATCTGCCTGCCTCGGCCTCCCAAAGTGCTGGGATTACAGGCGTGAGCCACTGTGCGCGGCCAAACATTAAATTTTAAACACTGAACTTTATAAAGTGCTTTGACCATTTACTTTTCCTAATAGTTAGATACATGTTTTTGTTTATACCAATAATAACATGAGTTCTTATTCTCTAGCTGTTTACAAGTGATAGGAGAAGAAAGCCACCCAGAAGGAGAAAGAAGTCATGAAAGTAGGAACCACATTTTTACTCATCTTTCTGTCTCCAGCAAGCAGCTTACTGCTTTTCATACACATTTTGGTTTTATTACTCATGATTTCAAAGGTGTAATGGTTCAGCCACATCAATGTAACAAACAGCTCACACTGGGCTCTTATAGTCTGGCCTTTAAAACCTTCACTATTTATGCTTTCATCTTAACTACTTTGACCCTCACAGGTTTACTCACTAAGAACTTGAGTTTCAAGAGGAAAGATGACATGTTTGCTGCTTAAATAAGCAATATCTAAAACCATATTTAGTTATAAACGTCTTACCAAGAATTGATATAATTTTCGTTTAAACATTTTTACAAATAGTAGTTTACAAGATATAGTGAGTACATCTCTAAAAATACAGTGTATTCATGTACCTTGACATAAACTTGTAGTAGTACCTTAGTTTTATTCATGTTGTTATATTAACTACCATCACTTTGAATACATACCTGTTCACCATACAGTATAGGTCGGTTTAGGTTTATTGCCTTAATTGCTTGGTTTTGAGTTAGTACTGTAGCAAATGCTATCACACTTTGCATTCCCTAAAAACAGGTAAATTCATTAAGGAAACAGACAAAGTATATAATAATCTCACTACATAAATATTTCAAGATCAGCTATCTGCATTCTGATAAAATTGTTTTTAAAATTTAAGCATTCCTTGGACTTTGAATTGTAAGTTGATCAAATTCAAAAATGAATTGTTACTGTATTCTTCTCTCCTGGCCCTAAAATCTATCTAAAACATGGCACGGGGAGTTTCTTAATGTTTCAGTGTCCATTTCCTGGGTGTTTCCCTCTAGGTTTTTTTTCCTCACCCCTCAAGCTTTTATGTGGATCCCAGCTAGAGAGCTCATACTACTTATCCAACACACATCATTGTGCAAGCACTCTTTTATATTCATACTAGTACTTTAAGTGTGTGTGCGGTGGGACAAGGTTACCAATCACATTTTTCACAGATCCCATAGGCCTCTCTTGCTCTATCTGACTGGAAGGGCCTAGTCCCCCCATATCCGTGATGGACACCACCATGTACACCCAGCTGGTATGCCGGAAACCATGGGCTTCCTCTCACTCTGCCATTCCTCTTACCTTCCCATCCAGTTGATCACTAAGACTTACAGATTCTGCTGCCTCCAAAAGATGTCTCAAATTAGTCTGTTCCTGTCCATTTCTGTGGCCACCACCCCAGCCCAAGTCCTCCTCACCTCTCACCTGGACTACTAAGTGGTCAGATGGCTTCTTCTTGCCACCCTTTAATTCTGCACAGAGAAACCTGTGATCTAAAACCACCAATCAGATCATTACCCCTCAGAGCTTTTCCAGATTTCCATGATTTGCTTTTTCCATGATTTTCATTTACAATACAACCCCCACTTCTTCCCCTTACCTGTGACCCACAACCCACACAACTTTGCCATATCTGGCCTCCATAAGCTTCTCTGCTTTTACTTCGAGGCACTCTTAACTTTGTCTGCTCAGCCATTCTGACTTCTCAGTTCTTAAAACCTGTGACACTTGCTATTTTATTATTCATGTACCAACCTCGTGATTTTTGCCATATCTCAGTATGCAAAATATTTAACACTATTTTTGTTTTTATTTATTTATTTTTTGAGATAGGGTCTCACTCTGTCACCCAGGCTGGAGTGCAGTGGCACACTCGGCTCACTGAAGCCTTGACCTGCTGGGCTCAAGCAATCCTCCCACCTCAGCCTCCCTAGTAGCTGGCATGCAGCACCATGCGTGGCTAATTTTTGTGTTTTTTGTAGAGACGGTGTTTTCCCATGTTGCCGAGGCTGGTCTCAAACTCCTGGGCTCAGGCAATCTGCCTGCCTTGGCCTCCCAAAGTGCTGGGATTACAGGCATGAGCCACCACGCCCAAACTTACTTTACACCATTTACTTAATACTTTCCCATTAAATCAACTCACTTTTTCAATTATATTTATTTTAAAATAAAACTTTGTATCACTGCTGTAAATGGAAAACCATAATCCCTTGAAACAAACAAAGCATCTGTAAAAATAAATATATGAGTATGAAAATTACCTCACTCTGCACCAAGAATGCTACCCATGCCACACTTAGGGAAGCACTATCTTAATGTCTGTGCATGCTGGATGCTCTGCCTGGAAGGTTCTGACATGGACACTCTCCATGAGTTTTTTCTCATCCTTCATAACTTGTAAATATTACCTTAGTAATATAAGTCTTAGGCAACCCTCCTGTAGCAGAATTACTTCTCCCCATTATCAGAGTACTCAGTCATTTTTGTAGCACTTTCCTCTATTTCTTCATTGGTGTTTCCCCAACTAAAACATAAGTTTCATAAGGGCAGAGGCAGAGGCCATGTGATTCACTGTTGTATCCTTAGTATCCAGCACAATGACTGGTATGTGGAGATGATCAGTACCGAATTAATGTTTTCCCAGAACCACACTGGCTGCATCTACCACCTTAAAAAGTTAATCTTGGCCAGGCGCTGTGGCTCACTCCTGTAATCCCAGCACTTTGGGAGGCCGAGGCAGGTGGATCACCTGAGGTCGGGAGTTTGAGACCAGCCTAGCCAACATCATGAAACCCCGTCTCTACTAAAAATACAAAAAAAAATTAGCCGGGCGTGGTGGCAGGCACCTGTAATCCCAGCTACTCAGGAGGCTGAGGCAGGAGAATTGTTTGAACCCAGGAGGTGGAGGTTGCAGTGAGCCGAGATCACGCCATTGCACTCCAGCCTGGGTGACAAGAGTGAGACTCTGTCTCCAAAAAAAAAAAAAAAGTTAATCCTTCAGAATCTATTATACCAGAGAGCCCCCTGGCCCATCTTATTTTCATGTCACATTGATTAACCTGAGGCTATACAACAGGTTCCCAAGAGTAGGCCTAAAGATTTGAAAGCATGTCAGAGAAAGTGAAGCCTGGAATTTGAAGACATGCAAAAAAACACATTTTTCATTATCAGGCCAGGTGAAGGTTCAAAGCAACTTTTATCTTTTTTAATAATTTTTAGAACCAGGGTCTTACCATGTTGCCCATGCTGGAGTACAGTGGATGTTCACAGGCACGGTTGTAGTGAACTGTAACCTCAAACTCCTGGGCTCAAGAGATTCTCCCACCTCAGCCTCCTGAATAGCTGGGACTACAGGTGCATGTTATGTCGCCCAGCTTCAGAGCAGCTTTTAGCATCATCATTTTAAGTTTTTGTGCTACAATATAAGTAACTACTAAAAAGTATTTTATTTTTGTTTTGAGTCAGAGTCTCACTCTGTCGCCCAGGGGCTGGAGTGCAACTCACTGCAGCCTCCACCTCCTGGTTCAAGCAATTCTCCTGCCTCAGCCTCCTGAGTAACTGGGATTACAGGCTTCCGCCACCAGGCCCTGACTAATTTTTGTATTTTTAGTAGAGACGGGGTTTCACCATGTTGGCCAGGCTGGTCTTGGACTCCTCACCTTGGATGATCCACCTGCCTCAGCCTCCCAAAGTGCTGGGATTATAGGCGTGAGCCACTGCAGCCTAAAATGTATTTTCAAAAGTAAAAAAATTATATGAATAAAATAATATTTGTTTAATTAAAGTGAACATGATCTTTTTCTAAAAATTCCATACAGTTTAAGATGAGTTATATAGATGGAAGTTTAGGAATATTTTTATCAAGTATTTTTCTATGTTATTTACTATAGTCTGATTTTATTAATAATCTGCACTATTATGTCTAGGGGAAAAACACCTTTTCTCTGATATTAGACATAAGAGGCAAAATTAATCATTCATAAGACTCTGATTTAGCTGTTCTCTAATGACCCACTATCTGGATGATTTTCTCATAACCAGTTTACTCACCAGATCACAGTCACCCAGATCTAATTTCTCTAATGATGAATTAATTTGCAGCATTGCAGCAAAAAACATTCCACCTTTATTTTCAATTTTGTTTCCAGTCATTCTTAGGTATTTCAGAGTCCGATTCTTCTGAAAAGGAAAAAAACTTATTTAATAATTGTTAATCCACAGAATTCTATACATTACATGAATTAGGAGACTGTATTACTATTTGCAGACTCCAATTTTCATGGAGCTAGAACACGATATATTTTTTTTTTGAGACGGAGTCTCGCTCTGTCGCCCAGGCTGGAGTGCAGTGGTGTGATCTCGACTCACTGCAAACTCCACCTCCTGGGTTCACAGCATTCTCCTGCCTCAGCCTCCCAAGTAGCTGGGACTACAGGCACCCACCACCACGCCTGGCTAATTTTTTCTGTATTTTTAGTAGACATGGGGTTTCACCATGTTAGCCAGGATGGTCTTGATCTCCCTACCTCGTGATCTGCCCACCTCGGCCTCCCAAAGTGCTGGGATTACAGGCGTAAGCCACTGCGCCCAGCCAGAACAGGATATATCCCTTAAAGGTAACATTCAATCTACCATAATAGATAAAAATCTAGTTTAACAGTTGAGTAGAAAGAATGCCCAAGAAACAGATGCCCAAGCAATAACCAGTAAATAAAACATATATTAATAAACTTTCACTGGAAAAATCTGTAAATTTATCTTAAGAAAATTATAGCACTTCACTTTTTTAAATTGAGGTGAAATTCACATAACATAAAACTGACCATTTTTAAGTATACAATTCAGTAGCATTTAGTACATTCACAATATTGCGCAGTCATCACCTGTAGCTAGTTCCAAAACATTTTCATCATCCCCGAAGCCGGTCCTATACCATTAACCAGTCACTCCCCATTCCTCCTATATCACTTTTAAAGTAATATAATTTGATAAATATTTCACAAAATCACAGACATTTCATCATTCTAATGAGTAACTATTAGGACATATAATAGTGTAAATAATTATCATGATTCAAACCCCTCTGAGATCAGGAAGAAGAAAAGGATGTCCTCTCACCACTTCTATTTAACATTGTACTGGAGGTTCTAGCCAGAGCAATTAGCCAAGAAAAACAAAAAGAAAAACCATACAAATTGGAAATGAAGTGAAACTCTGTATGTGACACCATCTTGCATAGGGAAAATCCTAAGGATTCCACCAAAAAAAACCTGTTAGAACTAACACGAGTTCAGCAACATAGCAGGACACAAGATCAATATACAAAAACAGCTGTATTTCCATATGCTAACAATGAACAACCTAAAAATGAAATTAAGAACAACAGTTCCACTTACAATAGCATAAAAAAAAGTTAGGAATAAATTTAACAAAAGAAATGTAAGATTTGCACATTGAAAACTACAGAGCATTGCTGAAAGAAATGAAAGGCCTTAAATAAATGAAACCTCTTATGTTCGAGGTTTGGAAGACTTCAGATGGTAATACTCCCCAAGGTGATCTACAGATTTACTCTAATTCCTATTAAAATCCCAGCTGCTGGCCGGGTGAAGTGGCTCATGCCTGTAATCCCAGCACTTTGGGAGGCCGAGGTGGGCAGATAATCTGAGGTCGGGAGTTTGAGACTAGCCTGACCAGTGTGGAGAAACCCTGTCTCTACTAAAAATACAAAATTAGCCGGGCATGGTGGTGCATGCCTATAATCCCAGCTACCTGGGAGGCTGAGGCAGGAGAATTGCTTGAACCTAGGAGGTGGAGGTTGTGGTGAGCCAAAATCGCGCCACTGCACTCCAGCCTGGGCAACAAGAGCAAAACTCCATCTCAAAAAAAAAAAAAAAAAAAAAAATTCCCAGCTGCTTTTCTTGCAGAAATTGATTAACTGACCTAAAATTCATATGGAAATGCAAGGGACACAGAAGAGTCAACACAATCCTGAAAAAAGAACAAGGACACACTTCCTGATTTCAAAACCTACTACAAAGCTATAGTAATCAAGATAGTGTGGTACTGGCATAAGGATAGACATACAGATTAAAAGAATAGAATTGAGAGTACAGAAATAAACTCCTGCAATGATGGTTAGCTGATTTTTGGACAAAACTGTCAAGACAGTTCAATGGGAGAAAGAATAGTCTTTTAACAAATGGTGTTAGGACACATGGATATACACATGCAAGAGAATAAAGTTGGATTCCTACCTCATACCATATTCAAAAATTAAAATGGATCAAAGAAAGAGCTAAAACTGTAAAACTCTTAAAAAAACATAAATCTTTGTGACTGGGTTTTCAAGATGAACCTTGAAAACATTAAGCCAGTCCCAAAAGGCCACATATTGTATGATTCTGTTTATATGAAATATCCACAATAGGCAAATACATAGATGAAGTAGGTTAGTGACTGCCAGGGGCTGGAGAGTAAGGGGTAGAACAGATGGAGAGGGATTGCTAATGAGTTTAGGGCTTTTCTTTTTGGGGTGATAAGAATGTTTTTAAAATAGTGATAGTAGTGATACTTGCACAGCTCTGTGAATATATTAATACTTAAAAAACCACTGAAGACTTTCAAAGGGTATATTTTATGTATGTGAGTTAAATCTTAGTAAAACTATAACTTCAAAAGTGTTCATGCAATGTCTACACTTGAATAAATTAAAGTATAATAAAAATATACATTCCTACAATATTAAAATAAGTTCACTTCAACATTGGACACTGTTGGTTCCAAGCTATCAGAAGTTAGAATTTCCAAATACAATGTTAGTTTGAAATACATAAATGCTTACATGTAGCACTTTAGCAATCAATTCTCCACCTTCGGGCCCAATATCATTAAACATGAGGTTTAAGTAAATGAGATTAAGTTGTTTCTATAAGAGAAAAGAAGCTATTACACATTATTATTATTGGAAATTGGTCAATTTTACATACATGTATATACATATACACATACAGTATATACTTTATTTGAATAAGTGTTTTCCTCCAAAGAAAATCTTTATAACCAAGAAAAACTGTATCCTAGCAAAAACAACTACATTAAGGAAAAAAAATCATTCTCATGTAATCAAAATATAATTACAATATACATGAAAGAAAAAACTATATTTAGGTTTGATCAATCTGAAAGATGTGTGGTGTATATATTTAATCATGGTGTACAAGTTTGCAAAAGATAACTCAGGAGCTCTAGCTACTGGCTCCGTTGAGACCAAATCCACAATGGGTTTCCAGTATATTTTGAGTGTTCTAGCACAGAGTCAGGACCCTTGACATCAGGTAAAACTAGTGTTTTATGTGTGTGTCATTAGACTAATTGGTTTCATTGTAAATGGAACTAAGGACATTTTGTAGTAAAATAATACCTGAAGCAGTTTCGCAGCATAGTATGCACCAACATCACACAGAAGGTTATATCCAACATCCAAACCTGAAGCACAGATGAATAGAAGCGGATATTCATTATAAAGAATACTTAAAATCAGATCAATGGAAAGCAGGAGGTATTGATTCTTATGGAAACATACCATTAATATACAGACAATTCTTTAAAATTTTGGAAAGAATCCAAAAATCTTCACCTGTAACTCTTTCTACTGGCACTAAGCGATTGTTACCAGCAATGTTTAATGTGATTCCTGCTGCTAGCCTGTTAAAATACAAAAAAAAAAAAAAAAAAAAAAAGATTTTGAAATAGAAACCCAGTAAAGAAGTAAAAGTATGTTTCCTTCATGTATAAATAGTCATATCACAGATAACATTTACTGGAAGCAAGCATATAGTAAGTAGACTTATACAGTATATTTATACCAGGTAACTTAAAACTACTGAACATTCTGCAGACTGCAAAGTGCTTTAAAAGATTCCATATATTTAGCTCTCTCACACACACTCACACTCACACAAACAGTAGCCCCACTTTATAGATAACACTGAAAACTTCAATGATTTGCTTAGACTCACCCAGCTCAGGTTAGGTGTGGTGGTTCACGCCTGTAATCCCAGGACTTTGGGAGGCCAAGGCGGGCTGATCACCTGAGGTCAGAAGTTCGAGACCAGCCTGGCCAACACGGTGAAACCCTGTCTCTACTAAAAAATACAAAAATTAGCTGGGCATGGTGGCGAGCACCTGTAATCCCAGCTACTCGGGAGGCTGAGGCAGGAGAACTGCTTGAACCCAGGAGGCCGAGTTTGCAGTGAGCCGAGATCACGCCACTGCACTCTAGCCTGGGCGACAGAGGGAGGCACCGTCTCAGAAAAAAAAAAAAGAAAAGATTCACCCTGCCCACAAACAAAAAAAAAAAGATTCACCCCACCCACAGAAGTTGAAGATCACTCTGGAGCCCAAGCTTGGGTACTCCTGGTCTAGTGCTCTTTCCTGAATACTATACCACCTCTAAGACCTACTAACAGTGTTGCTCGTCTACTTACTTACCTGAATCAAATGGTATGTTCATTTTACCAAGCATTTTCAAATGGCTATAAAATCACTCAATATGTTAGGATTTTCACACACATGAATATAAGCAAACACTATTAATGTAATCAAGTATTTGTCTTTGTTACCCCTTTTTAATTTCTTCATCCACTTCTTGGAGTATATGCAATATAAAAGGATTAATTTTCTGGGATTTTTCCATACACAGATTAGAATAATGTTTCTGGAGACCAGATTCTGGAGATTCTGAAAAATATATGCATCCTCTATCACATATAAATTATTCTAGAAGCTTTAAAAAAACCATAAAAACTACCTCTTTCAAATATATGAGTTGTATGTGTGTATAGTGGGGGTAGGGAAGAAAAGGAAACAGAATTAAGGTTAGAAAAAGAGAAGAGAAATAAAAATAATGAATGGGAGAGATAATTAAAATGCTGTTTGGAGAACTAGGGCCATTGAAGCACCCACTGAGGCTTGGCAGACACTGGCTCAAGTGAGCACCCTACGTTGGAAGTGACATAAAGGCAGAACTAAGCTCCATTATGTGCCAGCGCTGGTAGCTGAGGAAAATGACTTCCAAAGAAATTGTATATTTTGTCCAAAACCATGCAGCTAATAAAGGCAGAGTGCAGAATCAAACTGATTCCAAAACCTCTTTCCACTGTGCCCTATTGGGTTACAGGGACTCAAGGTTTCTTTCTTTTTTTTTTCAACTCAGTATCTCAGCATCCACGAGAGGAAAAGGTTTCTTAAAATAGCTTCACATAAAAACAATTTTATCTAATCACCTAACTCAAAAGGGATCTGATAAAGCACCTACTCCCACAAGCTTCTTGGATACCCTCTACACCATCCCAAGTTTGAATGTAACTGTCAGTTCTTCATACCAAATCGAGGCCTGGCTCACAGAAGCTCTTCTACCCAGCCTTCCATTTCCTCTTTCTAAAGGTGACTTTTCCCTAAGTTCTTAAGAAGACAGACACAAAGCAGGAGTTGAGATCTCCTTTCTGTTATACATGCAGCTTTCCTTAATGACCTTGCTGTTTTCAGTAACACCTCAAAAGCATCTTCTGCAAGGCCTACATCTTCTGGGATGGAAGTTATTCTGTTACTTTTCTTAGAAGCACAGGCCACTGTCTTTTGTTTTCTATACTTCTACCTTTTGTGGATGTCTTTTAAAAATTTGTGCACAGAGATCTCATTGCTCAACCAGCCTAGCTTTTTAGGAGCTGGCTTCTCTTCTAAGTCTCTACATCTCAGAAATGTTGTTTACTGAGTGTCCTTTGCACTCTGAAGAATAATGAGTTTGCTAAACGGATCTGCAGAACAAGATTTAACATGAGGAACATTATATTTCAGATGAAAGCAAAACAAAATTTTCTTATAGTTTTTAATAACCTTTTTAAAAATAAATTTAATATACTTATTCCAGACAATTTGGAAATTTCTTTTTTTTTTTTTTGAGATAGGTTCTCGATCTGCCACCCAGGCTGGAGAGCAGGAGCGCAATCTCGGCTCACTGCAACCTCTGCCTCCCGGGCTCAAGCGATTCTCCTGCCTCAGCCTCCCGAGTAGCTGGGACTACAGGCACACACCACCACACCCAGATATAAAGACGGGGTTTCACCATGTTGGCCAGGCTGGTCTCAAACTCCTGACCTCGAGTGATCAGCCTGCCTCAGCCTCCCAAAGTGCTGGGATTACAGGTGAGCCACTGCGCCCGACCGGAAATTTCTAACGTTAAAAAAAAAATACATGTTAATCTGCAATCCCACTGCCAAAGAACAACCACAATTGAGGTCTAGGCATACCTACTTCCTATAGTTTTTCTTTTATATGCATATTAAGTATTTTTTAAACAAAATTGGAATCTTTAGATATAACTTTATATGCTGTTTTTTAAATTAACATTATATTGTAAGCAGTTTTCCCATGTCACTAGATATTCTCTGAAAATTTTAAATAGCATAATTTCTGTCATGTGGATAGATGTACGTATTAAAAAAAGCTTCACCTATTTTAGAAAATTTTCATGTATTTAAATGATATTGTAGCACAATATTTCCCAAACTGTATTTTGTGGAATATTCATGTTCTACAGGATGATCAAAGGTGTTCCAAATAGAATAGGTCTTATTATCAAGTAAGTTTGAGAAGTGCTAAAATAAACAAAACTATACACAGACACAACACTTCTCAGGGTATTTAAAACGTGCACACTCTTCAAACTGTTCAGCTTGAGAATAGGGAGGATAAGAATGCTGCATTTCCGGCCGGGTGAGGTGGCTTACGCCTGTAATCCCAGCACTTTGGGAGGCCGAGGCGGGCGGATCACTTGAGGCCAGGAGTTCAAGACCAGCCTGGCCAATATGGTGAAACCCTATCTCTACCAAAAATACAAAAATTAGCTGGTGTGGTGGCGCATGCCTGTAGTCCCAGCTACTTGGGAGGCTGAGGCGACAGAATCGCTTGAATGCGGGAGGTGGAGGTTACAAGGTTGCAGTGAGCAGAGATCGCGCCACCGCACTCCAGCCTGGGCGACAGAGGAGACTCCATCTCAAAAACAAAACAAAACAAAAACCTCACTTGGAATGCAATCTAGAAAATGCTGCTTTAGAGTCCTCCCCAGGAAACAAAGCAAGTAGATCCCAAATAGAAGTTGGAGCTGGGCTCCCACTGGGCTTCTTTCTTCCCTACTGTCTTCCTTGGTATTAAGAGAAAAATTGCCCTGAGAATCTCCGAGGGCACAGAAATGTGTCAGACTACAATTCATTTTCGCGAAGGCATGAAGGAATCTTAGACTACGAGCTAAATACAGCTAAACAAAGTTATGGAAATATTCTTATTTAACAAGCTAGCCAGAGATTTACAGTATTTAAAGTTTCTGCTACCCTTCCTTTGATTTAAAATTCACCTATGTATTTTGTATGCCAGGATTTTGTGGCACCAATGAATTTATTTCCTATATTGTATTCATATTAGAAGGAAAATAGCCTTCAAATTGTAAAGCAAAAACTAGGAAATAACCCAGCTACGCAGGAAAATGTCAAGAACCTAACCCAAATTTCATTTTTTCATCCACGCCTCTGGCAGCCACGTTTTAACAATTTCCAGAGAAAGGACTTACTTAGGAGGTAGATCCCTCCAAAACATGCTTTTCCATACTTAGCCAAGCACTGGGAAATCTAAGCGATGAGCATGAGTCAGAACGTGGGTGCCCTATCCAGAATCCGCAGTGTGTACATTTGAACAAGTTGTTATCCCAGCTTAAATTTCCTCTCATGCTAAAGGCAGAGCCTAACACTGCCCATCTCCTGGATGCAGTATTATTAAGCCAGCCTCCGAACACAGTTCCGTATCCACAAACAGACTTTAAAACAAGCATATAAAACAGAAATGGCGGGTAGGCGGTGGCCGTTCAGGGTAGGTGCTTAACTTGCTAATCATGGGCGCAGAAATATTTAAAACGGAGATAGTACAGAGGTGCAAAGTCAGAAACAGTATCAAGACCCTCATGCCCCCCTGCGACCTGCTCTCTGGGACTTTCACAAAAAGGGGGCTGAGAAGAGCCCCCCCGCCACCCCCTCCCGGAGACCCTGAGAGCACGGCGACAGACACCATCTGCACAACCTATCGCGCAAAGGGCGGACCCACGGGGACTCCTCTCCGTGGACTCCTCTCCTGCCCTCGGTCGCAAAGGGCGACCGGGGACTCCTCTCCTGCCCTCGTTTCTGGGCGCCCCAAACCTCTGGCCACAGCTGGGGTTCCCAGGGGCACCCCTCCTGCCTCGCCGCCTTGGGCTGGCGGGCTGCTGGGAGGGCTCCGGCCGTGCGACCCCGGCGCCCCTCGCGCGTTTTGTCTGGGCCAGGCCGCGCAGACTTGCTCCCTACTTCTTACCGCGCTGGACCGCTAGGGCCGCGCCCGGAGTACTGGCCTGAGTGGAGGCCCAAGCCGGGGACCTGGCCGGCGCACGGGCGGCCTCCCGGGAGCTCCCCATGCTCCTCTCACCCACTGGCTGCAGCGGCTGCGCTGCCATGGCGACCGCGCGCGCGCTTACAGTCTGCCTGCAGCTGTGAGGCGGCTACACGAGCCTCGGCGCCAGCCTGCTTCGAGTCCCGCTGGCTGTGCCTGCCCGGGCCCTGAGGCCTCACTGCTAAGGCAGTGACCGCCAACTCTGTGGAGGTCCTTTGTCACCCTGCCCTGGTTAAAGGCAGCCTGAGGGAGGGCGTCCTGGCTCCTTTGCAGGGAGGAGTTCCCGAGGTTTGAGGGGCTCCGCTGCTGAGCTAGGGCTGGGGCTACAAAGAAGATTATGACAAAGCCCGCTCCTACAAAGTGTGCACCGGCCTGCCGGGCCAGCGAAGAAGCAGAGTAGCATCAGCACATGATAAAGGCGTTGGGCTTTGGGAGCATAAAGGGTTTTGTGCTCCCAAAGGGCGGGGCCACCAGGGAGGGCTTCCTGAAGGAGGTGACATCTGGATGGTCCGAAGGAGGCTGCCAGAGGACAGAATGCTTGGTGCGTTCTGGGCATGCGCAGGTACTTGAATGTACTCAGATCAGTACAGACAGCGGGGAGGCGGGCAGGGCCAGATCCACATGTGTTACTAAAAGGCCAGGGGTTCCGTCTAGATCCTGCTGCTCCTGGCACAGAATGCCAATCACTGAAACAATGAGAATTGCCAGGGAGGAAGGCTTTAATCTGGTGCTGCAGCCGAGGAGATCAGTCTCAAATCTGTCTCCCCAACCAACTAGAATCAAGGTTTACATAGCAAGAAAGAAATGTGACTACTTGCAGGAAATCAGGAATTAGGGAGGGGTAAGGAAGAGGAGTTGGTCAACAGGAATCAGGTGGTCGTTTAGGGAATCATGGTGGGTGAGGGATCTGGTGTCTCATTGTCCAGATGTGATGATCTGGTAAGTTTCATTTCCTTGATACTGAAATGGTAATAGTTTCCTTATCCCCCTTGCAGGGCATGCGATGGTGAGGCAGGAAAATAGGGTCTGGAGGTAGGGAACATAAGGCCGATTCGCACTTCGGCTATAACAGGAAATATCCTCTCCATAGAGTGTACACCATAAACGACTTTGTAACCTTACTTCATCCTCTTCATTTACACAGGGCATACTCTAAGTAACCAATGGAATCCTCTAAGGGATATTTAAACTCCCAAAAAATTTGTAACGGGGTCTTTGAGCCCCTGTGCTCGGCCCACTCCCACACTGTGGAGCATACTTTCATTTTCAACAAATCCCTTCATTCCTTCCTTGCTTTGTGCGTTTTGTCCAATTCTTTGTTCAAGACGCCAAGAACCTGGACACCTTCTACCGGTAACAATGGGGGTGTGGCTTGCTTCTTTGGTGCTCTGCTGCTCAAACCTCTAGGGGGAGCATGCAGACGGGCAGGCTGTGGGGCACGTGGGCTCCGAACCCACCGCAGCGTCTAGGGGTGAATGCTTACAGCTGCTGAAGCAAAGCCCCAGTAGGCGTGTGTTACAGGGTGCTCTTTCAGTTTTGCTGTGTATAGGCGGCTTGTGTCAATCAGCTCAGTTAGACCCTCTGTCTTACCGCAAGGACAGAGGGCTTTCTGTATCCTGGGGTTCTGGCCTTGGTGTACCGGAAAAATCGGATCACACAGTGGGCTTGGAGAATGAGTGCAAGGTTTTATTGAATGGTGGAAGTGGCTCTCAACAGATGGATGGGGAGCCAGAAAGGGAATGGAGTGGAAAGGTGGTGTTCCCCTGGAGTCCGGCCGCTCAGCAGCCAGACTCTCCACTGACTGCCCTGGCCAAATTCCCCTCGGTCTACACATCGTGCTGCTTGTCGGTAACCTGGCAGCGTCCGCTGGTGCCTGTCGGTGTGCTCTTCTGCTCCTCTGTTCCTCTCAATGTCCAGCCACCTGTGTGCTCCTCCGCCAGTGTGTTCCTCTCAACATCCAGCCGTTTGTGTCTGTGCCTACTAGGGTCTTGGGGTGTTTGTTTGTTTGTTTGTTTGTTCGTTTGTTTGTTTTTTGAGACAGTCTCGCTCTGTGGTCCAGGCTGGAGTGCAGTGGCCTGATATTGGCTCACTGCAACCTCTGCCTCCGAGCTTCAAGCGGTTCTCCCACCTCAGCCTCCAGAATAGCCGGGATTACAGGCGCCCCCCACTACGCCCAGCTAATTTTGTATTTTTAGTAGAGACAGGGTTTCACCATGTTGGCCAGGCTGGTCTCAAACTCCTGACCTCAAGTGATCTACCTGCCTCTGCCGCCCAAAGTGCTGGGATTACAGGCGTGAGGCACTGTGCCTGGCCCTTTAATCCATTTTGATTTGATTTTTGTATGTGGCAAGAGATAGGGGTCTAGTTTCATTCTTCTGCATATGGATATCCAGTTTTCCCAGAACCATTATTGAAGAAACTATCTTTTCCTCAATATATGTTACTGATACCTTTGTCAAAAACGAGTTCACTGTAGATGTATGGATTTATATCTGGGTTCTCTATTCTGTTCCATTGGTCTATGTATCTATTTTTATGCCAGTACCGTGCTATTTTGGCTACTTTAGCTCTGCAATATAATTTTAATTTAGGTAATGTGATTCCTCCAGTTTTGTTCTTTTTGCTCAGGTTAGCTTTGGCTATGCTGGATCTTTTGTGGTTTCATACAAATTTTAGGATTATTTTTTCTGTTTCTGTGAAGAAGGTCTTTGGTATTTTGATAGGAATTGTATATAATCTGTAAATTGCTTTGGATAAAATGGACATTTTAACAATAATTATTATTCTAATCCAAGAACATAAAATATCTTTCCTTTTTTTGTGTGTGTGTCCTCTTTAATTTCTTACTTCAATGTTGTATAGTTTTCATTGTAGAGATCTTTTACTTCTTTGGTTGAGTTTATTCCTAGGTATTTTATTTTATTTGTAGCTACTGTAAATGGGATTATTTTCTTACTTTTTCTGATTGTTTGCTGTTGGTATATAAAAATGCTACTGAGTTTTATATGTTGATTTTGTATCCTACAACTTTATTGAATTTGTTTATCCATTCTAATAATTTTTTTTGGTGGAGTCTTTAGGATTTTCCAAATATAAGATTATATCATCTGCAAACAAGGATAATTTGGGTTCTTCTTTTCCAGTTTGGATGCTCTTTATATCTTTCTCTTCTCTAATTGCTCTAGCTAAGACTTCCAGTGCTACACTGAATAATAGTGGTTAAAGTGGGCATCCTTGTATTGTTCCAGATCTTAGAGAAAAGGTTTTCAGTATTTCCTATTCAGTATGATACTACCTATGGGCCTGTCAAATATGGTTTTTATCGTGTTGAGGTATCTTCCATCTATTCCCAGTTTATTGAGGGCTTTTATCATGAAGTGATGTTGAATTTTATCACATGCTTTTTCAGCATCAATTAAAATGATCATATGGTTTTTGTCCTTCATTCTGTTGATAGGATGTATCACATTGAGTGATTTGTGTATGTTGAGCCATCCTTGCATTCCTGAGATGAATGCCACTTGGTCATGATGAATGATTTTTTTAATGTGTTGTTGAATTCAGTTTGCTAGCATTTTCGTTAAGGATCTTCGCTGAGAAGATCCATCAGGGACATTGCCCTACAGTTTTCTGTTTTTTGGTTTGCTTGTTTGTTTGTTGTGGTGTGTCTTTGTCTGGTTTTGGTGTCAGGGTAACACTGGCCTCATAGAACGAATTTGGAAGTAGTTTTTCATCCTCTATTTTTCAGAACAGCTTGAGTAGGATTGGTATTAGTTCTTCTTTAAATGTTTGATAAAAATCAGCATTGAAGCCATTGGATCCCAGGCTTTTCTTTGCTAGGAGACTTTTTATTATGACTTTGATCTTTTTACTTGCTATTGGTCTATTGAGGTTTCAGATTTCTTCATGGTTCAATCTTGGTAAATGGTATATATCTAGGAATTTATCCATTTCTTCTAGGTTTTGCAATGTATTAATATAGTTGATCCTTGGAATTTCTACTGTATCAGTTGTAATGTCTCCTTTTTCATCTCTGATTTTATTTATTGGATCTTCTCTCTTTTTCTCTTAATCTGGCTAGAAGTTTATTGATTTTATTCATCTTTTCAAAAAACCCAACTTTTCATTTTATTATTTTTTGCATTGTTCTTTATTCTACTTTCATTTATTTCTGCTCTGATTTTTATGATTTCTTTTCTTCTACTTTTTTTTTTTTTTTGACAGAGTTTTGCTCTGTTGCCCAGGATGGAGTACAGTGGCATGATCTCAGCTCACTGCAACCTCTGCCTCCTGGGTTCAAGTGATTCTTTTGCCTCAGCCTCCTGAGTAGCTGGGATTACAGGCACACACCACAATGCTTGGCTAATTTTTATATTTTTAGTAGAGACAGGGTTTCACCATGTTGGCCAAGCTGGTCTTGAACTCCTGACCTCAGTTGATCCACTTGCCTCAGCCTCCCAAAGTGCTGGGATTACAGGCATGAGCTATCACTCCCAGCCTTCTACTAACTTTGAGTCTGGTTTTTTACTTTTCTAGTTCTTTAAGATACATCATTACATTGTTTATTTGAAGCTTTCCTGCTTTTTTGATGTAGGCACTTATTGCTATAAACATGCCTGTTAGTACTGCTTTCACTGTATGCCATAGGTTTTGTTATGTTGTGTTTCCATTTTAATTTGTTTCAAGAAATTTTTAAATTTTCTTAATTTTTTCATTGACCCACTGGTCATTCAGGAGCATGTTGTTTAATTTCCACGTGTTTGTACAATTCCCAAATTTCCTCTTGTTATTGCTTTCTAGTTTTATTCCATTGTGCTCAGAGAAGATACTTAATATGATTTTGATATTTTTGAAAATTTTTAAGACTTGTTTTGTGACCTAAAATATGTCTATCCTTGAGAAGATCCGTGTGCTGAGGAAAAGAATGTGTATTCTGCAGCTGTTGGATGAAATGTTCTGTAAATATCTAGGTACATTTGGTCTATAGTGCAGATTAAGTCCAATGCTTCTTTGTTGGTTTTCTGTCTTGATCTCTCCAATGCTGAAAGTATCCAATGCTGAAATCAACAGCCATTATTGTACTGGAGTCTATTTCTTTCTTTATCTCTAGTAATATTTGCTTTACTTAACTAGGTGATCCAGTGTTGGGTGCATGTATATTTATGATCGTTATATCCTCTTGCTGAATGAACCCCTTTATCATTATATAATGACTTTTTTGTCTTTTTTTATAGCTTTTGTCTTGAAATCTATTTTGTCTGATATATGTATAGCTACTCCTGCTCTTTTTTGTTTTCCATTTGCATAGAATATCTTTTCCCATTCCTTTATTTTCAGCGTATGTGTGTCTTTATAGGTGAAATGTATTTCTTGTAGGCCACAGATCGATCATTGGGTCTTGTTTTTTTAAATCCATTTAGCACCTCAAGAGCAATTCCTCAGAGCCCAGCACAGCATCAAGATTTGCCCAGGAATTGCAGTCCTTGTGACCTAGACTGCCTTTCAGGTTTATTTAGAACCCCCAGAGCACTTTATCCCACAGTGGTGGGGCTAGCCAGAACTCACGTTCCACCCACTGGCATGGACAATTCCCCTCTGGCTAGGGCTGGTCTAAATGCTCCCTCCATGAGCACCATCTGAATTCTACCCGATGTTTCTTTCCACTGTGACAGGCAGCCCTGAAGTCCATTCCAAAGCCCCACAGTCACTTTCCTCTCCCTCCCTGAAGCACACTTATTCTCTCTCTGTGCCACATGGCTGCTCTGGGGGATGGAGGAGGGATGGTTCTGACTATCCAGGACTGTCTTTCCTACCTTCTTCAGTGCCTCTTTCTTTGCTATGATGTTAAAACCAGGGACTGTGATTGCAAACCTGATCTTTCGTTCTTATGAAGATGATTCCTTGTGTGAATAGTTGTTCAATTTGGTGTTCCTGTTGGAGGGGATGATTGCTAGAGGATTCTATTCAGCCATCTTGCTCTGCCTCCAGGAATTTTTTTTTAACAAGATGTATTTGTACAGAATTCTCTCAGCTATGACTCCCTGTTGAAGAATTTTCTTTCTGGTATAGGGAAGGCATGTTTCACATGGAAGGTTTTATTTCCTGTTTTCAAGGCGAGAAAGGGAAGATTAGAATACACTTAGTGCATCTGCTATTTTTCAAGTGTCTTTAGCTTAAAGTAATCCTCATACCAAAGTGGCATATTTTGGAGTGGCATATTCTGCCAGTCTTTATTACCATTACATGAATATCCAGTCTGAAGTCAATTAAGGTTACTTTTAGTTTGTTTGTGATTCACCGGTTTTTAGAAGGAGAAGATCTGCTGAGTGAAGTTTTAAGCAAAATCTTGAAATTCTTTTAACTAGAAATGGGTTTCTATGCTAACAGAGAGAGTCACACACCATATTAACCTCAGGAACCTAGTCTTACCTATCTAGTTTGTGCATAGACAGACTTGCAAACAAAAGCATCAACACTCACTGTAAATTTGAGAGGGCTGATTAGTTTCTTAAATGATTTTCTCAGGGGTTAGAGTTACACAAAGAAAGCTAATTGTTAAACTATCCAAATCTTGGCTCCTTCAAATGAAGATGTAACAATTATTTAATTTAGAAATCACCCCACCATAATATTGGATTGTAATAATAAGTAAATTTGATCACATTTGTGTAGCAATCCCTAGAGAAAAAATGGCCAATAAAGACCAAATCTTCCCCTTTCTCATTTACTGTGGCGGAATTACTGGCAAAGCTATTGCAAATCCGGGTTTTACAATCTCCTTTTATTAAATCCACAAATGAACGTGAAATATGGGTGTATATATATATATAGCTTTCAGAGGGCCGTCAAATTGATGGGGTATATGATTAAGGTGAGATAACATACACACACAATCAGATATTCTAAGCAGGTCTTATTATGGAGAAAGATGAATGTTAAGAGAAATAAGTTATTTCATGTGTCTGGAAGCCCAGACACCCTCATATTAATTCTAATCCACATAAATTTCTCCCAGTTGACTTTGTTGTAATGCTGCACAATAAAATCAAGTCTAAAATTTCATACCCGAGAATGATTTTAATAAATGCCAGGTTTCCTGTAAACGAGTGATGTTAAAAATCTAGGTGAGGTTGTGTCCAGTTCTCTGCTCTTACTCCCACTTCCTACCATGTTCTGAGAAGAGCCCTTTTAGTTATATAATTTCTTTATCTGGGAAACAGGGCAAATAATGATGCCTCCTGCATAGGATTATTGTGAAGATTAATTAGGTTACTTTAAGTAAAGCCTGGAGTACATAATCAGTGTTCTTGGTGTTCCCTATTTTTATTTGTATTATCGCCTCAGTCTACATACTGTGGAGAATTTTCAGAAATTTGCAAGTAGGAAACTGGAGATTTTATCTTACAGGACTGAACAGTATTAGATAAATTTAATCTGCCTGATGACTAAGTGACAAAAATGCTGGAGACAGCTAGTTTTAAACAAAATCAGTGTTAAATCTTTCCTTTTCTTTAAATAACATTGTCTCAGAGCTGATTTTGAGTCCAGGCATAAAGCAACAAGCACCTGAAGCACATAGTGTTGTGTTTTGAGGAATAGCAGTATTATGTATGGGGCTAGAAATGTATCCCCTTCATCTAGGCACTGGGCCTCTGTGATGGATGAGAGGCCCAGATACTCCAGCAGGACTGCCTTCATTCTAAAAAGAAGTTCAAAGACGCTACCGCCAACCTTGCCACTATCATGTCACGTTGTTCTCTGCCTTTCCCCATAGACTTTGTGTGTGTGTGTGTGTGTGTGTGTGTGTGTGTGTACTAAAGACTTACTCTTCTGAAATACAATATTCACATCTTGCATTTTATAAGATTTATAAGCCTAGTAGTGTAAGTCTGCTGATTTTGTTTTCACTAAAGATTATCTTTAGCTCCTTTGCATTTTCATGTAAATTTTAGAATCAGCTTGTCAACTTCTACCAAAAAAGAAAAAAAAAGTTTGCTAAAATTTTGACTAACATTGCGTAAAAACTATACATCCAATTAGGGGAATACTGACACCTTTTTTTTTTTTTTTTTTTTTTTTTGAGACGGAGTCTCGCTCTGTCGCCCAGGCTGGAGTGCAGTGGCGCGATCTCGGCTTACTGCAAGCTCCGCCCCCCGGGTTCACGACATCTTAGCATTACTGAGAATTCTAATCCATGGACATGATTTGTCTCTCCATTTATTAGAGACTTTAATTTGTTTCTGGGTTGGGCTTTAGTTCATTCAATTAACTGCAGTTCCAAATGTCTCACTTAGAGTTAAGCTCCTTCCAGCCAGGCTTCGGTACTTAAGACCATGAAACTACAGGACCTGTCTCTGTTCTTTAGTCCAGCCTGCAATTCTCCCTGTGGCCGTTTAACCAGCCAAAGACTAATGGGAAGAACTAGTTAGTGGGGAGAACTGACTTTGCATTTGGGGCTACTTCAGATTCTAATCCACTATGCCAGCCCACACATGACTGTTAAAAGTTTGGCAGGTTTATTCTTCTCCCAGAAGTTCCTTTGCCTGTGCCTATTAAAGGGTTGTTTCTCTGCCTGACAGTCCTCAAACTTGCAAATGCCATCAGGCATGAGAGGGTCTGCTCACGGGTCTCTAGTTACTTAGAAAAGGTTGGTGCATCTCTAGAATATAGTGTTTTTGTTGTTGTTGTTTTTGTTTTTGTTTTAGCTTTCTTTGTATCTTCGACTCTCTGGTGGTTTTAAGGAAAAATACTGTATTTTAAAAGATGAGGTTTTTCCCTACTGTTTTCTCAGTGTTACGGTAAGAGCAAGGATCTTTTACAACCTTCTACATCCTACTGGAAACATTCAGAATAGGCATTTTTTTAAAACTGAAATTAGGCTGGGCACAGCGGCTCATGCCTGTAATTCCAGCATTTTGGGAGGCCAAGGCGGGTGGATCTGAGGTCGGGAGTTTGAGACCAGCCTGGCCAACATGGTGAAACCCCGTCGTTACTAAAATTACAAAAAAATTTAGCTGGGCATGGTGGTGGGTGCCTGTAATCCCAGCTACTCGGGAGGCTGAAGCAGGAGAATCGAATCACTTGAGCCCAGGAGGCGGAGGTTGTAGTAAGCCGAGATCACACCATTGCACTCCAGCCTGGGCAACAAAAGCGAAACTCCGTCTCAAAAATAAATAAATAAATAAATAAAACTGAAGTTAATCTTTTTTTTTTTCATGTGAGTCTACGTGTTAGGGGAAGGAGTCTACACTTTAATTCTTCTAACATGAAATGCAAAAACCTAAATTTTACGTTCTGTCATAATTTCAAGCACTAAGTTTAATCAACTAGGTTTTAATTTTATTTTTCTTAAGGATAGCAAGTCTGGTGGCAGGTAAATTCTAATTTTTTTCATCCTTTTCACAATATTTCAGATTTTGAATATTTGAGCTTTTCTTCACAATAATGTCAAAAGACATAAAATCAGTAGAACATTCACCTAAAATTCATCAGAGAAATGACCCACAGCACGTCAATGACAGAACATTTTTCATTGATGCCTCTAATCAGAGCTTGACTGCCATTCCTTTGGAGATCTTCACATTCACAGAATTAGAAGAAGTGCATTTGGAGAATAACCAGATTGAAGAAATTCCCCAGGAGATTCAGCGTTTAAAGAACATCAGGGTCCTCTACCTGGATAAGAACAACCTGAGGAGCCTGTGCCCGGCGCTGGGGCTGCTGAGCAGCCTGGAGAGCCTGGACCTGAGCTACAACCCCATCTTCTCCTCCTCCCTTGTCGTTGTCAGCTTCCTCCACGCCCTGCGCGAGCTCCGGCTCTACCAGACCGACCTGAAGGAAATTCCCGTCGTCATCTGTAAAAACCTCCACCATCTCGAGCTGCTCGGACTGACCGGAAACCACCTGAAATGTCTGCCCAAGGAAATAGTGAACCAGACCAAGCTGAGGGAGATCTACCTGAAGCGAAACCAATTTGAAGTTTTCCCCCAGGAGCTCTGTGTTCTCTACACCCTGGAGATCATTGACCTGGACGAGAACAAAATCGGTGCCATCCCAGAAGAGATCGGACACCTGACGGGGCTGCAGAAGTTCCATATGGCTTCTAACAACCTTCCCGTTCTGCCCGCGTCCCTGTGCCAGTGTAGCCAACTGTCGGTGCTCGATTTATCCCACAACCTCCTCCACTCCATCCCGAAGAGCCTCGCCGAGCTCAGGAAGATGACGGAAATCGGGCTGAGCGGGAACCGCCTGGAGAAGGTGCCACGCCTCATTTGCAGGTGGACCTCGCTGCACCTGCTCTACCTGGGAAACACCGGCCTGCACAGGCTGCCGGGCTCCTTCAGGTGCCTGATCAACTTGCGCTTCCTGGACCTAAGCCAGAACCATCTGGACCACTGCCCGCTGCAGATCTGTGCACTGAAGAACCTTGAAGTCTTGGGACTGGATGACAATAAAATAGGACAGGTACGGATTCCTTTTCTGGCTGTCACTATGCTCTCATCCAGGGTCCTTCCTGCCCTAAGTTGGTTCTGTGTCTAAACAGCAAATTTGGACTGACTTTATGGGCGAAAATCCAAGATTACTAAATATCCAACAAGGCGATACTTTGTATTACTCTCTTTTTCCCTAACAGCAGCAGTAATCATAATAGTAGCTGATGTTTATTTAGAGGGTGTATGTGCCAGTCACTGAGCTAAGTGTTTACATGGATCGTCTCATCTACCTCACAACGACTGTGTCCTCAATGGTATATGAAGGAAGTGAGGGGCAGGGAGCTTAACTAACATGTCCAAGGTTACACAGCCTGTAAGTGCTGCAGCCGCGATTCCAGGCCACAGCTGCCAGGCTCCAGGGTCTACATTCTTTTTTTTTTTTCTCTTCCCCGAGACGGAGTCTGGCTCTATCGCCCAGGCTGCAGTGCAGTGGTGTGGCCTCAGCTCACTGCAACGTCCACCTCCCGGGTTCAAGCGGTTCTCCTGCCTCAGCCTTTCGAATAGCTGGGATTACAGGCACCTACCATCATGCCCAGCTAATTTTTGTATTTTTAGTAGAGACGGGGTTTCACGGTGTTGTCCAGGCTGGTCTCGAACTCCTGACCTCGTGTTCCGCCCGCCTCGGCCTCCCAAAGCGCTGGGATTACAAGCGTGAGCCACCGCGCACAGCCCAGGGTCTGTATTCTTAACAAAGACAATCTCCTGACAGAGTTTCCGTTAACAGCAGATGTTTCTAATACATAACAGCCTTAGAAGCCTAAAGTTCCATCCATAGGAAACTGCAAAACCAGATTTGTCCCAACAGAAACTGTCCCGTGTGTGCAGGGTGGCATATTCAAAAATGGTCATTTAGCATTGTTGATAATCATGAAATTATGGGAGACAATCTAAATGTCAGTAGGGGAGTGGGCAAATAAACTTCAATATATTCATAAAACGAAGTTATATAGTAATTTAAGTGAACTGGTACTGTATTGCCAACATGGGTAGATCTCAGTATTGTGATGTTTATTGAAAAGAAAACCTAAGGTTCCGCATCAAACTGCAGAACCTTATGATACCATTTATAAATTTTGAAATCACACCAAACTATATGTATATATACATATATGTATATACATACACACATATACACACAACACATATTTTATGGATATTTTATATATAATGAAAATATAAAATATTGACTGGAAGAAAACTAAATTCATGAAGGTGGCTGCCTCTGGGAAGAGAGAAGGAAGTCAACAAAATAGGGAAGCAGCTGGATGCAGTGGCTCACTCCTCTAATCCCAGCAGTTTGGGGGGCCAAGGAGGGAGGATCACTAGAGGCCAGAAATTCAAGACCACGCTGGGCAATGTAGGAATGTGTCTTTAAAAACCAAGAAAGCAAATGGGGAAGAGATCATAAGGGGACTGAACTTAATTGCAGTATTTCATTTTGTTTATTAAAAGATTTGGGCAGTTGGGCATGCATGGGTTTATGTTTCTTTATTATTTTATAATATTCTATTTATTTCAATTTTAATTTTATTTATTTATCTATTTATTTTTGAGATGGAGTCTCACTCACTCTGTCACCCAGGCTGGAGTGCAGTGGTGCTATCTTGGCTCACTGCAACCTCTGCCTCCTGGGTTCAAGCGATTCTCCTGCCTCAGCCTCCCAAGTAGCTGGGACTACAGGTGTGTGCCATCACACCTGGCTAATTTTTGTATTTTTAAGAGAGACGGGGTTTCACCATGTTGGCCAGGCTGGTCTCAAACTCCTGACCTCATGATCTGCCCACCTCAGCCTCCCAAAGTGCTGGGATTACAGGCGTGAGCCACTGTGCCCGGCTGCTAAAAAAATCTTTTATTTGATTTTTTATTTCTAGAACTTTTTTCCCCAAATTGCTATGGGGTTTTAAAGCTGCCTTTCAGGAAGTAAACATTTTGATGGTAACTTGTAGATTTAGGTCGAGATTCTAGGACTCAATCTCCACTGATGTAGCAACTCACCTTGGAGGATTTTTGAGGTTCCGTGAGAGCCCGTCCCTGAACTATTCCACTGCTGATGTAAGAAATTCCTTTTAGTGGACAAAGTCTGTCATTCTGCAGTTGGAGTGAAAGACTTAAAATATAAAGTACATGTGGGAGGGATAACACATTATACTGAGCCATGAATAATACCTAATCCTTTTCTGAGAGAAATTTTAAGAAATCAAAGGAGCGAATCACATACAGACTGCTTGTTAACAAAAATAAGCTTCATCCAATACCAAGTTTTAGCACAAGTCAAACTGCACTGAAATGTAGACATGTTAAATATTATTGTATTGAACATGACAATCTCTGTGTACCAGTGCTTTTTCCTCTTCAGTTATTCTGATGGGTTTTGTGTGTGTGTATGCATTTGTCCTCCCTTCTCAATGTCCTCTTATGCTAATACCACCTTCCAATGCATTTCTCTCCTTAATGAAACATGGCCTTTAAGCCAGCTCATTATCTCTCCCTCCCCAAAGACTCAACTCATGGGTTACTAGCTCTTAAAGCCTAACCAGTAGCTTCTACTTGCCTGTGTGCATGCAAAAAATATCTGATTTTCAATGTGTACCTAGATGGATTTTATTTTGTAGAGTATACTTCTATTAAAGGAGAAAAGCAGGCCACGTGCGGTGACTCACGCCTGTAATCACAACACTTTGGGAGGATGAGGCGAGTGGATCAACTGAGGTCAGGATTTGAGACCAGCCTGGCCAACATGGCGAAACCCCATCTCTACTAAAAATACAAAAATTAGCCGGGCATGGTGGTGGGCACCTGTAATCCCAGCTACTCGGGAGGTTGAGGCAGGAGAATCGCTTGAACCCAGGAGGCAGAGGTTGCAATGAGCCAAGATTGTACCATTGCACTCCAGCCGAGGCAAGAAGAGTGAAACTCTGTCTCAAAAAAAAAAAAAAAAGAAAAAGGAAAAAACCAAAACAATGTACCAGATCCCAAAATGGTTATATGTCAGTCATACTGTCATCAGTAATTGTCCTCATCTAATGCTCTACAGATTTTCTATACATCTAGATTTCTTCTCATTATACTTTACTATGACTATGATGAAACTAACTACTGGATCTTAAATACTCCTAAAAAAAATTTTTGAACATTCAATGTGCTTTGAAAAAGAAAAGCTAAGCTTTTATGAGTTAAGTGAACAGCAATAAGAATGAAATTTCTAGGTTATAATAAAATGGTTAGATTGAAAAATCTTTTTTCATTGTTTTGGACTGCACAGAATGCAGGCATTTTGTATTGAAGAGATCTAAGTGCTTGATGAAGAATTTTGAAATAGCCAAAGAGGAAGGCTTAAACATCAGTTTCTCCAAAGATTGACTTCATCTAATTAAAATAAATAGGTAAATAAATAAAACTGGAAAACTGTTACAGCATTTTTAGGAAAATGAGTCCTTACTCTACACAAAAAAGAGAAAAATGCATTATGGAAGATTCCAAGTATGTGAAACTTTTACAGACAGGTTGTCCTCAGGGAACTTTCTTTTTCTCCAACTGTAAGTGACCCATTCACCAATTACCTGTCTATTCCACCCATCCATAGAGAGGTGGGGGTGGGAGTGGCTCAGCTGAGCTCTAGCCAGAATGAAAGTAGGGTGGCTGACTAGGGAATGGATGGGAAGAATGCCCATGGGCTCAAGCAGGGAACTGTGGGGAAGGATTTCCCAGTTAGGAATTAAGCCAGATAAAGGAACATATGAGTTAAGGAGCTGTTGAGCTATATAGCTGGGATTTTTTTCTACGAGAAAATAAGGCATCTCTGTAACACAGTCAATAGGGTGATTGTCACATATTTTAAGAATGAGATTTTTTCGCCGGGTGCGGTGGCTCATGCCTGTAATCTCAGCACTTTGGGAGGCCTAGGCGGGCGGACCACGAGGTCAGGAGATCGAGACCATCCCGGCTGACACGGTGAAACCCCGTCTCTACTAAAAATACAAAAAATTAGCCGGGCGTGGTGGCGGGCGCCTGTAGTCCCAGCTACTCGGGAGGCTGAGGCAGGAGAATGGCGTGAACCCGGGAGGCGGAGCTTGCAGTGAGTCGAGATCGTGCCACTGCACTCCAGCCTGGGCGGCAGAGCGAGACTCCGTCTCAAAAAAAAAAAAAAAAAAAAAAGAGATTTTTTTTCTCATGTGGTTCCCATGGTCCAGAAAGAAACCGATAGACGGACATAATGGTGAAGCTGATTTTGGCTGTACTAAAGTAGGAAATCTGATGATTAGAAGTAGCCGTAGAAGATAATGAGCTTTTCTTCACAGGAGGTGGTGTTTAGATAAAACTGGATGGCTCGCTATAGAAAGTATGCAACCACAGTATTAGAAGGTTGAAATAGAGAACCTTCTTAAGGCCTTCCAGCCCTGAAAGTGTGGCACTCTGTGAAATGCCGACCCAATTCCCACACAGGGTACACAAGCCCGGGTATTCACTGAAAAGCAGAACATGACACGATAGGATCATAATGGAGTTCACTGAACACTGATTAGAAATGGTGTGAATATGTTTGCCTCCAACTGAGATTTCAACTGAGGTTTCAAAATTATTAAAGCCTTTTAGGATGAAGAGTCATATCACTAAATTTATTAGTTCCAATAATTGAATTTATAATGAATATTATTATTACAATATTACACATAACTTTAGTATTTTTCTTTCTATAGTGTCAAGCAGTTGCCACACTACAGTCCATAAATGGCAAGAACATAGGTTAAAAATTGCTCCAATTTTTTTTTTTTTTTTGAGACAGATTCTCGCTCTGTCACCCAGGCTGGAGTGCAGTGGCACAATCTCGGCTCACTGCAACCTCTGCCTCCCACATTCCAGAGATTCCCCTGCCTCAGCCTCCCGAGTATGTGGGATTATAGGCACCCGCTACCACACCCAGCTAATTTTTGTATTTTTTGGTAGAGACAAGGTTTCGCCATGTTGGCCAGGCTGGTCTTGAACTCCTGACCTCAGGTGATCCGCTGGCCTTGGCCTCCCAAAGTGCTGGGATTAAAGGCATAAACCACCGCGCCCAGCCATAAAAAATTGCTCCAGTTTAAAGTGGTGCATAAAAGTGAAATCAGAGACTTTAGATCTACAA
The DNA here is from genome assembly GCF_029281585.2 of Gorilla gorilla gorilla. Taxonomy (NCBI): domain Eukaryota; kingdom Metazoa; phylum Chordata; class Mammalia; order Primates; family Hominidae; genus Gorilla; species Gorilla gorilla. The sequence continues at coordinate 180,915,155 of NC_086017.1, forward strand.
GTATAAATACTGTAATGCAGATATGTGCACAAATTTTTCACCAGTAGGAGAGGCTAAGTTACTCCACTTGTTTAGCAGTCTGCCTCAAAACCAAAAGCCCAATTTATCTCTGCTGTTAAAAATAATCTTGACCTGAAACTTATCTTTTTGGAATACTTCTAGTTACCTTCAGAATTGGGCTCACTTTCAAAACTGAAGATACTTGGACTAACAGGAAATGAGTTCCTTTCCTTTCCGGAGGAAGTCCTTTCTTTAGCATCTTTAGAGAAATTATACATTGGGCAAGACCAGGGATTCAAACTTACCTATGTGCCAGAACACATTAGGAAACTGCAGGTAAGCCTCCCTAAATGAGCAGTCTAAGAAGTACCTGCCACTGCCTCTTAAATTGGCTGAAACTGAGAAAATATGAGGTCTCCACAGGCTGGATGTAGAATCATCCATACTCGATTTCCAGCTTCAGACAAGCAATCATTTTTACATTTTGAGGTTTCCACTGTCCGTGAACAACTCTTCAACATTTCATTGTGATTGCTGTTGGATGTGTCCTGCCATACTTCTTTCCACTGTGTGATTTGGTGTGTTTCATTTACAGAAATTGGGTCATAACTCTTTCCATTTAATTTCCACTTTTTATAAGTAGCCCCCTGAAAACTGGACTATTTTGAAGTTAAAGAGTATCATACAAGTGACATGCTGGGAGCCTACATTTTGGTGCCCAGGATTTCCTGTAAGGGGAAGTGTGACCTCTCTCCCTGATTGGAAAAGGGAAATCATGTTAAACCAGCTTCCTGCATCTGCAGGGCTGTGAGAAATACTTGCAAAGCAACAGGATAACTTCATTCAAAGTAGCCATACTAGGGTGTCTTCATATATTCATCCTTTAAAGAATTGTTTTAAAGAACTGTTTTTTTTTTTTCATGTTCCTGTTGCTGCACTTTTTTTTTTTGACAGAGTTTCGCTCTTGTTGCCCAGGCTGGAGTGCAATGGCTCACTGCAACCTCCACCTCCCGGGTTCAAGCAATTCTCCTGCCTCAGCCTCCCAAATAGCTGGGATTATAGGTGCCCACCACCACACCTGGCTAATTTTGTATTTTTAGTAAAGACAGGGTTTTGCCATGTTGGCCAGGCTGGTCTCAAACTCCTGACCTCAGGTGATCCACCTGCCTCGGCCTCCCAAAGTGCCAGGATTACAGGCATAAGCCACCGCATCTGACCTGCTGCGCTCTTAATGATGATAAAGTAGGCGTGGGCCACCACATAACCCCAGTCATGCAATGCCATGCACAGCACAGGTAGTTCTCACTATGACACAGGGTGTCTCTTCCTAATTCTCCATTCCTTTGCCCTGTGTTCATAGAACACCTTTCATCAGCTTTTCCTTTGTACCTGTCATGCCACAATCTTAGGGTGAAGTACAAACATTAGATTTTTTCCCAGTGAAGTTGAAAATAGTTATTTTGAATACATTCAAATCCATTCCCTGTGCATTTTGGCTACTTTCACTAAGGCAATATTGGGTTGATAGTTGAGGCAATTATCATTCTGTAGCAACTGCCACAGACAATTAGCTATTAAAAAGGAGTTAATGATAAATGTAGTTAAATTATTCAAATTATTTTTCCATAAAGTTCTGGTGAGAAAAATAAGCACTAGATGTCTGTAGTCTCTTTTCCCTGCATAAATGGAAACTAAGTCTAATGGATTTACTCAAAAATAATTTTGTGTCTTGATGATGGTCCTTTAGACATGCTTTTTCCCTTTAACCCAATGCATAATTTCCCCATTGAAAGTGAAAAAAAAGAAAATGCATGGGCACGCACAGGTGATTCTGGTTATTGTAATTAATTAATCAAGGTATATTATTATGGTACACTCATGTTATTTCAGAGTCTCAAAGAGCTATATATAGAGAACAATCATCTGGAGTACCTGCCCGTATCCTTGGGGTCAATGCCTAACCTAGAAGTTCTTGATTGCCGGCACAATTTGCTTAAGCAACTTCCAGATGCCATTTGCCAAGCACAAGGTGAGGAAACTTAGTAGATTCACAGCCTAGCAGAGTTTGTGGCCAGCATTTCCTATGGCAAATGGCTTCCTTGCTTTGCTAAAGACCGATCTCAGTGTTCAGAGAACTGAGTCTATCCCATTACTTCCTTGTAGGGCTCACTTAGTGACATGGGGGAGGCCAGGTGTCCTGATTGGTATAGCTAAGAGTCTTGCAAAGGCAGTTAAGTCATTTATTAAAATGGAAAAGTAAATAGCAACTGCTAAGAAAATTAGCATTCACCCATACATTTATTACACTACCAACAATAATTTACTGTACACTTACTACATGCCAGAATTTGGAGTTGGGATCCTGCAGTAAATTTCATCTAGGTCACGGAGTCACTTGAATAAAAGAAAAACTATTGGCCCAGAGTGGTGAAATTAGCAGGAGACTTTCTTGGAGCTACATAATTGACCTGGAAAACTATATATGATTCCTATTTAAATAGCCAAACATTTTCCACTACACTAAGCCATTCTTTGTCTGTACATTCATCCATCCACTTAACATGCTTTTGCTGAGCACCCACTGGGACCAGATTTTAAATGCTTCTTTTTTTTTTCTGAATCCTAGGCTTATGCACATGTTTTCAAACTATGGCTATTCTTTTTTTTTTTTTTTTTTTTAAGACAGAGTCTCGCTCTGTCGCTCAGGCTGGAGTGCAGTGGCGTGATCTCGGCTCCCTGCAAACTCTGCCTCCCGGGTTCACGCTATTCTTCTGCCTCAGCCTCCTGAGTAGCTGGGACTACAGGCGCCCGCCACCACGCCCGGCTAATTTTTTTTTTTTTTTTTTTTTTTTTTAGTAGAGACGGGGTTTCACTGTGTTAGCCGGGATGGTTTCAATCTCCTGACCTCGTGATCTGCCCACCTTGGCCTCCCAAAGTGCTGGAATTACAGGCATGAGCCACCGTGCCTGGCCCAAACTATAGTTATTCTTTAATGAAAAAAGAATGGAGAGATATTAGAGTGGAAGCTGATGCCTACTCATAAGACATTCAAAAATTGGGGGCAAGGCCAGGCGCGCTGCTCACGCCTGTAATCCCATCACTTTGGGATGCCGAGGCGGGCAGATCACCTGAGGTTAGGAGTTCAAACCAGCCTGGCCAACATGGTGAAACCCCATCTCTACTAAAAATACAAAATTAGCTGAGTGTGATGGCACGTGCCTGTAATCCCAGCTGCTTGGGAGGCTGAGGCAGGAGAATTGCTTGAATCCGGGAGGCAGAGGTTGCAGTGAGCTGAGATTGCACCACTGCACTCCAGCCTGGCAACAGGGCGAGACTCCGTTTTAATAAAAGTTAAAAAATTTTTTTAAAAAAAGAAAAAAAAATGGAGAGAAGGGGTTGTATGCAGTACTCCTTAGTAATGCTCCTGACCATAAATTTTTATCCTGTCCTTGGTCCCTGGAGGAGTGAAATATTCTCAAAATTTTTCAGTGTTTTCTATTTTTCTGTCTCTAATATTTATGGACACTGGCTTCAACAACTTTGAATTGTTATAAAGAAGTTGTAGGCCAGGCGCAGTGGCTCACGCCTGTAATTCCAGCACTTTGGGAGGCCGAGGCAGGCAGATCATGAGGTCAGGAGTTCGAAACCAGCCTAGCCAATACAGTGAAACCCCATCTCTACTAAAAATACAAAAATTAGCTAGGCTTGATGGTGGGTGCCTGTAATCCCAGCTACTCAGGAGAATGAGGCAGGAGAATCACTTGAACCCGGGAGGCGGAGGTTGCACTGAACCGAGATTGCGCCACTGCACTCCAGCCTCGGTGACAGAGCTAGACTCTGTCTCAAAAAAAAAAAAAAAAAATAGCCAAGTGTGGTGGCGTGCACCTGAAATCCCAGCTACTTGGGAGGCTGAGGCACTTGAATCGCTTCAACCTGGGAGGCAGAGGTTGTAGTGAGCTCAGATCATGCCACTGTACTCCAGCCTGGGCAACAAAGTGAGACTCTGTCTCAAAAAAAAAAAAAAAAATCAATAGTCTGCTGACCTTAGGAACAGCAGGGGCTGAGAGTGATTTTTCCCAGTGGGCTGTCAGTTTCAGCTAAAAACTGTTGCTGTAAACAAACAAAACATTTGGAATATCTGGAGACTGAATTCTGTTCTCTTCATTTTGAGAAGGAGCAAACATAGAGCTAGAACTTTTATTAGACGGTAGAAAAAGTTTTGTTGGGTCTTGTGTATCCTTCCTCTCATTCCCTTTGCAAATGCAGAATTGGATCCCTCACCTATGTGGACAGGATTAGGTGACAAGTTAATATTGTTTCTTCTAAGATTGATCCACCATTACAAAAAAATCTTTTCAGCTTTGAAAGAATTACGGCTGGAGGACAACTTGCTCACCCATCTTCCGGAGAATTTGGATTCCCTAGTGAATCTTAAGGTTCTGACACTGATGGACAATCCCATGGAAGAACCCCCAAAAGAAGTGTGTGCTGAAGGCAATGAGGCCATATGGAAATACCTCAAGGAAAACAGAAACAGGAATATAATGGCAACAAAGGTAAAATCAGCCCAGATTCTTGATAACAGTTGCTTTAGAGGGAGTCTAATGGTAAACACAGTACAGATTATCCTACGGAGCAACTCCTTACACCCTTGTCCTGCTTCTGAAAAGAGAAGTTACTAGGTAACTTTTATGTCCCCAGGGCTAAGTAAGAAGATTTTAAAATGTCAGCCCTAGCATTTTTGTCTTTTACGTCCCTTATTTCTTTGTCCAATAAGAAGCCAACAAATAGGCAAAGGAAACCAAAACTTCAACATTTCAAACAATCTAAAATTCGTGGACTATTTCATTGGAATGAAAAAAGCTTGTATTAACAAAAGCAGTAAAATAAGTTTAAAAAATTAGAAATGAAAGCATTTATAGATGAGAGGCTGAGCCCAGGGTTCTGAGCTGCCATTAATAAGGATCAAAAGGCTGAGATCCTTGTAATTCTGCTCTAGCCCTTTGAGCCCATGGAGATGTAGGACAGGTCTGGAATGTGTCCACTTCAGCCAGTGTTCTTTATTCTCCAACTGGCCCAAGTCCCCATCATCTCACAGCCGGATAACTACATAAGCCCTCTGACTAGTGTCCCTGCTTCCATGCCAGCTCCCCTACAACATACCTTCTGCTCAGCAGTTGCACTGATGCTCCACTGAAATTGGCAATCCTCCATTACACTCAGAGTAAGAGTCAAGTCTTCAGTCCGTAAAACCCCCTCTCAATAGCCCTCAACCCTATCAGACCTAATGTCCTCCCTTTTATGATAAATCTTTTGTAATACCTCTTTTACTATTCCAAAATAAATTCAGAGATAATAAAAACGTACAAAAGGACATAATTTTAATCAAAATAACGCCTGAGTTACAATTTAAAGGAGAAAGAAAAGTAATTTATATACAAATATATATTTCAGGCCTGGCGCGGTGGCTCTCGCCTGTAATCCCAGCACTTTGGGAGGCTGAGGCGGGTGGATCACTTGAGGTCAGGAGTTCGAGATCAGCCTGACCAACATGGTGAAACCCTGTCTCTACTAAAAATACAAAAATTAGCTGGGCATGGTGGTGCTTGCCTGTAATCCCAGCTACTCTGGAGGCTGAGGCAGGAGAATCGCTTGAACCCAGGAGGCGGGGGTTACAGTGAGCCTAGATCGTGCCACTGCACTCCAGCCTGGGCAACAGCTGTCTCAAAAAATAAATGAATAAATTATTTCAATGTGTATATGTTCAGGATGGATTACACTTGAAAGAATGAAAGTTGTGGTTCTTAATTGAATACTTCCTAAAAGCATTTTGAAAAACTGTGCACCCTCTTGCACATTCTTAAAATGATATTTAACATTGTTGGCCACAAGTTTAAATCATTGCAAAGGATGTAATTTCCAGTGAATTTTAAATGTTGACATTTTAAAATAGAGCTGTTAGATCAGTATTTTAAATGTATCCAGTGGAAACTGAATATCATTATGATTTGTCAACACCAATTTACAAATACTCAAACAAGTTATTATTTTATAGGCAGAATTTTTATATCATATTCCTTTTCTTCTTAAACATGTACTTCCATTCTTTCCCCTCAAAATTGATCCTAAGGTTTTATGTATACACATATAAGTCTTTCATAGATTGCTCTTTTGTACTTCTAGGCAACAAAAATATTTATATAAATTAAATTTTAAAAATTTAAAAATGTATATACATTACAACTATTAGTAGTAAAAAATCACCTAAAACAACATAAAATTTCTTACAAATTTTAATAATTATTAGACATATAGGATTTTTTAGAACAATGTACCAAAATGAGAGGGTTTTTTTTAGCATAGTTTATATATTCATGCATAAATATTGATGATTATTAGAATAACACAGGGTTGATTATAGATTCTACTCCTGTTTCTCATTTTACAGATGAAAGCCTTGAGAAACCTTGTTCATGTAGATGAGTTAAAGAGAACAGAAGAAGCTTTTTTCGCCTGTAATGTTTTATTTTAAAAAAACAATGCTTCATGCATCTCTGAGCTTCTTCCAGATTTATATCCCCCAAATCGATAGCAGGTCTTAGCTGACATGTCAACTAGGCTTCCCTTATTTTTCTTGAAGGTAGAATTAGAAACCACCTGTCTTGCAAAAGGATTGGTTAACCAGTCCCTAGAGTCATTCATTTTCTCATCAACACTTGTACTTTGAATTGTCTTTTTCTTTGTGTGTGTGTGTGTGTGTGTGTGTGTGTGTGTGTGTGTGTGTATGTGTGTGTGTGTGTCCTAATGATTTTTGGAGTCCAGGGCAATGCACCATAGTAAGATTCAGGTGGGTGCAAGCTATGCCCTTCCTCTGTGGAGCACCAAAGGGGCAACTGGGATGGGGGATCTGCAGTTATGTTCTCGGGATGATTTTAGGAAGGGGTACATATGGAAGCTGGAGCTCAGGAAATGGACTGTCTTCAACCTATCCATGCCTGCACACTGTTGGAAAGGCTTTGTAGACCAGGGTATAGGCCACACAATTAAAGACTGCTTAACCCTAAGTCAACAAAAAGCCCCATAAATTTCCAAAATGCCTCCAGAGAGCAGTGCTGTTCCCTGGATCCCGACAGGTCTGCTGTTTTCACTCCCCATCTCCTCTTTCCTACTCTCACTGGACTTCAGTCACAAGCAGATCTCTGGTGTTCTTCCAAGGACCAAGCATGTTCCTGGCTCAGGGCCTTAACACTGGCTCTTCCTGTGCCCAGAGATGCTTTCCCCAGATATGAGCAAGATTCTGGCCCTCACTTCATTCCATCTCTGCTTAAACATTCTCTTATCAGAAAGCCCTTCCTTGATCCACCTTATATAAAACAGCATACCCCCAGCCACCTCTTTCATTTGTTCATTCATTCAACAAACATTTATTGAGCTTCTACTATGCACCAGACACTGTTCTAAGCATTGAGATACATCAGTGAACAAAACAAATATGTATGTCCTCACAGTACTTAAAATCTAGTAGGAGGGAAATAAAAGCATGAAATAGAAAACATAAAATGAAATACTATGTTAGAGAGTGCTACTGTTAAAAAAAAAAAAAAAAAAGTTAGCCTAAGGGGAACTGAAATTGCCAGTAGTGTGTGGAGGTGGAGAAGTGGTTGATTTAAATAAGATTGTCAGAGTAGGCCTCACTGAAAAAATGACAGTCTTAGCTTAGGCTGCCACAACAAAATACCATAGAACAGGCGGCTTAAATAACGGAAATGTATTTTCTCACAGTTCTGGAGGCTGGAAGTCTAAGGTCAGAGTATCAGCATGATTGGAGTCTGGTGAAGGCCCTCTTCCTGGCCTGTAGAAGCTGACTTCTCCCTGTGTCTTCATACAACAGAAAGAGACAGAGAGAGAGATTGCACTAGAGAGTGCTAACTCTCTGATATCTCTCCTTATAAGGCCACTAATCTCATCATGAGGACCCTGCTGTTATGACCTCATATAAATCTAATCATCTCCCCAAAGCCCCTTCTCCAAATTCATTCACACTGGGGATTAGGACTTCAGCATATGAATTTGGGGCAACACAGTTCAGTCTGTAGCAATGACAATCGAGCAAATCCTTGAAGCAGCGGAGGGGTGAGCCATCTGAATACAGAGAAGAGTTCCAGGCAAAGAAAGCAGCGAATATACAGGCCCTGAGTCACAACTGTGCCTGTGTGTCTGAGCAGGGAGGAGGCCCGCATGGCTGGAGCAGAGTGAGCCAGGGAAAAGGGAGTTAAGAGGTTAGAGGGGTCAGGATTGGGGAGGCAGATCAGAGAGGGCCTTGTAAGCCATATAAGGACTTTGGCTTCTATTCAGAGAGAAATGGGGAACCACTGGACAAGTCTGCTGCTAGAGGAGGGGTGTTGCTGGGTAGGTAGGAGGGAATAGGATCCAGGGAACAAGTGAGGGCTGGCTTTAGGCAGGAGCACAGACAGCCCAGTAAGGAGCGGGAAGGCAGGGCGTAGGCACTCGGATCCCCTCACCATGCGCGGTCACTCTCCATAGCACTCATCACCGTCTGACAAATTGAACATTCATGCGTTTATTTTGTACTGTCTCTTCCCTCACTGGAATGTGAGCTCCATAAAGTTGAGACAGTTATTTCTCTGCTGTTGCCCAAAAGTCTAGAACAGGCACTGGCACATAAAAACAATAAATGCATTTTTTAAAAATTTGTCTCAATGCCTAGCCAATTGAGAAAGATAGAAAATAAAATTTAGAGTTCTAATCACATCCCATTCTCCACATCTTCAAGACCACGTATCAGAATAAAGAGATTTAACAATTTCCAGTTCATTGTGATACCAGCCGATGCTGAATTTGGGTTTATCTTGTTTTCAGATTCAGGCATGGTGGCGTGGAACAATGGTACAGAGAGGATTTGGGAAATTCGGTGAACTACTAAAACCACAAAAGAAAGGAAAGACCTCTCCAAAAGATAAGAAAGGAAAGAAGGGTGTAAAAGGAAAACCAGGAAAGGGAAAAAAGAAATAATCCTGTAAATTGATAAATTGGGGTAATGGACCTTGATAGATTAAGAAGACAAAATATCTAGGAATTAGATGCCTACTACATTAAAATTATTCATAAAATTATACTTATGTGTAAAAATAAATGATTCTTACTTTTACTGAAATATTTATGGATAAAATGATATAACACCTTGGAATTGCTTCTAAATAATATGGGAGGGGGAGGGGAAAGTGGGTAGGAATACAAGTGAAACAAGATTGGCCATACATTGATAACTGTAGAATAAGGTGATGAGTATGCAGGGGTTCTTTATACTATTTGCCTACTTTTATTTATTTGTTTATTTTAAGACAGGATCTCATTCTGTTGCCTAGGCTGGCAGGCAGTGGTGCAATCTTGGGTCACTGCAACCTCCATTTCCCAGGTTCCAACAATTCTCATGCCTCAGCTTCCCGAGTAGGTAGGACTACAGGTGCATGCCACCACGCCTGGCTAACTTTTATATTTTTTTGGTAGAGATGGGGTTTCACCATGTTGGCCAGGCTGGTCTCGAACTCCTGATCTCAAGTGATCTGCCCGCCTTGGCCTCCCAAAGTGCTGGGATTACATGCGTGAGCCACTGCACCCAGCCAGCCTACTTTTAAAACTTTTACTGTGAAATAATTATAGATTCACAGGAAGTTCCAAAGAAATGTTTAGGTAGGTCCATGCACTACTCAGCCTCCCTCACTGCTGACCTCTTTTATAACTATAGCACAATAACAAAACCAGAAGATTGACATTGGTACAATCAACAGTGCACTCATTTGTGTGTGTGTGTTTGTGTAATCCTATGCAATTTTGTCACATATAGTTTTGTGCAGCCACCATCACAGTCAAGACATAGAATTGTTCCATTGCCACAAGTTTCCCTTGTGCTATTCCTCTGTAGCCATACCTACTGCCTACTCCTCTCCCAATGCCTAACTTGTTCTCCAGATCCATAATTGTGTCATTTTAGGAATGTCACATAAATGGAAACACACAGTTTGTAACTGGAATTGGCTTTTTTATTCAGCCTAATCCACCTGAAGTCTATCGAACTGGGGGCATGTATCAGTGGTTTGTTCCTTTCTGTTGCTGAGGAATATTCCATAGTCCTACAGTTTGTTTAACCTTTCACTCATTGTTTCCAGTTTTTTTGCTATTGTGAACAAAGCTGCTATGAACATTCATGCATAGGTTTTTGCATATGCATATATACTCATGGAATGCATGGGAATGCTCATGATATTCATGGTATTCTTTTATATCATGTAACCCAAAATATCCCCTTTACATCATTCAAAACCTCCTCATCCTGAAAACCTTTTAATTTGGAGTAGTGTTGATTTTACATTTGCATGTCTTTCAGGCAGTGATTGCAATACAATTATTAGTGTAGTAGAAGAAAGCAAAACATAATTTGACTAGAGCTTGTCAGAATAGAAATGTGTAGACAAACATCTCTGCCATGCAATGACTTTCATGCTCTAGCAAAAGAAAATCAAAAATTTCAAAAATAGTTTAGAGCAACACAAAACTGTCATTAACGAATTAAATTAGTTTTATGAAGCAAATTCCATTTCAAAGAATTGCCTGGAGGCAATATGTTAACAATCTTTTAAACAATAAAAGGTTTTAATTTATTCTAACAAGATGTGTTTTTCATACTGAGTTTTAGATTTTTAATCACTTTTTACTAAGATTTATATGTCAGTGACTACCATTACTGTTCATGGTTTATATCTGAGATAAAAGGCACCAGAATATAAAATAATAAACCATAGAAAGGTACACTTTCTGATAAAAACCTACATAGACTACATTAAGATACATATAGTAATAGTAATGATACATGAAACTATTAGACAGCTAGTGCCTTTCACATTAGAATTACACACACACATACATGCCCCTTTATATTTAGAACATTTAACTTGTAGGAAAAGAAGAGGCAAAACATTTCTGGGCAAGAGAAAAGCAGTTGCAGTACCAAAATCTAAATACTTTTGGCAAGGCTTCTAAACAGCAAATGAACTAATTATATATCCAAAACAAATCCATTGAAAAATGCCATTTTTGTTTCATAAGACAGAGAATAATGGCATGCTCATATTAGATATTATATATATATTTACATATATATGTGTATTATATATATGTATATTATATATATGTGTATATATGTATATTACATATATATGTAATATATATATATATTTACAAAGCTCTTGTAATATAAGTCCCATTAAACGGCCCAGAAGTTGAAATTCAGTTCATGACTCTGGAATTCGTTCATGTTCTTTTCCTTTGGAGAATGGTTTGTAGCTTAGTAGGACATGGGAAGTCAGTTTACTGAAACCCACCATGGTCAAAGTGAATGCTTCTTTTTTTATCTTGGTCAAAGCATTCTAGTTCTTCCTCCTGTGAAGCTGGGAGAATCCATCTTTTCATTCCTATCTCAGTGATCTGAGGAAGCTTGGTCACAGCATATAACAAGTGTCTAAACCATTGTCCACAATCTCGAAAATTTGATGGTCGAAGGCTAATATCCAGCTCGATTAGCTCTTTGAGGAACCGCACGTTTTGGCAGAACATGGTCCACCCTGCATCACAGATGCTGTCATTGTAGCTCAGGTCCAGCTTTTGCAGTTTGGCCAGATGACCCGTCTGTATGACCGATGCTGGAAAACAAAATCACTCTAAATGCTAACATGCAAGAATACTGTCTGCCATGGCTATTCCCATTTCCCATAACACTATCTCCAGGAATAGTAATGACAAGATTAGTAATTAGTAATGATTTGTTATTAGCAGCTTTATTCAGGACATCTGAAATCAGTAACAGATTTCCTCTCTGTACATCCCATCTACAGCTTTTTTAATTTCTTTTTCCAAATCCCAACCAAATAATTTTTTTTGTCAAGTTCCTGCTCTCTGTTCCACTGAAGTCCCAGCTCTTCCTACAGATTTTCTTTAATTAAATGTAAAGAGTGATGGCTCATTGGCTTTAACTAAGGACCATTTGTAAATAATCGTCTTGCTGCTTTAATTGTTCATTTTCATTCATTCAGTACTTCTTCATCCAGCAATTATTTAAATGAGCACTTTCCATATGCAGAACATACCTGGATAATTTCCAATTCACCTTAGAGACCCCAATACACGTGATAGTTTTCCTTTTGAATAGAACATATCAGTACTACCTACAATGGCACTTAAAAATGATGACTAATGTACAATCTGAGCTATTTGATCAGAAAATAAATAAGTTAATGATGAAATAAAGACTTCTGTAAGAGGAGGCAGGAGAGATAACCACAGAAAATGGGACATGCTTCCCTTTTCAACCAAACCCAGGAATGGATTGCAGAGATCAGGTGTGTTGTATAGAATCTCAGCGTTGCAAGGGATCTTGGAAGTCTCCTTATCCAACCTCCTAATCAATAATCAGAGAGAAATCCTTTTCACAGCCTCTCTACTCATGACCACCACAATTCTGGCTGAACTGTTCTTTCAAGTTTGCCCCAGCATTATGGAGCAGCTCCTAGCGGGAAGAAGCCCTCCTACAGGGCCCCAGTCTATCTTCTGGTGTCTTTCACCCAGTGCCCCCATCAGTCAGCTGTAACATTCAGCTCCTTCTTCCTCCTGGCAGCCCTGCAGTGTTGGACAACAGCCAGGTCTCCCTTAAACTTTATCCCTCTAGGACTGAACATGCCCTGGTCTTTCAGTCTTTCCTCACACGCATGGCTCTCAGATCAAGGAGGATGCTCCAACTCCATCACTTTCACTTGCCAACAGTTTGATTCCACAGTGAATTTGAGAGCTCAGCCACCCATGCACACAACAGCTGCACTCTGTCTCTAGGTGTTCATGTCAGTGTGTGTCTCCCTTCCTGTCTCGCAACATTAATCATAATATTCTCAAGACCTAACTGTTAAAGACAATGTGCATGCTTTTTCTCTTTTAAAAAATGTTGTATTATGAAAATTTTCAAACACAAAAAGTAGAGAGAATAGGAGAAAGTGGACCACCATGTACCCATCATTCAACTTCAACATTATCTTCATTACATCAATCTTGCCTCATCTAGTCCCCTTTCTTCTACTTTTTTGTTTTTTAAAAACACATTTTAGGCTGGGTGTGGTGGCTCACACCTGTAATACCAGCACTTTGGGAGGCTGAGGTGAGTGGATCACCAGGTCAGGAGTTCGAGACCAGCCTGGCCAAGATAGTGAAACCCCGTCTCTACTAAAAATACAAAAATGAGCTGGGCATGGTGGCGGGCACCTGTAATCCCAGCTACTCGGGAGGCTGAGGTAGGAGAATCGCTTGAACCCAGGAGGTGGAGGTTGCAGTGAACCAAGATCGTGCCACTGCACTCTAGCCTGGGTGACAGAGCAAGACTCCCTCTCAGAAAAAAATAAAATAAAATACATAAATAAATAAATTTATTTTTTGTTTGGATTTTATAACGTGAGCACCCTATTTTATTATATTTTATTATTTTAGATTTATTACATTTTTAAAAATCTAGGTAGGGGAAATGTAGGCCATGGGTATACTCTTTATAGTTTACTGTATGAAAAAATAAATGCCATTAATTATTTTTAAAATGTATATAAGCTAGTGATTAACAAATTTTTAATGTTTCTATTAGAAAAAATATAAAAGTGACAATTGCTAAAACCACATATAGTAATACTTGTTTTTTGTTGCTGTTGTTGTTTTTGTTTTTTTGAGATGGAGTCTGCTCTCTTGCCCAGGCTGGAGTGCAATGGTGCAATCTCAGCTCACTGCAACCTCCATCTCCCGGGTTCAAGTGATCCTCCTGCCTCAGCCTCTCGAGTAGCTGGGATTACAGGCACCTGCCACCATGCCCAGCTAATTTTTGTACTTTTAGTAGAGACAGGGTTTCACCATGTTGGCCAGGCTGGTCTCGAACTCCTGACCTCAGGTGATCCACCTGCCTTGTCCTCTCAAAGTGCTGGGATTACAGGCATGAGCCACCACAGGCCAGGGCCTGTAATACTTGTTTTTGAGTAAGAATTCAAAGAAGGAAAATATACCCTGATAAAATGTAAAAGTATAAATTTGACCTGAGAAAAAAACTGTCAGTAAAAATTAAGAAAAAATATACAATGGCTGAAAACATGGTGAATAAAATTTGATGCAGACAAAAATAAAAAAGACCGAATTGAAGAAGCAAATTTTAATTATAAACATTAAATAAATATATTTAATGGTGTCTAATTCAGAAAAATAAATAAATAAAAATCAAAAGCTTGTTTTTTAGAAGACTCACAACATCAATAAACCCCTTGCAGTAGTCAGAATTCTAAATAGCCACCTTAAGATTTCCATTGTATCCCCAGGACTGAATGTGGTAGATTTTGCCCCCAGAATTAGCTTAGGCTATATGGCACACCTGACTTTAAGAAAGGGAGATTATCCGTATGGAGTCAACCTAATCACATGAGCCCTTTAAAAGCAGAGAGAATTTCCTCCTACTGCTGGCAGAAGAGGAAGGAAGTCACAGAAGTCAGAGAGATTTAAAGTGTGAGAGGCACGGACAATCCACTCCTGTCTTGAAAATGAGGGGCCATGTATCAAGGAATGTGGCTGGCCTCTAGTAGCTGACAGCAGCCCCCAGCTGAGAGCTAGCAAGAAAACGGGACCCTCAGTCCTAAAGCTGCAAGGTCCTCGACTCTGTCAACAAGAATGAGCTTGAAAGTGGATTTATTCCTAGAGCCTTCAGATGAGAACTCAGCCAGGCTGACACCTTGATTTTAGTGTTGTAATACCCTACACAGAGAACCGACACAAGCTGTGTCAGACTTCTTACCTACAGAACTGTGAGCCGGGTGAGGGATGAGAAATTACTTAATGATGCATTAATCATTTGGGTGATGGTTACATCAGCACCCCAGACTTCACCACTACAATATACCCATGGAACAAAACTGCACTGGTGCCCCTCACATTTATATAAGCTTTTAAAAAGAACTGTGAACAAATACATGGATATTGTTTTAATCCACAAATTAACATGTTACACAGCAACAGAAAACTAATACCTTTGGTCAGACTAGCCAAGAATAAAGAGATAGAAACACAAATTATCAATATCAGGAATGAGACAGGTGGTATCACTATGGGCAGTAAAAGGATAACAAGGAAACAACTTTATTTCCATAAATTCAACAACCTAGATGAAATGGGCCAATTTCTTAAAAGACACTATCAGAACTTGCTTAAGAAGAAATAGACAACTGGAATAGTCCTAGCTCTATTTTTTTTCTATCTCTATTTTTTAAATTGAATTCGTAAGTTAAAATATCCCACAAAGAAAATTCCAAGTTTAGATGGCTTCAGTGGTGAATTCTGTGAAACAGTTGAGCAACAAATAATACCAATTTTACACAATCTTTCTGGAAAATAAAAGAGGAAGGAACACTTTCCAACTCATTGTATGAGGCTACCTATACCCTCATAACAAAGCCAGACAAAGACATTATAAGAAAACCAGTAGACTATTATCCCCTTGTGAACATAGGCACAAATATCCTCAACAGAATATTAGCAAATATCATCCAACGGTATATAAACAAGATAATACATAATGACCATGACCAGGCTGATTTAACATTAAAAAATCAGTTAATATTATTAATTATTATCATTCATTATTATTATGAATATTAATGAACTATAAAGTTTTTTTAAATGCTCATCTCAATAGATGCAGAAAAATACAATTTGACAAAATTCGTTATAAGAACTCTTAGCAAATTAGGATTCCTTAACCTGATAAAGGGTAGCTACAAAAAAACCTATAGCTAACATCATACTTAATGGTGAAAAATGGAATGCTTTCCCCCTTAGCTTAGGGGACTAAGACTGGAAGCAAGGCAAGAATGCTCTCATCTCATTCAACATCTATTGGAAATCTAGCCAGCTAAATAACCAAGAAAAAGAAAGAAAAGATACACAGAGATAAAGAAATAAATCTCTCTCTAGGCTGGGCACAGTGGCTCACGCCTGTAATCTCAGCACTTTGGGAGGCTGAGGCAGGCAGATCACAAGGTCAGGAGATCGAGACTATCCTGACCAACATGGTGAAACCCCATCTGTATTAAAAATACAAAAACTAGCTGGGAGTGGTGGCACATGCCTGTAGTCCCGGCTACTCAGCAGGCTGAGGCAGGAGAATCGCTTGAACCCAGGAGTCGGAAGTTGTGGTGAGCCGAGATCATGCCACTGCACTCCAGCCTGGTGACAGAACGAGACTCCATCTCAAAAAAAAAAAAAACAAAAAAACAAAAAAAAAACCTGTCTCTAATCATAGATGATATGATTATCTATATAGAAAATCCTACAGAATCTACCAAAAAATCCTACAGCTAACAGATGAGTTTAGCAAGTTTGCAGTAAAATGTCAATATACAAAAATCAATTATGTATCCACGTAACATTGGGAATCTAAAATTAAACAGTATCTTTTATAAGAGAACAAAAATTAAACACTCAGATATAAATTTAACAAAATATAAAAACTAGAAAACACCAGTGAAAGAAATCAAAGAGTACTTAAATATAGAGATAGACTGTGTTCATGGATTGGAATACTCAATATTGTTAAGATGTCATTTCTCCCTGAATTGATCTATAAATTCAATGTAATCCCAATAAAATTTCCAGATGGATTTTTAAAATAGATATTGACAATCTGATGCTAGCTTTAAATGGAAATGCTAAGTAACTAGAATAACCAAAACAATTTTGAAAAAGAACAAAGAATACTTATATTACTTCATTTCAAGACTTACTATAAAGTTTCAGCAATCAAGACAGCGTGATATAGGTAAAATAAGAGACACAGAGATCAATAGAACAGAACTGAGAGACCAGAAGTAGGCCATCACAAATATGGCCAATTGATTTTTCACAAAAATATAAAGGCAAATCAATGGAGAATGGATAGTCTTTTCAGTTAATGGCACTCAAATAATTGGACAGTAATATGCAAAAACATTAACCTCTACCCATACCTCATACCTTGTATAAAAATTAACTCAAAATAGGTAATAGGTCAAAATATAAAAGGCAAATACAAAGCTTTAAGACAAAAATATGGAAAAAATCTTTGAGAACTTAGATTTGCAAAACGCTCTAAGATGCAATACAAAAAAACTCTATTCATCAAATTAACAAATTGATAAATCTTTATCGAAACTGAAAGCTTTGATCTGCAAAAAAACACTATCAAAAAAGCCAGTGGGACAGACCCAGAGAAAATAATAGCAAATTATATTTCTGACAAAGGACTTACTTGTATTCAGAAAAATCTAAAAAACTCTCCAAACTCATCGATAAGAAAACAAACAATCCAATTTTTAAAATCAGGCAAAAGATTTAGAACAGACATTTCACCAAAGGAGCTAAGAAATGAAAATACACACATAAAAAGATGTTTGACATCATTGGTCATTAGGGAAATGCGAATTAAAATCACAATGTTTTGTCCCCATCTTCTAATTACAATCATTTTTGCTATAACACTTGTTTTGAAAACACAAGTTTATTTCAGTGAGATTGAAATGTCAGGAAACAATCTGAGCATAATGCAAATTTCTTGTTTGCATTATGCACACAATTTGTCCACAGGAAACACCAGGTGAACATATAAAACTGTCCCCAGCTGAATTGAGCTGCATATAGAAATAAATAGCCTGGGCACGGTGGCTCACGCCTGTAATCCCAGCACTTTGGGAAGCCTAGGTGGGTGGATCACCTGAGGTCAGGTGTTCGAGACCAGCCTGGCCAACAGGGCAAAACCCCATCTCTACCAAAAATACAAAAATTAGCCAGGCGTGGTGGCATGCCTCTAATCCCAGCTACTCAGGAGGCTGAGGCAGGAGAATCTGTTGAACATGGCAGGCAGAGGTTGCAGTGAGCCAAGATCATGCTACTTCATTCCAGCCTGGGTGACAGAGTGAAACTCTGTCTAAAAAAAAAAAAGAAAGAAAATGCAGACATGCACACACCTCATGAGGGCAACAACCCTCATCTCTCCACACACCCTCTTTCCACCAATGGAAGTGTGGACAGGCCACTTCTACAAACTTCAGGTCTTTCTCGGGAAAATGTAATATTTGCTCATTTCTTAACTATTTAATATG
Source organism: Gorilla gorilla gorilla (assembly GCF_029281585.2). Taxonomy (NCBI): domain Eukaryota; kingdom Metazoa; phylum Chordata; class Mammalia; order Primates; family Hominidae; genus Gorilla; species Gorilla gorilla. Next base: position 180,933,370 of record NC_086017.1, read on the forward strand.
TAAAACTGTATTGCTATTTTTCATAGCTTCTGTTTTTTAAAATATGCCACTGATGAAGTGTTTGAGTGCGGTGCTTCCAACCGTAAGTCCTGTGGTTATTACTGAATAATTCTTGCATAACACATGATTTTTAGGCCCAGGTGCCGTGTCATAGCAAAACTGACTAATATATACACTGAGAACACAGATACAACTACCTGGAGTGACTGTTCTGGCCCTTCATTGGGAGGCGCACTCATTGCTTTGGAATTCCGGCTGAATAGTGATTGGAGTGTGGGGACAAGGCTAGATGGGAGCCAGAGAGAGTACTCTCTGATTCATTGTTTTATAATGGGAAAGTGGAAACATAGAATGAGTTTTTTATTTTGTTTTGTTTTGTTTTTTGAGAAGGAGTTTTGCTCCTGCTGCCCAGGCTGGAGTGCAATGGCGGGATCTCAGCTCACTGCAACCTCGGCCGCCCAGGTTCAAGCGATTCTCCTGCCTCAGCCTCCCGAGTAGCTGGGATTACAGGCATGTGCCACCATGTCCTGCTAATTTTGTATTTTTAGTAGAGATGGGGTTTCTCCATGTTGGTCAGGCTGGTCTTGAACTCCTGACCTCAAGTGATCCGCCAGCCTCGGCCTCCCAAAGTGTTGGGATTACAGGCGTGAGCCACCGTGCCCAGACACATAGAATGATTTTAGGGAATATTTGGGTAGCCTCAATCCCACAGTGCAAAAGTTATTCCTTATTCAATTATCTTTCCATCTTTCTAGACTGACATGGAAAAAGGGTCAGATTGTTACTACAGTATGCCTTTAACCCTCTCATCTTTTTCTAATAGAGAGGAGCCTCTAATCAAAGCCATCAGCAGTCTAGTATCTGTGAGAAGTGACACCTGTATTTCAGTTACAGTGATAATCAGTTTCCTGTTTAAATAAAAGCATTTAAATTAAAGAGGCAATTTAAAGGAAAAGTTAAGCAATAGTGCTGGAACCATGTGGATGGGTGAGATGTAGATGACTGAAGTGGGAACACTCACGGACCGCGGAGGTGTGGAACAGAGCTGTTTGCCTTTCAGGAACCTCCCCACCTATCTATATCCATATCCTTTTAGGAAACGCCTTCCACTGTCATGTGGTTTTAGAATTGCCTTCCCTCATTTTAATTAGACCTCTCGGCAGATGTTGGGGAGAAGGGAATCTGCACAGAGGGCTTCACCCCAGGTCTGGTACCTCCCCCACCTCCCCACCTGGTGCTTTGCAGGGGCCGCACCCACTGCTCTGTTTGCCAAGACCGCTTGGGAACAAGTAGATACACACCCAGGAGAGCCACGTCCTCTGTCACCAGGGAACAGCTGCTCAGCCTCAGCACTTGAAGAGACATGGAAAGCTTTAGTGTTTCCAGAAGCAGCTTCAAGTTGCCACCAACACACTTGTTCCAAGAAAGGTTGAATACTTCCAGAGCAGAGAGGTGAATAGAGGCTTCAGCTAAAAGTGATAACGATATGAACAGCAGTAATTTAGGATTTCTTACAGATCATAGGCTTTGGATTTGAGGAAACTGGTCTAGGACAACACATGAATATAACTGGGGTTGAGAAAGTTGTAGAGACCATTTTCTTCTGCCTTAAATTTATGGCCTCAATTTATGTTGTCTGTTTTTTGTTTTTTGTTTTGAGACAGAGCCTTGCTCTGTCACCAGGCTGGAGTGCAGTGGCGCGATCTTGGCTCACTGCAACCTCCGCCTCCCGGGTTCAAGTGATTCCCCTGCCTCAGCCTCTCGAGCAGCTGGGGCTACATGTGCGTGCCACCACACCCAGCTAATTATTTTTGTATTTTAGTAGAGACGCTGTTTCACCATGTTGGCCAGGATGGTCTCGATCTCCTGACTCGGGATCCGCCAGCCTTGGCCTCCCGAAGTACTGGGATTACAGGCGTGAACCACCGCGCCCAGCCTGTTGTCTGTTTTTATTTGGGGAAATATTGGAAACTTTAGCAATGCAAAACTTGATAAATTGGAATTCACTGTCCAACTGGGGGTTCTTTCCTTCACTTCACATGTAGGAAGGAGAAAGAGGCAAAGTGCTTGGACAGCTAGTCAAGATTTCCAGAATGTGTCCTGGTTGGTACATATTTCACTGCACAGTCACTGCTGAGATTCAGATGGGGGCAAGCCTCCCTCAGAGTCTGAAATACCAAAACTTATTTGTATTTACTTCAAGCAATTACTGCAGGCAAGGAAAGTAACTAATGTATTTTGGAAAGATTTTTAAAGAAAAGTAAAAGATTTTCTGCTTAATTCTCAGTTGCCCCCAATGTTAAAATTAACCAGAATATCTTATTCCCAAGTTAATTGCACTTTAATCTATTCTGCCTTCCTTCTAGAAAATAATGTGTTCAAGGGGAAAATATATATTCTTTTATAATATCTAGTAAGAAAATCCTTACAGAGATCTACATTAAGGAGAAATGGAACTTTTTCTTCTAAAAGTGATGTAGGGAAATATATATTTGCTTCATTTACTTAATTCAAATTGAATGGTAGATTTATGTCAGATGATATAATTTAGTGTGATACCTAGTTGATCATGATTCATTGATTGTGCAGCTAGAATTAGAAACAGCTGTGCCTTCTAATGGCTGCAATTCCTTTAAAAAAAAAATATTTTCCCAGAATGGGCAACATGGTAAAACTCCATCTCTACCAAAAATACAAAAATTGGCCAGGTGTGGTGGCATGTTCCTATAGACCCAGAAGCTACTGAGGAGGCTGAGATGGCATGATCACTTGATCCCAGGAGGTCAAGGCTACAGTGAGCCATGATAGTGCCACTGCACTCCAGCCCGGGCAGCAGAGCAAGACCCTCCCAAAGTACTGGGATTACAGGTGTGAGCCACTGTGCCTGACCCAAGTCCACGGTTCTCTACTGGGGGTTAGTCATCTAGCTACCCTCGGCTCAGCATACACCAAAATTCCATCCTCACAAAAGAAAAGCTCATGTTCAGCATAAACCATGTTGTCTGTGCAAACAGGTTAGGCACAGTAAACCACCCTTCTCAGTTAGGAAATGGTATGAACACCCCCAGATTCCAAGTTCTGGGATATTAGCTAAGGGCCAGCCTTACTGGTTGATAGCAGGCCTTTACAGGGATAGCAGCATCAGGCCTGCTACGTTAACTCTTTTTTGCCCCCATACATGTGATTGGAGTTGCTGGATTTGGGTGCTTCCTGGATAATGCTAAAAACAGAGTCCTTCTCTCCAACCCTCTCACCAGTGTTTTTTATCAGTTGGCACTTCCTTAAAAATGAATTGTACTGTCCACCAGACAAGGGCTATTATTAATGAAATAAATGCATTAAATTCATAAAAATGAGTAATTATTATTATACATTAATAAAAATAAATGCATATTATTTACCCCCAAATTTGAAGAACTCTATATTTAGGGCATTCTTGCCCTCCTTTTCGGCCTGAGTATTTGGCTCAGCCTGAGTATTTTGCTCAGCTCGAGTATTTTGCTCAGCTCGCATAGACTTGGTCCTCACCATGTCCTGCTCCCAGCACTCCCTCAGCATCATTCATCCCATTGTCCACATGTCTGGATGGGGAAAAGTCCCAGGATATGTAGCCTTCAGCCCTGCTGTTCTAGGGCCCATGGACCCACCAGACAAGTCTAGGTACGCTTGAAGGGGTGCCTGTGAGCTCCCTAAAACTGATTACAGTTATTCTGTGGGGAAGAGTATGGTACATTTTCTGTATCCAAAACATCTGGAATTAGACTTCCTGAAATCAAATCCTGCCTCTGGCTCTTATGACCTTGGGTTACCTCATGTACTTAACATCTCTGTGCTTCAGTTTCCTTGTCTGCAAAATATAAAATGGAACAATGGCACATGCCTTATACAGTTATAAGAGTTAAATTGGTGAATGCATGTAAAGTTCTTGGAAACGGGCCTGGCACATAGGATATGCTCAATAAATGTCAGTTGTTAAGTTCTGCCCACTTGGTGACAAGTACAGTGTCAGCAAGTAAGAGGAGATATTTTGAAACAAAGAGACTTGGTAGCACTTTTCCAAATCGATCACCCAGGGAAACAGTAGTTTGTGCACACAGTGCTGGGGTCCCCAACACCACCTCCCTTTACTTGCTGACACTAAACTTGTCACCAAATGGGCAGAACTTTCAGATTCAGTAGGTTCCTGATGTAGGCTGGGGTATATCTGTGACCTTAAGGCATACCCAGATTCCTGAGACAGCACATAAATCCTGTTGGGAGTGATTGCTTGGCAGTTACCTAGGCTCACACTCTAGTAAATGGCTCACTTTCCCATCAGATCCACAGCAATCCCAACTCATATTGACACCTCCACAAAATTACAAGTTACCATGGATGTGGTCATCCCAGGTTGGTTATACACACGTTAAATTTTAAATGTTAAATCTGCACATACCATGGCCAGGCACGGTGGCTCACACCTATAACCCCAGCACTTTGGGAGGCCCAGGAGGGTGGATCACTTGAAGTCAGGAGTTTGAGACCAGGCTCGACAACATGGTGAAACCCTGTCTCTACTAAAAATACAAAAATTAGTCAGATGTGATGACGTGCACCTGTGATCCCAGCTACTCAGGAGGCAGGAGAATCACTTAAACCTGGGAAGCAGAGGTTGCAGTGAGCCAAGGTCACGCCACTGCACTCCAGTCTGGGTGACAATCTGTCTCAAAATACAAACAACAACAACAAAAAACCCTGCACATACTAGAATCATTTTTATGGACTTTCAGAACGTCACTTTTAAGAAGGCGTATGTCCTGAAAAGAAGACAAATTAGTACTTCGCAAACTGGCTGAGCCTTGGAATGAAATGCAGGGAAAAAGAAGTCTCCCTCGCACATTATTGCATGGTTCCTGCAGGGATCTGGGAAATCTCTTACCAAGAGCTGTAAAAGTCTCACTCTCCAAAGCACAGTTGTTGATAACTAATGACTTCAATGCTGGTAAAAATCGGAGCCTGCTGAGTAAGTTTTCAGAAGAACTGCCCATCTTTTTGTTGGCTGATAAATCCAATTCTTGAAGATTTGAAAGTAAAGGAATGACCTGGGCTGTTAAAAATATCAACAGTGACATGTTTTAGGCACCATCTCACAGGGAGTCTTCTGGGTGTTTGGTTCCCACAATCTGTTTAATCTGTCAGTCAATACAGCTCTCCCCACCCCGGACCTCCCTCCCTTATACACCCCAAACCAGCCTCTTCCCAGCATGCTGCTTGGGCTTTCTTACTTCCAAGCCCCTTTTCAGGCTAGAAGAGCAAAGGCTGTGGAGACAGAGAACTAGATCTTGGATCTGCTACTAAAGAACTGTGTGATTTTGGACAAGTTAATTAACGTCTCTGAACCTTAGCCTTCTCAACTCTAATACTCTTAGCCCTCTCGGCAGGGCACAGTGGCTCACTGCCTGTAATCCCAGCACTTTGGGAGGCTGAGGCGGGTGGATCACGAGGTCAGGAGATCGAGACCATCCTGGCTAACACGGTGAAACTCCGTCTCTACTAAAAAAAAAAAAAAAAAAAAAATTAGCCGGGCGTGGTGGTAGGCGCCTGTAGTCCCAGCTACTCGGGAGGCTGAGGCAGGAGAATGGCGTGAACCCGGGAGGCGGAGCTTGTAGTGAGCCGAGATTGCGCCACTGCACTCCAGCCCGGGCGACAGAGTGAGACTCCGTCTCAAAAAAAAAAAAAAAAAAAAAAAAAAACTCTTAGCCTTCTCTATTTCATGTGGTCATTGGGAAGGTAAAATGACTTGGTAAAGGTAAAGTGCTTGGTATAGTGCCTGGCACATACTAACTGCTCAATTAATGTTTGAAATTATAATTCTTTTCTCAGAATGTAAGTACCAGTAAGGCAATGAAAACAAGCCATCAGAACAGACACCTATTGGTAACGGCACTGGGTCCTGAGGGGCCCAGCTAGGAATTACCCTCGTTCGCTATCTTTTGGCTACTTTTCTGGCCTTTGCCCCAACTATTACCAAGGCAGAAAATGCAGTATGCTGGATCTCTACAAAGCTGGCTTACCTCCTTGAAGCCTTCCAGGGTCACCCACACCAAAGTAACCCCTTGGTCATTATCACATCACCATATTTTATTTTCACAGCACCCAGCATTATGTGATATTTTCTTGTTGATATACTTGTTTTCTGTCTTCCCTCACTAAAGGCAAGCTCTGTGTTATAGGAACTATCTCACTCCCAGAATGGGAATCAGTACCTGAAACATCAGAGGTACAAATGTTTGTGGGAGGAGGGAGAGAGGTCAGGGGAAAGAAAGGGGAAAGGCAGGGAAGGCAGATAGATGGGCACTTGTAAAGTCAACAGGTGTAACTATTTCTCCCTCTTCCAACCCCCTCAGCACTTTGTATTTCGCCATGTAGTTTGGGTATGCATCGGTTTACTCCTGCCCTTGCCATACCGAAGCTCCCTGAGAGTTGGGATTTTCTGTAGCCCCTGGCACGGTGCCCCACACCATTAGAGGATTCATCAGTAGTTATTGCTTAAAGGATCTATAATTCCATTTCTTTGGAGCAATTTACAATGATCGGATAAAAGAATGTTCAATTATTTAACAGCGTAAAGTATAAAGCAGGATGTATTTTCATTTCCATCTTTTCAGAATTAAGCAGAAGGAAAGCAATGCAATTCATTACAGTTATCAAGTAATTATTAGTTTTCCAGGGCCATTCACCCATGTCAGTGGCTGTGAACCTAGGTAAGGAAAGCTTAGTCCTCCGTTATACTAGTGGGAACAATTGAGGTTCTCCAGCACTGAGGAGCAAAATGAGATGTGGTATTCATGTTATTTAGTTGTACCAAGGGAATCTGGTGGGCTAATAACTCTGAATGTCTTCCTAGGTATGACGCTCAGGCTATGATAAGTAAAGGGGATGGTAGGAACATAATGCTCCACGCAAAGCTCAAAAAGGGATTATTTTGTCATTTTAAAATCTTCATGAAAGTCTTGAATTCTTCCCATTTTCCCAAATTGAGAGATAAGAGTCCGAAAGATAATTTAGCAGGTTTAAAAAGATAGATGTATTAGACCTAGAAACATATTTTATGGTCTTCCTCCCCAAATTGTACTATAAACAACCAGAAACTTACTTTTATTCTCATTGTACACTCATTCATTCATTCATTCACATATTCAACATGCATTTACTTGGTGCCAACCACGTGCAGGTGCCTGTGCTTGAGCAGTGGGGAGATGCCAAACGAGACACCTCTAGCCTGGAATTGCCCATGACCTGGGGAGAGAGAGCATGGGCAAAGGGCCCAAGGCCAGAGCATGCCTGGCGTGTCTGAGAATCAGCAAAGGCAGTGGCCAGGGTGGAGTCTGTGAGGAGGAGGGGGAGTGAATGAAGTCAGAGTGTTAGAGGACAGGGAGACCATTTGGGCTCTTGCAATAATCTAAGCATGAGATAACCGTGGCCTGGACCAGGGTAGTGGAGGTCTAGATGGTGAGTCATGGTCAGATGCTGGATGTACATTGAAGGCTTATTGTGGCCACAGATGGGATAAAACCCTTCATCTCAAGGCTACGCTTGCTCTGTTATGGGAAATTGCATTTATATATTACATGTTGTAATTACAGAACTATGTTTGCAGTAGGAAAATAAGTGTAGTTGCCCAAAGCAGTAACGTACAGCCATCACGCGCCACCCTGCTGACTCTTTTTCTGTAACTTCATTTGTATCTGAGTGGCTTCACTTCACTTGCTATTCAGAAAGCCTCGATACCCTTTGTGTTGACGTTTGGTTACAGGTATGTAACCTGTTTGTAATCAACTTTGTGACACTAAGAGATTTATTTCTAAACAGCAACATAAATTCAAAATTTTCCCTAAGTGCCAAATCTATCATTTGCAGACATGTATGGGTGGAACTGAGATTCACTAACATTTACTGGGTGTTTAATACATGCCAAGTACTACGCTGGGGCACTCACAGAACTTTTACGAATTGATCTTTCCAATAACTTCAAAAGAAATAAATTTAAGTGTACATATTAAAATTTCCAAGTTTCCAAATATAAGCCAAGATTCCAAAAGTCTTTCCTTTACTCTGCAATATATACTTACTCAGTGACATCACGTCATCTGCTGTTAGTGAGCACTGGTGAAGATCTAGGACTTGCAGATGCTTTAGCATGACCAACTGAGCCGGCGAGTCTTCAAAACCTCCACCGAGATCCTTATTGCAGGAAAGATCTAATTTCCTCAGCTCACCCAAATACCTAAAAGCAGCATCTACAAAGAAAGTCAGAATCCCATTCTGGTAGCTGGACACAGTGGTGTACCTATAGTCCCAGCTGCTAGGGAGACCAAGGCAGGAGGATTGCTTGAGCCCCGGAGTTTGAGTCCAGCTTGGGCAGCATAGTGAGATCCATCTCTTAAAAAAAGAAAAACCGGGCTGGGCATGATGACTCCCATCTGTAATCCCAGGACTTTGGGAGGCTGAGAGGGTGGATCACAGGGTGAGGAGTTCAAGACCAGCCTGGCCAAGATGGTGAAACCCCATCTCTGCTACCATTCTGACATATTGCAAGGTGGTAAGAAGGTGTGGAACAGGGGTGTGGCCATGGTGCAGTAAGGGAGGCTGAGGGAACACACTGTGTTCACAAAAGACAAAAGGAGGAATAAGTGTAGACTTCCTACCATCTGGCCCTCTGTGAACCCAACCATGATTTCACACACACGCTTCCTAAGATCTGCATACATTGCCAAGGGTTTTGACATGAATCCTGCAACTACACTTGAGCATCCTCTCCTATTACACTTGAGCATTGGAGTTTACATAGATTTTTAGACTTATTTAAGCTGCCAGTGAATATTACAGGTTCTGTAAGTTGAAGGGAAACACAATATCATTTCCTATTCTCCATTAATATGGATACTATATACAGAGGAGTAAGTTTTAACTGTGGACGCCATCGAAGCCGTTCTTCTTATCAGTACCTATTCCTTCCTACTACTGAGCATAAAATAATGTTGACACTTTCAAAAGAGAAAACCTAGTAGTTCTAGCAGCAAAGAAACTTTATTTTTCCCAGTGTTTATCTTAACCTAAAATATACTGGCCTTTTCAGAGTCAGTCACATTAAAGGCTTATTTTTATAATCATGAAAGTGTATGTTCTCTATAAAATATTTAGAAAATAAATAAAATATAAAATATGTATATATTTTTGAGATGGAGTCTCTTCTGTCACCCACATCGGCTCACTGCAACCTCACCTCCTGAGTTCAAGCAATTTCTCCTGCCTCAGCCTCCCAAGTAGCTGGGATTACAGGCGCACGTGCCACCACGCCCAACTAATTTTTGTATTTTTAGTAGAGGTGGGGTTTCACCATGTTGGCCAGGCTGGTCTCAAACTCCTGATCTCAAGTGATCCGCCTGCCTCAGCCTCCCAAAGTGCTGGGATTGCAGATGTAAGCCACTGTGCCCAGCCTAAAGGAGATTTCAATTACCCATAATCTTATTCCCCAGCACAACCACTGTTTACATTTTGCTATATTTCCTAGTAACTTTTCAATATATATATGTATATCATATATAATTATACATGTAATCTTAAATCCAGCCATTGTTAACTCACCCAATATTTTGACACTCTTTTGTGATAATCCACATGAATGTAACTTCAGTACTTTCAGATTTGAGGTGCTTTTTAATCCCTGAGCAATACTGTTCAGACTGCCAACAATGTCTCTGTTAATGGAAAGATCAAGTACTTCGAGACTTTGCAGCATAGGTAGCAGTTGACCTAGAAGGAAAGAAATCCAAATAAGAAGGGTAGGTAGGAGGGGAGTGGAGTTTTATGTCACCTGGGGATATAGTGACGTAAAACTCCACTCCCCTCCTACATACCCTTCTTTAAATTCAGAATAAGACAAAACACAGCAAACTTAGATTCCCAAGCTATCCAGTGGGCATCTTCACTTTTTTTTTTCTCTTCAAATTCCACTTACCCAGAAATGTCCCATCTTCTGACGTGAGGGAGCAATCCACAAGCTCAATCATTTGTATCTTGCTCCCTTTTTGGAACTTCTGAAGGATCAGAGGCAAATTTCCTCCCACTTTACTGTTCCAAGACAAATTTAGCTCTTCAAGTTCAGGAATCATCTCAAGTGCTTCTCCTGTTAACAAATGGCCCGAAAATTCTGTTGGTCACTAGTCAGAAAAGCAGGGAATTCATTTCAGAATCAGCACAACCATGATTAATGGAGTGTGGAAACTGGGCCAGGTACTGTCCTGTTTGGCACCGAGGAACAGAGAGAAGGAAAGAACCCAATTCCTTCATAGCAGGGCATACTTCTCTAGATTTACAGGCACAGTCATTCTAATCCCTCCAAAATTCTGAAGCCATGCGTATGAGCTAAACAATTGTTGTTGTAGAAAAATCCACCTATCGGTAGGGTGGTTTTAGGAAGCTGCTTTTGTGGTGGTTCATCTGCTTTCCCTTAGCCCCTCTCTCTGGGATCAGCATTTCTGAGAAGTTTGACCAGGGATAGAAGTGAGGCAAAGCAGATAACTGGCCACCACAAAGGTAAAGCTCTCTCCAATGTCAAGAATATCACATGCCTATATATATATATATATATACACACACACACATATGTATATATATACATATATACACACACATATACATATACATATATATATATATATGAGGAATATCACATGCAACCTGAACTGACCACTACAGAGAGAAACTAATAATAGACTATCAGGCACTAGAAGCTTATAACAGCCGTGCTGCCTTAAGGAGTAAAGAAGGGTGCAGCGACACAGGGATGAAAACTAACATTTCTGAAACCATTACACACAGGAAAGCTCCCAGGGCTGCAGAGTGGAGGCTGGGAGAGAATAGGAGAAGTGACCAGACAGATCTGTCCTTAGGAATGATTTTCACTGCCTTGCGGGTAGACACATACATGGAAAATGTACTTTCTCAATGTGCAGACAATTAAGCATTCTGGCAAGTCCCCTGTATCTAGAACCCTCTTTACTACCTGTCCCTGGGTTTGCACTTCTACCATTGTTTATTCATTCCATGGATTAAGGTTTTAGAAGTCCAGGAACCCCATGCTAAAAATGCATATTCCCCAGGAGTTATAGCATCTTAAGCCAGCAATGAACAGGCATCATTTTTTGTGCTATTACCAGTCAATTGGGGGTGACTTTCTATAGCCCTGAGGTGTTCCCCAGGATCAGGGAGAATAAGCTCATGATTGATTAGTTATGTCTGCAGTGGTCATGGTACTGAAGTGCCATGCATTTGCCACTCGGTACTAAACTATTATAATGGGTGTAACAATTTTGAAATGCCTTCTGATTTATGTTCTCTTATCAAAAAACAATTTATTTTCCCTATACCCCATCTGCATTAAGGCTGAGTGAAGAAGATAGAGTATGGGTGATAGGTAAGCCCCTCCTGATGGGAGAGGATGCAGAAGTCCTTCCAGAGAAGAAATAACTCTGGGAGAGGGAAAAGGGTGCAAACATCAGAACAACAACAGTGCAGACTCCCTCCTCAACCAGGTAAGTTTGGAACAGGTCCCAGGGCAGAAATTTCATTTTCTTGTTTTCTAAGGATGGAGGATCAGGAAAAAGATCAGGTTAATCACAGAAAATAAGAAAGTTGTCTTTTCACACCTGAGTAATGGTATGTTAAAATTGTGAATCTGCTACATGATAACCAGCTGCTTAATGTGGGGCTAAACTCATCATGTAAACCCACAGAAAGGTGGTTTTAGATGACAGAATGGAGTAAGAAGGACTATCAGTTATTGAGCACCTATTATGCACCAGGCATGCAGTAGGCACTTTACAGAAATTGTTTAATCCTTGCAACAATTTTTTGAGAGGGAGGTTATCCCTATTTCAGATATAAGAAAACCGAGGCTCAGAAATTTAAATTATTTGTTCATGTTCACAAAGCTAGTTAAAAGTGGCACTAGAGGCTGGGCATGGTGGCTCACGCCTGTAATCCTAGCACTTTGGGAGGCCAAGGCGGGCAGATCACTTGAAGTCAGGAGTTCAAAACCAGCCTGGCCAGCAAGGTGAAACCCTGTCTCTACTAAAAATACAAAAAAATTAGCCGGGCATGGTGGTACATGCCTGTAATCCCAGCTACTTGGGAGGCTGAGGCAGGAGAATCACTTGAACCCAGGAGGCGGAGGTTTCAGTGAGCCAAGATTGCACCACTGCACTCCAGCCTGGGTGACAAGAATGAAACGCCATCTCAAAAAAAAAAGGGGGTGGGGGATGGGCACTAGGATTTGAAGTAGGATCTACTAAAAATAAAAAAAATACAAAATAATTACAAAAATTAGCCAGGCGGTGGTGCATGCCTAAAATACAAAAAAATACAAAAAATTAGCCAGGCATGGTGGTGTGCTCCTGTAATCCCAGCTACTTGGGAGGCTAAGGCAGGAGAATCACTTGAACCCGGGAGGCAGAGGTTTCAGTGAGCCAAGATTGCACCACTGCACTCCAGCCTGGGTGACAAGAATGAAACACCATCTCAAAAAAAAAAGTCCGGGGGGGCGGGTGGGCACTAGGATTTGAAGTAGGATCTGGCTAACCTGAGATGTGTAATGTTTCTCCTCAGCCACAGGAGGCATGGGCCGGGGGACGTCAGCTGCCCCCATTTCCAGGGAGAGACTGACAAGCAGAGATATTTGGCATAAAATGTGTTGTTTTTACAGAAATCTTTAAATAGCTGTAAAGGATTAAAATAAGTCATGAAAATAAGAAACTTTACATCAAAAGAAGAATAAAAAGTATCAAAGACATCTAATAAACCAGCAAGCATTTTAGTACAGCAGTTGGATAAGTAGAATGACTGTGTACAAATTTAATCCTATGAAACTAACTTAATGGAGGTTCTAGTTCTAGTTAAACTATTAACTTAAAAATCTTGTTTTGTTTAATGTTTCAAAATGTGGGTGGGAAAATAGAAGAGAGAAGTATTCTTTTGGAATTGTAAAAGAACTTAATTCTTGTCTACTCTAACTCCTCTATTTTACACATGAAGTAACAGACCCAGTGTGAGCATGTTTTACAGTAACCTCCATTTAAACTACATGAGGCTGGACACGGTGGCTCACGCCTATAATCTCAACACTTTGGGAGGCCGAGGTGAGTGGATTTCCTGAGGTCAGGCGTTCGAGACCAGCCTGGCCAACATGGTGAAACCCCCATCTCTACTAAAAATACAAAAATTAGCCAGGTGTGATGGTTCACACCTGTAATCCCAGCTACTTGGAAGGCTGAGGCAGGAGAATTGCTTGAACCTGGGAGGCAGAGGTTGCAGTGAGCCGAGACTGCACCACTGCACTCCAGCCTGGGCAACAGAGTGAGCCTCCATCTCAAAAAAATAAAAATAAAAATAAATAAATAAATAAACTCCATGAAAGCAGGGACCTGGTCAGCCTTGTTCTTTTTTTTTTTTTTTCTTTTCTTTTCTTTTTTTTTGTTTGGAGATGGAGTCTCACTCTGTCACCTAAGCTGGTGTGCAATGGCACGATCTCGGCTCACTGCAACTTCCGCCTCCCAGGTTCAAGCGATCCTCCTGCCTCAGCTTCCTGAGTAGCTGGGATTACAGGCACCCACCACCACACCCGGCTAACTTTTTGTATTTTAGTAGAGACAGGGTTTCACCGTGTTGCCCAGGCTGTTCTCGAACTCCTGAGCTCAGGCAATCCGCCGGCCTCAGCCTCCCAAAGTGTTAGGATTACAGGTGTGAGCCACAGCGCGCGGCCGAATCCATCTTTTAAGAAATGCATTCATCATACCCAGTGCTTGAACATCGTCAGTGGTAAGTCTGCAGCTACCCAGCCTCAAGATTTTTAACTTGCTGACCAGATGCATTTGCTGAGTGATGGAATGGAGGGTTCCACCTACAAAACCATTCCAGGAGATATCCAGTTCTTCCAAGTCTGGGAGAAAAGGCAGCAAGGCAACTAGAAGTGAACAGAAGAAAATACAGATATGTGTATGTGACTTGTGATTTGTAGTAAATAAAATGCAATGCTTACACACAGGATATAGTTTTATACTGTAAGAGAATAAACAGTGGTGGGCACGCTGACTTTTGGCAAAGCAGGGAGCCCTTAACTGTACAATTTGAGAAATTGTGATGTTTACATTTTCTATTTCTTGGGATGTTTTCTATTTCTGCCAAATAACTGCAGTCTGAAAATGCAGGAGTGTGTCTGTAAGATTTCATACAGCCTCTTTTCCTAAACTCAGCTGAAGTCTTCAAAACTTGAGGAAGGATCAATTAACTTGTTTTTCTTTTCCTTTTTTTTTTTTTTTTTTTTCAGACGGAGTCTCGATCTGTCGCCAGGCTGGAGTGCAGTGGCACGATCTTGGCTCACTGCAACCTCCGCCTCCCAGGTTCAAGTAATTCTCTGCCTCAGCCTCCCGAGTGGCTGGGATTACAGGCACCTGCCACCATGCCTGGCTAATTTTTGTATTTTTAGTAGAGACGGGGTTTCACCATCTTGGCCGGGCTGGTCTTGAACTCCTAACCCCGTGATTCACCCGCCTCGGCCTCCCAAAGTGCTGGGATTACAGGCGTGAGCCACTGCGCCTGGCCTTTTTCTTTAAAAAAAAAAAAAAAAAAACCTACTCGGGAGGCTGAGGCAGAAGAATGGCGTGAACCCAGGAGGCGGAGCTTGCAGTGAGCTGAGATGCGTCACTGCACTCCAGCCTGGGTGACAGAGCGAGACTCCGTCTCAAAAAAAAAAAAAAGCGATGCTGTTTCTGCAATTGTCTGGGACCACTCAGCAGACTTGGGGTTACTAGGTGGGTAGCTGAGTATGTTTTATCTGCTTATCTCAATGGAAAGGCCCTATCTTCCTCTATGCAAAGTCTACTGCATACAGACCCATTTCTTTCATGTCCGCTGTTGTTAATCCACAGTTATTCAAATCTAGACACTTGTTGACAGCCTTTTTGCCCAGCTTCTGCAGGAAATGCTCATTTTTCTCCATACTGGATCTCCATTCCATTTCTGAACTGAGAGGCTTAGCTGTGTGATAAGCATAAAAAAGAATTTGCTGTTAATGATGGATGTGTTAAAGATGCATAATGACCATAATCAGACAAGTGAAAAGACTGCATAACTCTGAATTGCTCTTTGATAAAAACCTCAACTCAGAGTCAGAGCCATTTACTAGGGACAAAGCTTAACTAACCACTGTTCCTGCCACCAGGTGCCCAGACACTGCTTCAAGAGCCTGAGGAACTCGGTGGCTTTTCTATCATGACCTGACCTGGGCTTCTCGGCATGAAGACAGAGCTGCATTCCTGGGTGAGAAGTAAACCTGTCAGCCCGGCTTTTGAGATGCTTGCTTACTTGAAGGGCACGCATATCTTTGGTGGATGCAACTGCTAGGGAGGAAGCAGAGATACTTGCCTCCTCAAACCAAACAGGTGAAGAAGGGAAAGCATTGAAATCACCATCAAGGAGCTTCAAATGGCCACACGGAGTGAGTGGAATTCTTGCCGGTCAGTTCCTAGACCATTCAATTGGCAAACACAAATCCAGAGAAACTAGGCCTGGGAGAGCTTTTGCTTTTTCTCAACTCCTGCCAGAAAGTGAATTTGGAAAGCCTCGTTTGTCCTCCTTGTTATTAGGGACTACTGTGGCACCCTCACTAGCTTCCTCTGTAATAACACTGTAATAACATGCTAGTGGCTGGGCACGGTGCCTCACACCTGTAATCCTAGTACTTTGGAAGGCTGAGGCGGGTGGATCACGAGGTCAGGAGATCAACACCATCCTGGCCAACATGGTGAAATGCTGTCTCTACTAAAATACAAAAAATTAGCCGGGCGTGGTGGTGCACACCTGTAGTCCCAGCTACTCAGGAGGCTGAGGCAGGGGAATCTCTTGAACCCAGGAGGCAGAGATTGCAGTGAGCTGAGATTGTGCCACTTCACACCAGCCTGGCAACAGAGAGAGACTGCATCTAAAAAAAAAAGAAAAAGAAAAAAAAAAGATAGCACTATAATAATAAAAGCTATCATTTTATTGAGCACGTGTTATGTACTCGTTCTTTGCCTACTTGTAGGTGCCAGCATTTCTTTTTTCTTTCTTTTTTTTTTTTGTTGGGGGGAATGGAGTCTCACTCTGTCACCCAGGTTAGAGTGAAGTGGCACAGTCTCAGCTCACTGCAACCTCCACCTCCCAGGTTCAAGCAATTCTCCTGCCTCAGCCTCCCGAGTAGCTGGGACTACAAGTGCCTGCCACCACGCCCGGCTAATTTTTGTATTTTTAGTAGAGATGAGGGGTTCGCCATGTTGGCCAGGCTGGTCTCGAACTCCTGACCTCAGGTGATCCACCTACCCGGTCTCCCAAAGTGCTAGGATTACAGGCGTGAGTCACCATGGCTGGCCAGGTGCCAGCATTTAAGACATACATAAAACACATCATACTTTTCTAAGGAAAAATGAATATACATGTACTGACAGTGATTTTAAAGTGATTTTGTAAGTGAAATATACAATTTTAAACATATAGATTATGTATATTGAAATCCAATAGGAAATAATAAGTTCTGGAATGAGCAGTAATATTTTATTAACCCTGACGAAAAGGTGTAAGACAACATAGCTAAGAAGAAATACATTGGTACCTGTGAAAATTAAAAGATAGTAGGTTTGCAGTAGTAATAAATTTAGACCAAATGATTAGCAGGATAATAAAAACTACACCTGTAATCCACAGCAGTCTTGTGGCTTCCTGTTTGGTCTAAGAAAACCACACGTAGGATACGCGTCCTTGTTGGGATGCTTGGTGTTACCACATTTCACCAGTAGGAGGCAGCAGCATCCACCATTTAACCTTTCACTCTCGCCTTCCATTTTTATGGCACATTGGACACAAGGCATTTAATTTTGGGTAGAGTTGCCAGATTTAGGAAAAACAACAACAGGATGCCCAGTTAAATTTAAATTTTAAATCGACAAGGAATTGTTTTATTGTATGCCTCAACTGTTGCATGTATTTTCTCTGGCAACCCTGATTTTGGGTGGGGCAGAGCAGAATTGTGGATGGGAGACAGGGAGGGACTGCCTCTTAGGTGCCAGCAAGTACAGGACATTTTGTCTAAACGAGTCACAAACCATTTCATAGACTTGGAAACTTAGAGACACGATTAATTAGGAAGAAGCAGAGCCTGAATTTGAACCCAGAATAGTTTGTTCCAAAGCCTAGTGTGTGTGTGTGTTTTATTTTTGTATTTTAAAAAATTTCTCTGCATTGCATCTTATTGCTGTCTCTCTTTTGTTTTTAAGCTTTTTATCTCGACCTACAATCATCCTCAAGTTCCAGCCCCACCAAACCCACTCTTCTGTTTTCTCCTCAAGACACTGCTCTGTCAAGCATTTCCTTTACTGTCAAATGTTTGGAAAGAGTGGTTTCCACTTGCTGGCCCAACTCCTTCCCCACATTTACAAGCTAACCCTCTACCTTCTGGTTGCTACACTCCTCTATCCAAATACATTGTTTCTCAAAGGTCACCAACAATAACCTACAAACTGACAGACGCAGAAATCTCTTCTCAGTCCACATCCCACTGGGTGCTCTGTCGTGTTTGATGTGACTGACAAGTAAGCAGTACAGTCAAAAGACCTGGTCCAAATCACAGGTCTGTCCAAGGAACAAGTCACTCAACCTCTCTGAGCCTTGGTTTACTCATCTATGAAATGCCTGGTTCATTTCTCAAGAGCATCGTGGTTTAAACTTACTGGAACCTCCTATGCACATGGTAATCTGCAGGGCCTTTTACCTGAGAGGTATTTGGTAAATATTTGTTAAATGAGCAAACAACTGAATGAATGAATATTGGTTTTACAGTTCCTCAATTACCAAAATTAATCATCATGATAAATCTTTATCAAAACACTTAAATATAAATGTGAGTACTAACTTATGAGACCCCTGGACATCTCCTCACAGATCATGTATTTCAATTTTTAAAAAATCTGTGAAACCGGCCAGGTGCGCTGGCTCACGCCTGTGATCCCAGCACTTAGGAAGGCCGAGACAGGTGGATCACCTGAGGTCAGGAGTTCAAAACCAGGCTGGCCAACATGGCAAAACACCGTCTCTATTAAAAATACAAAAATTTGCCAGGCATACTGGCATGCACCTGTAATCCCAGCTACTTGGGAGGCTGAGGCAGGAGAATTGCTTGAACCCAGAAGGCAGAGGTTGCAGTGAGCCGAGATTGTCCCACTGCACTCCAGCCTGGGCAACAGAGCAAGACTCCATCTCAAAAAAAAAAAAACCTATGAAACCAAATTAGCCCAGTGTAGTGGCGGGTGCTTGTAGTCCCAGCTAGTAGGGAGACTGAGGCACAAGAATCTCTTGAACCCGGGAGATGGAGTTGCAGTGAGCCGAGATTGTGCCACTGTAGTCCAGCCTGGGCGACAGAGTAAGGCTCTATCTCAAAAAAAAAAAAAAGAAAAATTATATGAAGCCTTCTCTTCACAGGATACCTTATGTCACAGCTCAGTGTGTAGAACAAGTGAGTCAGGGCTGCTACAGCTAGGCTGGAGTGGGGTGGGAGGCACCCATGGGGGGCGCATTAGTAACCACACAGGAGCCGCTCTGTGGAGATTGAGGCCTTTTCCTAGCTGTGTTAGCTCTGAACAAAGCTCTTGGTTCTTAGTGCTCTCACTAAGTTCCTTTCCGACTGAAATCTGTCAAGGTTTGTCAACCAAAACTCTCGACACCCATAAAACATTATTACACATTGGTAACATGGGTGGTACTGTACCAGGAACCAAGATAACAAGTTCCTGTTTTCAAAGAGCTGCCTGTTTAATGAAAGAGACAGCAAGAAAGCCACCGTTACCGTATAGATGAGAAGCGGAGGCACGCAGGGGTGTGTGGTTCCACACTTCAGTGACAATAAGTACCTCAAGTCTGGTGATTCCAGGTTGGGGAGGAGGGTCTTGGGAAGTTTCCAAGAGAAACTGGTGCCTGGATTGCACCTTAAAGGAAGAGTGGGGGTCATCCAGGTGGGTGGACATGAGGGAGGGATAAGTCAGGGTGGGGTGCAGGGGAGGATGGTGACACGAGGGAACATCTTTCTAGCCACAAAGAACCACTTGCTGGGGATGGGAGAAGAATGTGGCCAGTCCAGGGAATTATAAGTAAATCAGAGGGCCACACGTAGAGGATGAGGGCGGCGCTGTGGTGGGAGGTGGGAGAAGGCAAAGGTCATGAAGAGATATCCAGTATCCAACTGATCACTAATACCTTGAGGGCCATGCTTGGGAATATAGGTGAGAGAAACTCAGTGAAGGATTTTAAGCAGGCGAGAGACACCACCATATCTGTGGTTTAGAAAGAGCATTATGGCAGTGTAGAGGACAGATTGGCAAGAGAGCCAGACTAGAAGCAGAGAAACCAGTTAGGAAGCTATTGCTGTGGTCCAGGCAGGAGACAATGAGAGCTAGGCAGCAGCAATGGAGAGGAAGAATCAGGTGGGAGAGCTATTTAAGGACAGAATTAACATGACTCCAGGAGCCATAGAATTTTGGGAGAAATAGAAATGAAGAACCAAGCAGCTTGGGTGGTCAGTGTTGCACAGCAGGGATGACCCCGGCTTGGTTTTGCACTGTTAATTTAATCACGATTACATTTATTCATTAACTTCTTTCCTGATGCTCTAAATCACACTCTAGAACAAAAATGAACAATTTTCTGATAGAGATGGTTTTCTTTTAAAGACAGACTTTAATTTCCTATTTATAAAAACATACTTAAAATACATTTAATCTACTTGCTGCTAAAACTGTATTATTTTTGGCATTTGATGGCAAACAATCTGATGGAAGGGAGGGTAGGTATAAATGATATAAAATTGGCTAGGCACAGTGGCTCCTGGCCAGGCCTGTAATCCCAGTACTTTGGGAGGCCAAGGCAGGCAGATCACCTAAGGTCAGGAGTTCGAGATCAGCCTGGCCCACAAGGTGAAATTCCTTCTCTACTAAAAATACAAAAAAATTAGCTGGGCATGGTGGCGCACACCTGTAGTTCCAGCTACTTGGGAGGCTGAGACAACAGAATCACTTGAACCTGGGAGGCAGAGGTTGCAGTGAGCTGAGATCACACTGCTGCACTCCAGCCTGGGCGACAGTGCGAAACTCTGTCTCAAAAAGAAAGAAAGAAACAAAATCGGCCATGGGTTGATTTTTTTTTTCTGTCTCAGAAAGCAAATTGGCCATGGGTTTTTTTTTTGTTTGTTTGTTTGTTTTTGAGGGTCTTTCTCTATCACTCAGCCTGGAGTCCAGTGGTGCAATCATGGCTCACCACAGCTTCAACCTCTAAAATTCAAGCGATCCTCCCACCTCAGCCTCCAGAGTAGCTAGGACCACAGGCATGCACCACCATGCCCAGCTAATTTTTAAACTATTTTCTAGAGATGGAGTCTTTTTTTTTTTTTTTTTTTTTTTTTTTGAGACGGAGTCTTGCTCTGTCGCCCAGACTGGAGTGCAGTGGCGCAGTGGTGCAATCTTGGCTCACTGAAACCTCCATCTCCCGGATTCAAGCGATTCTCCTGCCTCAGCCTCCCGAGTAGCTGGGATTACAGGCACCTGCTACCACACCCGGCTACTTTTTTATATTTTTAATAGAGACTGGGTTTTACCGTATTAGCCAGGATGGTCTTGATCTCCTGACCTCATGATATGCCTGCCTCGGCCTCCCAAAGTGTTGGGATTACAGGCATGAGCCACCACACACGACCAAGACAGAGTCTTGCTATATTGCCCAGGCTGGTGTTAAACTACTGGCCTTAAGCGATCCTCCTGCCTCAGCTTGCCAAAGTGCTGGGATTACAGGCATGAACCACCATGCCCAACTGATAATTACTAAAGGTAGGTGACCATGGGGATTCTTTATTCTATTTTTGCATATGCTTAAAATGTTTCTAAAATGCTTTTAATCTAATAGATAATATATTGATGACATTGCACATAACACATAACTTTAGAGAGAGATTTGACAATATTTATTTTCATAACCCTTGAATTTGCAATCCCTGTTCTGGAAATTTATACTTTAAAAATAGCTGAAATATGGTGAAACAGGGAATGGGACAGAAAGAAAGCCAAAAATACTCACCGAAGGACAAACAAGGAACTCATTGAGTAATTAAGACATATGAATGTGATGGAATATTATGCAACCATGAAAATTATGCATATGAGCATCATGTAGCAATGTGGGAATTGAGCAATATAATAATATGTTCTAGAAGTAGGATCACAGCGCCACATAAACTCAGGAGGAATCTGTAAGCTATTACAACTGTGGAAAAGATGCCAATCTGGCCCCAGTGACCTCTCTGACTTGTCTTCCACTACCCCTTCCTCTTCATGTCTCTCATCCTGCTTTAGCATCCCTGACTTCCTGACTCTCTCTCAAGCACTCTAGGCTCAGTTGTATCTAAAGCCTTTGCATGTACAGTCCCTTTGCCTGGAAAGCTATTTCCACAAATACCTAAGTGGCTCGCTTTATTCATTCATTCAGCAAAGCTGATTTTATTCAGATTGCTGCTCAAATGCCTCCAAATTGAAGACTTCTTTCCTCCACCCCCATCTAAATAGCACCCCATCCCATCATTCTTTGTCTCCTTAGCCTGCATTATTTTTCTTCATATCACTTATCACCACCTGAAGTTATATCTGCATTTGGTCCTTTTCATGGATGTATTTCTAACACTTAGAGCAGGGGTTACCCCATAGCAAGCACTCAATAAAGATTTATTGACTGCTGACTGACAGAACATAAATGCATGCATATGAAAAGAAAAGACTGAAAAGAATCTTAAAGAAATGATCGTTTGTGTTATAATGAAAGGAAATTCAGTATTTTCCCTACATTTTTCTGTAGTGTTATATTGCTTTTAACAATTTAAAAGTAAAATTATGAATCATTTAAAGCATGTAAGTAACATAATAAATGATTAGCACAGAGACTCATAGTTGAGTCTTTAGTCTCAAAAGTCTTAAAGTCTTTAGTTTAACCCATAAGATCACTTTAGAAGAAAACTCTAAAAAATAAAGAAAATAGAGGCTGGGAAGGGTGTGTGTGTTGGTGGTGGGGGAGGTGTGGATGGTTAATGGGTACAGAAAAAATAGTTAGAATATATAAGATCTACTGTTTGATAGCACAACAGGGTGACTATATTTATCCTTTGTTTACAAACAACCCGTTGTGCTCTTTTAGTTATTTTTAAATGTGCAATAATTTATTGCACATTTAAAAATAACTAAAAGAGGCCTGGTGTGATGGCTTACACCTGTAATCCCAGCAGTTTGGGAGGCCAAGGCAGGAAAATCACCTGAGATCAGGAATTCGAGACCACCCTGGCCAATGCAGTGAAACCCCGTCTCTACTGAAAACACAAAAATTAGCTGGGCATGGTGGTGCGCATCTGTAATCCCAGCTACTCGGGAGGCTGAGGCAGGAGAATCACTTGAACCCGGGAGGCAGAGGTTACTATGAGCTGAGATCACGCCATTGCACTCCAGCCTGGGTGACAAGAGTGAAACTCTGTCTCAAAATAAATAAATAAATAAATAAATAAAACTAAAAGTATAATGGGATTGTTTGTAACACAAAGGATAAATGCTTGAGGGAATGGATACCCCATTCTCCACAATATGATTATTAGGCATTGCATGCCTGTATTGAAACATCTCATATACCCCATAAATATATACACCTACTATGTACCCACAAAAATTAAAAATAAAAATATTTTAAATGTGGAAGTAAAAACAAAACAAATACAACAGCAAAAACACCAGCAGCCAGCAGCTTACCAGTCTCTGAGGTGGCTGTCTTCTGTATCCAGTCGCTGGGTTGGGAATCAGTTGTTTTAAGGTCATTGTCCTCTTTTCTGCTTTCAGCATTGGAGCCCCTGAGAAATTTGTTGACAATTGAAGTCTGGGGCTTAGTTTCTCCTTCTGAGGAAGTTTTCTTCCTTGTTTGACTCATGGTGAAGTTGATGGGGGTAGTTCCCAATAAGACATCTTCCTGTTGCTTTCTGTTTTCTAGGATTTCTAAGAAGAAAATAAGATTCTGTCAAGCCTGTGTTCAATCAAAATATCCTCCCCTACGTGAGTGCCCCCCACCCCCTGCCCCACCACCTTTCTTTTTCTGTTTTTTTATTGCTGTTAATGTTTAACATGAAAATAAGAATGATGTAACCCAGGATCCAGAAGCCAATACAAACTCAAAGCAATTTGAGTTTTTAACTTTGCCCTATTTCATTGTGTGAGATATAAGTCATTAAGCATGACTTTGGCAAGCACATCAAGTGTGTCAACACATCTTAAATTACAGCTGTCAATTAGTTACCTGAAGACTTAATATGCCTTTAAAAGGGACTGGCCATTTGCAAAGCTGTCCCCAGAGGAGTTTGCGTTCAGCGACCTCTGCCTTCTGGTGACCCCCACCTCCTTCCTTTGCACACAAGCTCCTTTTTCTCTTTGCATATTCATATTTTCTCTACCCCCAACCCTGCACCACCACCCCACTGAAACATGTTGGCAGTAAAGAATTCATTCATTCCATAAATAGTTTTAAAGAATCTACTGTGGGCCAGTTAATGTTCTAAATGCAAAAGATTCAATGACGAACAAGAGACAGTTCTTGTCTTTGATGGGATCTTAACCTGGTGGGAAGATGGACCTGTATGCCATTGATTGAGTGGGACAAGAGCCAAGAGATGGGAGGTGGTCAGGGAACCCACAGTAAACTAAGCATGCCTTGGAGAACAGACTTGGAACAGTGAGTGACATTGCCTGGGTTTTGAAGGACTGTGAGTTAGCTTTTTAAGAGAGGGAAGAGTATCCCAGGCAGAAGAAAGGGTAAGCTCAAGAGCTCCCAGGCAGGAACGGCTGGAAGAGCCTAGCATTGGAGGTGGGGATGTGGGTCAGGGGGTGTGGAGGTTAGGGGTGAGGTCTGGTATGATTTGAAGCTAAAAAGGATTCATAAAGGTCAATCTATTATCTCTCCTGAAATTTGCTTATATTTTATGGGAGGGCTACGGACTTAAACTAAAGGGATACACAGAAGTGTTTTTGTTTTGTTTTGTTTTGTTTGGTTTGGTTTGTTTTGTTTTGTTTTGACATGGAGATGGATTTTCACCATGTTGGCCAGGCTGGTCTTGAATTTCTGGCCTCAAGTGATCCGCCCACCTCGACCTCCCAAAGTGCTGGGCTTAAAGGTGTGAACCATCATGCCCAGCAGAAGTATTCTTGAAATTACAGTTTTCATAGTTTCCTCTCTAATAAAATAGCTCTTTCTGTAACATTATGTTCCAGAATGGTCCAAGAAACATTTTACACAGGGAATCCTAAAAATGGACCTTGCAGAGCCTGCCTCCACTCGTGAGGGCTGGAATGTTCCATGCACTTGGAGCACTGCTTTGGAAGTCACAATTGGACATTCCATTTTTCTTTTAAAATCTTCCTTTCATATTAGAGCAGGGCCCAGCCCTGGTTTACCCAGCAACAGACAGCAGTGGAACTAAACAATTACCCCATGCAGAGCAGCACAGCTGACTAGAGTCTCAGGGGGTTAGGTGGAAAAGAAGAAGGAAAGGGGTGCTAACTCATAAATCTAAACATGACCTGCAGCCCTGGCTGCCTCACCCTGATTCCACCATCACCCCAGGCCTTTCTCAATTTGCTACTCTTCTGGCCCCCACCCAGGACACCTCCATGGTCATTTTCAGCCAATTTCACCATTTGGAGATTTAGACAGGGCTGTTCTCTGGGGAGCTAGCTCAGTAAATGGTTTCACTTTTTTATCCTCCCCCCAAATGCACTGACTCCAACTCCCCAAGTCCTAAGAAAACAGTGCTGGAGGGTGCTCCAGGATGTGGTAATTTACCCAGGTGAAACCCCACCCAGCTTCTGAGGCCCAGCCAGTTCTCTGTGAAGATCAGTACACTAAGGAACAGGGGAGCCAGGAAGCCAAGAAACACAAGAACCAAGGAACAGAAGAGGATGTGAAGGAGAGGAAAGGAACAGGAGAGTAGAAAGCAACCAGGAGGCTAATAAGGCAACAAGAAAGGACCATGCCAGAGGAAGGAAGACTTTTGAATGAAAAGGGGGAAGCATTTGCACATTTCTTCATATATAGTAGTTAAGTGCTAGGTTACCATGCTCATATTTAAAAAAAATAATAATTTTTTCTTCAAAATATGTCTGGGAAATTCCTCTTTATATAAAAACTTTAATAAGCCCTCAGGCTTCCCAAACCAAGTCAATCTTTAAAATCTTAGCTTCAATAAACCTTCCGCTTCCTCCTTATCCCTGAACTGGACTTTATAAAGGAAATCCCTGGAAAAGGAATTTGGGAAAATTTGCAGATCACAGCACAACCACAATACAGCAGCTAAAAACTGGGGGCTTGTCCCTTCTACCAGGGTCAAAAGCATTCACTTAAGAGCCCTTAGGAATAAGAAATGACTGATATTTCAATTCAACTCATCAATATTAATTGAGCAGATACTTTCCATATTTACTATATTCTTAATAGTTAAGGTTGTTTGCCATGAAGCCTCGAGAGTAATAATACATATCTGACACGTCATTTCTCTTGCATGTAAGCTCTTTTTATTTATTACTTTTGCAAAAGTAAGGAATACCTTTCCTTTCTTTTCAATCCTTAGGTTTGGGTTTAATATAATTTAAAATTTTTGAGAAATGTCTTTAAAGGTCTTTCTTTTTTTATTCTTTTTTTTTTTTTTTTTTTTTTTTTTGAGATGGAGTCTCACTGTTGCCCAGGCTGAAGTTCAGTGCCGCAATCTTGGCTCACTGCAACCTCTGCCTCCTGGGTTCAAGCGATTCTCCTGCCTCAACCTCCCAAATAGCTGGGATTACAGGCATCCGCCACCACACGTGGCTAATTTTTGTATGTTCAGTAGAGACGGGGTTTCACCATGTTGACTAGGCTGGTCTCAAACTCCTGACCTCAGGTGGTCCACCCGCCTCGGCCTCCCATAGTGCTGAGATTACAGGCTTGAGCCACCGCACCTAGCCAGTCTTTCATTTTTTGATGTAATGTTTCAGAGTGAATGATATTTTCAATGTTGTTTGTCAAAGGGAGATGCATTTTTCTTTCTCCACAGACTTACTTCATTAAAAAAAGAAAGGAAATTCTGTTGCCTGTTACAACATGAATGAATCTTGAGGACATTAGGCCAAGTGAAATAAGCCAGTCACAATAAGATAAATACTGTATGACACCTCTTCTATGCAGTATCTGAAGTAGTCAAATTCATGGAAACAGTAAAAATTGTGTTTGCCAGGGGCTAGGGGGAGGGGAAGTAGGGAGTCGTCTGATGGGTATAAAGTTCCAGTTTTGCAAGATGAAAAAGTTCGTCTTTGTACAACTTTGTGAATCTGTTGTACAACAACGTGAATATATTTAACACTACTGAATTGTATACTTAAAAATGGTTAAGATGGTTAATTTTGTGTTCTGTAGTTTTTACCACAATTAAAACATTTTTAAGTGTATTTTTAAAAAGTGATTCAGGCTGGGTGCAGTGTCTCACGCCTGTAATTCCAGCACTTTGGGGAGGCCGAGGCAGGCAGATTTCCTGAGCTCAGGAGTTCAAGACCACCCTGGGCAACATGATGAAACCCCATCTCTACTAAAATACAAAAAATTAGCCGGGTGTGGCAGTGTGCACCTGTAGTCCCAGCTACTCGTGAGACTGAGGCACGAGAATCGCTTGAGCCCGGGAGGCAGAGGTTGCAGTGAGCCAAGATCGCACCACTGCACTCCAGCTTGGGCTACAGAGTGAGACTCCATCTCAAAAAAAAAAAAGAAAGTGATTCAGAGGACTGAACTCCAAATGTAAAGTTTTAAGAATACAGTAATCAATTTCTACTTTTATTTTCCTTCTTATGTATCCACAAATGTGACATGATTTTAGAAAATCCATGCCTAACTACTAAATAGATTTTTAATAAGCATAAAATAAAAATCCTAGGTAATCGGAAAAAAAAAACTTCAGTCACTCAGTTCTAAGGCATTCTGGTGACATGCAGTATCTTGAGTTCTATGTCTGATGAGCTTAGTTCAGCCTTATTCAGAACTCTTGTCTTAAAGAGGCATTATTGTAGATATATTTGTAGTACTTTAGTTAACTCTACTATTTTTAGTTAATTTAAGCAGAAAAGGAATTTATTAAAAGAATGATATGGAAGTTCTACTAAAACGATGGCAGAGGTAAATATGTGTTTACCTCCACTTCTCTTGAAACCCTATTTAATCAACAGATTTTTAAAAAATCATAAATCTGTAAGGATAAGGAGAACTGGATAGATGTTAACACAACTTCGAAAACTAGAGAGCAAGAGGATGAGTTTAACTGACTTTAAAGTTAAGTGTCTGCTTGGATTGGGAGAACAAATTTTTCAAAGGTCAGAATCCCAAAAGTCTCAGTAATTGACAGCACAAGGTAACTCTGAAGGAAAGAGATGTGTGGGTAGAGCTGCACACAAGATGATTCGTGAAACATTTGTAAGAGGTTAAATTGTTAAGTTCTATTTCTCACTTCGGGCAGCCAGGAGGCTACCCCTTCCCCATCTTGGCAGAAGAATGTTTATTTTCACGACATGTCGAAACATAGAAGATCCAGACTCAGACACTGGTCAGGTTTTCAATACCTTATCTGAAAGGAGCTTAAGTAAAGTCTATAACTGAGCCATGAAACCCGTCCCTATTCCCTCTTCTGTTCCTCCAAGAACACCCTGACAACCAAATGTAACTACCCACTTCGCCACATAACAGAGGTGGAGTGGATGACAACTATCTGAAGAAACTGGCCAGCCTAAGAGAAAAAACCTAGATATTGACTGTTGAAAGACCTCCAGCTAAATGAATCTGTCCCTGCCCAAGCACATTACAAAGAAATCCACTGATTGACGGGCCCTACTTTTATACACAGACATTCCAGTATAATGCATAATCTACATATGCATGGAGCACCAAGGATGTCAAGATATTTGAGGAAAGATTCTGACATAACACCGAGGTGCAGAAACAGTAAGAAAAACGAAACTTGGAAAATAAAGACAACGTGGGGAGAAGAAGGGACTTTTACAAATCACTATTATACTTAGAGTGTTAAGAGATGAGACGATGTACGGTTCATAAGTCAAGAGAAAATCCAGAGAACAGAAGAACTTCTAGATAGCAGTTTCTGGGCAAGATGAAAATGTTGATGGTGAAGTGGGGTTTTTTGTTTGTTTGTTTGTTTTTATGTATTTATTGAGATGGAGTCTAGCTCTGTCGCCCAGGCTGGAGTGCAGTGGTGTGATCCTGGCTCACTGCAACCTCCACCTCCTGGGTTCAAGCAATTCTCCTGCCTCAGCCTCCCAAGTAGCTGGGATTACAGGTTCTCACCACCACACCCAGCTAATTTTTGTATTTTTAGTAGAGATGGGGTTTCACCACGTTGGCCAGGAGTTCTCCTGACCTCAAGTGATCCGCCCACCTTGGCCTCCCAAAGTACTGGAATTACAGGCATGAGCCACCACGCCCAGCTGTTGTTGCAGTTTGGAATCTACCCAGTCCTCCAACAATAACCCCTCTGAGGCCCATGAAAGCCCTGGGCTCAGCCAGAGTTGAGCAGATGAGGGAACAACCAGCTGCAGAGAGGAGCCACCTTCTCTGCTGAGAACTTCAGAGATCTGCAGAGACCACCAAATGACCAAATGACCTGCCTGCAGAGAGGAACTACTCTCTCCAAGGGCCTCCTCTCTGCTGAGCACTGAACACTGAGGGTATGACCTGCCTGCCTACAGAGGGGAGCTACCCACTGTGGGTCTCCTCTGAGCTGTTCTAACACTAAATAAAGCTCCTCTTCATCTTCTTCACCCTTCACTTGTCTGTATACCTCATTCTTCCTGGACACAGGACAAGAACTCAGGCAAAGGTGCTACCAGCCACAGGGTTTCCAGGAAGAAAATAGACACCCCAAAGATCCAGTAACAATATTATTCAGGCACAAAAATATAATGAAGTATTGATACACAACTGAATATGAATAAATCTTGAAAATATGCTAAGTGAAAGAAGTCAAACATAAAAGGCCACATATATTATTCCATTTATATTAAATAGCCAGAATAAAACAAAGTAGATTAATAGTTGTACATTGGGTGAGGAGATACGGATATTATAACTAAAGGATATAGGGTTTCATTTCCACATTTCTACAGAAATGTGGAATTGTCCTAAAATTGATTGTGGTGATGGTTGCACAACTGTGAATATATTTAAAGTCATTGAATTGTACACATTAAATGAGTGAACTTACACATTTTTGGTATATTTTGTGGTTAAGCTGTGAACAACTTTTACATTGCCATAATAATATAAACACTGTATGTTAAAACTCAGGAATGACCATACTGGAATGCCGAGGAAAGGGGAAATTTGCAAACATGTAACAGAAATAAATCCTCATTTGTCCTACAAAGAGGACAATAGGTAATACCTAAAAATGAAATAACAGTATAAGCATGTTATTTGGAAATGCAGAGGTACACAGCAGACAAAAGGTAAAAGGGATGCATTTCCTGAACAAAACTCTTACTTATTATATTTAGAGTTTTCTGAATCTGACAGAAACAATTTAAATTAATTTTTTTTTCTTATTAAGTCTTTTGGGAAAGAGAGATGAGAAATCACAGTGACAATCTCAAAGAACTAAAAGCTGTTCTGGCTTTTTACGACCTTCTGGAGAAAAATGAAAATACAGAAAATATATACTAGTGATGTCATTTACAACTTAAGTAAAGGATAACAGGCATTTTGTGAACTAACAATTTCCTCAAAAAAAAATCCTAAATTCAAGCAAATTATTTCAAGTCTAGAAATTATAAATTACATTGAAGTTGCTTAAATACATTAAAAGCATTTAGGCAAGCTGAAAGTTTTCTCTTAATATGAACTAGAGCAAGCAAACAGTTACCTAGCACTCCCAGAAAGTCGCTTCAACTCAGGCCTTTCATAGCACATCATCTTTATGGATGTTTTGTCTTAGTTATTTCTTTTTAATCAAAGCTGGGCAAAAGGAGACAAATAATTTTAATCTCTATTTTCTCCTTGTTACCGCTGAGTGCAGACACCACATTCTGCACCATTGACCCCATTGATGCGGCAGGCTGGGCCCTCTGCTTAGAACCTTGGCCCCTACTGCCTTCGAAGCCTAATATAATTGCCACAGCCAAGGCCATGTCTTCAGAATGGATTCTGCATGATTCCTGCTTCCTGGTGCCATAAGTGCAGCTTCTAAGCCTCCCCAGAGATTCTTTGAAATACCTGTGGAATTAAAAACAAAATACAGTCTGGGTGCAGTGGCTCACACCTGTAATCCCAGCACTTTGGGAGGCCGAGGCGAGTGGATCACTTGAGGTCAGGAGTTCGAAACCAGCCTGGCCAACATGGCAAAACCCTGTCTCTACTAAAAATACAACAATTAGCTGGGCATGGTGGTACCCACCTGTAATTCCAGCTACTCAAGAGGCTGAGGCAGGAGAATTGCTTAAGCCGGGGAGGCCTGAACCCGCGAGGCAGAGGTTACAGTAAGCCAAGATTGCACCACTGCACTCCACCCTGGCGACAGAGCAAGACTCTGTCTCAAAAAAAAAAAAAAAAAAAGGTTTTAAAATGCATTTTGAATTTAAGCTGCCTGGTTACATTATGACCTGGGGAAAGCCTGAGGTCAGAACTGACATGACCTGAGAAAGACAAAGGGAAGGCCACTGTTGGGTGAAGTGCTGTGCTCTCAGCATTTCTCCCCTGCTGCTCTATGGCATCCTCCACCCAGCTGTTGATGGTAGGTGCTCTCGCTCCACTATCTGTGTTGTGCTCTTTTTCCTCCCTGATCTTCTCCCAGGCTCTCCCTGGAGAAGCCCAGGCTCAAGAGGGCCATCCAGCCTCCAAAACCCGAGTCCTACCACCCCCAAGCCAGCTCACCTCCCACATCCCCATAGATTTTGACTATGTAACTGGCTGTGTGGAGCTTTCTCACCTCTGAAATTCTTGTATTGCCTGACCTGTATTTAAAAATACATAGCCATGAATTTAAGTAATAAGTAATTTAAGGCATTAACATCTTGCTTCCTCAGCTGGGCAGTTAGTTCCTTAAGGACAACAGCCATGAGTTGTATTTCTTTGCACCTATTAACACCCGGTAACGGCATTATAGGTCACAGATGTTCATAAATGTGTGACTGATGCTGAGGCAGGCCCATTCTGCAAAGCTCCAAGAGCAACTGTATTTCAAGGCAAATGAGGGAGAGCAACAGCAAACCATCCATGGTTCACATGTAACAAAGGGACTAAATCTGCTTGTCCTGTGAAGGCAATGAATACTCAAAGAGCCTGCCCGGGTAAGCAGATTCTGTTATTGACCTAAAGTTCATTGTCACAGGGGCATTTCTGGTAAAGCCCTGAGCTTAGGGCTGCCAAGATAAGAATGCACATTTAGCCAGGTGTGGTGGCGCATGCCTGTAATCCCAGCACTTTGGGAGGCCCAGGTGGGCGGGAGTTCGAAACCAGCCTGACCAATATGGTGAAACCCCATCTTTACTAAAAATACAAAATTAGCTGGGTGTGGTGGCACATGCCTATAATCCCAGCTACTCGGGAGGCTGAGGCAGGAGAATCGCTTGAACCTGGGAGGCGGAGGTTGCGGTGAGCCGAGATCACACCATTGCACTCCAGCCTGGCAACAAGAGCAAAACTCTGTCTCAAAAAAAAAAAAAGAAAGCACATTAGCCAGTAAAGAACATGACAATATGACAATAAGAGTGAAATGGGAAAAATATTCCTTAGAGCAAAGAATGCAATGCACTTATTTTAGGAGGTAAAACTCAAGTCACCAGTTACAGAACAATCAACCCTTCGTCCTATCCCAACCTTAATGTTTAGGTCAGTTTCTTGGGTAGGAGGCTGCGATAGACATTACTATTACACACCAGTACCTGCCATTCTCCTCCTCTCCCTGGATTACCTTTTTGAATTTAGGTGGCCTTGTGACTTGCTTTGGCCATCAAAATGTTCATGTAATTGAGATGTGACGCTCCCAGGCAGAAGCATTTAACAGCCAGTGCCCAATTTTTCCATCCGTCTTCCCTTGCTGCAGCAATCATGGGAGCCAATGTTCAGTTAGAGATGCAGCAAAGTTGGAGCAGGGAGACGGAGTGCATTCACTCCAAGTATACTTACTGAGCACCAACTATGTACTTACTGAGCACCAACCACGTACGAAGCATTGTTAGGCACTGGGAATCTACTAGTGCGCAAGGCAAAGTCTCTGCCCTCATGGACGTTCCTGTCTGGCAGGGCAGACATCTATTTTTAACTTATTTTTAACTTAGATATAAGTCATTATTTAATTCTGGCCGTGACTCATGTTATGAAGAAAGTAGAACTTGTCCAGAGAGCGTATAATACAGGCATCCTGAGGTCTGAGATTCAATGGGAGGGTTGATTTAAGAACAAATAGGAGGGGCCAGTTAAAGAATATTCCAGGCTGAGGTTCTGTGTCAGGGAGGGGTACAGTGAATCTGAAAAATAAGAGGCCAGTGTGGCTGGACAAGAGAAAGTGGGGCAACAGTTCATGAGACTTGTGAAACATGTAGAAGCCAGATTGTGTGGGGCCTGTGGGCTCTGTTAAAGAGTTCAATCTCTTATTCCAAAACTGACTTGGGTATTCTTGAAACAAACAATGAATGGTCACTTTCTTGTGTGAGCTGTACCCTAGGATACCAAATACTTAATGAGGGAAATTTCACTCCCTCTCCCTCACTCCCTCTCCACACACATACATACTCAAAGAATAATAGAATATCATCATCTGGCAAATCTTTGCCTTCTTTATTACCTTGGGACCTCAGAGAGGCCTTGAAGTACAAAGGGGAGAGGACCCCATAGCAAAGAGAAACCATTATTCCTGCCCTGCTAGCGGTTATTTCTAGAACTTCTCATGAGCATTCATATAGCCCTGGTGGAGTGTGGTGGCTCACACCTGTAATCCCAGCACTTTGAGAGGGCAAGGCAGGCAGATCACTTGAGGTCAGGAGTTTGAGACCAGCCTGGCCAACATGGGGAGACCCCTGTCTCTACTAAAAATACAAAACAAAAATTAGCCCAGTGTGGTGGCACGTGCCTGTAATCCCAGTTACTCCGGAGGCTGAGGCAGGGGAGTTGCTTGAAACCGGGAAGCAGAGATTGCAGTGAGCCAAGATCGCGCCACTGCATTCCAACCTGGGTGACAGAGCAAGATTCTGTCTCCAAAAAAAAAAAAAAATAGCCCTAATGGTTGGGAATATTAGAGCAAATGCCAGCTGCCTAATAGTTCTTGGGGTGGTGATGATGATTATGATCATGATGATATCAGAATCCAACATGCATTGAGTTCTTTGTATATGCCAGACACTATAATGAGCATCTGACATACACCATCTCATTTAATCATCGCATTATATTATTATTATTATTCCATGTTATATAAGAAGATATTGAGGCATACAGCCCATAGATATTGAGGATCACACAAATAGCAAGTTGTTGCTTGAGGAAATCCACGCTCAAATTCACCCCATAACACTTACTACTTATCAATTTTTCCTCTTTTGTGGAAAACATATGAGATTTGAAAATTATAACTCTTGTCTATGAAAATTACATGAGAAGCTATGTATACCTTTCCCAGAAAGATAAATTAGTATATTACAACAAATTAAATGATTGTGAAACTCCTGTGAGAAATATTCCACTGTAGCCTTCTCCTTAATAGTGTTAGTAAAGACCTGAGAAGGAGCTACCAGGTCACTGAGTTGGTCCCAGGGTAGATTATGGAGTCAAGAAAGGGTATCATTTCTGCCAGTTGTTTCTGCCCCATGGAGAATAATTTTAAAAGGCAGAATCGTGCTTTGAAGCGGCATCTGGATATGAAAAAAACCTTTATTCCAGTCTCCCTAAAGTGGAGGATTTGGAATTCCTTGGACACCTGTAGAAGAGGAGATGTTTCTCTGACAGGGGAATAGAATCAATGTGGATAAGGCCTGAGCATTTTTCAGAACTCATTTAGATAGTATATTAGCTGGCTCAGGCTGCCGTAACAAAATACTGCAGACTGGGTGACTTGAGCAACAAATTTATTCATCACAGTTGTGGAGAACGTAAGATCTTGGACTCACATTCTCCACAATTGTGGAGTTAATTAATTGTTAGTTAAGTAGTAAGTGTTATAAGGGTGAATTTGAGCATGGATTTCCTCAAGCAACGACTTGCGATTTGTGTGATCAGGACTCATACAATCCTGAAAATCGAAGGCCTATCTGTTGACCAAGGTGGGGTTTGTTTCAGGTAAGACGTCTCTCCTCAGCTTGCAGCGACTGCCTTCTCGCTGTATCTTCACATGGCCTTTCCTCTGTGTGCACACAACGCCCAGCTAATTTTTGTATTTTTAGTAGAGACAGGGTTTCACCATGTTGGCCAGGATGGTCTCCATCTCTTGACCTCGTGATCTGCCTGCCTCGGCCTCCCCAAGTGCTGGGATTGCAGGCGTGAGCCACCACACCCAACCTGTGAGAGCTTTTTACGCATTTCCTCATGGGGCCCCCAGAGTAAGTGAACCACCACCGCCCATTAGGAGTAACCACCTTCTAACACATATCCTGGGCCAGCTTTTCCTCTTTCTGTTTCATTCTTCCCTGTCCCCAAATAAACCACAAGTCTTCAAGCCCAAATTAAGACATATCTCCCCAAAGAAAACTGCTTTTCTCTTCCTTTTCTTTTACTTTCTTCATTAAAGCACTTACTCCTTTGTTTCAGGGTTAATTATTGACAGAAAAAAGTCTAATTCTATTTCTATACCTATTAGTCACACGTCTTCTGCATTAAACTAATGGGATGAAATTAACTATGATTGAGTGGAAACAGAAGGAATTCAAAATAACTCCTGGAGTGTGGGAAAGGAGAGATTTTGCTCTGGCTTTTAATATGTTTTATTAAAAGGCCTTCTTTCCAAAGTATCCCCAGATACTCATCCAGATCCCCATAGCCCAACTGACGTTTCATCATTGTATCCTTTTTCGTGGAACTCATCTTTCTCTACCACATTAGAAGTTCTTTGAATGAAATGACCACCTGCATACTTGTAAGTCTTAAGAGTTCCCTGTTTTACTTAACACAGTACTGGGCATAAAGCAGATGCTCAATAAAAATGTGTTTATTAACTGGTAAGCTTGCTCCCAAGGGACTGAAATCCTAGCACTCACCAACTTTCCATAGCAAGTTGCTTTTTGTGATGAAAATACATGGGACTAGATCAGCCAAGGGGAAAACCTGGCACATTCTGATCAGCAAAGGAGAAGTACACACACAAAAACCTCTTTTTAAAATGTTTGATACTTTATATTTGAAAAAAATAACAGAAGCAGTCATCACAGGAAAGGTAAATTCTTTGCTGGACTCCCTACAAGTGTTTTATAGTTTGGAACCATTTTTACTTGTTTACATAATAGAGGGAGCATGGTGATCTTTCCAACACCGGGGCCTCTAAGAACCTCATCCAGTTGGGAAATCATAATAATGTAATTTCTTTGTCTCCTTTCTTGGATACATTGGTGATGCTGAGTGTTTGTAGAACAATCATTTAGAATTCCAAGGTGTTGTATACCTGAAGCAGTAGCAGTAATGGGTCAGCGTTACGTGACTGAAGGTCTGTTCAGCCTTCCTTTTAGGTGAGGATGACTGTGATAACATAAAAGGGCTTTAGGTTTCAGCTTTTTGAGAACTAAACTTTTGGAATAGATCTCTAATATAGATCCTAAAATGTGTCCATTTTTATTTATTTATTATTATTATTTTTTTAGAGACAGGCAGAGTCTTGGTATGTTGAGGCGGAGTGGTATCTCACTCTGTCTCTAGGCTGGACTTGAACTCCTGGGCTCAAGGGATCCTCCAACCTCAGCCTCCTGAGGAGCTGTGACTACTGACTGGCACATGCCACAGCCCCTGGCTCAAATTTTGTACTTAGTAAGAAGTATTTGGCATCACAAAAACAGGGCTTAGATGCTAGCATAGAAATAACATTGGTAGTTGAGATGATTTCCCATCATTTCAAGAGGCTGTCACCCAAAAGTTGCAAAGTGTCCCTGCCTGGGTCCTTCCAATCAGGGGGGAAACACTACTAATTCACACAGAATGTCGTCAACAAGATGCTCTGCTTCCCAGGCCTATTTGCATTCTTATAGGGTCAACGATGCTTGATTCAAATAAATGACTACCTGAGGGTAAAATTTCAGATGATGAACCATTTAGAATTTTCTACTTTCTCTTAAAGATTATCCACTGTCTAAGTTTCCTCCAGCTCTTAACTTTCTGCAATACAATTACAAATTCAAATGATGAAAGTTTGCATGTTTAAACTTAGAAATTGTCAGAAGAGAAATTTTTGTTTTATTCAAATTTGCTTTTTAAACATTTACAAAAGAGAAGCAGGGAATTGTCATCACCAGTTCAAAAGCCAAATGCCTTCTGATTTTTTATTGTTTTCAAGAACGAAAGACTTTTTTGTTGGAAACATCAGAGTTGATTTTTATGTTTGCATACATTAGAGAGATAATGACAGGTTTCTTGCAAAAACCACCATTACGTCTCATACCAGCCTCTCTGATGTTTCAAAATTTTCTAAACATATTTCAGAGTTATTGGCAAGCACAAAACTTAGCAATTTAGATGGATGTCAGAACAACTTGACAATTTTCCTCATGTTTTAAAGTGAAAGTCATAGAAACACAACAGAGGAAATCTGCCACTTGTAATGGAGCAAAATCTTTACTTGAGTCTTTGAGAGTTTGTCTCAACCAGATCACTTAGGTCCTTTAGTCCCTAAGTTATAAACATGCTTATCCTTTAGCTTAGTTTGTTAGCATAGATGAAAAAGCACTTTCAGAAATTTGCCTTATTAATTCTTCTAAATTAAAGCTGACTCCCTTCTTTAAGAAGCTGCACTTTTCTAACTTCAGGTGTTTCCTTCTCAGAGAGAAGATGTATATGATTCTATTTCCCCACCTATGAGGCCAGCCTGTGTGCCTCGTCTCCTGAACAATCATTACCCGACTTGGGCCTGCTCACCAGATTGTTGGATGTTGAAAGGACCTGGTCTGGGGCCAGGACACTTTAGGAATCTCTGCTGTGCTCATGCCAAACTCTTGGCAGGAACCCAGGCTGAGCGCTCCAGGACCCAGTGCTAGAGGCCAAAAGACCGGTCTCTTCTATGATGCCTGGCTCCTCACCAGGCAAAGCTGCGGGGGCTGGGGGATGGGGGTCTCTTCCATTGCTGAGATTCTGCCCCCACTCTCTTGTGTTGGTTGAGAGAGCTGTATCCAGTGACCGCCTACGTGGCTACCATTTCTAAAACATTGTTTATTTCCTCATTTAAGATTTCTATTTGGGGGCGTTTTATCACATACATAGCATATTTAATCACAGTTCATGTGCATAAATATATAAAGTTTAAAAATATATAAAGGATATTCATGTATAAAATATTTTCTGATGAGAGTTCCCAATCAAAAAAGTTTGGATACCACTGTTCTATGAGCAAAAGTTCTGGAAAAGGTTTCTATGTCCTTTTCCCAGAAGCAATTAAAAAGCTTATTTCTGAGACACAAGAACCAACTTGAAACAGCTCCAAGTGGCCAAAGACAGCATAATTTGAGCATTAATACAATGGATTGAAATATATTAAATAAATTTAAAATTGATACATTCATAATAATATTTTTAAAATAAACACATTGGTCATCTTTAAAGGATGTTAATAAACCAATTAATTATTCTGAAAAGAATCAAGCATGGAACCTGACTTTCTTATGTGAGCTGTACCCTAGGATACCAAATACTTAATGAGGGAAATTTCACTCCCTTTCCCTCACTCCCTCTCCACACACGTACATACTCAAAGAATAATAGAATATCATCATCTGGCAAATCTCAAATTAAATAAGATACAGGCTATGACTTTCAGTAGCCACTAACATCACAAGAAGAGAAATAACTGAAGATGACGTGCCTCCTGATGGAAGATCCAACACCACCTATGAGACTGTTCTGCCAAAAACTCAAACCTGAATCAGACCAAGCATCTAAATCTCATAACCAAGTTTTAGGAAATACAGAGGCCTGTGGAACACCATGGAGTACACTAAGCCAAACCAGACTGTGGCAGGCTCAACTGGAAAGATAATCTGTTTATTAAGCAAATGTATTTCAAGACAAAAGAAGCAGGAAAAAAACCTATAGCTTAAAAGAAACTCAAGACATGTAAGCCAAATGCAACTTGTGGACCTTTTTTGGATTCTCATTCAAACAAACCAAATTTTTAAAAAATTATAAGACAGTCAGGGAAATCTGAACACTGGATAACAGGTAATTATTATTACTATTATTATTTGAGACCAAGTCTCACTCTGTCCCCCAGGCTGAAGTGCAGTGGTGCAGTCTCGGCTCACTGCAACCTCCGCCTCCCGGGTTCAAGCAATTCTCATGCCTCAGCCTCCCGAGTGGCTGGGATTACAGGCGTATGCCACCACGCCCGGCTAATTTTTGTATTTTTAGTAGAGTATGGGGTTTCACCACGTAGGCCAGGCTGGGTCTCAAACTCCTGACCTCAGGTGATCCACCTACCTCGCCTCCCAAAGTGCTGGGATTACAGATAACAGATAATATTAAACATTGTTAAAGTTTTAGGTCATAATTTTATCGTAATTTTTTGACGTCTTTCTCTTTTAGAAACACTTACTAAAATATTTATGGATGAAAGAATACCATAGCTGTCACTGGCTTCTATATACTCCAGTGTGGGGAAGGTGAAAGGTGTACCTTTTGTAGTCTTAGAAGGTATAGGTGAAACAAGAGTGGGCACAATTTTCTGATTGTTGTAGCTACATAATTTGTACATTCAGGGTTATTGTTCCATTCTGTCTCCTTTAGTATACATCTGGAATTATTCATAATAAGAGATTTTTCTAAAGGCTTATTATGCCCAACAGCCATCCTCCTTTGTATTCCTAAAGCACACACTAGAGAAAATGTTTCTCAGAATCAAGAATTCCAAATGCTGTAGTGGAATCCAGTAACAAAATTAGTTTGAAGGGACCCATGAATTGCTGCTGCAATCTCGCCTCTGAGAAAAAGCCAAGAAAAAGGGAAAGGCGGCCGTAATGACCTTCATGATTGACTTATGCAGGATTTCCACTGCTGAAAGGGAAATCCTATAGCATTTAGTGCTCTCAATTAAATATTTCATACAGGAGCCATAAGGTGTTGTTGAAAGAAATGAAACCTTGTTGTGTGCCCTGTTTCCTAACATCTGCTAAGGCACATCCTCCTCTGGACCCCACCTTACATCTGGAGGACGGGCCAGGGCAGCAATGCTGGGGATCAGGTTCAATGAATCTTTTCAGTGAAATATATATACAAAAGGAGGTGACTGAGTTTTTGTTGTTGTTGTTGTTTTTAGGGGTTTTGTTTGTTCATTTTTTTGAGACAGAGTCTCACTCTGTCGCCCAGGCTAGAGTGCCGTGGCGTGACCTCGGCTCACTGCAACCTCCACCTCCCAGGTTCAAGCAATTCTCCTGCCTCAGCCTCCCGGGTAGCTGAGATTACAGGCATGTGCCACCATGCCCAGCTAATTATTTTTATTTTTAGTAGAGACAGGGTTTCACCATGTTGGCCCGGCTGGTCTCGAACTCCTGACCTCAAGTGATCCACCCACCTCGGCCTCCCAAAGTGCTGGGATTACAGGCGTGAGCCACCGTGCACAGGCGTGAGCCACCGTGCCCAGCCGTGACTGAGTTTTTAAACAAAATTTTATCCTTCTTTATTTTTATTTTATTTATTTATTTATTTTTTGAGACAGAGTTTCGCTCTTGTTGCTCAGGCTGGAGTGCAGTGGCACGATCTTGGCTCACTGCAACCTCTGCCTCCCAGGTCCAAGTGATTCTCCCACCTCAGCCTCCCGAGTAGCTGGGATTACAGGTGCCCACCACGCCTAGCTAAATTTTTTTTGTATTTTTAGTAGAGACGGGATTTCACTATATTGGCCAGGCTGGTCTTGAACTCCTGACCTCAGGTGATCCACCTGCCTTGGCCTCCCAAAGTGCTGGGATTACATGCGTGAGCCACTGCGCCCGGCCCTTGTCCTGTTTTTTTAATCTTAAAAGTTGCTGGGCACATAGTAGTTGTCTTTAAGTGTCCACTGAATGAATATTTGTGCATATAGTATTTCATAGGGTTGGGTGGGGAGGACACCCCAGCTGTTCATCAGAACACAGCCTGGAGAGTGAACACAATTTATTTATTTATTTATTTATTTATTTATTTATTTATTTATTTATTTTTGAGACGGAGTCTTGTTTTGTTGCCAGGCTGGAGTCCAATGGCGTGATCTCAGCTCACTGCAACCTCCGCCTCCCTGGTTCAAGCGATTCTCCTGCCTCAGCCTCCTGAGTAGCTGGGATTACAGGCTCGCACCACCACGCCCAGCTAATTTTTTGTATTTTTAGTAGAGACGGGGTTTCACCATTTTGACCAAGATGGTCTTGATCTCCTGACTTCATGATCCGCCTGCCTCGGCCTCCCAAAATGCTAGGATTACAGGAGTGAGCCACTGCGCCTGGCCCACAATTTAAGGGGCATAATCTCATTGTGATCATGATGGCCACCATCGCTTTTGTCCTCTGACATTGCAACTAAAACATTCTAATACCTCGAGCTCTGAGGGCTTTTCCAGGTGTATTCATTTTCTGGGGCTGCCATAACCACAAATAGAATGGCTTAAACAACAGAAGTCTGTTGTCTCACATTCTGGGGCTAGAAGTGTGAGATCGAGGTTGTGTTGGGCTTGGTTCCTTCTGAGGGCTGTTGGGGAAATGTCGTGGTTGCTGGCCATCTTTCATGTTCCACGTACTCCATCTCCAAATAAAGCCATATTCTGAGGTGTTGGGTCTTAGGACTTCCCCATATGAATGAGGAAAGGAGGTACAACTCAACCCCTAACACTGGGTGGCCCTTCCTTCCCGAGGCCTCTCTATCCTCGTGGACAATTGCATTCGTTTGAAACCCCTGTCTTCCCAGGAAGGCACTGGGCTACAAGGCCCCAAGCTCCCTTTCTCTGCCTGTTGGCACCAAGATCACCCTCCCACTCTTGCTCCTGAAGCTTTCTCAACACTGCTGTGGTTAATGTTGGCTTTTTGGCTCTTGGTGGCCTGGTTTGTGGCTGTTACTTTCCTGTCATTATAGTAGTGTTCTCAGCTCTCTCTTCTTTTCACTGCAATAGTCCTTAAACCCAAAGAAGAGGTTTTCCCTTGCCAGCGAACATCAGTGGCCTAGCCTTATACTGGCTATTATATTCCTTGGGCCCCTTTCAAAAGATAGGCTGCTCTTTTGAGGAAGTTGGGATATGGGATCTAGAAAAATATGGGCAGGGAATAGAGTATTTCTTCCCTCTTGCCCTGGAGCTCTTCCCCCAGGTTGAGATTAATTTTCCTTTTGGTTTTCAAGACATGTTATGTCTCTGCTTCAAGGTACCCCAGTCTCCCTAAATTGGGGGTAGCCTTCATCACATTTTTGTCTGAAATTCTTCTTCTTCTTTTTTTTTTTTTTTTTTTTTTGAGATGGCATCTTGCTCTTGTCGCCCAGCCTGGCACGATCTCAGCTCACTGCAACCTCCGCCTCCTGGGTTCAAGAGACTCTCCTACCTCAGCCTCCCAAATAGCTGGGATTACAGGCATGCACCACCACACCTGGCTAATTTTTGTATTTTTAGTAGAGAAGGGGTTTCACCATTTTGGCCAGGCTGGAGTACAGTGGTTCAATCTCAGCTTACTGCAAGCTCTGCCTTCTGGGTTCACACCATTCTCCTGCCTCAGCCTCCCGAGTAGCTGGGATTACAGGCGCCTGCCGCCACACTGGCTAATTTTTTGTATTTTTAGTAGAGATGGGGTTTCACTGTGTTAGCCAGGATGGTCTCGAACTCCTGACCTCAGGCAATCCACCTGCCTTGGCCTCCCAAAGTGCTGGGATTACAGGTGTGAGCGACCTTGCCCAGCCAAAATTCTTCATCTTGTTGCTCCAAGAGTTTGTAATTTCCCAAAATTTACTACCCCATTTTTCCAAGAATCTGAGGGGCTCACTGATGTGCAAACCAGGTGTCCATGAGCCCCAACTATATGAAAAACATCTTCACATAACCATCATCCCTGCTGTTTGGAGTCTGGCCCAGAGAAGCATATAAAGAAAAAGCCTTACCCTTTCAGATATGTAAAGTAGACTTCCAGCCACAACGGCTGCGTCCTTAATCACAGTGCTTCCAGTATTAGAGCTAGAATGATGACTGTGGCAGGATGACAATTCCTTAGCTAAAGAGTGTCAAGCATTCCAGCCTGGCCAACATGGTGAATCCCCATCACTACTAAACATACAGAAATTAGCCGGGCGTGATGGTGTCCCTCTGTAATCCCAGCTACTTGGGAGGCTGAGACAACAGAATCGCTTGAACCCAGGAGGCAGAGGTTGCAGTGAGCCGAGATCACGCCACAGCATTCCAGCCTGGGTGACAGAGTGAGACTCCGTCTAAAAAAAACAGTAGTGTCAGCTGGGTGCAGTGGCTCATGCCTGTAATCCCAGCACTTTGGGAGGCCGAGGCGGGCAGATCACGAGGTCAGGAGATCGAGAGCATCCTGGCTAACACGGTGAAACCCCGTCTCTACTAAAAATACAAAAAATTAGCCGGGCGTGGTGGTGGGCGCCTGTAGTCCCAGCTACTCAGGAGGCTGAGGCAGGAGAATGGTGTGAACCCAGAAGGCGGGGCTTGCAGTGAGCCCAGATCATACCACTGCATTCCAGCCTGGGTGACAGAGTGAGACTCCGTCTAAAAAAAAAATAGTATCAGGCATCGTTAACATGAAACTTGAAGAGACTTAAGCTCATCTTGTGCTTGCTAAGGGTAGGCAGCTATATTCCAGTCAGCAGACAACAGTAACAATTGCGTGCTGAGATCTCAATTGGAAGAAAGGAGACAGGACCAGGGGTAGGAGAACCAAGCAAAGCCTAG
The DNA here is from genome assembly GCF_029281585.2 of Gorilla gorilla gorilla. Lineage (NCBI taxonomy): Eukaryota > Metazoa > Chordata > Mammalia > Primates > Hominidae > Gorilla > Gorilla gorilla. Next base: position 180,976,607 of record NC_086017.1, read on the forward strand.
AAATTCCAGTGGCACAGACCAGGGGTATGGGGGGTAGAAGTGAGGGTGGGAGGGAGGGATTGATGCTCCTATCCACTAAACGCCAAGCTAAGGCAGTGTGTGAGTGGTGAGAAGCTTGTGAAGCCAGACAGACTTGGGTTCAAATCCCAGTTCTGTCTCTCACTAGCTCTGCAAGCCTGCATGTATCTTTTCCTCAGCGTCCTCATCTATCAGAAAAATGAAAGTAATAACAGTACCTGCCTCATAGGTCTGTTGTGATGGACACATGAGGTAATGTGTAAGGACAAGGCATAGGGCTTAATACAGAGGCGGCACCCAATTAGCTATTGTTATTACTATTGTTAGTAAGGAGCCCAAGGTGCTTGCCTCCTATGGCTCTATTCTGCTGAAGGAACAAAGATAATTCATTTGGCTGTAGCCATGGGCATTTATGGACAAATAATTTTCTCTTTTCAAACTCAAAGTAGCACATGCAGATGTGTTTTGGCACTCTAAAATGGAGGTGCATTTTCCAATTACAGTTGACCTTGAACAACATGGGGGTCAGGGGTGCCAACTCCCAGCACAGTCAAAAATCCATGTATAACTTTGTACTCCCCCAAAAACTTAACTACTAATAGCCTAATGTTGACTGAAAGCCTTACCAGAAACATAAACAGTTGATTAACACATATTGTGTACGTTATATGTATTGTATACTGTATCTTTTTTGTGTGTGTGTGAGATGGAGTCTTGCTTTTGTCGCCCACGCTGGAGTGCAGTGGTGCGATCTCGGCTCACTGCAACCTCCGCCTCCCGGGTTCAAGCAATTCTCCCGCCTCAGCCTCCCGAGTAGCTGGGATTACAGGCATGCGCCTCCACGCCCACCTAATTTGTGTATTTTTAGTAGAGACGGGGTTTTGCCATGTTGGCCAGAGGCTGGTCTTGAACACCTGACCTCAGGTGATCCACCCTCCTTGGCCTCCCAAAGTGCTGGGATTATAGGCATGAGCCACCGTGCCCGGCCTGTATACTGCATCTCACAATAAAGTAAGCTAGAGAAGAGAAAATGTTATTAAGAAAATCATAAGGAAGAGAAAATATATTTACTATTCATTACAGGAAAATGGATCATCATGAAGGTTTTCATCCTCCTCATCTTCACATTGAGAATAGGCTAAGGAGGAGGGATTGGTCTTGCTGTCTCATGGGTGGCATATAAGTGTACCCACACAGTTCAAACCTGTGTTGTTCCAATGGTCACTATATCACATTTCATAATCACCCTCTCTTCACATCCAATATAGTATGGTTAGCTTATCAATTTCACAAAAATAAAACAAAACATCATCCACAAAATGAGAATGGTGTCTCAGACGATATGGCGAGAAGGAATCCAGTCAGAGGAGTTTCTCTGATTGAGGGCCTTGAGACGGGCAGTCTTTTCCTCGTGGCTAGAAAGGGTGAAACTCTAGCTACAGCTTCCTGGTAGAAGGGCTGTTACCATGGTTTCTGAAGCAGGCGTGGAGTCAGAAATACCATTTTTTTGCATTTATATATGGAAAAGATAAGACCTCACTTTTGTTTTTCTTAGCATATCTTTAGAAAGGCAACAGCAGGAGAATAGAAAGTAGGAAAAGCTAGTGATAAGGGTTACTGAATTGGCCAGGCGCAGTGGCTCACGCCTGTAATCTCAGCACTTTGGGAGGCGGAGGCAGGCGGATTGCCTGAGATCAGGAGTTTGAGACCAGCCTGGCCAACAAAGTGAAACCCCATCTCTAGTAAAAAGAAAATACAAAAATTAGTTGAGTGTGGTGGCGGGCGCCAGTAATCCTAGCTACTCAGGAGGCTGAGGTAAGAGAATAGCTTGAACCCGGGAGGTGGAGGTTGCAGTAAGCTGAGACCGCACCACTGCACTCCAGCCTGGGTGACAGAGCAAGACTCTGTCCCTAAATAAATAAATAAATAAATAAATAAAAGAATTACTCAATTAACCCCAGGATCAGAAGAGAAAAGTTACTTCTTTTTCTGTTATACCTATAACAATTCATAATTCACCCCAAAAATCAATTGACATGTTGTATTTTTTATTGACTTATCTTGTTTTTCTTTTTTTTCTTTTTTTGAGACTGAGTCTCACTGTGTCACCCAGGATGGAGTGCAGTGGTGCAATCTCGGCTCACTGCAACCTCTGCCTCCCGGGTTCAAGCGATTCTCCTGCCTCTGCCTCCTGAGTAGCTGGGATTACAGGCACATGCCACCACGCCCAGCTAATTTTTGTATTTTTACTAGAGACCAGTTTCACCATGTTGCCCAGACTGGTCTGGAACTCCTGACCTCAGGTGATCCGCCTGCCTCGGCCTCCCAAAGTGCTGGGCTTACAGGCATGAGCCACCATGCCTGACCTGATTTACCTTCTTGACAGACTGGTTTTGGCTCATGTGGCTGGTGCCTGGTTGCCCGTCTCCCCAGGGCTCTCCCTACATAGGCAAACTGAAGGAAATCACACTTCTTGTCTTTCTCTCTGAAGCATGTTGAACCAGCTGGAATCTGTCTTTCTCTCTGAAGCATGTTTCTTTCTCCAATCAAGAGAGCCTGAGTTTCTAGCCATAGTGTGTAGCATGAAGCACATAACTTTGATCAGGGTTTATTTCTGTTACATCGAGGGAGATTTTGTTCTGTTAAAAGTTGAGGACATATTATTATTTGTTTTTGTGAACCTCTTTTGCATGTTTGATCAGAGACCTAAGAAGGGGACACTACAAAGAAATGAAAACACAGTTTTTGTGCAAAATGGTGACTCCTGTGTGTGTCTGTGTGTGCTGGGGTGGGGATGGGACTGGTGGTGTGCTTGCTGAATGTAAGTGCCAGGCTGCTTCCCTCAACACTTCCCAGATATATTTTCAAGCATTTCATCTCTCATTGTGTCCTAAACCTTAACCGAAACCCACAAAGTAGTAGAATCTCCCTTCAGGAGTTGAGTTTTAAAACCTCCATTCTGAATATAATTCTGACACGCGTGGAAAGGACAGGAAGCACGAAAGTTTAGCCTGAACTCTAGTTCCTAGGACTGAACCCACGCCAAAGGCATTATTTCTTTTGTTATTATTACCCTTTCCAGATAACATCCTTATGAGTATCTTTAAAATTACATTGTAAGCCAGAGGTAAGGCAAGCTCTCTCTTTCTTTGCCCAATATTTTTATTGCACTTTGCAGTCACCATTTCAGCAACCATCTCGTCACTCATGGTGCCATTTCACTTCAGCATGCCTGGTACTGCAGGTGGCACTTGGAGATTCAAGAGATCACAGACTCCGCCGGGCGCGGTGGCTCACACCTGTAATCCCAGCACTTTGGGAGGCTGAGGTGGGTGGATCACGAGGTCAGGAGTTCGAGACCAGCCTGGCCAATATGGTGAAACCCCATCTCTACTATAAATACAAAAATTAGCCAGACATGGTGGTGCGTGCCTGTAGTCCCAGCTACTCAGGAGGCTGAAGCAGGAGAATCACTTGAACCCGGGAGGCGGAGGTTGCAGTGAGCCGAGATCGCGCCACTGTACTCTAGCGGGGGCAACAGAGTGAGACGTTGTCTCAAAAAAAAAAAGAAAAGAAAAGAAAAGAGATCACAGACTCTGCCTGGGGTCACCAACACTCTCAAGGAGGGCATGAAGGTAAGAAAAAAAAAAAAACACTGCAATGAAACAAGGGTTGTAGCAGAGGTAAGCATACTCTGATGACTTCAGGTCAGGCTTGATCCTACTGCAGTGGTTCTTACCTGAGGGGGACCCAGTGCCCTATTCTAATAACAAACGTTTGGCAGCATCTCCTTAACATCCTGAAGAAGAAGTAATAGAAAATATAACTTGTCTGCACACCTCCAAAAAATCAGAGGACATTTAGGGTAGCCAAAATGCCCAGTATGATACTATAATGGTGGATACACGTCATTATACATTTGTCTAAATCCACAGGATGTACAACATCAAGAGTTAAACCTAATGCAAACTATGGACTTTGGGTGATTACACTGTGACAATTTAGGTTCATCAGGTGTGACAAACGTACTACTCTTGTGTGTGGTGAGGGGGGCGGTGTTGATAATGAGGGAGGCTATGTATGTAGGGGACCTGGAGCATATGGGAAGGAAATCTCTGTACCCTTCTTTCATTGTTGCTTTGGATCTAAAACTACTTTTTAAAAAAGTCTTTCAAAGATCAATATAGGCCGGGCGTAGTGGCTCAAGCCTGTAATTCCAGCACTTTGGGAGGGTGAGGCAGGTGGATCACTGGAGGTCAGGAGTTCGAGACCAGCCTGGCCAACCTGGTGAAAACCCATCTCTACTAAAAATACAAAAATTAGCTGGGCATGATGGCACACGCTTGTAATCCCAGGTACTTAGGAGGCTGAGGCAGGAGAACCCCTTGAACCCAGGAAGGAGAGGAAGCAGTGAGCCAAGATCACACGACTGCACTCCAGCTTGGGTGACAGAGCGGAAAAAAAAATAGATCAATATAATGCCCTAACTGTAATATGAAGGAGAAAACTAATGAAAGTAATCTAAAAAAAGTCATGCATTTTAATATGCAAATATTACAGTACAACTACACAGAAAGACATAGAAAAGCCAGCCACTTGTGCCTGCTTATATTTAATATGTTTGATTTAATTTATATATATTACTTTCCTATTTTATTACATTTCAATATATTTAAATTATATTTAATATAACAATATATTTTAATTTATATTCAATGGAACATATATATATATATTTTTATTTTTTTGAGATAGTCTTGGTCTGTCACCCAGGCTAGAATGCAATGGCATACACATGGCTCACTGCGGCCTCCACCTGCTGGGCTCAGGTGATTGTCCTGCCTCAGCCTCCTGAGTAGCTAGGACTAAGGTGTACACCACTATACCTGGCTAATTTTTAAATTTTTTGTAGAGACTGGGGTCTCACCATGTTGCCCAGGCTGGTCTTTATTTTCTGGGCTCAAGGACTCCTTCAGCTTCAGCCTCCCAAAGTGCTGAGATTAGAGGCATGAACCACCATGCCTGGCCAATGCAATATTTTTGACTTTTAAAATATTTAACATTTTGAAATCAGAGTTAAGTTATTATATATTTCACAGTAGCATATTGTGAGGTTTTAGATAGAGAGAGCCATAGAATGTCTAGGAATATAGAATGATGTGATGTGTCTATGTGGTGACTCAAATAGCATGAATGGCATTGCTCTTCCTGATGTGATGTTTTTGCAATGAACAACTCTTAGTAAAGTTTGGAACAATCGGCCGGGCGCGGTGGCTCACGCCTGTAATCCCAGCACTCTGGGAGGCCGAGGTGGGCGGATCACGAGGTCAGGAGATCAAGACCATCCTGGCTAACACGGTGAAACCCCGTCTCTACTAAAAATACAAAAAATTAGCCGGGCGTGGTGGCGGGCACCTGTAGTCCCAGCTACTCAGAAGGCTGAGGCAGGAGAATGGCGTGAACCCGGGAGGCGGAGCTTGCAGTGAGCCGAGATCGCGCCACTGCACTCCAGCCTGGGCGACAGACTGAGACTCCGTCTCAAAAAAAAAAAAAAAAAGTTTGGAACGGAAAAAATCAATTTCCCCTGAACTTATATCAGAATTGAATACCTGGATAATTCAATGTATACTAAAATCACACAAGAGAAAGCTCTGTGTTTCATGTAAAGTGGAGTTCAGTTCTAAGCTCTGCTAATTCTAATTTATCTCCATGAATTCCCAGAAAATCATCTTAAAATTTTGTGTGAGGCAATACAGTTCTTCGTTGAGCAGGGCAGTCCACATACTACAAGACATACTTTATCCCTGGAACCACCCATCAAATCCCATAACATTCCCCAAACAGCCAACCAACCAGAAACCCTCCGTAGGTTTCTTTCTTTCTTTCTTTCTTTCTTTCTTTTTTTTTTTGAGATGGAGTTTTGCTCTGTCGCCCAGGCTGGAATGCAGTGGCACGATCTCGGCTCACCACAACCTCTGTCTCCCGGGTTCATGTAATTCTCCTGCCTCAGCCTCCTGAGTAGCTGGGACTACAGGCTCCCGCCACCATGCCCAGCTAATTTTTTGTATTTTTAGTAGAGACGGGGTTTCACCATGTTGACCAGGATGGTCTCAATCTCCTGACCTCGTGATCCGCCCGCTTCTATCTCCCAACCCCCATAGGTTTCTAAAATACCCAAGGAGGCACCTCATCCCTAGTGAAAATCCCTGGTCTGAGATCTCTTCTAGTTCCGAAATTCTGTGGTTCTTTTTATATGCTATATCCCCAAACTTAATCTAATTAATTATTTGTAATACCTATTAAGTGCCTTACCATTGAAGGAGGCAAAAATAACCTTGTGTCTTGTTCCTTTGCAAAGATTTTTACAGGCTTATCCCTAATGCCCAGCACAGCCCAACACATAGGGTCTCAATAAGTACTTTTGGATGTATGCATATATATGGGGAAGATATTCCAGCAGTATAAGACATGAACATTTTCCTTACATTCTACATTGCCACATTTCCAATACATTCTAATTGGGAAATTAAGAATAACATGTGACAACAATAAAAGATCAGTACAAAATAATATTTCATTAAGGGGTGCATCTTGTCGATTAAAGCTGTAAGTATAATAAAGTGATAAGAGAAATTACTGAGATACCCAGAGAAGCTTTCATAATCAGTAGAATTGGAGCTAAGGCATGAAGGAAGAGCAGAACTTGGGTGAGAAAGAGGGAAAGCTTTCCAGAGAAACTGAGAGAAAGCAGGGCCCAGAGTCAAGAATGTGCAAGGTCTGTGTGCAGAAAGGGCAACGAAGTTCGTACTAACGAGGAGTGGAAACGTTGGGATGAGGTATTCAGGGGCCAGATTTAGAAGGGACTGGAATACGAATTAGTTGAAACTTGTTATTTGAAAAGTTTTAATAAAGGCCAAGCTATGCACTGTCTTAGAAACCCAAGCAAACTGCTTACCTTGGGGGGTAAAATGAGTGTGGATGACTGAGGACCATACCATTGGAAGTGGTAGAATAGAATAGTGGTTACACACTTAAATTTCAGGTGAAATAGGCCTGGGTTCAAATTCTGGCTCTGCCTCTACTAGGATCCTGACCTCTTGAGCTTCGGTTTCCATTTCTAGAATGAAGCAAATAATAGTGGCTACCTCAGAGGATTATTATAAAGATAACATAATATGGTGCATGTGAGATGTTTGGTGTGTTGTAACAATTTGATTACTGATTAAGTGTTGGTGACAAGGAATGTTAGCTGCATATATATCTCCAGACTTGCTGGGAGGCTGCTGAGGGTGTGGGGAAGGGTGGGGAGAGGATCCTAGGAGTAATGCCCTCTATCCTTCCTTTTATTATTTGGGATTCATAGAAAAGCTATTTTCAGGGGGTGATGATTAAGGAAAGTTCTTTGTGAAGACATGATTTTCTGTCTCACTTATTGAACTTAGTGTTTGTTCATAATTTGTTACTTATTTTGTTGCTTTCAAAGAAAGGAAAATATTTGCGACAATGACTTCCTATATGTCTCAAAGGCTGTGGCACAACTACTGCATACAATGAAAACTCAGATGATTTTTCTTTCCTCGCAGTGCAGGTGAGAAAAGACTTCTACAGAAAGGGTGAGCTCCTCAATTTATTTGATCCAATCTTTAGCGATATTATTTGGGTCAGCATTTCTAAAGTTGCATGAATATAAGAATTAGCTAGAATACTTGTTAAAAATATAGATCCCCAGACCCCTTCTCTGGAGAGTCTAGTTCAGTTAATTTGGGCTTCTTGCTAAGGCAATTGTAAAATGCAGTGATAATAGCTGATGATTACTGAGTGTCTACCATGCATCCATCACAGTTGGAAGTTCTTTATGTGTATAAACTGAGATCCTTCCATAGTTTTAAGAGGCAGGTACTAATACCATCTCCATATTAGAGATGAGTAGCTAAGCAGAAAGAGGCTAAGATTGCAGAGCTAGTAAGTGAAAGAACCAGGATGTGAGCCATCTAGCCTGGCTCCAGAGCCCATGCTTTTAACCATTACCCTTCCCACCTCCACCTTATATACAGATGCCTATGCTGTAGTTTGAATGCTTTCTTCATATCACCAGAGCAAGTAAGGGTGATGTTCTGTTTTGCACATTTGGTACCACATTTAAGATGGAAATGCTTTTTTAAGGGAAGTATGTAAAAATATATAGGAGAGAAAAAAAGTTGTTTTTTGTTTTTGTTTTTGTTTTTGTTTTTGTTTTCAAGATGGAGTTTTGCTCCTGTTGCCCATGCTGGAGTGCAGTGGCACGACCTTGGCTCACTGCAACTTCTGCCTCCTGGGTTCAAGCGATTCTCCTGCCTCAGCCTCTGGAGTAGCTGCAATTACAGGCATGCGCCACCACACTCAGCTAATTTTGTATTTTTAGTAGAGACAGTGTTTCTCCATGTTGGTCAGGCTGGTCTTGAAATCCCCACCTCAGGTGATCCGCCCACCTCAGCATCCCAAAGTGCTAGGATTATAGGCGTGAGCCACCGCGCCCAGCCAAAAAGGTTTTTAAAAAAGAAGAAGACATTAGCTAGCTGTGAGATAACTTCAACTGAGCTAAATATGTGTAATTGAAGTCCCTAAAGGAAAAAGGAGGAATACAAATTACTTGATAGAGGAATGGCCAAATTTTTTTGAAGATTGAGGACAACCATAAACCTACAGAACCAAGAAGTTCAATGAGCCCCAGACACAAGAAGCACACAGAAAAAAACTAAATAGTGCATATTATAATCAAATTGCCTAATGCCAGTGATAAATTTAAAAAATCTTAAAAGCAACTAGAGGAATAAAAAGACACATTATCTACAGTGAACCAAAGATAAGAATGACAGCAGACTTCTTGCTAGAAACAATGAAGCAAGAAACAGTGGAATTATACCTTTATTTTGTTTTTTATTTTTTAATTTTTGAGACAGGATCTCACTCCATTGCCCAGGTTGGAGTGCAATGGTGCAATCATGGTTCACTGACACCTCGACATTTTGGACTCAAGTGATCCTCCCAGCTCAGCCTCCCAAGTAACTAAGACAACAGACACACACCACCGCATTCAGCTAATTTTAAATTTTATTTTATTTTTTTAAGATATAGGGTTTTGCTATATTGCCTAGGCTGGTCTTGAACTCTTGAGATCAAGTGATCCTCCTGCCTCAGCCTTCCAAAATGCTGGCATAACAGGCATAAGCCCAGCCAAACAATACCTTTAAAGTACTGGGGAAAAAATCCTGTCAATTTAGGCTTCCGCACCAAGTGAAAATATCTTTCAAATATAAAGGAAAAATGGATATTTTTTTCAGACAGATAAAAACTGAAAGAATTCCCCACAAGCAGGCCTGCATTACATGAAATATTAAAGAAATTCCTTCAACCAAAAGAAAATGATACCACATAGAAATCTGGATCTACTCAAAGGAATGAAGGGCACTGAAAATGTTTTCATGGTTAGAGACGACAGTGCATATCTCCTTGATCTTAATGAGGTTCCTCAAGCATTGAACCATTTTCTACATGGACACATCAATAAATTTAGCATTGATGACTGATGCAGGATGTTTTGCAGCTAACTCAAATTCTATTTTGCCAACTTTAGTACTGTTGATCCTAAGTCATCCCTCAAAGGTATAAGCAACCAGCTTAGAAAAAGTTTCAATGCTTGATGCTTTCAAGTAGCTTTCAGTTTCTTGAAGATAAACTTGGACTCATTCTGGTCTTGGCAAAGACCAAACTTTTTTTCTTTTTCTTTTTTGGTGAGACAGGGTCTTGTTCTGTTTCCCAGGCTGGAATGCAGTGGTGCCATCACGGCTCACTGCAGCCTTGACCCCCAGGCCTAGGCAATCTTCCACCCCAGCCTCCTGAGTAGCTGAGACCACAGGCATCTGCCACCATGCCAAGTTATTTTTTTTTATACAAGGACTCACTCTTTTGCCCAGGCTTCAATCCTGCCTATAGAATGGGAAAAAATATTTGCAAATCATATATCTGATAAGTGGTTAATATCCAGAATATACAAAGAACTTCTGCAATTCAACAACAACAAAAAAGCAAGCAACTTGATTTTATTTTTTATTTTTGACCTCTGAACTTTTTATTGGCCTCCTGCTCCCAAAAGGTACCTTGCTTCTGCTGGCTTAATGTCTCAGAACTTTCATGTCATTGATCTCAGACACCACTTTGCTGTCCACTATCTTGCGGGTGGTGGTCTTTTGGATGGTTTGCATGGAGTTGCTGTTGTCCAGGGCATCACCAAGATTGAAGTCCTCCCCGTCATCCAGCAGGCCATGGTAGGTGGTGATCTCAGCCTCCAGCTTGACCTTGATGTTCAGCAGGGCCTCATACTCCTGGGCCTGATGCTGTCCCTCTGCCTGGGATGCAGCAGGACCACCTACAGGTGCAGCAGGACCCTGTCAAGCTGCATGGTGTAGCAGGCCTCCACCTCCCTCAGGCTGTTCTTCAAGCTGGTCTTCAGATTTCTCATCTCCAAGGACTGGACTGTACATCTCAGCTCTGTGAACGTCATCTTAGCAGCTCTGATCTTGGAGGACTGTGCAGTGACCACTGTGGTGCTCTCCTCAATCTGCTGGGACCAGTACTTGTCTAGTTCCTCTCGTTCTTTTGAGACAGCTCATCGTATTGGGCCTCGTTGTCTGCCATGATCTTGCTGAGGTCCTGAGATTTGGGGGTATCTACCTCCACAGTCAACCCAGAGCTGGCAATCTGGGCTTGTAGGCTTTTTACTTCCTCTTCATGGTTCTTCTTCCTGAAGAGCAACTCCTCCTTGAAAGCCTCAATCTCTGTCTCCAGCTGCAGCTGAGTGACATTGGTGTCATCAGTGACCTTGCAGAGCCCACGGATGTTGCTTTCCACAGACTGGCACATGGCCAGCTCTGTCTCATACCTGACTGTAAGGTCATCAGCAGCAAGATGAGCATTGTCAATCTGCAGAGCGATGCGAGAATTGTCCACAGTATTTGCAAAGATCTGAGCCCTCAGGTCCTCAATGGTCTTGAAGTAATGTCCCAGACTCTGACCTGGGGCTCGTTATTCTCCAGGTGCTCCCAGATTGTGTTCTCCAGCCTCCAATTCTTAGTCTCCACGCTCCTCACCCTGTCCACGTAGGAGGCCAGGCAGTCATTCAGGCTTTGCATGGTCTTCTTCTCATTCTGGATGCCCCCCATTCCTGCCAGACCCCCGCCCATCCCCGTGGCCGGGCCACTGGACCCCAAGCCGTCCCGGAAGCTGGTGGAGCAGGACACGGAGATCCGGGAACCAGAAGCCTCGGCGCCTGCGTAGACACTGGACACGGTTCTGATCGGCTGGGCACCGTAGCTGAGCAGCTGGGCAGAGCCGAGGGACCGGTAGTTGGTGGAGAAGGTGGAACGAGTGGTGAAGCTCGTGCTGTCCGGGAGGAGAGTGAGAGGACAGGACTCAGGTTTTGCCGACAACGCAACCTGATCTTAAAATGGGCAAAGGACTTGAAAGCTATTTCTCCAAAGAAGATACACAAATGGCCAATGAGCAGGTGAAAAGATGCCCCACATCACTAATCATGAGGGAAGTGTAAATCAAAACCACAACAAGATACCCCCTTATGCACAATGTGATAGCTATCATTAAAAACAACTACAACAGAAAATAACAAGTGTTGGTGAGAACGTGGAGAAATTGGAACACTTGTGCATTGCTGGCGGGAATATAAAATGATGCCGCTCCTGTGGAAAACAGTACGGCAGTTCCTCAAAAATGAAAAAATAGAATTTTTAAAAATTAAAACTTTAAAAAATGATCCAGAAATTCTGTTTCTGGTATATACCCAAAAGAATTAAAAGCAGGATCTCAAAGAGATATCTGTGCACTCATGTCTCATGTTCACAGCAGCGTTAGTCACAGTAGTCAAGAGGTAGAAGCAACACAAATGTCCACCTATGGATGAATGAATGGATAATATGTGGTATATACACACAATAGAATTTTATTTGGCCTTAAAAAGGAAAGGAATTCTAATACATGGTACTGCGTGGATGAACCTTGATGACATTATGCTAACTGAAACAAGCCAGTCACAAAAGGACAGATATTGTATGATTCACTTACATGAGGTACCTAAGGTGGTCAAATTTGTAGAGCTTATAGAAAGTAAAATGGCAGCTACCAGGGCTTGGTGGGGAGAGGGAAAGGGAGTTGTTTTTCAATGAGCATAGAGTTTCAGTGTTGCAAGATAAAAAGAGTTCTGGGTATCTGCTGTGTAACAATGTGAATGTGTTTACTACTCAACTGCACACTTAAAAATGATTAAGATGGTAAATTTTATGTTATATATACTTATCACAACTTTAAAAAAGATGGCCGGGCATGGTGGCTCACACCTGTAATCCCAGTACTTTGGGAGGCCAAGGTGTGCGGATCACCCGAGGTCAGGAGTTGGAGACCAGCTTGGCCAACACGCAGAAACCCCGCCTCTACTAAAAATACAAAAATTAGCTGGATGTGGTGGCGCATGCCTGTAATCCCAGCTACTTGGGAGGCTGAAGCAGGAGAATCACTTGAATCTGGGAGGCGGAGGTTGCAGTGAGCCAAGATCACGCCACTGCACGCCAGCCTGGGAAACAGAGCGAGACATCATCTCAAAAACAAAAAAAAAAAGGAAAGAAAAGAAAAGATATTTCATGCCATGCGACACTCATAAAAGTGATTCATTATTTAGTTATAAAACAATGACATCTGAGATTGCTTTGAAAAAGAGAACTGCTCACGTCAAGAGTCAGAGAGATCCCAGGGTTCACTTCTGATTTTGTCAATGATCCAGAGTGTATGAAATGCAATTATTGTATCTTTTCAGGATTTGTTCAAATGCTATTACTGCTTTGTAAAATATCTGGGTATTTGGGGTGTGAATAGGATAATATTTATAAAACTAGAGTCTCTTTACCAAAAAAAGAGTTTAAATAGAGAAAAAAATGTTATCAGTAGTGTCATTATGCTACTTCTGTAAACATTATCATATTATTAAAAGGAAATCTGTCTATATAACTAGGCTGGGCTAGATATCTAAGCATGATAGGCCCTTTGTTACAGCAAGTAATATTTAGTTTCCAGAAACCAGTATTTAAAAGCCTGCTTTGTACAACTGTTAAAGTCTATTATTACAAGGATTTATTTTTGGCACTGGATCCTGGAGCTTTGGCTAATAGCAGTCAATGGAGTAATTCTAGCCTAATTTTGCAAGTGTTCTAATGACAGTGAAAATATGTTACCCATGAACATAATGACGCTCAGCAAAAGAGCTCAACATTTTATTGAGCCATAAGAGCATAATAATTGCAGTTCCCATTTTCCATAATCATGCTTTGTGGGGAATGTTTTTATTTGGAGAAATGCAATCATTTTTGGAAACAAATTCCATGACAATTAATATCCACATAATAAAAATGCATTCAATTCCAGAAGTTTAATTCCAGAAGCCTAGATTCAAATTCCCCAGAGAAGTTTTTATCTTGTGATCTTGATACTAAAGGAAATAATCCCAACAACAGCCAGTTTACAAGTGGAATTGTTTAGATGATCCTTTTAAATTAAAATTTGCCCATTTGAGAATGAAATGTCATTTCTTCCTGTTTCCTAGCCAACTTTCTTTTTTCATACCTTATCAGTTATTTTGCATGCTTAGTTTTTATGCTATCTCAGTAGTGAAGAAGGAAGAACAAGAGAATCACATAGCAGAAACAAGGGTCCTTTGCCAAAAAAAAAAAAAAAAGAAGGCATAGATTATAAACTAGAAGCAAGAACTATGTCTTCAGCATACAGAGCTCATGGTGCTCAGCATTTTATGGTCATTAGAAAGCATTATTTAAAATTAAATGATTTTCAAAAGCACTTTACCATGTGGAAAATTTTTTAAGTATTATTTTTGTTACTCAGGGCCTGTGGCTTTCTAAATTTTAGCAATTTTTTTAAAGGGAATATTAATGAAAGTGAGACCATTTTAAATTAAGGCAATTAAGGAAAATGACAATGAAAACCTCTCTGTTGACTGTCTTTCTTACCTTACCATTTCCAAATTGTTGTTCATTTGTATAATCTATATGAGAAAGAGCTGATTCAACGGAATTGCCTTTATAACAACAGTATACTTCATTGAAATGATTATATGCAATTGATTATAAACTGTTTGTTATTTCTATGTCAATTATTTCCCTAAGCAAATACTTTCATTCACATAAGGCTTATATAAAATACAGCCTTCTGTTAATTGTTAGAAGCATTACAAAACACATATAACAATATCAGAATAATTTATTTAATGCTACTATATTTTTAAAAAGTGAACCACAATCTCATGAGATAGAGATTTCAATTTTTCACAGTTTCCTTAGATTGTGAAATAAGCACCATCTACATCTGGGCAAAGAAATAGAAGTACAGATGAAGAGGAAATGTTTCCTATTCTTTCTTTGGAAGTCGTTTGTTTACATGAAAAAAGTTTCTTTGCAATGAATCTGATTACATTCCATTTGTATATTTACATGTTTATCTCCTAGAAAACGAGCACTACACAGTGTAGGAGAAAATCATTTCAAGTACATTGTGGGTCAGAACTGTGCCCGTATCAAAACAAATGATCATATAAAATAGTTCTAAATCAATCTTTATTTTTCAATATATCCTTACTATATTTACAGAAGTTACTGATGGAAATCATAACAAAATTTGCAAGCTAACTTTACATTTTTCCAATAGATGAGATAATTTAAAGATGTGAAGATACAATGGCAGCTGCTGCTTCAGATGACTCAGAGATGGAGCCCTGAGGTCATTCCCCAGGGAGGGAGAAGGTGAGAATTCCTGTCATCAAAGAGACTGAGGTGGCCTGGCTTTGAGTCTCACATTGCTTTTTTTCACCTACTTAGTTGAGACATTTTTCTTCAAAACTAAACCTTGTTGAGAGAGAATGGGTAAAAATTTCAGATCATCTCCACTGGTTAACATACCAAGAGCCAGGACTAGAAGACAGGACCACAGCTGTACATAAGGCAGTCTCAGCAAGTCAGGAGAAAGGTGGGCTATTCTTTGAATCCAGGGACATTCAAGGGTACTCTGGAGTCCAGAAGAGGGGAGCTGTGTTAGATGAGTAGAGGGAAAAGCTAAGTGCAGAGGGGCTCTTACCCCCACGTTTTGTGTGTTTCCTAGAAGAAAACCTCTCAGCAATGTTCCCTGGCACAACCTAGGGTTGCCAAGGCCAGGCAGAGACCGGCTGAGTTACGTTTCTTGAGTGACTCTGTGTTGTGTGGAAGGGACATAGAAGTGCCTGCATGCCCTTGGGCAATATAAGAGAAGCTGTTTCTGGGAAGCTTGCTAGGGTGGGTCACCAAGGCTAGGGCAAAAATAACATGTGCCCAAGGCTACAGCGAGGACCGCGCAAGCCAGGGGATGAACAGGCATCAGGACCAGACCCCAGAGCTCTACTGTGTCCCTGTCACAGCAAGGGACAACATGATGCTGAGTCAGCCGGGAGGACCTCCTGGCAAGCAGACTACAACGATGTCTGCATCTGAAGCCAGAGCCTCCAGCCTGAGGCAGCATCAGGAGACTCAAAGGGCAGTATGTGGGCCCTCAACACTTCCGATACCCCACCCTCCACTGTCCCATCACCAGGACATGTGTCATCTCACGTGTCATCTTGGGGAAGAAAGGGAGATGAATTAAAAATCCAAAAGAGACAATTTCATCTTGGAAGAGACTATGTTACATTTGAAACATTGTCTCCTTATATTGTTGAATAAGTTGGAAATGACCAGATTTGACTAAATGTAGTCTTCACCTCTTACCCAGAGAGTAGGATTTTGGAGGGATACTAGATCAATTGCAGGAAAGTTAAAAGGCTTTTCTTTGTACAGAGTGTAGGGTGCAAATTTACAACACTCCTGAATGACTAACAAATAATCCCCAAGGCCATTGCTGGTGGCTTATCATCACCTGTTCCTCTCTTCCAGTGGAGCTTCTTCCAACTATTCCCAAAATAGCCAGAGACCTGTGGGCCTTCCCACTCCTCTGCACTGTGATCTCTCTGATTCAGCGGGCAGTTACCTCCAGAACTGACCAGTTTAACTGGAGGCTGGCTGAGGTGCCCAAGCAGGAGCTGCTTGCCCCCAGCTGCGTTAGGAACTACCTCTTTAGATGTTGCACTGAGGGGAGAGATTGTCCAGGAGCAACTGGGGTGGGTAAGCAGTTAGGGGCTCAGGGCAGCGGCTATTTTCCAACCAGAGTGGGGAAATGTCAGTATTTTAACAGTCGGCATAGCCAGACTGGTATGCACTAACTGAATACAAGGAAGTTCCTACCTTTTCTCTCCCACTTCCAATCAGAGCCTCAGACTCTGGAAGCCTCTTACTACCCTCATTCCACCTGCCAGAGTTCCTTCCTTAACACAGTCTCAGCCCCACCATCATAGCAGGAGCTTGTGTGGGGAGTAAGAGGAGTAACGACCGCAAGTGAGGGTCTTGGGAACTCTTCCAGGGCTGAGTCAGGAGAAAATGTCGTTAATGAACCCCGCTGATAACACTGATCACATTTTCCAGAGAAACAGAAATATAAATGGTGGCTCTATATTGGAATGAGTACCACTGTTACACTGTTAGATTGATGTTTATGGGCTGGTGTGAACCTAATTACTCTTTATGATGTTGCTTCTATGAAAACAATACATTTATAAGTTTCTATTGAAGAATGTATAAGCAAGTCTTTCAGATACAAGCTCTTCTAATTTGAGACTACCAGAGTGATTAAAAAAAACTATATGCATTAGGGCCGGGTGCAGTGGCTCACACCTGTAATCTCAGCACATTGGGAGGCCAAGGTGGGCAGATCGCAAGGTCAGGAGATCGAGACCATCCTGGCTAACATGGTGAAATCCCATCTCTACTAAAAATACAAAAAAAAAAAAAAAAAAAAAATTAGCTGGGAGTGGTAGTGGGCGCCTGTAGTCCCAGCTACTCAGGAGGCTGAGGCAGGAGAATGGTGTGAACCCGGGAGGTGGAGCTTGCAGTGAGCTGAGATCGCGCCACTGCACTCCAGCCTGGGCGACAGAGCAAGACTCCGGCTCAAAAAAAAAAAAAAAAAACTGTATGCATTAATATTATAAATGCTAATAAATTTGTGAGACACTTCAAAATGCGTATACAACATGAGAAAGACAGTTCAGTAAAAATTAGGGCAAAGGGAAAATAATGTTAGGAAAAATAAGATGAAGCCATAGATAATTTCTGGTTTTAAAATGCATGTCTAGGCTGGGCATGGTGGCTCACGCCTATAATCCCAGCATGTTGGAAGGCTGAGGTGAGTGGATTGCTAGAGTCTAGGAGTTCAAGACCAGCCTAGGCAACATGCTGAAAGCCTGTCTCTACAAAAAAAAATACAGAAAAAAATTAGCCAGGCATGTGGTCATGCACCAGTGGTCCCAGCTACTTGGAGGCTGAGGTGGGAGGATTGCTTGAGTCTGGGGATGTAGAGGCTGCAGTGAGCCATATTGTGCCACTGCACTGTAGCCTGGGTGACAGAGCAAGAACTTGTCTCAAAAATAAATAAACAAATAAAAATAAATATAATAAAATGCATGTCTAAAGGCAGGCCCTGAGCTTCCTACTATCCAACACAAAGAATGCAACATGCTAGTTACATGATTCCTGAGGTTTTATTTTAGCCTTATTTTTCAGAAAAACAACAACAACAAAACAATTGTCCCCAGTACTACAGGCTGAGAAAAATTTCTCCCATGAATCCTCAACAGAGGACTCTGTGCAATATAGTTACCTACCATAATGGCTAATGTTTAGTGAGAACTATTCAAGCATTTTGTCTACCATGTTGCCTTCCCTTTCCCAAGAAGGGCTCTTCTGAGATGAGGAAACTAAGGCTCAGAGAAGTTCAGTAACTTGGCCAGACCATACAGCTAATGAGTGGTGGTGCTGAGGCTTATTGAGTCTGTTGCTCATCTAAGTCCCTGCTGCTGACCACTGCTTTATGAACAATAACCCTGGAATAAATACAGTCAGTTCCACATGCTATTTCTTATAATGAGTTCAACAGCCAATAATAAAAATGTGTGTCAACAAAGGAGCAGGTTACCTTCAAACTGGAAGCCTAAAGCATTATTTGAAACACAACTTAAATTTCTTATATTCAATTCTTGTTTTGTACTTCCCACTAGTAAATTACTAGGAATCAAAAAATATGTATGTTCTTTTTCAAGCTATAAATGTTTCTCTAGCAAATATAATAGGCCACATTTTCAAAATTCCATGTTTTCCCTCTTATATAGATCACAGCTCTCACACAGATGATAAAGGGTTTTCTCACTGCCTGTGAGAATTAAAGTACAGTTGTCCATTATAGAAGCTTCTTTTTAAAATAGACTGCCATCTTTCATCAAATGTTTCAGCTCTGTGGAAAATAACTTAGGTTTTTTCCTACTCGCAAAAGAAATGTTTCCACTTGAAACCTGTTGGAAATATGGAATAGGCTATATAGTTCCATCAAAGAAAAGCTTATTACTTATGTGCATAGTATATTTCTTTTGTGTCAAGTTGAACAGTGGTATTAAGTGAATGCCCACAAAGCATCTTAAAGGCTAAGGAAGGATTACACTAAAGGCTAAGCTCTGAGACAGGTTTATGCACCTTGCAGGGCACTTTCCTTGGGCTTAACATCTTTTAGCCTATCTGTAGAGGATATCAGAGGGCAAAGTTTCTGTCATGAAATAGGACTAATCAACTTAGTTGAATTTGTATTTAAAGCAAGGTTAAACTGAATTAAGACCATTTTTGAAAGAATTGTCGGATGTATCTTTCAACCCGCAGCCAGAGAAGCTTCTGCAGTTGAAGGCCAGAAAGTCTTTGTATGGTTCTTCCATCTGCAATATCAAAGACAAGAAGTCTTCATAGAGGATGTAAGTATGTAACTCTACACATTGATTAGCCCAAAATTGAGGCCAGTTACTCTGAGTAAAATATTTCACATATAAAATAAAAGGACATCTTTATCTTAAAGGAAATGCTTAGGTTTATGTGTAGACTTTACTGGCTATTACTAACAGTATGTGAGCTAATAAATTCCTACTTGACTGAAGTTACTAAAGAGTAAAGATGATATACCACTCCTACCAAATAAACACTGCCTGGTCTTAGTTTTTGGAGTTTTTTAAGTGAAAGTAAAATGAAGTTTATTTAAGATAAAGTCAGTTCAAAGTTGTATGTAAATTTACTGTAGTTTTATTATCTTCAAATAGATGAAGTACCTACCTCTATGTATTACTGCTGTATATTTACTATATATTATTATTTTAATGGCCCCCCATTACTACAGATATCTATATTCCAAAAATTGTCATGATGTATGAACCATGAAATGTCAGAGTAGAAAATTTCAGAAAAACATTGAGGAACAATCAATGATAATCATGAAATAAAATCTATATTGATATTCCTTAATTCATTCTTTAAGACTATCTAACTAAAATACCTACTATTCAGTTCCGTTATATGAGTACTGCTAGAATTTCACTTTAGTCTCTACAGATTTATATATAATGGACTTTGCTTCACAATCTTTTGAAGAAAGTGAACATAATTTATACAAACTGTAGTTGCACATAAATTATATTGAGACCAGTAAAAATTACGTAATTTTGACTTATTTAATGATGTCAAAGGTTTACCTTTTTCTTTACAATACTTGTAATTGTGCCTAGAACCTGACATTTCAAGAAGGCATGGATGGGTCTAATGAAAATGAGCTTCCAGAGTAAAAAGAAATAAGAAGTGACAGCAGCCAGCACGTAACCCACTGTCTTCAATGCTTTCCAGGGTATGTGCTCTGGTGAAATGCAGTTAGAAAAGTACTAAAGCTTATGCCTTTAGGAAAAGTGAAATACATTTTAGCAGCACTGCCAAGTGCTTCAGTATGAACTGTCTTTCTCAAGTTCTCCTCTGTCCTTGGCAGAGATGGGAAGGGGAGCAAGATATGGAGGGACCCAGGAGAAGGCCTATTTGGGTTGTGCTCAGAGTTGGAGGAGATGGACTACAAAGGCCTCTGCAAAACATAAGTAGGAGGAATTACTTTGGAGTTGTTGGGGTACTGCCTAAGAGAAGGCCAAGAAAACTCACAAGAAGCCAGGCCTGAATTGTAAAAATTACTCTCATTTTAATTTAAGAATTTACATCTATTTATCTTACATTTATTTATCTCAGAACTGTGGAAATATTTAATTCTACTGATCTACTTTTCACATACAAAAACTTACCAGATACAGCAGTTACTTAAAAATTAATTCATTTTAATGTATGTAATCAGAAAACATGCATCATACATACCATAAATATTCTACATACGATTAGTCAAACATAGGATTTTCTAAAGTCAAATTGCACTGATTTTAATGAAAGATCACAGTATAGCCAATAACAGACAAATATAATAAAATTGGCACCCGGCTCCTGGGTACTGGGAAATCATTCCATGAATATCTGCTGATTTGGCAAGGGCTTTAGTTCATGAAGTTCATGTCTTACTACTACTGCCCTAATCAGTTGAGACAGAATTAGCACTAGGTAAATCGTCTATGTGCTGCCTGGAGGGGTTTGTTGAGGGTAAGAGTCTGAAGACAGAGATTAAGGAGTCCTCATCCTCCTAATGTGCTGGGCATCCAGGATTAGAGCCCTGGGTCAGAGAAATCCAGGCTGAATGCAGACCTAAGCACCACTACACTCCCTCACTTTGGGATTACCAGACACGCTCTGCACTGAAAATTTATATTCCAGTCTGCACTTTTACTTGAGCATTTCATCTGCTACTGCAAAGTGACCTTAGTTTACAATTTGTCTACATGTGTCTAAAATAGAAAGGGGTGCCCTGAAAATATGAAAGTTCACGTTTAAAGACTCGTGCTTGATCATATGACTCAGTACCCTCAAAACAATGATTTTAAGGCAACACAAATTTGGAGTTTCAAGTATCTACCTGGCTGATGAAGGGAAAGATCAGATCAACCTTAGAACGTTGCCTTAAAAGTATTCTGATTTTATTTGCTTCAAAATGTAATTTTGAAGCAAATAGGGCAGTGCAACTATTCTGTATGATACTGTAATGGTGGATAAATGCCATTCTACGTTTGTCAGAACCATAGAATGTCCAACACCAAGAGTGAATCCACATGTAAACTATGAATTTTGGGTGGCAATGATGTGTCAGTGTAGCTTAACTGATTGTAGCAAATGTACACTCTGATGCAGGATGTTGATAGTGAGGAAGCTGTGCATGTGTGTGTTGGAGGAGGATATGAAAACTCTCTGTAGTGTCCACTCCATTTTTCTGTGTACTGAAAACTTCTCTGAAAAATAAAAGTTAAAACTATGTAATTTGAGGTATGTGCATGATAACAGGCACAAAAGAAACTAGGCAATCCTTTTCTTTAAGGAAAATTTGGGCATCAGTCGATATGATAGTGATAAGTAAATAAGTACTAGTTCATAAGTGCAAGGATTAAAAGAAACGAGGGAAGCCAAGTGGAGCCCAGAACTGTAACACACAGGAGCTGCAGATGCCAATGACTCATCGTCCTGCCCAGGGACTTCCATGACATGTGGACATTTCTGCAGGCACTCGGAATAGCTTGCATTTTAGATTAAAATTTGGTGGACTGATTAAAAAACAATGAACCACTCCCCTGGCATTGCAAAAAGAAAGCAAGCCAGACCCAAGAACCATGGACTCAAGAACAGATGTGGTACCAAGGATAGCTTTAATGGTACATTAGATAAGACTTATCCTTTCCCATTGGCCAAATAGCACTGAGTTCTCCCACTTATTTCACATGACTTGTGACTAATGGCAAAAAAAAAATCCTGCTGTTTTGTTGCAGACAATGGACCCTACAGAGCCTCATATAGATATGCCTAAGCCTGGCAAACCTGGTATTTCAGAAGAAAGGCATTTGTGCCAATTAGCTACTGGAATGACATTAGAAGTCTGCCACATTGCCTCAATAGCACTAGTCACCATTGCTTCCCTACCTTACATCTTCTTGGCCTCCTTCTGAATTCACCTGCAACCATGGAAGTCATTTCCCATCTGAAGCACCTGCATCTCCCTTTCTCAGTCTGAAGGTTTTCTCCTGCACCACAGGAGCTTGTTGTGTCTAGCTCAAGCATAACCCATATGCAAAGGAGAACTGTGCCCTCAACCAATGGCCAACAGAAGTTGATGGGCCAACTCTTTGCCCTTCATGAGGACAATTCTGAGATGTGTACCATAGGTTTCTTAGAGGGCTCCCAGCAGGGCTGAGCACCAGTTGCCCACAGTGAAAACCCACACATTAATTCACTCACCCTTTATTGACTTTTCCCCTCCTGGTCTTGCTTTTCTACTCCCTCACATGGGCTTCCTGGGATTACCTCCCAAATAAACTACTGTACTTAATTTCTTGTCTTAGGGCCTCCTTTGGGGATTCCAAAGTAAGACAATCTCATCTCCTTTTGGTGATTCATCTCCACGGCTTTTCCTAAAGGTAACATGTAAGAGGAAGAGGTGGTGAGCCTCTAAGCAATTCTTGCTCCTCTCTTTCTTGCTTTTTCCTTCTCCTTTTTCCTGACTTGTCTGAGACATCACATAGGATACAAGCTGAGCCATATATATATAATTTTTTTTTTTTTTTTTTTTTTTTGGAGACAGAGTCTCCCTCTGTTGCCCAGGCTGGAGTGCAGTGGTGCGATCTTGGCTCACTGCAACCTCTGCCTCCTGAGTTCAAGCAATTCTCCTGCCCCAGCCTCCTGAGTAGCTGGGACTACAGGTGCCACATCCGGCTAATTTTTGTATTTTTAGTAGAGATGGGGTTTCACCATGTTGGCCAGGCTGGTCTCGAACTCCTGACCTCAGATGATCCACTCACCTCGGCCTCCCAAAGTGCTGGGATTACAGGCGTGAGCCACCACACCCAGCCTGAGCCCTATATTTTTTAAAATAGCCTTATTGAGGAAAATTTGATATAAAAGAACTGCAGCTATTTAATGTGTACAATTTGATGAGTTTTGGCATATGCATAATCCATGAAGCCATCACTTAATCAAGGTAACAGACATAGCCAACACTTCCTAAAGTTTTCTTGTGTCCCTTTGTTTTTGTTTGTTTGATTTTGTGGCAAGAACACTCAACGTGAAATTTACCTTCTTAACACATTTTGACATGCACAATGGACGAACCTGAAGGACATTATGCTAAGTGAAAAAGCCAGTCACAGCAGGACAAATACTGCATGATTCTTCTTCTCTGAGGTGTCTAAAATAGTACAACTCATAGAAGCAGAAAATATTATAGTGGTTGCCAGAGGCTAGGGGGTGATGGAAATGGAGAACTGTTGTCCAATGGGTAAAGTTTCTTTTATGCTAGACAAGTAAGTTCTAGATAACTGCTGTACAAAATAGAGCCTATAGGCCAGGCATGGTGGCTCACACGTCTAATCCCAGTGCTATGGGAGGCTGAGGTGGGTGGATCACTTGAGGTCAGGAGTTTGAGACCAGCCTGGCCAACATGGCGAAACCCTGTTTCTACTAAAAATACAAAAAAATTAGCCGAGTGTGGTGGTGAGTGCCTGTAATGCCAGCTACCGAGGAGGCTGAGGCAGGAGAATTGCTTGAACCCAGGCGGCAGAGGTTGCAGTGAGACAGGATCATGCCATTGCACTCCAGCCTGGGCAAGAGAGTGAGACTCTGTCTCAAAACAAAACAAAAAACAAAATAGAGCCTGGAACATCAAAAATTCTATCTCATTCCTCACTTATGAGTAAGTTCAAACTTCTACTAGAGACCATCGATTCATGACACAAATCAAAGTTCAGCAATTTTTCAAAATGAAACGCCAAGTGATGTCCCCCATTGTTCTGTTGTAAATGGTCTAGAGGGAAGAAGGCAGCTGTGCACCGAATCCCATGAGGAGCACCTGAGATTTCAAGTTGCAGGGCAGGGTCCTCGCTACAGTTATGAGCCCAGCCCATCTCCGACCCAGCCTGTGTTCTCTGCTGGCATCCTCCATGGCTTACAGGCACCTAGCACAGATTTTTATTCTAATCCTGACTGTGTGGTGGTAACTAAACTCTCTGAGGCCACTATCAGAAAGGAAAGTATACTGACCTCACAGAAATACAGTGAAACTAAATGGAGATAAAGAACTTTAATATGTATGTATGAATGGCAAAAGCTGATGTTAGCTGATCCATGGACTTGGATTTCCAATTTGATTAGAGGGGTTAGGTCTGAAAAAGAAGCTAACAAAGTGATTGTATATTTAAATACCATTATATTTTTAGTATTTGAACCATGTGAATGAATTAACCTCTATTTTAAAAATTAAATCAAATGCACAATTTAATCAAATACATACAAGGAAATAAAGGTCACTACTTTGAAAAGCAGAACATTTTCTTCCTAGTATCTTTTTCTTTAAACATAGTTGCAGGTATCTCAGATTTTTAAAAACAATAAGAAAACCCAATTATTTATTTATTTTTAATTTTTAATTTTCATGGGTACATAGGTGTATATACTTACGGGGGCACATGAGATATTTTGATATGGGAATACAGTGCATAATAATCACATCAGGGTAAACGGCCTATCCATCACCTCAAGTATTTATCATTTCTTTGTATTACAAACAATCCAATTATACTTAGTTATTTTTATTTTTATTTGTTTGTTTATTTATTTATTTATTTATTTATTTTTTTTTTTTTGAGACGGAGTCTCGGTCTGTCGCCCAGGCTGGAGTGCAGTTGCACAATCTCGGCTCACTGCAAGCTCCGCCTCCCAGGTTCACACCATTCTCCTGCCTCAGCTTCCTGAGTAGCTGGGACTACAGGCGCCTGTCACCATACCTGACTAATTTTTTGTATTTTTAGGAGAGACAGGGTTTCACCATGTTAGCTAGGCTGGTCTCGATCTCCTGACCTCATGATCCGCCCGCCTCGGCCTCCCAAAATGCTGGGATTACAGGCATGAGCCACCGCACCTGGCCTGTTTATTTATTTTTGAGATGGAGTCTCACTCTGTCACCTAGGCTGGGGTGCAGTGGCGCCATCTCAGCTCAATGCAACCTCCACTTCCCAGATTCAAGCAATTCTCCTGCCTCAGCCTCCCGAGTAGCTGGGATTACAGGCACGCGCCACCACACTTGGCTAATTTTTGTATTTTCAGTAAAGACGGGGTCTCACCATGTTGGCCAGGCTCGTCTTGAACTCCTGACCTCAAACGATCCGCCCGCCTCAGCCTCCCAAAGTGCTGGGATTACAGGCATGAGCCACCGCACCTGGCCCTATGATTAGTTATTTTTAAATGTACAATACATTATTGTTGACTGCAGTCATCTTGCTGTGCTATCAAATACTAGATCTTATTCATTCTATCTAATTATATTTTTGTACCCATTAACCATCCTCCCTTCCCCCTCCTACCCCACTACCCATCCCAGGTAACCATTGTTCTACTCTCTGTCTCAGAGCTCTCAGATATTTTAAAAGTGGGAGTTGAGAATGAAGAAGAAGCTAAAATGACCTGTTCAACTAGTACTTGTTTTTATATTTAAAATCATTCAAAGGATATTAAAGAACAAGAAAATGTCAGGAAAAATGTTATCCCTTTAACAGTAGTCCTTTTTTCTGATCACTAGTTTCTGAAGGTAAAGCATATGAATATTTGTATTTATGTAAACTTGGCTATAATTTGATCACAGTTCTAATTAAATACAGTCTCGTGCAGTCTGTATCCCTTCTAATTAGATATACTTTTAGACATTAAAAATATTCTCCTCCCTCATTTTCTGGTGTTAAATCTTATCAACTAAATAGGAATATTTTTCCAAAGATTGAACATATGGGAGAATTTATGCATTTGTACCTCTGGAACTGTAAGAATCAAAGTAAGTTGCAAGAAAGGAAGTTGGGGCCAGGCACGGTGGCTCACGCCTGTAATCCCAGCACTTTGGGAGGCTGAGGCGGGTGGATCACCTGCAGTCAGGAGTTCAAGGCCAGCCTGGCCAACATGGTGAAACCCTGTCTCTATTAAAAATACAAAATTAGCCGGGCGTGGTGGCGGGCGCCTGTAATCGCAGCTACTCCGGAGGCTGAGGCAGGAGAATGGCTTGAACCCGGGAGGCGGAGGTTGCAGTGAGCCAAGATTGCACCATTGCACTCCAGCCTGGGCAAAAATCGAGACTCCATCTCAAAAAACAACAACAACAACAAAAAAGAAAGGACGTTGGTATTTCTGGAATCTTGCAAGGCTGGTTTAATTGTATTATTGCTTGTAGTTTGGTACCGTATTACCTGTGAACTCTGCAACAAATTCCAAGGGCATACTGATAAAACACTGAGTTCTACAATTATATCTGGGGTTTTTGTGTAACTAAAAGCTTGGTGTAGCTAGTCTTCCCAAGTGTTGTGAAAATACAAAAGGCTTTTATTGTGTTCAAGAAGAATTCAAATAGTTCACAAAAAGTAGAGTTATTTGTTAAAGTGTCTATCTGGTTCTTTTTAGAACTCCATTAGTGGCGAGAGATATTGAAGACAAACCCGGTGATGGCTGTGAACCCTTTATTGACACCAACAGGGCAGCAGACAATCCCACTGATCCCCTCACCATTTGGGCCTCCAACTGTGGACAGGTATTTCTCTTCAATATAATAGTTTGATCAAAGAACAACATGGAAAATCATTACGTTTTGGAATGATGTTAAGTCTAGTGTTGCTTTATTGCCTAATATTATTTCAGTGAACTGTGGTGCAGTAATTCAAGTCAAGACACCCTGCTGGCCTCACCTTCAAGACATCTGCTGTCATTTCTCATCTGAGACCTGCTTGACCTACTCACTCAGCAAATAATTAATGAGCACATACTATATGACAGGCATTGTGCAGGTGCAAACACTGGAGTAATAGTCTTCTAGGGCTGCCATAATAAAATACTGCAGACAGCTGGGCACAGTGGCTCACGCCTGTAATCCCAGCACTTTGGGAGGCCGAGGTGGGCAGATCACAATGTCAGGAGTTTGAGACCAGCCTGACCAAAATGGAGAAACCCCATCTCTACTAAAAATACAAAACATTAGCCAGACATGGTGGTGCAGGCCTGTAATCCCAGCTACTCGGGAGGCTGAGGCGGGAGAATTGCTTGAACCCGGGAGGTGGAGGTTGCGGTGAGCTGAGATCGTGCCATTGCACTCCAGCCTGGGCAACAAGAGCGAAACTCCATCTCAGAAAAAATAAACAAATAAATAAAAATAATAAAATACTACATACTGGATGGTTTAAACAACGGAACTTTATTTCGTGGTTCTGGAGCTGGGAGTCCAAGATCAAGGTGCTGCAGGGTTGGTGTCTGGTGAGGTCTCTCTTTCTGGCTTACAGGCAGACACATGCTCACTGTATCCTCACATAGCCCTTCCTAGTATGCATTTGTAGAAAGGGATCCCTGGTATCTCTTGTTCTTAAAAGGACACTATACTATCGGATTAGGGCCCCACCTTTATAATATCATTTAATCGAAATTACCTCCTTAAAGGCCCTATTCCAAGTACAGTCACATTAGCAGTTAAGGCTTCAACATGCTAATTTTTTGGTGGGGAGGGGAAACAAGTCCATAACAACTGGGTACCCTGGATTTCCCGTGAAGAAACAATTATTTCTGTTCAATAAAAAGTAAATTATAAGTATTTGGGTTGCACACTCTGGAAATAACTTACCTTCCCCTGTTTTTTTGTTTTTTGTTGTTGTTGTTTAGAATATTTTGACATTCAGGAGAGAAAGCAGAACTCATTATTTATCCTTGTTTATGGAGTGTGAACAGTAAAGTGGAACTTCTAGAGACCACTAAAGTTTAGAAAAATAAGTTGTCCACCCAGGTACTCAAACATTGATCCCAGATGGTAAACCCGACCAAAGTATGTCCATTAAATGAGAAAAGAATTTGTGGTCACAGTAGACTGTTGGTCATGAAAAATCAGAGAGCAGTGTTGATTTATTTAAATATTTTTTCCAGACATCCCTAAAACTTAACTTTCCTGCTTTCTCATTTTGTTGTCAGCTGGGTCAATCCTTCGTTAGTGGAGTACTTCCCGATCTTTCCACCATATTTCTCCGTAAATTCATAAAGACTCCAGGACTTTTGTATTTCATCTTGAGAAGAGATGATAGAATCCCATATGGCAATAACAAAAT
This sequence comes from Gorilla gorilla gorilla, assembly GCF_029281585.2. Lineage (NCBI taxonomy): Eukaryota > Metazoa > Chordata > Mammalia > Primates > Hominidae > Gorilla > Gorilla gorilla. The sequence goes on from NC_086017.1 coordinate 181,004,898, forward strand.
CTCATTGTCTCAGTCATGGAAATTGTGTACTCCAACCTCATTTTACCTATTTTATTTTATATCTTTTTGTTCTCAGAGATGTATTGCCTTCCACCGTAGCTCCAACTGACCCAAGACAGTTTTGCGTTCCTTCCCAATTTGGATCCTCTGTTCTACCAAACACAAATATGCCAAATGTGTTGTCCAATCGGATCTACCCAGGTATGAGCAATAGAAGTTTGGCTCTCATCTGTGGAGTCATTTTGAACTGGATGGATGCATTAAGTTTGCCATCATTTTACTGCTAAATTTTGGAGGCAGATCTGTGTGGTGGTTGTCTCCGTAGTCTCTGTAGTCACCACCTAGGTTCAGATCATGGTGCTACCACTGTGTGGTAGCTGCTTAACTCCTCTAAGTGTCAATTTATTCATGAATAACATGAAGAACTGCAGTATTACTATTTGTCTTATCTTACACATGAGGAACTGATAAAGTTATAAGGAGATTAGATCTGAGAATTAATGGGGCTTAAGGCAGTTTACATGGGCCCAACGGTCATAGTGAGAATTTGGCTTTTATTCTGAGTAAAAAGGGAAGCCATCAAGGGGTTTGAGCAAAAGAGCAACATGGTCTGACTGAAATGTTACCAGAATAATTCTGGCTTCTGAGATGGGGACAAACCTGATGGGATCAAAGTTCTGGGAATAAACTGATGGGAATTAGCAGGCTATTAGAATAGCTAAAAGATTATGACAGCTTGGTCATGGATGGTGGCAGTAGGAATAATAAAGAGTGGTTAAATCCTGTAATTATTTTGATTGTAGAAACAACAGGATTTTCTCACAGTGTGTATGTGGAAGGTGGAAGAAAGAGATACTAAGAATGACATCAAAAATTTTGGTGCAAGTAGTTGGAAAGATGGAGCTGCTGCTCATTGAGTTGAGGAAGACTGTGGAAGGAACAGAGTTCTTGCGGAGGGAGAGAATCAGAGGCTCAGCTTGCTCATATTACATCTGAGATGCCTAACAGACACCCAAGCGGAGAGGTCAGGAAGGCAGCAGGAGTGCAGGGAGAACGTCTGAGGACAACTTAGGGATATACTTTTGGAAGTAATCAGCATATATGAGGCTAGATAAGATCACCTATGGAGAGAGTGCAGATAGAAGAGGTAAAAGGAGCATCTCTGGAACCCACTAACAGAGTCCAGAGATGAGGAAAAGCAAGCAAGGGAGAAGCAAAACAAGTGAGGGGAACCAGTGAGGTAGCAAGAAACCCAGGAGAGCATGGTGGCCTGGAGGCCACAGGAAGAAAGTATGGAATGATTACATCAAGCTAATTACCATATGCCTTATCTCACATATTTATCACCTTTTTTGTTGTTGTTGTTTGTTTGAGATGGAGTTTCACTCTCGTTGCCCAGGCTGGAGTGTAATGGCACAATCTCGGCTCACTGCAACCTCTGCCTCCCTGGTTCAAGCGATTCTCCTGCCTCAGCCTGCCAAGTAGCTGGGATTACAGGTGTGCGCCACCACACCCGGCTAATTTTTGTATTATTAGTAGAGACAGGGTTTCACCCTGTTGGCCATGCTGGTCTGGAACTCCTGACCTAAGTCATCCACCTGCTTCAGCCTCCCAAAGTGCTGGGATTACAGGTGTGAGCCACCATGCCCAGCCATATTTAACACTTTTTGTGGTCAGAAGATTTACAATCATTTTACATTGGACTATTTTAAGGAGAGAGTGAGCAACTGTGTCAAGTGTGCCATCTGCAGAGCAAGTAAGATGAAAACTGAGAATATATCATTAGATTTAGCGCTATGTGGCGGTCATCAGAGATTTTGATGTGAGCAATTTCAGTAGAGTCGTGTTGGTGAAAACATGACTTGTGAGGCCTCAGGAGAGACTAGGAGGTGAGAATTTCCTCAAAATGTTGAAGCTCAAACTGGTGTATCTTCTATTCCCCCCCAAAACCATATTCATAAGTTTATGCTTATCCCTGCTCCACAATTTCAACAACTCTTAATAGATGGGAGCAATGTGAAGGGAAAGCCTGACACAAAAAGAAATAGGATTCACGCCTGGGTCAGGGAAGAGACTGGCCTGCCTGGATTTGAGCATGTTTCTACCACAGGTCACGAATCCATTTAACTGCAATGAGAGCAAGCATCCAAGCAAGGGCCAGATCTGGAACTGGGCCCACCCAGTAAATTTGTTCAAGGACCAAAGGAGACAGTCCAACAGCAGATCCTGGATGGAAGCCACCTGGCAGCAATAACCCAGTAATCTGCAGCCCATGATTACAGACAACAGGCCAATAGACTAGTAAAACAGCTGCACTGCAGGCCAGGTGTGGTGGCTCATGCCTATAATCCCAGCACTTTGGGAGGCAAAGGCGGGCAGATCACAAGGTCAGAAGTTTGAGACCATCCTGGTCAACATGGTGAAACCCCGTCTCTACTAAAAATATGAAAATTAGCCAGGTGTGGTGTCACATGCCTGTAGTCCCAGCTACTTGGGAGGCTGAGGCAGGAGAATCACTTGAACCCGGGAGAGGGAGGTTGCAATGAGCCGAGACCATGCCATTGCACTCCAGCCTGGACTTAGGTCAGGTCTCCAACCTCAAGGCTGAAGTATAAGAGAAAGCATGGGTGAGATAAGGCCTCAGTCCTACAAAAACTGAGCTACTAAGTAAGTTAGCAAAATAGAAACTAAGACAGGGATCTGTTTACAAAACAGGGTTGTTAGGTAGCAGTGAATTATACAACTGAACTAACATTAAGTTTGATATTGCCTGTTTGGGAAAGAGAAAGTATGGGAGAAGGTTTCTTGAGACCAGACCTCAGAGGGTTCTAAAATCCAGGCAGTTAGTGTTGTGCTCTCTAGACTGGACTTCTTGCACAGACTTTCTCTGTGTCCGTGGGCAGTATGCCATGAACTGGTAGCTTCATGCATGCCAGCTGTCTAAAAGAGAGTATCTCAAAGCCATAGAACTACAAAAAACCTAGAGCTTTACAGTTAGAAGGATTCCTGGTGATCACCTCATCTAACTCCTTGATTTTACAGATAACGAAGAACCTCATTTTTAAAAAAGATCTAGTATGATTTCTTTCAAGATAGATTATTAGTATAAATTTAATGCACTTTACTGGTTTGGTGCAAAGTGAGTATAAAAAATTGTTTCTGGCTGGGTGCGGTGGCTCACGCCTGTAATCCCAGTACTTTGGGAGGCCGAGGCAGGCAGATCACGAGGTTAGGAGATCGAGACCAGCCTGGCCAACATGGCGAAACCCCATTTCTACTAAAAATACAAAAATTAGCTGTGGCATGCGCCTGTAATCCCAGCTACTTGGGAGGTTGAGGCAGGAGAATTGCTTGAACCTGGGAGGTGGAGGTTGTAGTGAGCCAAGATCACACCACTGCACTTTAGCCTGGATGACAGAGCAAGACTCTGTCTCAAAAAAAAGGATAGATTGTAAATCTTCTGACCACAAAATGTGATAAATATGTGAGGTGAGGCATATGGTAATTAGCTTGATTTAATCATTCCACAATGTATACATATATCAAAACATCACATGGTACCCAAAAAATACATATACTTTTAAAAGACCAAAAAAGGCACAGATCACGAGATTCACAAATCACTTCATCTTTTTCCTATTAAAGTATGGCAGGAAAATGCCACCAGTCATGAGACCAACAATTAAAGAACAAAAAATTATCTGGTATTTGTCATGCTATCACCAACGTGACTCTAAGATACCCAACTGCAATGATCTGATACCATTTCCAAAATTGTGCGCAATTGCTGGTTTGTTTTTTTCAGATACTGTTGTACATTGTTATAGTTTATTTTATTATTTTCAAATGCATGTTTTTAATTTATTTGTGGGGTGGGATGGTGGTTTTCTTTTTTAAGGTTGGGGCATTTTACCACCTGAATCCATAAAGGCAGTGGCCAGAAGGAATGAAATGATTCAAAGGCATCATACTGCCAGGTAATTTGGCAATGTTGTTTTATTTATTCTCTATTCATTCACTTGCTCATTTATTCACTTGTTATCTTCATATAACAAATGAATAGATGAATATATATAACAAATAAATACACACACACAAATTACTTACATAAAGTATTTCAGGCAGATTACAAAAAGAAACATAGTCTGCTCTGCCTATGGAGTAGCCATTCTCTATTCCTTTACTTTCTTAATAAACTTGCTTTCACTTAAAAAAAAAAGAAAAGAAAAGAAAAGAAAGAAAAAGAAATGAATACAAACATGTATTGCAGGTTGGTTAAGGATAAAAGCAAGATTAGAAATCACGGCCGGGCGCAGTGGCTCAGGCCTGTAATCCCAGCACTTTGGGAGGCCGAGGTGAGTGGATCATGAGGTCAGGAGTTCAAGACCAGCCTGGCCAAGATGGTGAAACTCCGTCTCTACTAAAAATACAAAAAAATTAGCCAGGGGTGGTGGCAGGCACCTGTAATCCCAGCTACTCAGGAGGCTGAGGCAGAGAATTGCTTGAACCTGGGAGGAGGAGGTAGCAGTGAGCCGAGATTGCACCACTGTGCTCCAGCCTGGGCAACAGAGTGAGACTCCGTCTCAAACAAATAAAAAGAAATCACACAGTGAAGCTAACAGTAGTATTAGTACACAGATTGCAAAAGACCATCAGTGTCCCATAATTAAAATGCCTACGACTCCTCTGAAATTCATATTGGCATTACTGTCTTAAATGACTTCAATTTTGCGCAAAGATAGGAGCCAAGTTTGCCTACCTGACTTCAGATTATGCCATCAGAACTCAGACAACACCCATGTCAGCCCAACAGTGGCCTTCAGCTATAGTACCCAGGAGAAAGAAAAGTATAACAATGAATAGGGTATGGCCCCAGGGTAAGAGAAGGCAGAGTCAACTTTCTCATCGCTGAACCCAAAGGGATCCAGTTGAGGACCAAAAAGCAAAGTGAAGTAAGCAAAACTACCGAGTCTTTCCCTCTGCTCTTCCCCAGCCACTTGCATTTATTTATAAATATTGAGACTTGCAATGTCTAATTGTCTTTCCTGAATCTCACTAAGATTATTTTGCAGGGTTTGAAAACCTCTTCCCAGTACTTTAGGTTTTTTGAGGATTAATCTCTGGCAAGGAACTAGCTGTGCTGCGTAAGCCCCATCCCTGCTAAATTTGCCTCGTCTGTTTGGAGTTAACACTCTAAAGACTGGCCTTTGGACTTCCATTGAGACTTAGACAAAGCTTCAGATCTTACTCAAAACTCTCCTTCCCAGTGGTTTTGTGGGGGATTCATGTTTCCACCAAACAAACTTCAGATAAACAGTGTGAGGACTATTTTAGGGAAGGCAAGGGGTCACTAAAATTACATTTATAGTGGTTTTCTTGGGCTGTATAAAATATATTGTTTTGTTTTTAGGACAGAAATGGAAATGTATGCTATTTACCAGCAAAGGAGAATGGAAAAAATTAATCCCAAGGGACTAGCAGGCCTAGGGATACCCTTCCTCTATGGCTCCAGTGTCCCAGCTGCCCCCGCTGCCTACCATGGCAGGAGCATGCTCCCTGCCGGTGACCTGCATTTTCACAGAAGCACCCTCAGAAACCTTCAGGGAAACCCCATGCTAGCGGCAACTGCACCACACTTTGAGGAGAGCTGGGGGCAGAGATGTCGTCGACTCAGGAAAAATACAGGGAATCAAAAAGCTCTAGACAGTGATGCTGAGAGTTCCAAAAGTCAAGCAGAAGAAAAAATCCTAGGTCAGACTCATGCAGTTCCCTATGAAGAGGATCATTATGCAAAAGACCCAGACATTGAAGCACCCAGCAACCAGAAGTCAGGTGAAACGAATGAAAAGCCAACGACAGCTCTTGCCAACACCTGTGGAGAGCTCGAGCCCACCCACAGGAAACCCTGGGGGTCTCACACCACTACCCTGAAAGCAAAGGCCTGGGACGATGGGAAAGAGGAGGCTTCAGAGCAGATTTTTGCAACCTGTGATGAAAAGAATGGGGTTTGCCCTCCAGTTCCTCGACCATCTCTGCCAGGTGGGTGTCCAGGGGCCAATGGCAGATCCTCATTAACTACAGGTTGCCAAGTCCGTAGGTTACTACATAATAAACTGTAACCATCCTGCCTCTTTTTATCTTTCTTTCTTTTCTTTTTTTTTTTTTTTTTGAGACGGAGTCTCGCTCAGTCGCCCAGGCTGGAGTGCAGTGGCGCAGTCTCGGCTCACTGCAACCTCCGCCTCCCGGGTTCACGCCATTCTCCTGCCTCAGCCTCCCGAGTAGCTGGGACTACAGGAGCATGCTGCCACGCCCGGCTAATTTTTTTGTATTTTTATTAGAGCCGGGGTTTCACCATGTTGGCCAGGATGGTCTCAGTCTCCTGACCTCGTGATCCGCCCGCCTCGGCCTCCCAAAGTGCTGGGATTACAGGCGTGAGCCACCGCGCCCGGCTTTATCTTTCTTTTTCTTAATCCTGCTTGGAATTACCTTTTCTTAGCATCATTTTATTCTATCAGTGCTAATAAGCCATATCAGTGAAACTAGCCTCTGTTTATATTTTGCTATATAGAGAATTTTCAACAAAGGCTGGGAAGGTAAATATCTTGGGAAACATAATAGAATTTTAATTTAAGATTTTAATGTAATTTAATGTTCATTTCTTCAACACAAAGCAGAGAGGCTTCTTGCTTCAAAGTGTGAATTCTATCTCCCTGATATTTAAGTATATGAAAAAACAGGCAATTAAGCAGAAGTATTACCTTTCAGTGTCCAATACTGTTGATACTTTCAAATTTAAAAATACTAATGCACTTCATGACAGAAACACACACTGAATAGTTTTCTAGAACTCCTTTAGATAAAAAAAAAATATTTTAAGACACAGGGATTGTGAAGGGCATGTAATACAGCCACCATACCAACTGTTTCCCTACAAAGTGTTAATTTGCCATTCTGATGAAAATGTAGCTAAATTATTGTCTCATCTCGAAAGCAGGATAATCACCTATCACAAAAACATAGTAACATTAATCTGGAGAATAGAATCCATGGGGCATTTCTGTTGTAATCTGAGAGAAGCTGGTGCAAACCTGGAACTTGTTTACTTCAATAAATGCTATCAGTAAAGATCTTTTCAGAGAAAGAAAAGAAAGGAGGCAGCTGAAGCATTTAGAAAACATCTCCTAGTAAGTCTTAATATCTTGTAAGGCATTTGCAAATCAAGACCACTCTGGGGTGATAGAATATAAGGAAATTAATGTAACTATACATAAACCTGTATGTATTTTATGCCACAATTTCTTTCCATTTTAAAGGAACACATGCACTGGTTACAATTGGGGGGAATCTTTCTTTGGATGAAGATATTCAGAAGTGGACCGTGGATGATGTGCACAGCTTCATTAGCAGCCTTCCAGGTTGTTCAGACTATGCTCAGGTGACTTAATGTTTAAGTATTTCCATACAAGAAAAACAGTTTGAAATATCTTTCCTGCATAATGAATTAGGTCAAACTTGCACTGTGCCTCCAGAAAGGATTCCTACTAATCTCTCTTTTTTATGCCAGTGTCTACCCTGGGACAGGTCTCTGATTGGTGGAACTTGGGTCATATACCCACACCCCAGCATCAGGGGAGGCTGGGAAAGCCATTGTCTGTCTTTAGCTTCTTTCCTATCAAGACTCCTAAGAAGTAGGAATTCTCCCAAAATTAGAAGAAGGTTCAGAAGCTGAACATCCAAAAAGAATGGGAAATAATGACTACATTCCCTACTTATCCACATAGCAAACATTTTTGGAGCACAGACTTCTGGGTGAGAAGTTTTAGGTTACTCACTGTAAGTAACAGGAATATATACTTCATTCTAAAAAGAACAAGAAGGCAATATCTGAAAAGTTAGAAAATCATTATTTTAAATTCTGTATTTATGCTGGGACAATATATAAAAATGTATACAACATATTCAATCTGGCATAAAATACCATTTTAAAAAACTATAATGAACTATCAGGGCAGTTAGAAACAAAACTAGCCTCACTAGTATTGAAAAATTTGTGACAAAAGTCATAGGTTGGTAAAATTTTGAAGTTTATGTCAATGCTACATTTTCATGCATTTAGTTTACTTTTTCGAGTTATTTAATAATACAATTCTAAGCAATAAAGTGCCTACTAAATCTAGTATCATTTTTGGTTTGCATGTTAAAGGAAAAGAAAGCAAGAAAAGGATATTAAGGTTTAACTACGTCATAATTAACTGATACTAGAGCTGATTATTTTCCAGATCTGTTTTGTGAAATGTTTGTCTACAGTGAGATACTGTTAACTCTTTTTCTTTTTATTATTATTATTTTTTAGTTCAGTTTATGGGACTTATGGAAAAACTATATAGAGCAGTTACTAAGAATATAGCTTCTGAAGCCAGAAAGTACAAATTCAAATCCTGGCTTTTCTATTTTCTGGCTGTGTGACCTAGGACAAGTTGCCTCCTTTCTCTGTGCCTCAGTTGTTTTATCTGTAAAATGAAGATAGTCATAATAATACATTTTCAGAGGATTTTTGTGAGCATTAGAGTGCATGGCACCTTGTAAATACTCAATAAACATGAATTTCATCATTATACCCAAGAGACGGCCAAACCTCAAGTTACTTATGAAGCAAGTTGTGTTCTTCAAGTCACCCATTTTTGTCTTTTGCATAACCTGATAAAAAGTTTTTGGCCTACTCTACCCTGTTCAATGGTTATAACCTTATTTTTAAAAATTAGTCATTAGTCATGGGTAAGCCACTTTTTAAGTTTATCTATACCACTTCAAGTGCCATGTCAACCACGGGTTCAATTAAGTTGCTAACTTCTGATAACAACCGGAAGAACAACCCTTATTTAATAAGCATGTGATTGCTCAGATCTGGCACATTGAATTTGAACTCTGATTATTCTTAGTGATCCATAGTCAGAAAAGTGCAATTTATAATAATAGCTCTTGTAATAAATAATATTACATGCTTTTCATAGTTTAAAATCCCAAATGTCCCCTTGTGGGTACACAGAAGTCACATAAACATGAGTACTCCAAACTCTGCTGACTCATTATCTCTCACTGACAGGATGTCAGCGCCCTCTTCCCTACCCCAAGAAGTGGTAGCAATTATTTCTAGATATGTCTCAAATTTGTTTAGGATCAAGTCCTGCTTTAGTTTCCCCATTAAAGTATACTCCCTCCAAGTGACAGCAGGTGGCATCAACTGAAAGATGTCACTGCTGTGCTGTGCCTGCCCCCAGCTATGCTCTGTGATGTTATTTTATACAGAAATGGGGAGATGCCCTCTGGATGCAACAGCCCTGAAGCAGCACTGCTTGTACCCCACTCTCACAAGGATGCTTGTCTAAAATGTCCCATCAGGTGTTACTCATAGTTACTCATAGCCCCTTTCTTTTTTTTTTTTTTTGAGACAGAGTCTTGCTCTGTCGCCCAGGCTGGAGCGCAGTGGCATCATCTCTGCTCACCACAACCTCTGCCTCCTGGGTTCAAGCGATTCTCCTGCCTCAGCCTCCCGAGTAGCTGGGACTATAGGTGCACACCACCACGCCTGGTTAATTTTTTGTATTTTTAGTAAAGACAGGGTTTCATCGTGTTGGCCAGGCTGGTCTCGAACTCCTGACCTCATGTTCCGCCCACCTCGGCCTCCCAAAGTGCTGGGATTACAGGCATGAGCCACCGCGCCCAGCCCCATAGCCCCTTTCTTTAAATGAGTTGGACCAAGGTGCTGAGATTAGCTGGCATTAAACCCACTGTCCCCCAACTATCCTCTTACTCCCCATCTCTGCCTTAGGTGCCTACTCAGCAACTTCTCACCACTCACCTCCTGTAGGTAGAAAAAGAAATTCAGCAGAAAAAAAATAACAACTAAAACCCAAAGCCCTGAGTGCAAATGAACTCTTTTAAATAGGTATAGAGAAAGGATTGGTGGCTCAGCTGTTAAGGAACATTCAGGAGAGCCTGCAACATATTTTGTTCCAAGTAAATGTCTAGTTCAGAGGACTCAGCAGATAAAATATCCTCTCTCTAAAAAGAACTGAAATTACTGAAAATATGTACACATTTATATCATTACACATGGCCCAAACTGCTCTGGTGAGAAAGAAAGGGGTACATCTGAGCGACAGGGACATGTCTGTGTCCTCGCCCCAGGCCCTGAGTACATCCACCATGGCTGAGGGTTAGATCCTCACACATTTCAGTCCCCTGGCTGCCAACCTACCTCTGCTTGAAAATTTATCCACTTGGTTCCTCCTTTGGATGCTCACAAATTGTCAGGTGCACACTACCACACCCAGCTAATTTTTTTTAAAGAGATGGGGGTCTACTATGTTGCCCAGGCTTGTCTCAAACTCCTGGGCTCAAGTGATCCTCCAGCCTTAGCCTCCCAAGTAACTGAGATTACAGATGTGAGCCACCACACCTGGCTCTTTAACTTATATTAGCCATTTTCTATAATTTGCTTAATTAAAATAGGAAAAGAAATAATTACTTAATGCAGTTTGTTGGGGGACGGCTGGCTCAGCGCTGAGAGAGGTGGCCAGGGAATGGTGGGAGCTGCAGTGGTGGTGGCAGTGGCTGGGGTGATAAGCACAGCCTGGGGCTGCCCCTCCTCGGGGGCCACGCTGCATTGCACTGCGTGGGTAGCCACGAGCGAGTCTAGGACGCAACGGGAACTGTGGAAGGTGCATCCACAAATGGACCAATGTGTGTAATGATGGAATCTCCTTACTAACCATTACCACCGGCTCTCCTTGATAAGTGAGCCAGAGAGTGGGTCAGGGGAGAAGAAAAGAGGTCAACATGAAGCTAAAGCGGTGAGTCATGCTGTTAGCAATTCTTGTCATCTTTATCTTCACCAAAGTTTTCCTGATTAACAACTTAGATACATCAACTGCCAAGCGGCGTTTCACTACTTGATCCCCTGAGGGCTTTTCACCGAATGATGACTGGCTTGTGGATGGAGCGGTCACCCAAGTTGGACCACACGTTGCAGTCTTCCTAGGAGATTGCAGCCCAGTGGGTGGTTCCCTAGGAAGTGTACTGTGAAGAGACACCAGAGCTGGGGGCAATCATGCATGCCATGGCCACCAAGCAAATTATTAAAGCTGATGTGGGTTATAAAGGGACACAGCTGAAAGCCTTACTGATCCTTGAAAGGGAACAGAAAGTTGTTTTCGAACCTAAGTAGTATAGCCGAGACTGTGTATTGGAAGGGAACCATATGCCAGTTATGATAGACACAATGCGGAGGTAGCAGCCTTTCACTTGGACAGGATTGTGGGTGTCCCAGAGCCCTGCTGATGGTGGGCAGATCCGTTCATCTTCAGACAGAGATCAAGCCTGTTACCATGGAGCAGCTGTTGAGCCCCTTCCTAACTGTAGGAAAAATACTTGTTTTTATGGGAAGTGTTATTACTACCAAGAAACAGAATCAGCTTGTGCCGATGGAGACACAGTGGAAAAATCTGTCACACTTTGGCTTCCAGATGTGTGGCCTCTCCAGAAACACTGACACCCGTGGGCCAGGACTTACTGAAAAGGCAAATTGGCCAGGTGGGAGTATGATGAGCGCTACTGTGAGGCTGTGAAGAAAACGTCCCTTTATGACTCTGGCCTGTGCCGCCTGGACACCATTAACACAGCTGACTTTGATTACCTGATTGACAATGCTGACTGCCATTACTATAAGAACTTTCAAGATAATGAGGGCGCCAGTATGCTCATCCTTCTTGATAATGACAAAAGCTTTGGGAACCCCTTGCTGGATGAAAGAAGCATTCTTTCCCCCCTTCTATCAGTGTGGGATCACTCAGGTGTCTACCTGGAACAGACGGAACTACCTACAGAATGGTGTGCTGAAGTCTACCTTAAAATCTGCCATGGCCCATGACCCCCTCTTCCCAGTGCTCTCTGATCCTCATCTGGACGCCATGGACCAGTGGCTCCTGAGTGTCCTGGCCACCGTGGAGCAGTGCACTGACCAGTTTGGGATGGACACTGTATGGTGGAAGACACAATGCCTTTCTCCCACTTGTAATTCTCAATACAAAATAAGTGAAACTTCTTTTTACAAAGATAGAGAAGCAGCACAATCAATTCCAAATGGTATGAAATGGATTGGAAATGGCCAGCAGTAAGTTCTGGTGACAGGGGACAGGGTGGCCTTGGATGTCTTTGGTGTTTTCTGTAGTAGAAACTAAAGCAAAGACCACAAGTTTCAGAGCATGGAGATGTTCCTGCTGAATCACCTTCTGAATTCCTCAGCAATTGCCCATTCTAGCAATAGGCATCATAGTTGGTCAGTCTTAATTCCCAGGCCAAAGGACAATCAGACATTTGCATAGATGAATACTGGGATTGGCTCTGGAGTGTGTGTTTTGAGTTGAACATTTCAGTCCTTTCTCCACACTGGTGCATATTGTGGAAAAATATATGTAAACATTCATGACTAAAATCTATTAGAACACAAGGTTCCCAGTACAGTAGCTTTCCAAGAAGATTCTACTTTTTAGCTGGTCCTGAGTCATGCCCTCTGAGGCATGGAGCACAGAGTGGAAACAAGACCAATGTGGTTCCTCTTCTTGTGGCACTCATAGTCCAGAAGAGGGGCACCAGTGAGTGATCCCACATCCATACGAGCACGTTGTGAAAGGCGGGTACAGAGCATGGTGGGAACACATATGAGGGACTCATGGCCTCCTAAAGGAAGAGGCCTCTAAAGTGAGACCTGAAAGTCAAGAGGAGAGGTGAGGCAGGAGGGAGATAAAGGAGGAATTTCCAGGTGAGGGCCAGAGCCAGAGAAAACTTTAATATGGTTGGGACTTTGAGAGTAGTTCCCAGTGCTACAGAGGGCCAGGGCCAAGGTGGGAGAGGTGGGGAGAGCAAGACGAGACTGGAGAGGTGGACAGGGCCAGGTCACAGAGCCCAGAAGACCCAGTGAAGGACTATGGCTTTATTCTGGAGGCAGTCAGGTTTTAAGTAGGGAGCGGCATGGTTAGCTTTATATTGCAGAAAGATCACTCAGGTTGCTTTTATGAAAACAAGTTGAAGAGGACAAGACAGAGGGGAAGCCTATTCAGATAAGCAATGATGGAGTTCTATCCAGGGTGGGAGCAGTGGGGGCAGGCGGATAAGAACACAACCCAGAGGAGGCAGGGCAAGATGGCCAAAAAGAAGCCTCCACCAATGGTCCTCCCTTCCGGAACACCATATGGAGCAACAATCCACACACAAAAAAACCACCTTCATAAGAACAAAAAATCAGATGAGCAATCACAGTACCTGGTTTTAACTTCATGTCACTGAAAGAGGCACTGAAGGGGGTAGGAAAGATAGTCTGGAATTGCCCACACCATCCCTCTGCCGTCCCCTAGAAGTGACCGCGTGGTATGGAGACAGAATCTGTGCTTTTGTGGGCGGGGACACGGTAATTGTGGGACTCTGCATTGGAACTCAGTGCTGCCCGGTCACAGCACAATGAAAACTATGTAAGAGGCCAAACTGGCACGATTTAGCTTCTGAGTTAAAGATACATGTTAGGGAGCCTTCAGCATATACAGCCCATCATTGAAGCTGAGCAAAGCTGAAATGAATCAGGAAGACCAAAGGGACCTGAGTCAGAAGCCTAAGAAACAGGAGCTGGCAAAGGTGACCTTGAAGGAGAGAACAGGGGTACCCAGGAGGGAGCAGCCTCATGACAGAAAGGAAGAGCAAGCACTGTTCATGAAGGCACAGTCAACAATGTCAGATGCAGCCAGGAACTTCAGAAATAGAACAACTGCAAAATGTCTGCATGTTTGGTGGGACAGAGGCACCCGGAAGCCTGAGGAAAGCAGGCTTAATGGAATGGTCGGGGCAGAGCTCAGATTCCCTGAGACTGCAGAATGACTGGGAAATGAGAACGTGAAAGCAGGGAGCGTCGAAACCCTTTGGAGAAATCTGGCTGTGAAGGGAGTGAGAGACATGAGGCAGCATTTGGAAATGGAGTTTGAGTATTTTCATTATTTTTGTTTGTTTAATGATGGTAGAGACTTATTTAAATCCCAGTGGGAAAGAGCCAGCAGAAGAGGAGAGACTGAAGAGAAAAGAGGGAATTATCTATCCCCTCTGGAAGTGGGAGGCGTGAGGACCCACAGTATATGTGGAGAGATCGTCTTTAAATGGTGCAAAGACCTCTCTTCCATTGTATCGTGACAGTGGGAGAAAATAAAGGATTTTGGTTCATTGGTCAGAATTAGAGGGAGTTCTTATCTACTGGTTTTTGTTTTCTGTTTGTTTTTTTTGTTTTTGTTTTTGTTTTTTTTTAGTTAGGAAGCGCTATGATCTACTGAAAATGAGGGAAGGCTCTGCCTACAAAGTCTAAAGTTTGAGGAGGGTGGAGATAGCTTGAAATAGAAGGGAGAGAAAGCTCAACAGTGAATATAGAAGGATTTCCAGGCAAGTTGAAGTTGAAGATCATGAAATTACGGTCCTATCAATCTGCCTAGATTTTGTATCCCTCTATCTGCCTGGAATCTTTGTCCACCAGCAGCCTTCCTGGCTTTCAGAGAAAGGAAGGCATGCCACGTCCACTACAGTTTCAGGACTAACAGACCTGCTGGAAAGGTCCGGTAGGGAAAGCTCTCAGCAGCATTTCCCTCTCCTCCCTTTACCATGCATCTAAGGCATGGCCAGCAGATACCACATCTGTAAATGTGAGACATGAAATTTATCCATAACAGGTTTAACCCGCATCCCTTTACTTAGAGCATTTACTCATTCATTCATTTATCCAGCCGTATTTATTGTACATCTTCTTACCATATGCCAGCCTCTGTATTAGGGGTACATTGGTCAATAAAACACGGACCTGGCCCTCAAATAATCCCTATTCCTGGTTGGAACTGAGTTCTATAAACAGAGAATTACAGTTGATTACAAAGGTTATTAAACAGCACAAGCAATGTGCTACTGAGCACAGAAAAGAGAGCAACTAAAAAAAGGTTTTACAAATTTTTCTGTCATCCTCAAGCAGTCTTAATGTTTTCTCCAAAACTAAAATATCTAGGTGGTAAAATAACTTTTTTAGAAAAAGACATTCGGACAAAGTTAACACCTTTTGTATTTGTGAAGGTATTTAAAGATCATGCAATTGATGGAGAAACTTTGCCGTTACTCACAGAAGAGCACCTTCGAGGCACTATGGGATTGAAGCTAGGGCCGGCACTAAAAGTTCAATCACAGGTATGGTGATTTTATATAACTAATTATGTATTAATGGCACAAAGCTTAATACAAATATGTTACTTTTATCTTGTTGTAATATAAATAATACTTATTTAACTTCTTTATTGCTTTCCCTCTGTGGTTGAGGACATAATAGAAGTGAGGGACCCTGAAAACATTGGATGGGATGGTGGTACACATTCCTAGATATAACTGGGAAGATGATAAGCAAGGATGCACTGGTAAATGTTTAACAAGTAGTTCTCTTTGAAAAAAAAAATGAGCCCCAATTTGTAATATCTCCAATTTCTGTGGTGTAAATTACTCACACCGTGGCTGAGAAACTCCTAATGTCACTGAATACTGTCATCCTCCGAGAAATCATCATCCCACTCGGGAGTGCTGCCCTCCTCGCTCTGGGCCCATGACACTTGGGGGTGACTATCCTGAAATGGGAAAAGATGCATAGCAGCACCCCGCTTTAGAGTATTTCTACCAGATACAATTTCAAATATAATAGGTGTGAATAACGTCAAGAGCAGAAGTAATAATAATAGTAAAATAATTAGGTAAAAACAATTAAAAAGTGATGAGCCTTAAGCATGTATTACTTTTGTTGTGCATAATTTATTTAATATGATGCTTTGACTTAATTTTTAATAATGATGTATTTAACAACTGGCTTGCAAACTTCCTAAACATTTAATAATTGGCTCTTGTGAGTTAGCCAACCCCAGCACGCCACTTCTCACTACCTCCACCACTCCATCCTGGTCTCAGGCACCATCGTCTCTCATTGGATGACTGTATTGGCCTTCTTTTTTTTTAATTTTAATTTTTATTTTAAGTTATAGGGTACATGTGCAGGTTTGTTGCATAGGTAAACATGTGCCATGGTGGTTTGCTGCACCTATCAACCCATCACCTAGGTATTAAGCCCAGCATGCATTAGCTATTTATCCTGATGCTCTCCCTCCCCCCATCCCAACCCCTGACAGGCCTCAGTGTGTGTTGTTCCCCTCCCTGTGTCCATGTGTTCTCGTTATTCAGCTCCCACTTATAAGTGAGAACATGCGGTGTTTGGTTTTCTGTTCCTGCATTAGTTTGCTGAGGATAATGGCTTCCAGCTCCATCCATGTCCCTGCAAAGGACATGATCTTGTTCCTTTTTATGGCTGCATAATATTCCATGGTGTATATGTACCACATTTTCTTTATCCAGTCTATCACTGATGGGCATTTGGGTGATTCCATGTCTTTGCTATTGTGAATAGTGCTGCAATGAACATATGTGTGCATTTATCTTTGTAATAGAATGATTTATATTCCTTTGGGTAAATAGCCAGTAATGGGATTGCTGGGTAAATGGTATTTCTGGTTCTAAATCTTTGAGAAATCATGCATTGGCCTTCTAACTGCTCCCCCTGCTTCTGCCGTTGCCCACCCAGAGTTGATTCACAAAACAGTAAAAGTGGTCCTTTTAATATATAAGATGGATCATGTCACTCTTCTGCTCGAGATTCTAAAATAGCTCCCCATTGCCTTCAGAGCCAAAGCCAAAGACCTATGTCATTTGTGCTCCTCCTCACATGCCACCACCATTACTGTCCTGACCTCACCATCTACTTTTCTCCCCCTCAGTAATTCCACTATTGCTCAGCTGCCCCTGCTTAGAGCCACCTTGATACCCTGTTTTACATCTGTAAACACTATAATTCTGAGAGAAAGAAAAAGCCCACCACATCCTACAATTGTGACCCCCACAACTATATATTAATAGATGTTCCATGCCTGAAATTACCTCAGCCTCTCTGCGATGTGTGTTTAATGCTGAGTCAATGAAAAAAATTCATAGAATTGATTACTATAATTATTTTGTCTTAAAAGGTATCTCAGCATGTGGGAAGTATGTTCTACAAGAAAACTCTTTCATTTCCTATAAGACAAGCATTTGATCAACCAGTAGATACATCCCCTCTTCTGGATCCTAATTCCTGGAGTGATACAATGAGCATTTTTTGTCCCCAGGATACAATAATTCCTAAAGGAATTGAGCGAGATAGTATGAGAAACTAAAAGCCCTCAAGGAGGAAGAATAGTCTTAGCCAGTTTTCCAAAGAGCCTAGGATATTACGAAGGATGTGTGAGGATTTCCCAGTACTGGATGGAGAATGAGGAGAGAAAGTCAGCCTTCCTGGGGCTGTCATGGAGGAGACTTGCCCAAGGGGCTTCCCTGCCAGGGCTGAATGACCCCAGCACCAAATGACTGGAGATGCATCCTTAGGAGCAAATGCTAATGAAGGGGAGATTTACAAACATCAAGAAAGCTGCAGATGGATGTTTCCATGAAGAAATCTCTGAAGAAACCAAAAGAGCTGAAACTGAAAAAAGAGCTCCCTCCCTTTCTTCACTCATTTTCCATTCCCAAACCCTGAAAGAGATAAAGGCAACCCAATGAAACCACAGAGAGGCAGAAGAGAACGGGCAGAAGTACAGAACAGAAATGGAGAAGCTGACCATGACTCCACCTTTTCTCATTCCAGATTTCCAGCGTGAAGCAGGCCCAAGCTAGGGAAGGTGAGAAGCTTTAACCTTAAATTTTCGAGTTTTGGCCAGGCGCGGTGTCTCACGCCTGTAATCCCAACACTTTGGGAGGCTGAGGCAGGAGGATCATGAGGTCAGGAGATTAAGACCAGCTTGGCCAACATGGTGAAACCCCGTCTCTACTAAAAATACAAGAAAAAATTAGCTAGGCCTGGTGGTGCGCGAGTGTAGTCCCAGCTACTCGGGAGGCTGAAGCAGGAGAATTGCTTGAACCTGGGAAGCGGAGGCTACAGTGAGCTGAGATCGTGCCACTGCACTCCAGCCTGGGTGACAGAGCAGGACTCCGTCTCAAAAAAAAAAAAAAAATCGAATTTGACTATTATTCATGACTAGGTATTTTATTTCTGAAATAAAACTACGTTATGACTGAAAGTGACTGGAGGACTGCTTTTTATCTGAGAGGGAGGTGAAAAGTCATAGTATCCACTTGAGATTTCATCCAAGGGGTGGGGAAGTTATCTCTGCAAAGCAGGTTTGAGCTGGCAAGGTGGAGTGCTCTCTGCTCACACCCTGTGGAATCCCACATTTTCAACTTGATGTTTAACAGAATGTCTCTGAAAGGATAAACAAGAAAATGATGACAGTTTGCTCAAGGAGGGTATTGGCTAACAGGATATGAAGTCTTCTTACTATATACATTCTTGTACATTTTGAATTTTTAACCATGAGAATATATTTTCTATTTAAAAAATTTACATTTAACATGAGCAAACTCTAGAAAGCAGCCTCTGAGATGGCCCACAAGGATCCCTGCATCCTGGTATCCCAAGGCCTTGTGTGATCTACTCCGCTTGAGGGCAGGCTGGGGGTATTGAGGCTTTTCTAATGAACAGAATACAGAAGGCGTGATAGATAGGATGTCACTTTTGTGGCTTCTGTCTTGGGTGCTCGCTCTCTCTCTCTCTGGATTTCTCACTCTTGGGGAAGCCAGATTCTTTGTCTCCAGGCAGCCCTGTGGAGAGCCCCACATGAACTTGGAAATGGATCTTCTGACGCTGCCTCAGCTCCAGCCCACAGCTTGATGGCAGCTCATGAGAGACCCTCAGCCAGAGGCCCCCAGCTAAGCCACTCTGGATTTCTGACCCACAGAAACTGTGAGATAATAAATGTTTTCAGCCACTAAGTTTTGAAGTAATTTATTTCACAATAATGGAGTACTAAAACAAACAAATTAAGTTGCATTTAGTAAACACAAATTGCATGCTACCCACATTCACTTTTTGATTTGGAAGGTGGGCTTTTGAAATCATTTTCCTACAAGCCTAATTTAGTTAAGCTTCCATTTCTTTCATTTTTACTAAGACAACAGGTTTTTCTTCTGACAAAAACTGTATGAAACCATCACATATATTTGTGAATTGTTACTTTACTCTCTTGGTCCCTTTGCTGAAAGAGACAGGGACAGACAGAAAATCCTCCCATATTTCAAAAATATGTCTTTTTTAAGTTATTTAAGATGGCAATAAGCCAATGAATAGTGAGTGGCAAGATATTTACTAAAAATAACTTGAAAAATGCTTCACTTCCTCTTTCCCTCTTTTTATTCATCTGATGCTCAGTGTACCGAAGAACTGTTTGGTCACGTGACATTTCACCTGCTATACTACCCAGCATACGGAAGTTTCACAAAATACCAGGTGTGAGTTACAGATGCTGTGGTGAGGGATAAAAAGAAATGCTTAATATTTTTAATGGCAAAGTGATAATGAGGTTCAATCACTATGATGACTTTTGAGTTTCGTATTGCTGCTAAATAAGTCCATTGAGTTGGTAATTGATTGATTTGCACAGATGTATCTCAACGTTGCTCTAAGGAAAATGTTCCGATATGCCATCTTGGCATGTACTATCACCAGAAAAAACCACCGTGCTTAATTTTAGATCCATGCATTTAAAAAAGAACCAGAAGAACACATGTAAAGGAGGCCTTCCCCAGCTCTCAGTACTCTTCATTGGAAGAGAATAAAACTGAAATTGCTTGTCCCTACCAAGATTACCTTCTACCAAGATTGTCTTCTTCTAAAGACTGCTGGGTAGGTTTTAACAAAAGGGACATTTATGAACAGATTATTTTGGAGGGTGAGGATTTTTATTTACATTATCATCTAGAAATAGTTTTTAACTTTTTCTCAAATGCCACTTTAGGCTTGAAGCATACTCTGTACTCTTTATGAATAAAAAACAAAGCAACAACAATGACAACTTCTCTCTTCTTGGAAAACCATCACAATAAAATTATATTTGATAAATAGGGAATTATGACTTATGAAATATGTTTAGACTGATTGAGTAAATATCCAGGCAATGGAGTACTATGCAGCTGTTTCCTTTAGGGAATTATTATAGCTATTAAGGAGAAATAATAGAATTTGAGCATCACCATTATGCACCCCTAAAACATAAGTAATCTAGGCAATAGTCATAAATGGCTGCTAACATCTCAAAAAGAGAAATAACCAGATATCATGTGCCATCTGATGGAAATCCATGAAACCCCATATGAATGAAAGTCTTACCAAAAAAAAAAATTAACCTGAGTTGAAATAAACCTCTAGATCCAAAAACCAATTTACAGGAAATACAGGGAACAAAGGAACATGTTAAACATCACTGCAGTTATAAAAATAGTAAATATCCAAATTATGGGGAACTATAGTAGAAATGACCTGATTTTCTCCAACAAATAAATGCGAGGGAATGGGAAAAGGAAAACCTGTAGATTAAAAGAAAGATACTTAAGATTCAAATAACCCAGATGTAAAAGTTTTGGAAATAGTGGTGATGGTTGCACAAAATTCTGAATATAATTAATACCACCAACTTTTATGTTAAAATTACAAATTTTATATATTTTTTACTAAAATAAAATTTTTTGAATTCAAATCACCCAATATAATCATGAAACATTTAAATCCTTTTTCAAATACATTGTAAAAAATGAAACAATTAGGGAAATCTGAACACAATTTGGGATATTCAATGATATTAAAAATTACTGTTATTTATTAAAAACATAGTATTGTGAGCTTTTTTAAAAGATTTCTTATTTTTCAAAAATATATACTGAAATATGTACAGATAAAATGATATATGGTATCTGGGATTAGATTTGATCCTGCCTCCAACCTAATAAATTAGCCTGTTATTATTTTATGGAGACTGGCAGAACACATGAGCCTCTTGGGTCAGAGACAAAGAACTTTATTACTCATGACACAGTAGCAGCATGAACATCAGCATATGTGTATTGGTTCCTTTTGCCCCTAGGTGCTACAAGAGCAACACATAGGGGCCCAGAGGCTACCTGCCCATACAGTAGGTTTGCTTCACAGCTGAGGATCACAACTTGGGGAAACCACTAATTTTATAGCAAGCAGTAAGCAAGCCTGCTCTTTGTTCAGGGGTGATGATGGGTGTGGAAGGAAGGATTACCCATTTTTTAAGGTTACCAGCTACATAATCAATCTTGAGAAATGGTTCTGGTAAAAGAATAGTTAGAGCCTTGCAGTCTCTTGGTCCACCCAGCAAGATGTGTAGGAACAAGAGTCCCAAAAAAGAGTATTTCCCCCAGTAATATCATGACAAGGATTTGCTTCCAAAAATCTATTGAGTGGGTAGGGTGTAGGTAGATCACTGGGACTATGGGTGAAATAAGTTCAATCATGAGTTGATACTTATTGAAGCTGGGTTTTGACTACATGAGGTTCACTATTCTATTCACTCTACTTTTGTATATATTTGAGGTTTTCCATAATAAAAGTTTTAAAAAATCTGTTTACTAAACAGCCAACATATAGCTATAACAGTTATAGAATAAGTGTGGATACCAATGTTTGAAAAACAGTATAGGGCTGGGCGTGGTGGCTTACGCCTGTAATCCCAGCTACTCGGGAGGCTGAGGCAGGAGAATCACTTGAACCTGGGAGGTGGAGGTTGCAGTGAGCTAAGATTGTGCCACTGCACTCCAGCCTGGGCAACAGAGCAAGACTCTGTCTCAAAAAAAAAAAAAAAAAAAAAAAAAAACTATATTTTTAAATACATGAATTTTTTTTATTCCATTAAATTGTTTCCATTAGTTATTTAAAATATATGGAATATTTTACTCTGCCCACTAACACTAAAAATGTATTATACTTCAAGCAAATGCAGTTTCTCATTATGGTAAATATGTACACTGTTATTTTATTACAGATATATGAAAGATCTGTTTTATAGAGAGTTGCAGTCAATTTGCTGTACTTATCCAGCATATCCTCTGGAAAGGGAATCCTCTACATAAATCAACACAAGGTCCAAGGTCTCCGATATGTCTGATAATAGCCACAGGTTGTCATTGTGCAGGTGTGAGAAACTCATCTCCTGAGTAAAGGAAATAGTTTACTTGAACATCATTGAATGCCATTTTGAAAAAATATGGATGCTTTTAGATTTTTTAACTACATATACTTTTTTTTTTTGAGACGGAGTCCCGCTCTGTCACTACATATACATTTTAAACTACGTTTCTAAAATAGTTTACCTTCCTCTTTGGCTCATTTCCTAATAGGTGACTTTATTTTGCTAGCTGGGATTACAAAAAGTTTATTAAACTGATTGTTGAATTAAATAGCTATTTGTTTCATAGTGCTAGAAGTTATTCTCATCAAAACAAAAGCATAAAACACTTGGTTACTGTAAAAAACAAAATTCTTACCACTTTTTTAATATACAGGCATACCTCAGAGATATCTGAGATTCAGTTCCAGACCACTGCAATAAAGGAATTTTCTGGTTTCCCAGTGCATATAACAGTTATGTTTACACTATACCATAGTTTAAGTGTGCAATAGTATTATGTCTTTTGAAATGTACTTACCTTAATTTAAAAACATCTTATTGCTTAAGAAAAAGCTAACAAAGTGAGCACACGCTGTTGGGAAAACAACGCCAATAGATTTACTCAACTCAGCGTTCCCACAAACCTTCCATTTGTAAAACATGCCATATCTGCAAAGCACAGTAAAATGAGGTATGTCGATACTTTAGCCCTTAGTCCTTGGTAAGAGAGGAGAGACACACTATAATTTATAATTCTTCTAATTATTTTCAAACTATTTTGGAGAAACATCATGGGGATACTAACTTTTTTACAGTATAAAAGTAAGTTAATCATTCTGTAGTTCCTAGACTAATCCTCCTCTTTTTTTAAATTCATATGCTGCTTTATTTCCATAAGGATACACTGAAACATTAGACGATAACAGCTAATGACAGAATGTAGAAATGAGACATCAGCTTCTCTAACCACTCCTACAAAATGTTAGTACACATAGTCATTACATGTTTACTTTTGATATTGTCTCATTATATCATAAAATAATGTAGAATACAGTAAGTAGGTGATCCTGTATTTCAGGTAAGTGGTAGGTGGAAATCCGCATTTCCTCTTGAGGAAAATTCCTAGGAATCGCTATAGAAGGGACTTTGCAGCCCTCATTAACACATGGACAAAGAGCAGACAACTGCGTTACAAGGGATTCAACTCACCACTGCTCTGTATTGTCATATCCATGTTGATGACAGTCCTGGCACCTGCTCAAGTCCCCCTATGGAGTTTTGCAGTTACTTCCATAGGATGAATTTCAACACTACAGGAACATCTGAAAGGGCTAGAATATTTTCATGCAGGCCAGGCACGGTGGCTCACGCCTGTAATGCCAACATTTTGGGAGGCCTAGGTGGGTGGATCACCTGAGGTTAGGAGTTCAAGACCAGACTGACCAATATGTTGAAACCCCATCTCTACTAAAAATTCAAAAATTAACTGGGTGTGGTGGCGCACGCCTGTAGTCCCAGCTACTCAGGAGGCTGAGACAGGAGTATTGCTTGAACCTGGGAGGCGAAGGTTGCAGTGAGCTGAGAATGCGCCACTGCACTTCAGCCTGGGTGACAGAGCAAGGCTCCATCTCAAAAAATAATAATAATAATAAAATAAAATAAATAGAATATTTTCATGGAAGTTTCCAAACCTATAAACTATTTTGCTATCAATTAAAACAAAAATATTCCTAATTAAAAACAATAAAAAGGACATCAGGGTTGGTTTTGTTAAGTTTCCAGAAGTATTTGCTGTGACAATGTTCCTCTGAAACAGGCTCATTTTCTCAGATCTGCCTACACTTCCCAAATCACCTGCATGTTCCATGCTTTAAGGTAGGAACACTCAGAAAACATGCCACATGGGGAAATCAAACATTAGTACGGGGAAAGGTCAGTTTAGAATTACAGCTAAGTTCAAACGTTAATTTTCTGGAAGTGCGTATTAGTCATTTGAAAGCACAAAATAACAGAAGGAAGGTCAGAGTTTTGATGAGGAAGTTAAATCATGCACGTCAGTAAGTTCTTTTCCTGCTCACAGAAGAGGGTGAGCAGCGAGTTGAAGCAGCCACTACAACTCTTGCATGTCGCATGACTACACGGTAGGTCCCAGCTGAGCCGCAAGAGGCATCTCAGTGGGGGCTTTATCTCTTATGCTTCTTGCTTACATCACTAAGTGGCTAAATGACTAGCACTTTTCTGCTCTGTGAGAAACATGCAGAAGAGTCAATCTACTTAAGTTTTCGTTTTTCAGTTGCAGCTGGACAGAAATTCACTTTGCTGCAGGGTTGCTTTTTGCTAAATTCTAATATGATCACTGTGTGCCCTTATTTGAGTAATGCTGTAAAACGGGAGAAAAGACAGGAGACCTTTAAAGAGGGAAAAGACCATTCTTCCCCATTGATGGTATAGGGCAGAGAGTAAGGACACAAAAAACAAAATTCAAATTCCATTTTACAGGGCAGGAGCCCCTGTCAGTTTACAACTTTTTGGCACAGTCAGGGCAATATACTTGCTCCTCGTGGAAAACAAAGTGCTTGTTGGCCAGATTCACAGAGCATTTTTTGCAGTGGAAGCAGCAGTCGTGCCAGGATTGTCCTTCATAGGCCACCACACTGGAGCCTTTACCAAACCCAGTGATGGGGTGCTTGCATCCAGCACACTTCTTGGCCACAAAGTTCTTGTAGCAATCCACACAGTATTACTGGTCCTCCACAGTGGTGAAACGCTGCACAGCCAGCTTCTTAGAGCAGGTAACACACACAAAGCACTCAGCATGCCAGGGCTCATCCTGGTAAGTGACTCCCCAAGATGCGATGGTCTTGTTGCACTTCACACAATGCTTAGCAAACTTGTTCTCATGGCAAGTCACACAGTAAAAGTCCTTCCCTTTAGAGAAGAAGCTTCCAGTCCCCATGACTTGCTTGCAGTTGCTACAGGTGAAGCGGTCTTTGTGCGAGATGGTCCCCTTGTACTCCATTTTTTATCTCCTGCCACAAAGGCCTTGAAGCACCCCTTACACTTGGGAGAGTCCTCCTGAGTGGCAAACTTGTTGCACAGGATCTTGTTGTCCTTGGCCACAAAGGTCTCATTGGCAAGGGGTGAAGGCACTTGGCACAGTGGAAGCAGGGGTCATGCCAGGAGCAGTTTTTATAGTGCACCTCCTTGGAGTCCACATGGATGGGCTTGCAGCATTCCACGCAGGTGTTGGCACAGAACCTGTCAAAACATTTCAGGCAGCAGTGGTGGTCACCCTTCCTCACATACTTTTTCCTCTGCAAGGGGTCCCTGCAGTAGAGACAGTCAAACTTCTCTGCCATGGTGCCCACCTTATAGCTGGAGGGACCTCACTTTGGATGTGTGACAAATAGGATGTATTTGGCAAGGGCTGGATACGGTTGAAAACAACTTCCAACGTGCTGCCTGGGGATGCTCAGCCGCACAGCTGGCAGTGGCGGAGGTGGCAGTGGCTGCAGACTGCCTCCTCTTTTAATATATGCATTGTATTCATTCTTTTTTGAAGTATTCCACAGATTCTCAGAATCAGTTCTTCATTACGAGCTGTTCAACAATTCATTCACTCAGTAGATATTTACTAAGAATCTATGTGCCAGGCCTGGTGCTACAGGCTAAGGATAAAAAGGGAACACCACAGGCGCTACCTTGGCAGAGCTTATGATCCAGTAGATTTGTTGATTAGAGTGTTTATTATAAGCAGGTATATTCGTGTGTGTGTGTGTGTATTTAGCTAACTCAAGTTGGAGGAGAAAGGGGTAAATACTAGATGACGCTCAAGTCTTTTATCAGCCCATTCCCTGTAAGTCCCCTCTCAACATTCTAAGTTCTTTGTCATCTAAAAAGTATTCAGCAATCTCAGATGTCCTTCTTTTTGTGCTCCTTTTTTGGGAATAGCTAGGTTTCCACACATTTTTTTTCCCTACAGGTGTACTCCTACATAGAGAAATAGCCTATTTCACTGCAGAAAGGGTGAGAAAGTTCCAAAAAAGGTAATAAACCAGCTGTTAACAGAACCTAAAAACCCCACTTCTTAACTGTACATCTTTCTGTCTGCGTCCTAAGAGTATGCCTTTGCCTTTGGAAACACAAAAAGAAAGAGAGTACGTCTCCCTTCTGGGGATCAGCAACCACTGCGGATGCTCCTGCACTGGAGGCCTCCATGCTCATAACCATTATGGGTCCTGCCATTGAACTGTTCTTACAGAAAGTGCTCTTCACTGGGTACCTTGAACCAATGTCAAAACCAAGCCTGTGCCACTAATGTGTGACACTGGGGGCTGTGGGCTACAAGGGGCCCGTGTATCTGTGTCAGGAGAGAGAGGCCCCACGCAAAGCAAAATGTATAATGAAGTCTGTTTAATGCAAAAGCTACCTAGGAAAATTCTCTCTGGAGCAAACGCCCAGAATTCCATCTGCAGCCTGACTAAAAGTACCTAGGAGAGAGAGTTGTGAAAGAGGAAGGAGAACAAAGAAGAAGGAGAATCAAGGGAGCTGTGACCCTAACTTATGGTCCAGCTTCTATCACCTGTGACAACAAAGCTAGGAAAACTATGCTACCTACTACCCTAAGACATCCATCTTTTAAACTGAGTCCAACCGCCAACATGAAAAACAATACTGACTCACCCCTCCACCCATATCGTCCATTCTGGACCAGACCTTCTACCTTGGCTCACAGGAAAAGAGGAAAGTGTTGATGTGTGCCAAGTGGAGGAGAAGGGACTGTGCTTTGGACTCCCTCTTTCTACTCACACCACCAGGGAAGATGCGTGCCCTCAGGAGACCGCCTGACAGATAGTCACCCACTTGGCTCCTGGTCCCTCCCCCTTTCCAGCCACTTTCTCCTGCTGAACCCATCTTGCAGTTCATCTCAATTAGGGCTCTGAGTTCTGTCTTTCCCAGACAAGCAAACTCACCCTAAAGAGTTTCACCCAGCGGGACCATCATTCAATTCTTGCAAGTCTCACCAATCTCACTCTGTGGAGGGATATTTCTCCCTGTCATAATGACCAGCTTGACAGTGGATGTATCTTCATCCCATGTCCTGCTTCTTGACTCCGAATCCCTTAGGCCATCATATTCTAAATTCAGAGTACCTCACCTCCTAAGCATTTCCTGTAACAGTAAGATATCCGTACTTTAAGTTATTCAATTTTCTTATAGTAATCATCTCAACCAGTCTCCTACTCACTGCCCCAAGGTCTCTAAGAATTTATGCAAATGACACTGGGGGACAAGGTCATAATCTCCCCTTTCCTCAAGGGCACAGGCCTCTTCAGACACACACTAGGATATGCTGTCTATGAGCTATATTTATAATATGGCATTGATATAGCCTTTCTCTTGCATCTGCACTCCATCCTGCTGCTTCTCTGGACTTATCTCAATCCTCAAATTCTCTGTTTTAAGCCTAAGTCTTTACTCCACACTGTTGCAAAGCTATTTCGTTAATTTAACTGGACACATCACACAATATCTACCATCAGCCTTGTGTTATAAATCAGAAGCCTGTTTATCTTCTGAGGTAGACTCTGTCATTAGCTGCTTTGGATCATAGACTAAAAATAACATTCAACTGCTCTCTGAACCCTGCAAAGTGTAAAAACTAGAAATGTCTTTTTCTATATGGGCCAGGCTGATAACTTGCTAAAATGTCAACCTGTTCTTTGACATTTGTGTGAGTAATCCAACAGGTTCTGTGCAGGAAGCACAGTATTTGCTAGAGTTATTTCAAGTACAGTACAGCACTTTGCTTTGATAATAGAACTCAGCTGCAGTCTTCTTTCACCTGTAAAACAGAGATTACAAGTGTTTACAGAAAGCGCTATTTGACAAATAATAAATGAGAACAGTTTCCTGATATTTTCAGGACTTCAATCACCATCCTGTAGTACAGCAACATTTTCTTTTCAGACACCTATTTAGGTCCCCAAACACTGAATAAATAGAAATAGCTTCCTTCCAAACAGCAGAAGGAACGTGTGTGTGTGTGTTTTTGTGTTGTGTGTGTGTGGTTTTTTGTTTTTTTTTTTAGACAGAGTCTCACTCTGTCACCCAGGCTGGAGTGCAGTGGCGCTCACTGCAACCTCCACCTCCCAGGCTCAAGCAATCCTCCCACCTCCCACCTCAGCCTCAAAAGTAGCTGGGACCACAGGTATGCACCACCATGGCCCAGCTAATTTTTGCATTTTTTGTGGAGAAGGGGTTTCCCCATGTTACCCAGGCTGGTCTCAAACCCCTGGGCTCAAGTAATCCTCTCGCCTTGGCCTCCCAAAGTTCTGGGATTATAGGCATGAGCCCACTGCACCCAGTCAAGAGCTTTTATTCATGGTAGTTTTTTCTTATGAATTAGGTGGTGATCGAGTGGTTAATTGTTAATGAGATTGGAGTTACTGTCATAGCCTAACAATGGACTTAGAATCCTTTAATATTGAGCTTTTCCTAAATGATCAGCTTAGCTGTTTGTGTTAACACCAGTAGTTTGTCAGCAAAACCACTCATTTAATTGAGAAAGCAAATAAATAAATATTCACAGCACAGGGATCTGAATGCATCAGCCAACATCTGATTGTATAAGTCATACAGACATGAGAGGGTTTATCAGCAAATCCAAAAGACAATTCTAAATAGGACTAAAAGGCAACATTTTTAGTCCTGGGAGTGTAAGTCATGGGGAAAAAGTCTTAATTCCAGGATTTATGGCTGTTCTCATGCCAGAGGCATTTAAAAAAATCATTATTTACCAGCCTTTATTTATACCCACCAACTCTTCAGGCAAACAACATCCACATCAGGTATTCTAAGTACTGCTTCCCTTACAGAGAATTTTGCAAAGTGAATGGTCTAATCGGGTTGCTTCTTATGATTACTGTCACTGAAATACTGAAATCATAAATTAGGACTTTGTTTTTAAGAATTAGGATAAAGGATAAGAATAAGCTTTTTTCTGCTTAGCAGTCTAGGGAAAAAACACAAATAAATTTTTTTCTTTTTTTTTTTTTTTTTTTTTTGAGAGGGAGTCCCGCTCTGTCCCCCCAGGCTGGAGTGCAGTGGTGCGATCTCGGCTCACTCCTGGGTTCATGCCATTCTCCTGCCTCAGCCTCCCAAGTAGCTGGGACTACAAGCGCCCGCCAACACGCCTGGCTAATTTTTGTATTTTTAGTAGAGACGGGGTTTCACCGTGTTAGCCAGGATGGTCTCAATCTCCTGACCTCGTGATCTGCCCGTCTCGGCCTCCCAGAGTGCTGGGATTACAGGCGTGACCCACCATGCCCGGCCCAAAAAACACAAATAAATATTTTTTTAAGAAAAAAAGAATAAGAGCTTTTTTAAAAAAAAAAAAAAAACCTACATTTGTTAGTATATGAAAAAAGTGACTAAATCTGGGTGGATGCTATGAAATGCAATAATTTGTGTGAAAATTCACTTTCCATGAACATTAAAATCTTTTCTTTAAAAACAGTAGTTTGTTTTAGTTATCTTGGTTTCTTTGGATGGTGTATTAATTAGGATGTTCTAGAATGCAAATGACAAAATCCAATTCAAACTGACTTAAATCATAAAGGAAACATATTGGACCTAGTAATTAAAAAGTCTAGATGTCTGGCTTCAGGCAAGAGTTAATCTAGTGATTCAAATGCTGTCACCAAGGATCCAGTTTTCTCTTTGTGCTGCCTTCCTTTGACTTCATCTTCAGGTTCTATAGAAGTGGCTTCCAAGCAGCTTGAGGTCCTTCTCTCAGGATGGTAAAATGCCCAGTGCAGTCCAGACCTAACATTCTCAAGTCACACAGTAGAAAGGAAGAACATTGTCTCTTCTAATAGATTCAAAGTCCTGGGAGTCACTCTGTCTCATTGACTCCTTTGACTCTTGTGCCCAATAACTGTGGCCAAGAGAGCTGAATACATGGATTGGTCCACCCCTGCAGCCTGAATTTTTAAAATCTTTTTAGCTGCGTAATCTTGTTTTTCATTTATAATATCTCATTGTACCCTTTTTGGTTGTTATCCCCTTGAGATGAGCAACTATAAGTTCTAAATTCCTTGCACTATTTCAAAGTGCTCAAAACAATGAATGCTCAACAAGTGGGATTGAGTGATTTAATAATTTAAGGTAATCACTCTGTTGTAATGATCATTATAGTCATTTCTTTATCAACTGTTTTTTAGTATACCAGGGTACTTCGCAAAAAACGGTTACGTACCACTTAATGATATTTTGGTCAATGACAGACTGCATGCGACGTTAGTCTCATAAAACTATAATACTGTACTTTTACTGTCCCTTTTCTGTGTTTAGATACACAAATACTGCTGTTACAACTGCCTACAATATTTAGTTCAGTAACATATTATACAGGTTTATGACCTAGGAGCAACAGGCTGTAGCACATAGCCTAGGTGTGTAGTAGACCACACCATCTAGGTTTGTGTAAGTATACTATGGTGTGCACATAATGACGAAGTCACCCAAGAAGGGATTTCTCAGAACACATCCCTGTTGTTAAGCAATGCATGACTCTATTAGAATCACAGGATGATGAATGTTCTCCATGGCCCCTCCAGATCCTCTCTTCACCCTCTCCAGCATGCTCAGTGCCCAAGAGGCTGACTTCAACAGACTGTTCAAATGGCCTCCCTTCCCTCTAACTTCCACTCAAGGTCAGCCAATGGAACCACCAAGAGGAGTCTGAGGAGTGCAAGGAAACAGGAGAGGGAGTGTTGATTTCTTGGTCCCCTTCCTGCTTTCCCAGGCTGCTTTCCTCATGGAGACCACAGCTCCTGTCAAGTAGCTCTCTCCTGAAGCTACAGCTACATCTCTTCCCAAGTTGTAGATTCTGGGAAACCAGTTTTTCCCTTTGTCCTTTCAGGCCTAAGGATGAGAAGGCTCCCTGATATTGATAGTTCTCATTGGTTTCTCTTAATCCCTACATCTGTGTGTGTGGTCCTTCACTATCTCCTCAGTTACGTTATTTAAGTGTGCCATTTGTGTACTGCCAGGATCTTGACACACTATTACAAAACCCAATTCAAACTGGCCTAAATCATAAGTGGAATTTATTGAATGATGTAACTAAAAAATACAGACATCTGGTTTCAGGCCTCCCAAGGATCTAATCATCTCCCAAAGGTCCCACCTTTAAATACCATCCTCTTGGAGGTTAAGTTTCAACATATGAATTTTGAAGGGACAAATACATTTAAATCATAACATGTCTTCGTCAATTTTTTAAATTAAAAATAAGTTTTTTTAATTCTTTTTCTTGAAACATAGTCTCGCTCTGTCACCCAGGCTGGAGTGCAGTGGCGTGATCTCGGCTCACTGCAAGCTCCACCTCCTGGGTTCACGCCATTCTCCTCCTGCCTCAGCATCCCGAGTAGCTGGGACTACAGACGCCCGCCACCACGCCTGGCTAATTTTTTGTATTTTTTGTAGAGATGGGGTTTCACCGTGTTAGCCAGGATGGTTTCGATCTCCTGACCTCAAGATCCGCCCACCTCGGCCTCCCAAAGTGCTGGGATTACAGGCGTGAGCCACCGTGCCCGGCGAAGTTTTTAAATTCTAAAAGCAATGAATGTTCATTATACAGAATGTAGACATTTAAGATTAACAAAAAAAAAAAAAAAAAAAAAAAGGAGATGGGAAAGAGTAGCCTTTAATTCCACTGTGGTAAGTATTTTGGTGTATATCCAATGCTCAATCATTCCTCTCTCTCCCCCTCTGGGATCTTACTGTAAATATTCTTTTGAGTATCTTTGCATCTCAGAACCTAACACAGGTTCTACTTGCATGAGTAAATGATATTTAGGAAAAAGATCAATGCTTGAATGTCCAAACCAGCTCTTTTGTCACATGCTGCTAAAGATAATATAGCAACTGCTACACCATTCTGTTCCCATGTGCCTGCCAAAGGAATACCATGTCAAGGACTTATCTGAACCATCAAGAAACCACGATACTGTACTAAGTTCAAGGGAATGCTCCTTAAAAGGAGAGGGACTTTACAAGCCCATTGGCAGGGCTTCACAAGTGAAGGAGCCCTTCACTTGGAGCTACAAGATCTAGATTTAAATTTCAACTGGGTCATTCTACACATTTTACTTGTTTAATCCTCCATTTTCTAATCTGTGAAATGAAGACATCAACTTATGACCTATAAGATCCCTAGCAGTTAATGGTCTATGACATATATCTCTATCTATCCAAACACAAACATATGTGTGTGCGTGTATGTGTATGTGTGTGTTTGTGGTGTGTGTGAGTGTGTGTGTAAGAATGAAAAAAAGCAAGAACTATGCCTTAGGTGCTAGTATGACAAAATCTGAGTTTGTTTGCTTGTTTTCTAAAAAGCGAAGTCTTATAGGAAATCCAGCCAATATGTTTTTCATGCCTACACTTTCTGTGGCTAAGTTAGGAAAATCGAAAGCAGGAAACTCAACAAAGTACGACAAAAAAATAACTGGAAAACACTCCTCTGTGTGTGTGTGGCTTTTATTAGCTCTCAGTGAGATTCTCAAATGATTGTTGTAATTCTATCTGAAGTTCCCTTTCTTGTTTCACGGCTTAATGCTTTGTTGTGTCATTTCTGAAACACTCCCCCATTTCCAATGTTACAAGCAGAGAACAGCTCTTCACTCACTTGTGAACAAGAAGTGCTATAAGAGAACTTAACAAATGAAGCAAAAGAAATCGTAATATCAAAGCAGGTTAAGAAAGGAAAATGAGAAGTGTCTGGAGGAAAGGGAGCATGAACTATCACCGCCTACCTTCCTTCCATCAAGCTCAGAGACGTTTTTAAACCTCACACCAATTCCTTGACAGCTTTTAAGAAATGAGATGCTTCCATTGTGATCTGAGTTATGCTGAGGTGCCTCTTCGCTCTGCCTAAGCGGAAGGTAGGTTAAGCTTGGTAGAGGTGAACCACAGGGAGCCATGCTCGGAAAACTCTGCTCCTGGGAAGTTTATCCATTCAAGTGCACCAAGGCTTTAGAACTCCCTACCCTAGAATGTCTGCTTTTTCCAAATAATCAGAACACATTTGTTCATTCCCAATACGGGTGATGTGTACCCAATTCTTATCCATTTCCTCCAGCTTGGGACATTTTGCCACTATGCAAGTACCAGGGCTGGCTGCAAGTGTTGTCTTTTACACCTCAGGTCCAGACCAGTCCGGCTGTCCCAGCTTTCAATGTTATGGCCACCAAATGGGTGTGTGGCCCTCCTGTTCCTGTAGTCAGTGGAGACTGGGGAGTAATTTCTGCTTCCACCTTGGCTGGCACAGGAGTCCTCTCATCTTCAGCCACTGTGGCTGCTGCTGTTGCGTCGAATTTTTGTGGTTTTTTTAATTTTAATTTTATAGTTAAAAAAATTAGAGCATATGGTCACATGGCTCAAGAAGGTATACTGTGAAAAATTTCTCTTCTGACTTTGTCCTCCTGCCACTAAATCCCCTCCTGTAACAAGCAAAAATGTACATATATTCTTTTTAACCTCTTTTTTTATTGCAAATGTTAACATACTACGTTGGAAATTTTTCACCTAAAATACCTAGAGATTATTTCACAACAGTACTTAAAGAGCTTCCTCACTGTTTTAAAATGTTGTATGACATCTCATCATGTATGACTATCATGATTTATTTAACCAGTCTCATTTAGCCAGCTGATAGACTTTTTCAGGCTCTTTCCAAACTTTTTATTATGTATGGCATATACAATTTCATATCGGTACAGGCATGTCTGTAGGACACATTCTTGCAAGTGGAATTCTGGGCCAAGGTGCTTATGTAATTAAAATTTTCACAGATGCTGCAAAATTGCATTTTCTGGAGGTTGCACCCATTTACACTCTTCCAGCAATATGAGTGACTCACACTCATACTGGGCTTCAGTTTACTTATGTAGGAACTTAACCTGCTTGAAGTCACTCCAGCCTAATGGTCTCCCAATTTAAAATTGTTTAACATAATATTAATGTCTAAGCCTCAATAGTACCTCCCCTCCTACTTGCTCAACTGCATGTAAGAGATCCGGTTTTTTATTATTATTATAATGAACAGAAATTTATTGGCTCACAGTTCTGGAGGCTGGGAAGTCCAAGGCCAAAGGGCTGTCATCTGGCAAGGGCCTTTTTTCTGAGAGATCCAATGTTTAATAGTGTCCCTATTTCTATAAATTTGCTATAGACTTCAGGGATATTACATGTGCCTATGAGCCCGTTATTGTCATTATTTCCCATTCTGGTGAGCTGAACACATCCTCTGTGGCAGGTGGTTCCATAGAAGCATCACTCAGAACTGAAACAACTCCTGAGCCCATGGCTATCCCTGGGTACTGGTGGAGTGGAAACTCAGCAATGCCTAGAGCTACATCTAGTGTCAATGAGCTACAGTCCTGCAGCTGTGCTGGTAAAGCTGGAACTGAAATGTCCTTGAGACTACAGATCCAAACAGTTGACCTTACAAAGTGAAAAGGACAATACCCCATCTGGGTGACACTCAGGTGCAGCAGTACAGGGTCCCACAGTAAGGTTGTGTGGATCTAATGTATTAGACCATTTACTCTTACAGTTCCTTTAATTAATATGCTAAACAACTTTTGCCAAGGATCATACTTACTGCTAGAAGTCTGTGTTGAGGTAAATTCTACAGCAATAATCTAAAATCTCCACCCCATCTGAAACCCATGCTCTATTTCTGGGTCTAACTTGCCAGGCTGGGCTCCTTCTTCTCTTACAGGGTGCTCCTTCCTCTTATGTCCCACACTGTTCTTTCCAAAACTCGTGCCCTCATGAGGACCACACTAGTCCATCAGACCATGTTTTATATGCTTTCACAGAGTTCAAAGTCTTTTTCTTGGAAAGCTGTACACCCCTGGCATAAATCGGTGGATGCCAACAGAACCATGGTAGATGGATGTACAAAGGTCACCATGTTGACTCTCACTCACAAATCGCATCTAACTGATACTCTCTAGAGGATCAAGTCAAATTGATAATAAGTAAATGAGTAAATAAACTCTTCCCTACAGTAGTATCACAATAAATGTAGAAGGAATGACAGAAATAGAAAATCACAATTTGGTAAACACCACAGTAATAATTATGTCAGGCAGAGATAATTAATGGATACTAAAATTAATAGACAAAAGTATGATGAAAAACAGAATACTTACATAGTTTCAAAGTATCCGCTCATAAGATGCATATTAATTTCAAAGGAAAGAACAGTAACTTTACAGCAGTGAAACCTGCCAGATGCCATCTTAACTAAGTGATCAAAGTGCCTCATTACCAATGACAAGACACATCAACTACTTTCCTCCTGACAAGACACACTGAGAAGGGTACAATGTCACTTCTATGATATTCTTGACAAAACGTATAACCTGAATTAAATCATTTGGAAATAACAGACAAACATAAATTGAAGAACATTCTGCAAAATAATTGGCCAGTACTCTTCAAAGAGTCAAAGTTATGAAAGAGAAAAACTGAGGAACTATCCCAGATTAAAGGAGACCAAGGAACCATGAAAACTAAATGCAACTGGTGAGCTTGGACTGGATCCTGAACAGAAAAGGTCCACTAATGGGACAACTGACAAAATCTGAATAAGGTCTGTAGATCACTTAGTAATACTAAGTTCATTTCCTGTTTCAAAAATGGTACTATAGTTACATAATATAACATTTGTAGAAGCTAGGTAAAAAGTATGTGAAAATTCTTTATATTAGTTTTTGCAACTTTCTCAATAAGTCTAAAAGCAGTTCAAAAGGACAAGTTGGGAATAATAAAAATAAATTTTTAAAACTAAGACAGCAAAATTCACTTATTACAATATTGGTTTGTAGAGAGTGTGAAGATACATATTAATTACAAAAATTATATTCATGCTTGAATTCAAAACTGGACAAGTAAACTTATCCTTTGATTAGTCAAATGTTGGCTTATTCAGGCATTTCTTAAAAGCACTCTCTAAAATTTCAGCATTTATTTTATTATCAGAAGTTGAAGGTCAGTATAACAATTGTATGTGAAAATATTTCAGTAATCCTGGTTTGCCCTCGCAATAATCTGAAGAGATCTCTGCTGGGGACTATTTTATTATGACAATCGAGCACTAAATACACTGACCTTCAGATTGTCAATTCCTGGGTGAAAATGGATAGAAGATTTTCCATTTGGCAGATGAAAAATCAAGACCCCCAAATCCCTTTCCTTAGGAGGTACAGCTTAGGCAAGAAACCTATTATATTTTTTGCTGTTTGCCTAAAATATAGCAATATACCACTTTAAATGTAGTGATTTCATTTACCAGGGGAAGGAAAAAAACTTGTATAACCTAGAGGCAATATGTAGAGTAAAAAAAAAATGATAGAATAATTGGAGCCACAGGAAGCGGAACATCTTACATGACACGGAAGATTATAAAGTGTTATCGTTTAGTAGTTTCTTATATAAATACTCAAGGAAAAATAATTGAATAACTAGTAGCCTTAATTTAGGGGTGGACCCATAATTACTACTTATAACAACCTCTGCCAAATTATTTAAATATTTACCTAAAAGTTAAAATATCCAGTCTGTAAGGTTTACTGGCCTACTGTTCTTTTCATTTCAGAGACATCCACATTATTAAACATCAGCTGGACAACAGCACATGAGTACAAGAGTTGTCAGAAAATCATCTGAGGCCAGTGTAAGAAGGAATAGGTTTGAGGATTTTTTCCCCAATCGGCAAGTGAGGTCCAGGTCTGGAAGTCTTAGTTTCCTTGGCCCTCATAGCTTCCCTGGATTCTGTGCTGAGTCTTCCTTCTTGACCTTTGCCATCCCACTCCCCTTTCCATCTTCTGTTTTTATTTTCAAGACAGGATCTCTCTATCATCCAGGCTGGAGTGCACTGGCATGATCATAGCTTGAACTCCTAGGCTCAACCAAGATCCTCCCACTTCAACCTCCCAAGTAGCTGGGATTACAGGCATGAACCATCATGCCTGTCCATCTTAATAGATGGGCTTGCACAAGAAACAAGGTCTGGGTATACTAACAACTTATGAGGTTTAGCTGCCTTTACTTGCCCAAGAGGTTTTCATTTTGGAGATTTAGCTTTGCCAAACCCTATACTTCCTCTCAAATTGCTGGATTGGAGATAGGTTGAGAGAGTGGGTGCTTACATGTCTCTGTTCTCAGGTAAGTCTACACTTACAAGAAACTAGGCAAATGACTGATTCCCAGAATCTCTCTTCTTGCACGGGGAAGGGCTTCCTCAACCAAATCTAGGGAAGCTTCTTGTCAAATTGGTTGTCTCTAAATTCCACAGAGGACTATATAGAAAATAGAGTCTTTGGGATATGATGAAGACCTCCCAGTAAAATTTTGTCTGCCTCATAAATATCTTTCCCTTACTTACTAAAGCTCCAGAGGACAAAGATTATGCCATTTTCATCATTTATTATTCACTCCATCAACAATTTATTTACTCTGAGCCAGACCCTGGACTAGACATTGAGAACAGAAAACTAAAACATAGTACCTGCCCTTGAAAGGTTCACAGTCTGGCAGAAAGAAAAGCAACTTACGATGTCAATTATATGTACTATAGCAGTGATTTTTACAAAATGTTGTAGGAGCCCAGAAAAAGGGTCAATTGAGTTTGCTGAAGAAATAATTCAGAGAAGCTTCCACTGTGGGGGTAACATGTTACCTGACCCTTGAAGAGTAGGCCAGGTGTGAAGGAGAAGCAAAAAAAAAAAAAAGAAGAAGAAAACACATAGGTGTGGAAGCATAAATGGTGAGGTAGAAGAGTGACGGGAGAAGAGTGGTCTCACAGTTGTTCTTTAGGAAGGTGAAAAGGTAGGAGTGAAGTGGTTACCTTAAGAAAGAAGACAGTGATATTAGATATGGTCAACTGGCACACAACAAAAGATGGAAAGCTAGTCTTCATTTCCCAGACTCCCTCAACTAGAGTTCCAGTTCTAATTAGATGCACTGGTAGAATATCAGAAGGACAAATGTGACAAGGAGGCCATCTTCCTGCTGCTGCTGCCCAGCAAGGTCATGGAGATGGTTTTTCTACAGCATCACTCTAGCATGCAGTCTTGATCTTTGTGAGAGTAGGAGGCAACAGCAGCAGTGCTGGCAAGAACTTTCTGATCCTGGCTTCCTGGCAATTGGATCACAGCTCTCCTAGTAGTCTACTGAACACAGTGTTGTCACAGTGGCCTCCTGGCTCCCCAAAGGTAGAGGTTCCCCCGGCTGGTTAGTCCTGTAGGGTCTGGCAGTTATTCAGGCAGGACCAACATGGCACATGGTCCTTCACACTTTCAATGATTTTGGAAGCATTTAATTCTCCTAATTAAGTATCTTTCTAACTAAAAAACTACATTAATTTCCCTTTTGCATTGAACCTTGACTGAAGCAAATGTAAGGGGAAACCATGAGAACTCCATATGTGAATGAGAATGATACTGCTACCTTTTCTGTTCAAAATGACAAAATAATTACCATTTTAATTAAGAAGATGAAGTGATTATTTTTATATATTCTTAGTCTAGTATTAGCAAGTTAAAATTTGTTACGCTTTTTCAAAACAGTATTTGTGTTTGTTTTTCTATATACTTACTGTCTTATTTATGCCATTTTTTTTTTCTTAAGAGACGAAGTTTTGCTTTGTCCCCCAGGCTGGAGTGCAGCGACACAAACACAGCTCACTGCAGCCTCGAACTCCTGGGGTCAAACAATCCTCCCACCTCAGCCTCCCTGTAGCTGGGACTATAGGCACATGCCACCATGTCTGGCTAAATTTATGCCATTTCTTGAGTGGAAGTATCAACTTATTTTAAAATATTAATTTACCTCTTAAATAATATTAGATTCATTGCATTTTATATTAGAGCTATTTTATATTAAATTTATTTTTTTCTTTGTGATAACATTAAATCACTAACATTATTAACTACATATTCTAAACTGCTTTTATACAAACGACATCAAAAAAAGGTCTGTTATTTGCTCTAGTTCCCTAGAATTTTCTCTTTGATTTTGTCACATATATATGTTTAACATATAAAATGGACCCAGAGAAAGTATTATTTAGAACAAAAAACTAAACCTATCAGCTCCCAGTTTGCATAAGTCTGATCAATAGGAATACATTTCTATATTATTCCTTTCCACTTGCTGAGATGGAAGTTCCCAGGAAACTGAATTTTTCAAGTTCCTACCTATTCATCAGTCCTCCAGAGAGAGATCTAGATTGGAGAATGCTTTGTTTAACACAACATGGTAATGAATTTCTTAATTTACAAAAACATGTCCAAAGGAATCCAATAGAGAGTAAAGAGCCCAATTTGTCTACTGTATAAAGCAAGGAAAATTCTGAATTTCAGAGACAACCCTAGGGAGAAGTGACAGAGCCCAGGGGCAAAGAGAAGAGATTCAGAAGGGTGGGAAGTATTCTAGAGTGAGTGAAGAAAAGTAGGCAGGTAGTCAGGAGCAGTGGGAAAGGACATGAGGAGGGCCTACAGGGATGGCCAGGGAACTCCTAGATATCAATACCTAGTACTGCTTATTTAAGTTGTGGGCTCTATGTTATGGATTAAAGCATATAAAGAGATAGGAAAGCCATTAGCATTCTAACATTGGAAGGAAGCGTGGAAGAGGAGAACCCAGCAAGAAAGATTGAGAAGAAAGGATTAGAGAGGTGGGATGAAAAGCAGAAGTCTGTGAGACATCCTGGAGGGTGGTGGGAGGCAAGTGATCCCTCAGGTTCTTGGACTTAAATACCATCTATGCACTGATAACTCTGTAGGGGAAGAAAAACATTTCCCTATCCTGTTAGGTTCTGTACCTGAGGCCTATGCATTAAACTGACAAAAGACAGATTAACAGAAGAAAAGTGTACCAATTTTATTTGATGTTAATATTTTTACCATTCATGAGGGCTTCATGGAAAAGAAGTGAAAAATCAAAGAAGTGGTTAGACTTCGGGGCTTATATGCCATCTTAACAAAGGGTGATAAATTGAAGAGAAGTAACTAGATAAAGAAAAGGGGGTTTGGGTTTATAGAGGTGGTAAACTGTGAAAAGGTAAAAATATAGGGGAAACTAATGGTAGATAAGGATTATAGCAAGGTTTCTTTGTGCAGACTCATCTTGGTGCTGTCTCCACTTCTGGTGGTAAGGGTTGTTTTCCTTGTCTCGGTGTGGGAGAAGAATGGGGACACCTTTGTGAGAATTTATTCTCTTTTAGGCAGATAAGGACAGAGCTCTTGCTGTGTCTGATTTTCTCATTTGCCTTCAGGTCAAAATTATCCTTCTGCCAAAGTGGCATATTTGGGGGCAACATATTCTGATTCCATTCAACTCCCAAATTTATACCTCCAGCCAAGACTTCTTCCTGAACTCTGCTTCTCATATAGGTGGCTGTGCAATCCATATTTCCTCTTGGATGTCCATTAGGCTTCTTCACATTAACACACCAAAAACCAAATTTCTATATTCTCATGCCAAACTTCTTTCACTCTTATATTTCTCATTTTAGTAAGTTACAATTCCATTCTTCTGGTTGGTCAAACCAAAAATCTTGGAGTTATCTTTGATTCCTCTCTTTCCCTCATATTCAGAATCTCATTGACTCTACCTTCAAAATATAACCAGAATCCAAGATGTCCCACTGCCTCTATAGCAAACACCCAAGTCTAAGCCACCATCATCTCTCACCTGTTTGCTGCAATAACCTACTAAGTCCCCACTTCTATCCCTGTATCTCCTCTCACAGTCTATTCACAACACAGCAATCACGGTCCTTTCTAAACAGAAGCCATTTTATGTCATTCTTCTAACCCTAATCCATCGTGGCACACCCTCTGAAGCCCTCATTTTACTCAGAGTGAAAGCCAAAGTCATTAAATGGCCTACACAATCTAGCCCCATTTCCCTCTGATCTTACCACCTACTCCTCTTCCTCTATTGAATCTGCTTTAGCCACTGACCTCCATACTATTACTCAAACACACCTGCACTCTCCCACCTCTGAACTTTTGTAAATGCTGTTCACTCCACCTTAAGTATGGTTTCCTAGGATACCCACTGGCCTGCTCCTTCTTCTTCTTCATGCCGTTTTTGGTCAAAGTGGATCTCCTCAAAGAGGACTGCCCTGACCATTTAAGTTCCAATTACACCCTCCTTCCCACTGCAAGCAGTCCCTTTACCCCGCTTTGTTTCTATTGTAAGGCTTTTAACATACAGTGGGCCCTCCCTATCCAAGGGTCCACATCTGCTGATTCAACCAATTGAAAATACTTGGGAAAGAAAACTAACAGAAAATAACAATACCACAATAAAAATAATACAAATTTTAAAGTTACATAGTATAAAAACTATTTACATAGCATTTACATTGTACTAGGTACTATAAGTAATCTAGAGATGATATAAAGTATATGGGAGAATGTGCATAGGTTATATGCAAATACTGTATCATTTTATATGAGGAACTTAAGCATCTGCAGATTTAAGCATCTAAAATCTAGAACTAATCCTGATTTACTCACTGTCATTCACTGTTACAGATTTTTGACAGGGGTCCTGCAATTAATCCCCAGCCGATACTGACGGACGACTGTATCATATAATTCGCTTTCTTGCGTTTTACAGTCTGTTCTCTTCTTCCCAAAATATAAGCTCCACAAGAGCAGGATGTTTGCCTCTTGAACACTAGTATATCCTCAGTGTCTAGAACAAGGACTGGCACATAATAAGCCCTCAATAAACATTTGTTTAATGAATGAATAAATATAACTCATTTCCTCAAAAATCTCCAGTAAAGTCTCTTGTAACTAATAGTTTTGCTTTGGCAAAAGAAAGAACAGGGGCCAGGTGCGGTGGCTCATGCCTGTAGTCACAGCACTTTGAGAAGCTAAGGCAGGCAGACTGCTTGAGCCCAGGAGTTAGAAACCAGCCTGGGCAACATGGAGAAACCTGTCTTTACAAAAAATTAAAAAATTTAGTTGGGCGTGGTGGCACAACCTGTGGTCCCAGCTATTCAGGAGGCTGAGGTGGGAGAATCCCTTGAGCCCAGGAGGCGGAGGTTGCAGTGAGCCGAGATCGCACCACTGCACTCCTACCTAGGCGACAGAGCAAGACCCTGTCTTCAACAACAACAACAATAACAAAAAATACTCCTCATTTGGGAGAGAAATAACTGTCAAATAATAAGAGTAAAATTGGAAATTCAAAAGTAAGTTGGAACTAGAAGTGGCTAGGGGAAACTCCTTACTGCCACCATCAATGATATAGATGGTGTGCTGGGAAAAGGATTTGAGCTATTTTTATATAAATATTTTTATATAAATATTAAATGGAAAGGAGACCCAGAAATTTGACCCATAAATCTGAGGTTATATGTGTGAACATTAGCCATCATTCATGCTGCTATACACAACGGGGAGTCATGGAAGGAAGAAGGTCTGGAGTGTAAAGAGCATAGAAGTGAGGAGAACAATTAAAAGGCCATTGCAATACTAGTTCACGTAGGTAATGATAAGGACTTGAACAAGGCAATGTTAATGGGAATGATGAGGGAGGGAAGAATTCCAAATATCTCAGCTGTAGAATCAACAGGATTGGTGACTGACTGGCAGAAAGGCGTGGTTGGGATGCATCCAAGGTTTCTAGCATGAGTAATTGAGTGAACAACGATGTAGTTATTAGAGTTTTACAGTAAAAGGGGCAGGTTTTGCTGGGGAAATGGTGATTTTTAGTTGGACATCCAGTGGAAACATCCAGAAGAAATCTGGAATTAAACATGAATGCAGTATTTTGGAATTAATCTGTAAACAGAATGCACAAATAGAAGAGACAAGAGGAAGGTGAACATATAAAAACGGTGGCCAGGAACATGTGAGAATTGGGTAAAAGGAGAGAAGTCAACGAGAAATCAGAAAGAAGTTGATATACATGCCAAAGAAGGAAAAGAAGTCAAGAAGAACAGTCAATATTGTCAAATACTGAGTAAGATGCTAGCTGAGAGAAGGTATTGGGTTTGACAAAATAATTCTTACTGGACGGTGGAGGTAGAAACCAAATTGTTGTAATCTAAGGAGTGAATGACAGAACAAGAGGACACTAAATTAAAGCTCTGCTGATGAAGAAAATAGTAAGGCAGTAACTTGAGGATGAGTCATTGTCTATAAAGGATTTTTATTCCCCACCATAGTCCTAACCTAACATTTATCTATCTAGTAGGCACTCAATACCTACTGAATGCAATATTTTCATTTACAGACCAGGTCTCCTATAAAATAGTCCAGTGTTTATGTCCACATAAAACAGCACAAAACAGATTCATCATTCTGGGTGGGTAGAGGGATTGAAGGAAATAAAGACATTTCATATTCTATATTATGTTTTGGGTTAATTGGCAAGAATAATTACTTCTTTCTCACCCCATCCCTGACTATACACACACCCAAATTATAGATTATAGAGGAGAAAGGAATTAAATGACTCCCGAGACCAGAACTGCATAGTCCAAAAAAAAAAAAATTCAGCAATCTTACTTTATTAAAAAATTAGGCATCAAGATGCTGCA
This sequence comes from Gorilla gorilla gorilla, assembly GCF_029281585.2. Lineage (NCBI taxonomy): Eukaryota > Metazoa > Chordata > Mammalia > Primates > Hominidae > Gorilla > Gorilla gorilla. The sequence continues at coordinate 181,048,710 of NC_086017.1, forward strand.
ATTTGCCTTACTTACACATTTAATTGCTCTTAGGTTAGATATATAATATGGGAAACCTGGAAAAAAATTTTAATGGTATAACAAACGCTTACAACCTAACATTAAGTGAAAAAAGCAGCTGCCTTATTGCATATGATCTCAATTTGGGAAACAGGAAAAAATATAAATACAAACACACATGCACACACACACACAAAGTCAGAATACTATAAGAAAATAAACTGAACGGTCACAGTGGCTCACGCCTATAGTTCCAGTTACTCAGGAGACAGAGACAGGTGGATCGTTTTGAGCCCAGGAGTTCAAGACCCGCCCGGGCAACATAAGGAAACTCCGTCTCCACACAAAAAAAGTAAAAATTAGCCAGGTGTGGTGGCGCATGCCTGTAGTTCCAGCTACTCAGGAGGCTGAGGAGGGAGATCAGTTGAGACGAGGAGTTCGGTGATGCAGTGAGCCGAGACTGCGCCACTGCACTCCAGCTTGGGCAATATAGAGCGAAACTCAGCCTCAAAAAAAAAAAAAAAAAAAAAAAGAAAACATCTTTCTTTTCTGAATTTTCCCAATTTTCTACAATTAAAAACGCTTTAAAGATCTCTATAAAGTCAGTCAAGGGAATTTCTATCTAAGGACTTACCAGCAATTTAAGCTCCTTCTCTTTTGGTCTAGGTGGCTCTAAAATAACAATAAAGGCTACAGTGATTGAAATTCACCAGACTTGAAATAGACTGCAGCCTTCTTCCTTCCCACCTTCTTAGAATCTTTGTCCTATTCATCTTCCTTACGCTTCCCCGGGTTCTCTTACTTCTGGATTCTAACAGTGAGTTGTGAGAAGCAACGCGGAAAACGGAATGGAGACTCCAGCTTGTTTTAAACGAGCTGTATTACCCCGCACAGTGCAGGAGAAAAGATAATTGGCTCAGGTCTCGGCTCTGCCATCTACCACCTGTGGAGCCTTAGATAAGTCAGTTCATATCTCTGTCACTCAACGGTCTCGGTCTTGTCATCTTTTACATGGAATGTCATGAAATATACAGTACGTTGCAGGAACTGCCTCAGGTAAAGACTTCTAGGGTTCAGTAGGTCTCAGTCGATCCCTCTGAGAAAGGCCGCACCCTAAATGCACAGACTCTGACTCTAAGGGGGTGGGGTCGGGGAATCTGCATTTTAGTAGCTTCTCAGGTGATTCAGATGCTCAGTCAGGACTGAGAAACCAGGACTCTTCCCAGCCCTCCTGTTCTCTGATCCACTTCTCTGCTTCCTCCACGTCCTAACGATTCTCCAGTTCCCGCACAGCAGGAGCGGAGGGAAGAGGGGAGAGAAGGCACCGCTAAAGGACCGCTGGCCCCGCCAGGCGGCCGACCTCCCCATTCCGGGGGCGCCAGCCGGCGGATTACATAACGGGCCTCGGGGCGCGCTCTCGCGAGGTTTCCACCGCCCCTTCCTCGCTCCACGTCAGAGGGAACCGGGCGGAGCGGCCAACATGGCGGAACGCAGGAGACACAAGAAGCGGATCCAGGTAGCAAAGCCGAGCTCTGGGCAGGGGGCTTCGGCGCGCTGGATAGTGGAAGGGGCGGGGAAAGCCCCCTAAAAGGGCGAGCGAAAGCAAGGGCGAGGTGGGGTGGGGTGGGGTGGGGTTCCGCCGCGAGGCAGCTGGCTGCAGGCTGCGTGTTGTGAGGGGCCTGAGGGGGGGCGGTGTTAGCGACGGCGGAGACAGAGACGGAGGTGGTGGTGGAGCAGCAGGGGAAGGAAGGAGGCGCCGCGCTCAGAATCCGGCTGCGGAGGCGCGGCTGTGGGCCTGGAGTTCCTGTGGTCGCGCTGTCCCGGGCCCGAGCTGGAAGGTCAGCCTCCTCTGGGGCGCAGACGCTGACCCTTCCCGGTGCTCCTTCCCTCCCTTCACCCCATCCTCTGGCCTTAGCTGGCCTGAAATTAAGGCCACGGTAATAGGGGTAGCAGGAGGCGGCGGACTGACCTAAAGCAGCTGGTTCTTTGTGCGCATAGACCGTAAGGGGGAATGATCTGGACTTGGTCAGCTGCCTCGGGGCCTAGGCAGGGATCTGCTCATCCAGATGTTCGGTTGCGTTGCCCTTCTTTCCCTTCAATATTATTAACTTAATAGTCCACTTGAAGCTTGCCGGCTTTTTTCCAGGCGACGTGGTGTAAACAACCACAACCTCGTTGGTGCTGCAACGAGCTGGTGGCGCCCAGAAACCTTTCACATGCCAGTGTGTAGTAACCTACATAACATCTCTCTCTAATTCCACATGCATGTCATTTGTGCATTTCTTCCTTGCGATTTTCCCTGGTTCTTGTTCTTTGCCAAGAGGATTAATTATGTAGAACATCTTGGACTCAGGATATTTATTAGTCGTCTCATCAGCTGATGTGCTGAGAAACCTTCATAAGCCCTCAAATTGATCACATGTAGTAAATTGTTACTATAATCATAAATTGTTACATTCATCATTGCCTTTCTGTTCCTTACTATTTCATTGCTTAGAATGATTTTTTCTTTCTTCCATTTTATCCCTTCTTTTTTTTTAAGTTTATCGATTTATTGGCCTACAATACAGATGTTTTGAGCTATGCAAGTTAAAATTCTTCTGTAAACTTTTTAAGTGCTGTGAAAAAGACACACATGATCAGTAAATTTGGAATTTTGGAATTTGGCAGAAATAAAGTAGTTCCGAACAGGGTGCAGAAGGGAATTAGAAAGAGGCAGATTTCGAGTTCAGACAGATAAGACTAGGTCTTAAGATCAGTAGAAGTTTCTAATTATACTGTTCTTAATCTTTGAAGAGTTAGTGTTATTCCTCTGACGTGGGTATACAGTATTTTATTAGATTGTATATTGAAATTGTGTGTCAGATTTGTACTTACAGAACTCCTTAGATTTACACTTGACAGTACAATTTTATGCCCTTCAATACACATTGTTTTACAATTCCAGTTGCTCTTTAATATTGTTGTAAGGGTTATATAATTCACCTTTTGAATAGCTGCTCTTATTTAGTTGTGATCTTATATTAAACAGAGGCTGTGGAGTAGTGTGACAGTGGCAGAGAGCTAAAACTTGAGCCAAACTGCCTGTTTGTACCCCACCTCCACCAATTATTGGCTGAGTAACTTTGAGCAAGTTAATTTTTACCTCCCTGTCTGCATCGGTAAGAAAGCATATTTACCTCAAAAAAAAAAAAAAGAAAGAAAAAAGAAAAACTTTAAGATTGCTGTGAAAATAATAGGTGAGTCGACTTATTTATTAAAAGTTATTAAAAGTGTTTGGCACGCAGCCCCTCCCTTCTATTCTACTCCTTACCCAGGATGAAGGATTTAGATTGGATTGTTATTTTGTTTTTTGTTAACTACTCTTTGATATGCTGAAGAAAGATTAACAACCCTCTATTCAGTAAACTATTAGGTTGGGAGTTATGTAGAGTATAGCTATTTACTTTCTATTATTTGAGGATTGATTATTAAAATCTACTGGGCATACTGCAAAATTAAGTGACATTTATTTTTCTGTCCTTGAAATTTTCTACATGGCTGTATAAAATGTTTGTGAGAGATCTTAGAGTACTACTTTCATGCAGCCTAACACACTTATGAAAATATACTAGCCTAGAAAGTACCTCAGTTTTATCATTCCAGATAATCAGAAACTATAATACATCACTTGTGATAAAAAGATCAAATGTAATGAAAAGTTCAGAGTTTAACTTACAAAAAAGATCCTGTTGTAGAATTTTTAGGCAAAAGGTCTGTAATACCAACTGAGTTTCTGTCATTTGTTGCTTGATGTTTTATGTTTAGAAAGATGTTTAATAGATTCAGTGATCTTTAATTATACTTTGCACATTGGGGAGAAATGTTTGATACAAACAAGTTCAGGGTTAAAAAAAAAAAGTAGCTAATTTGCTTTTTCTTTGTAATTCAGTATAATTTCAGATTCTCGTGTCCCATCGAAGTTTCTAGCAAGAGGACTGTTGTCACATTTCCTTCTTGGACTCATTACTGGTCACTGAAAACCAGAAGTGAGCTACATGTACTCATACAGTAACTACATATAGATTAACAATGTGCTGCTGCATAGTAGAAGTTGATTTACAATCCTGGTATCAAGAAATTTTAGAGTTTAAAAGGATCTAGTAGGGTTTGTTTGGAAGCCTTTTTGATAAATTCAGTCTTAACATGAAAGCAGAGTGGTGATCCTACAGCTGACTGATCTCACCCAACACCCTTGTTTTTCAGATAAACTGAGGTCCAGTGAGGTTTTGTGACTTAATCCAGGATCGTCAATCAAGATAGTAAAACCAGATTTAGACCAGGTCTTCTGATTCCCAACTGAATACTCTTTCTGTCTCACAATAGATAAAAAATAAGTTGCTTTGAAATACTTTAATCCTGACTTCTTTATTATTGAATTATACAACGTAAAGACTTAACATGGCTTGTCCTTGCTAAAGAGAATCATCCCATTCAGTATTCTGCTTAATGTCCAGTTGAGTTTTGAGACATTTAAATGGCTAATTCTTAGAACTTTTATAACCCTCCATTAGTTATTTTTGTTGCACCCATCTGTCTTCCTGACAAGCAATAAAACCTTGACATTTCATGGGCTTATGTGCTTAATTTCAGGACAGGGAAGAAAAGAGAAAATTTGGGACTATATAGCCAGACTATACAGGTCTAATTTCTGACTCTGAATATTGTGAAGAGAAAGAACTCAGGAAGCCAGTCCTAAATCAGAAAACTACCCCTCAAAGGCTTAATGGAGGGTTTTGCAGTTTAGCAAACCCATTGCTAAGGAAAGAATACAATAGAAGGGAGTTGGAGCTATTACAGAAGGGCACTGCTGTTGTCTAGATACTCTTGTACAGCGTTATTTGTGTAGCACATATTGTTACTAATGATTAAGGTCCCCTCCAGCTTTCAGATCTTATTGTTAAACTACTATTTGCATTTTTCACAAATATTTTATACTGCTTGAACCAAGCCTTTTTCTTTTTTGCTCAGTTCATGGTTGACAGATCAACTAAGCTAATTTTTATTGGATGTAGTAATTTTTAAAAGTTCCTCTGTATCACAAATTCTGTAAGATTGGTGCCTGTGACATACTTACTCTTGATTTTTTTCTCAAAAAGGTTAAATATTAGCTAAAATAACTTAGAAATGTCAAACTCTATTTTATTATAGTATTTGAGTGTTGGTGTATTCTAAAGTAAAAAATAGTATTTATTAAAGAATTTTATAAGAGTATTCTAACCAAACTTCCAATTTAAATAATTTTGTATTTTAAGTTACAGCACCCAGTGTATTGGTGTTGGGTGCAAAGAAAGGAAAGGCAGTCCAGCCTAAATTTATTGGCTCTTAGCTTCCTCATTATAAGACAGTTGTGTTCATTCATTGAACTAAGAAGTTCTCTCCATTTGTTTGAAGATTGATAGGTTGGTTTCTCTTTATTAGTGGGTGCTACTATTCCCAAAAGGCCTTCACTTTGTTAGAAGTCTTCTAGGAAAATTATAAAAATATTCTGTTTACATCAAAAGAGAACAAAGAGGGGGAGGTACTGTAGTCCAGTGTATAAACAAAAAGAAGGTAAAACTTTTATACCTTCTTATGCTGCATCAGGAGAACAGTGAAAGTGAAGACTGCATGCACGTTGGATGTGGTGGCTTGTGCTTGTAATCCCAACTATCTGTTCGTGTTCTCATGGTACTTTTTTTTTTTTTTTTTTTTAAAGAGACAAGGTCTCACTCTGGTGCCCAGGCTGGAATGCAGTGATGGCATCATAGCTCACTAGAGACTCAAACTCCTGGTCTCAAGTGATCCTCTGGCCACAACCTCCCAACTAGCTGGGACTCCAAGTGTGTGCACCACCTCACCTAGCTAATTTTTTTTAATTTTTTGTAGAGATGGAGTATCAGAAATTGTTACCTAGGCTGGTCTTAAACTCCTGGTCTCATGCAATCCACCTCGGCCTCCCAAAGTGGTGGGGATTACAGGGATGAGCCACTGAGCCCTGCCTCTCATGGTACTCTTCTACAGCAATCTATCTTTCTGGCTTCAACACCCAAGCAATGGCACAAATTATATTGTTGCATTGAAGGCAGTCTACAATATGGATAAGTTATTATAAGTTAATAAACTGCAATACTTTAAGAAAGTATCAGTAAACAAGTTAATTCTGTGTCTAGTTGGGAGAGATGATCCAAGTCCGTGTTTTCTGGTCTCTTCCTTTCATTGCCTCTTGATATTGCCTTTACAAAGGACAGGGTGCAGTTTTAGAAGAGTTTGGTGAACTTGAAATTAATTGTTAGAATGAGATTTTTAAATTTTGTGCATACATATCAGGTTCCCTATTGCATAATATGTAATCAACTTCTCAATTTTTTATGTATCCTAATATTTAATCAGGTTTTACATGTGATGCCTCTATCAGCAGTCAGTAGATTAGTATATTTATGTCTGTATTCAGGAATGGTATAACTGAGTGTTAGTATGAGTATATTTGTATCATGCCTAAATTTGATATGGTCATTCTCTACAATTACCTTCCTTCCAAATTTCCTTTCTGTTGATAAAGTTGGAAATCTGACATCTTTACCTAGCCATTTTATTTATCCTTTATCATTGAGTTCTACCTGTTCTACATTTGAAATGTTTCAGATATCTAAATTTCTTTCCCATTTATAGTCCAGTATCACACTACAATTTACTTGAATATTACAGTAGTCTTCCATCCATTTCCCTGCCTTATGCATTTTTTTCCAGTTCATCCTACACACAGCCACCAAAATCATGTCTAAATCATTTTTCTAATTATGTCCTATTCAGAAACTACTAGTGGTCTTTCTGCTGCTTACAGGGTAAAGTAGAAATTTCCTTGCCTACCTTGATGACTATTCTGCTTTTACACACTTAATCTCCCAGTACTTCCTAGCTTGTCTCTACTAGAGCCAAATTTTGTGTCATTCTCAGCCACAATATTTATGGCTTTTCAGTCAGTTTACCCAAAACTTGTTCATCTTTCAAACTTTATCTTCCTCTTCCACTGTTCCCATCCACATTGATAATCTCACTCCTAATTTGGGTGCTTTCACTTTGTTGCCAAGGCTGGAGTGCAGTGGCATGATCTTGGTTCACTGCAGCCTCAACCTACAGGGCTCAGGTGGTCTTCCTACCTCAGCCTCCTGAGTAGCTGGAACTACACATGTGCACCACCTTTTTCTGCCTTTTTTTTTTTTGTAGAGAAGGAGTTTCACCATGTTGCCCAGGCTGGTCTCAAGCCTGGTTTCCTGGGCTCAAGCAGTCTGCCTGCCGCAGCCACCCAAAGTACTGGGATTACAGGCATGAGCCACCCGACCCATCCTACTCTGTGTATTTCAAAAATATTTTTTCTGCCCCTCTTTTTGGGAAATAATAATTACTGCTTCTAACAGTTATGTAACAGAGTGTACATATCATGCCTTACAAATCTTTGCTGTTAACTGTAGCATCCAAAGATGATAGGGTGAGTACTCTGTAAGTCTGGAAGAACAGGTCACGTTTATTCAGACTTCTCCCCCACAGTTTTTAATCAGGCACCTCCCAGTAACAAGTTATTTAATTAGATCGATTTTAAGTTGACAACAGATGTATCAGATGAGGAAAAAATTGAGCATGTGTGGTGTGATTATATAATAGAATTGGTTTCTATAAACCATTTATAGTATTCAACTTTCATAGTATTACTTTTTCAGATGTATGGATATATAGACTATTATTTACTAATTGAGGCTCTGCGAAGTGTAGTGTATTTTACAAACATAATTAAATACTATCATTTAATATACCCGATACTAACATATATTAATATATTTTAGCATGGTTTCAAAAATTTTAATTAGGAATTTTTGCCTTTTATTATATCAGAAAGTATATTTTGCAGTCAGGCCTCAAATAAATCATTATGAATCTTGTAGTTGTTCCTGAACTTGGAGTGTTAAATTTTGAATTTGCCATTTTTTAAGGTTCCAGTTTTTTGCTGGGCATGGTGGCTCACGCCTGTAATCCCAAGACTTTGGGAGACTGAGGCATGCAGATTATCTGAGGTCAGGAATTCGAGACCAGCCTGGCCAACATGGTAAAATCCCATCCCTACAAAAAATACAAAAAATTAGCCGGACATGGTGGTGGGCACCTGTAATCCCAGCTACTTGGGAGGCTGAGGCACGAGAATCGCTGGAACTCAGGAGGTGGGGGTTGCAGTGAGCTGAGATAGCACCATTGCACTCCAGCCTGGGAGACAGAGCAAGAGTGCGTCTCAAAAATAAATAAATAAATAAATAAATAAATCTACTTTTTGTGATATATGTTTTCATATATAAAAGTTTTAATTTCATAAATACTTGGTTTTTATAGTAGTCTTCTTTTGGGTTGAGTGATTTGGGCTCTTAATTTTTATTGCCACAGATAGCCCACAGCTGGTAGTTGCAGACTGTAGGAATTGTACACTGGTATGATCTTACACAGGTAATTGGGCTACTGGAAGTAGAGGACTTGCGAAATACAAAGGAAGAAATGAGAGATGTACCTGCCAGGAGACTCAGTAACCAAAACAAAAACTTCCACTTCATGTAACAAATTATTCCTTTTTGGGATAAAGTTAAAGCTGAAACCTAGGTTTGTTGGTTGTTCTTTATTTTCCTCAAACATAACTGAATTCAGACTTCTCTTAACTTTGGAAAAACCTGACATAGATAAGTTGGATAGATTCTTTTTTCTATTTTGTATCATTAGATTTTTTTTGCTTGAAACAACTGTCTTTAGCATTAATTCTTAGCATCTTAGATTCTTGTCAGATTATTTTTTACTATTATTTGTCATTTTATTCTTTAATGAAGCAGCCCTTCCTGAAATCATTCACATTTAGATTATATGTTGCTGGAAATATTGAATGTTCTGTGTATTGTGCTTAAGCATGTAATTATAGACAGTAATTAAGTACAGTGCATTTGTTTCAATAGCTTACAGCAATAAGACAGCTTTTGAAAGTTTATACATAAGATATATACAAAGATAGACTGCCTTCATTTTCTTCAGTACGTGAGTAGGGAAAATAAATTCGCAGGAGGAATTGTCAAAGAAGTTCAGAATGAAAGGGAATAAAGGGAAGATGGGGAATGAGAAACAATGAAGAAAATAATAGAAAATTTGGGAAAAGATATAGAAGAAAGAAAGCAGAGAAGGATTAAAACGGCCTTTCCAAAACGACTCTGTCAGTGCACCTCCATTAATCACATCTTCAAATGAGATAGTAATATCTCTTTTTGCATTTTTCATTTTTGCCTCACCCTTACTGGAGAAGAGAAGATGAGAAAGACAGTCCCAGGAGTGTCTGGTATCTGCAGCCACAGGGGGAAAGGAAAGAGAATACAAATTGTCATTGTGTCAGTAGTTCTTATGGCTACCACATTGGGGGCAGCTGTCAATTGATTAATTTGAGAACTCCTGCAATCTGTTGTCCATTGTTCAGGATACATATCTTTGGCTGTTATTTTAACACTTATTTATGACACTTGTTTCTACTTACTTTGACATTTGGATACTCACTATTAGCAACATCTTATCTTTTTAATTACTGTTTTGTGGCTTATAAAAAGAGACTATAGGCCAGTGACGATGGCTCACACCTGTAATCCCAGCACTTTGGGAGGCCTAGGCCGGCAGATCACTTGAGGTCAGGAGTTCAAGACCACCCTGGCCAATGTGGCGAAACCCTGTCTCTACTAAGAATACAAAAATTAGCTGGGCATGGTGGCAGGCACCTGTAATACCAGCTACTTGGGAGGCTGAGGCAGGAGAGTCACTTGAACTCAGGAGGCAGAGGTTGCAGTGAGCCGAGATCGCACCACTGCACTCTAGCCTAGGCAACAGAGTGAGACTCCATCTCAAAAAAAAAAAAAAAGACCATATAAGAATGAAAGTGAACTGGTACAAAGTAGTTACCATTGTGGAAAAAACAACTCAAATGCCTCATAGTTGAAGCCAAGAAGCGGACAGGCTTTGCCTCTATCAACTTATATTTGAAAAACGTAGTTTCTTTAAATCTCCATTTTTGTCTTTTGAATACATTATTAGGTCTGCTCCAGAGAAAGCTTGAAAGCAAGGCCTGTACTCCACTTGAAAAGATTCATAAAATAGATTTGTAAATTATTATTCAGCGCATGAATTTCTCAAGTATATGATTATACTAAATTAATATTCATATGTTGCAGGAAGTTGGTGAACCATCTAAAGAAGAGAAGGCTGTGGCCAAGTATCTTCGATTCAACTGTCCAACAAAGTCCACCAATATGATGGGTCACCGGGTTGATTATTTTATTGGTAGGATTATATCAGTAAAATCATATTAGTGTACATATGTTATGAAGTTAACCTACATTTGGGATATGTAGAAGTTTTAAAAGTGCTTTCCAAATGTGATTGTTCTGGTGATGGACATATGGCAGTTGATTATTCTGTTCTTTTATGATTGAAAATGTCTATAATAAAAAGATAACATGTTTTCTAATAACAATTGTTGGAAATTTTTTTAAATAGGATTTATTTTCAGTGTTTTAAAATACTACCTTTTGTTTAGATAGTATGTGTACTTAGAACTAAGAGCATTGGCTTTTTTTCCCCAAACAATGTCATTATATAAGCTGATGTCATTTATAACACCAGAGCTTATAAGTAGGGGTTGAGTTTGCCTTTCTCATCAATTAAAAGTGAATTGCAGCTGGGTGTCGTGGCTCACACCTATAGTACCAACACTTTGGGAAGCCAAGGCAGGAGGATTGCTTGAGGCCAGGAGTTCGAGACCAGCCTATGCAACACAATGAGACCCCATCTCTACAAAAAAATTAGATGAGTATGATGGCATGCGCCTCTGAAGTGAGAGGATGGCTTGAGCCCAGGAGTTAGAGGCTGCAGTTAACTATGATCCCACCACTGTACTCCAGCCTGGGTGACAGAGCAAGAACCTGTCTCTTAGAAGAAAAAAAAAACTAAATTGCTAGTATAGAGGAAAAGTCCTTTATCGTCTCTTTCTTTACTGTTTTTAATGATTTGACATTCATTACAAGTTTTAAAAAGTAGATGTGCTAATCTCTTCAGATATAATATGTTTAGCTGTTTCTTGTGACAGCAGTGGATTGTTGACAGAGCTTCTTCCTCAGTGTATTAGAGTAAAACTTGATGAGAATTTTTATTACTTGCAGGGAGTGGTGAACATTTTGGTTTATCTACATATGCTTGTGATTAATAAGAGTGATAGTTACGTACAGATATTTTAAATTTTTGAATATTTCCCCATTAATTTAACTTGCTTTAGTTGGTCTTTCTGAATGCCATTATTTCCCAACATTACTTTTAAAAGATACTTAATATAGTTCACAAGTTGAGGTTTTGGGGAACTATTAATCATGATCATGTTAGATTTAATTTTCTGTTGAGTTTGGTTTTCTTTTTTGTTGCCAGAGTGTTGAAATTTCACTTTATAAAATATTATTTAGATAGACATAAATTCCCATGTATGCTAAATTTAAAATAATGAATTTCTTCTTTAGCTTCAAAAGCAGTGGACTGTCTTTTGGATTCAAAGTGGGCAAAGGCCAAGAAAGGAGAGGAAGCTTTATTTACAACCAGGGAGTCTGTGGTTGACTACTGCAACAGGTACTGTTTATTTCTTAGTGAAGAATAACATAATAATTTTAAATTTTCTTCATAGTCCTGAAGCTCCTTACATCATTAAATGTAGTGATACTACAACATAACTCAAATACTGTTTTCACATGTAACCTGATTTCTTTGGTACCTCTGGAAATTTGGTATTAGACTATTATACTTTTAACTGTATATAATTTTTATTTATGTTCTATTTTATATATTTGTGAGCCCTACTGAAGGGTCAGCAACAAAAGTCATATACCAGTGCCTACAGTAGAAAAGAAAGTTCTTTCTTTTGTAGAGCAAATTGGTTGAGGAGTCTTTTTTTCAAAACTTTTGCAGGAATTCCTATTAGCTGTGTTACTGCTACTTTTTTAGTGCCTGCACTCTGAGCCATAAGCCTCATACCCTTTCCTATTTGGTTCAGTGTTTGCTAATGTAGTATTTCTTCTAAAATCAAGGAAGCTGCAACATCTACCTTATCTTCTTCTGAGAATTTCGAGATGAAATACAGCTAATTCAGTAATATACATATATTTTTCATAATAGATACTTTTTCTGTTTTGAAAAAACTTTTGATGGTGAGTGGTTTACCTAAAAGACAAAATCACCTTCCTTTTGGAAGGAAGTATGCTGGTTTTTCTTTCCATTTCTTTTCTTTTTTTCTTGGTTTACTTAATACTAAGCATTTTCTTAATATATGTTAACTAAATTTTGTTTTCATAACACTAAAGCTTATCTTTTGGGATTTTAGATTATTTTATGTGCACTAATATTTTATTTAATGGCACCTAAAGTATCAGGCACATAAGAACCCTCTTAAAAACCACTATTTCACAACCTGGTTTCTTAAGCCATCAAGTTAAAGAATTATTGAATATTTCTTAAAATTCTTAGTTGCCAAAGACTAGAGGTTACTTACAGACCTTTTAGAAACAGTAGGTTTCGGCCGGGCACAGTGGCTTATGCCCGTAATCCCAGCACTTTGGGAGGCCGAGGCAGGTGGATCACAAGGTCAGGAGATCGAGACCATTCTGGCTAACACGGTGAAACCCCATCTCTACTAAAAATACAAAAAATTAGCCAGGTGTGGTGGCGGGCACCTATAGTCCCAGCTACTCGGGAGGCTGAGGCAGGAGAATGGCATGAACCCGGGAGGCGGAGCTTGCAGTGAGCTGAGGTTGCGCCACTGCACTCCAGCCTGGGCGACAGAGTGAGACATTGTTGAGACAAGGATGAGCTAACACTCATGCAGTTGATATTTGCTTGTCTTTTGTAGCAACTTGTCTAGTTAGAATTAGCTCCAGCAAGCATATATCCAGGGCAACTTGAATCTGCTCGTGGGGAAAAAATAAAAAGGTGAATAGAATTAGCTCCAAAGTACAAACTTCCAGGCTGGGCATGGTGGTTCACGCCTGTAATCCTGACACTTTGGGAGACCAAGGCAGGGAGATCACATGAGTCCAGGAGTTCAAGACCAGCCTGGCCAACATGGCGAAACCCCGTCTCTACTAAAAATACAAAAATTAGCCAGGCGTGGTGGCATGCACCTGTAGTCCCAGCAACTTGGGTGACTGAGACATGAAAATAGCTTCAACCCGGGAGGTGGAGGTTGCAGTGAGCCGAGATCGCACCACTGCACTCCAGCCTGGATGACAGAGCAAGACTCTGTCTTAAAAACAAACCAAAAAGTACAAACTTCCTTACCTGCCACAAAACTGATGTATTTTTTACATGTTGTGTAAAAATTAAGAGATGCTACAAATGCAGAAACTGGGGCACAGAGAACTTAAGTACTTTATCTAAGGCTACACAGCTAGCAAGTGGCAGATCTAGGGTTCTAAATCTAGCAGCCTGTCTCCACAGTCTGTGTTCTTAACTACCGCTCTATACTGTCTCCTCCAACAAAATGACGATGCATTTAATGGAGCTATTAGATCTGTAAGCCCAAATCTCTTGAGTAGAGCAGCCAGTATGAATCCACATTTTTTGGCTTTTTAGGAGCCTTGGTACCTTGTTATTTGAAAAGCTCAAAAGACCTGAGTACAGAGAGTGTCCAAAGACACTCGATTTTCATTGTATACGCTCTTCCCACTGATGTCAGATTGTTTGAGTCCTTTCTGCACTAAAATAAATGAGAATAGCATAACTTTAAGGTCTCCAGAGCCACTTCTAATATAACCATAGAGTCTTATTGGCCAGTTTTCATGAGTTGCTGCCCAATAGCAGACAAAATCACAAAGGGTCTCTTGTCCAGTTTCTTTTTTTCTTTTTTTGGCATCCTCCAATACTGTCAGTTTTTCTGAGGCAGCTAAGTGGCATGAGGGAGTCTGAGGAAAAACAAAATAGGAAAATGTAGGATGATAAAACAATCTTTTCTAATGTGATCTATACCTTTTTATGGCCTATATCATGAATGAACTCATACATACTAGGTTAAGTCTCCACAAGACTTTGTATCACTGACCCCCAGTCCAGTTATGTCGTCCTCAGTCTTGTGCACATGCCACACTCATTTTTTCTTCTAGTCTTTTTCCTATCATAACTTGCCACTTTCCCTAAATGGTTCTCTCTCCTCTGTCCCACCTGCCTCTCAAAATCACAAGCAAATCCCTCAAGTCCTTCCTCTACCGAATGTACTCTTCCCCAGGCCCTCCAGCCTTCATCAGCCTTTGTCTCTAAAGTTCTACTGAGTTTATCAAGTTAGTACCTCCCAGTTTGGCCCTTAACTATTTTAGAATTGCTACATATGTGTTAGTTTTTTAAAAATCTCCTGCCAGCTAAATCTGAAAACAATTGTAAGACTGTTTTATACTTTATTGTAACTCCATAGCAATTACCACAGTGTGAGCACTTCATAAAAACTCACCTTTGCCACATTGGTGGAAGTCCCCAACATGTCTGGCATTTAATAAATGTTTGTTAAATCTGAAAAAAAGATGGAAGTGAAGGAAAAAAATACAGAAGTAATTTTTTAAATGTTTTAGAAGCTGTTTTAAAACCATTTACTCAACAAATATTCTAGGCTCCAGGAATACAATAATAACTATGACTTGGTCCCTACATCAAAACATATTCTGATCTGTTAGGGAAGATTTATAACTAATCACAATGCAGTGTGTTGAATAAGGAAGAGAGAGATGGTGAAACTATGAAGAATGACATCACACAGAAAATGTTTTAAGTAAATTTTGAAACATAAATAGGTGATTACCCAACTAACAAGAGAAGAAAGGAAATTCATTCCAAGCAAAGGGCATAGAACACACCGAGATAGGAAAGTATGAATAGTTGTGTAAAAATGTCAGAGTTTTATGTTAGTAATGTGTTCTATGTCATGGGTTTAAAGCCAAACAGAGGCTCTGATACTATACAAATGTTAAATAATGTCAATCTCATCTTTCAACCTAATTGTGAAATTTTCAACACAATTTGATTGAAAGTTAATAATCTACTTTTCTTTCATGGGGGTGGGCAGCTGTGCAGGAAAATTGACAGAAGCAGATGATCCTGCTGGTTCTATTGCCTTCAGTATCTGCTCATCAGGGAAAAGGCTTTTTTCTACTAAAGTTGCATTCTTTGTTTTTAAAATTCTTTATTAAGAATCATTTTTTCCACTAAAGTAAATTTAAGAAAATGGGAACTGTTGCAAATGATTTAGAAGAAAATCCAAATTACTAATAATGTTGCTTCGTAGATAGCCACATTACCATTTGAGAATATATACTTCAAGTATCTGTATGTGTACACATGTACTCTTAATATATGGACATGTATATTAACTGCATTATAAAATGCTGGTTTTTCAATTAACATATGAGGAACAGGATGTATTTTTATTTTCATTTGGAGTGGTAATAAATGTTCCTGAAAGAAAATCTGGAAATCACATAAGTGCACAAAGAAAATTAGAATATATTTTCGTTATAGATTTTTTTTGTAAGACATTCTGGAGTAAAAAATGTAAGACTACACTTCATATTCAAATATGCCACTACTATTCTTAAATCCCACTTTGTACTCATAAGTAGTTAATCATTAAGGTCTCATTTCAGATTCTTGTTTGTTTATATATGTATATGTATTCATAGCAGATATGATGGTAGCATTTTGAGGGGCAGTTTGAACATTTGCACAATTATATGCACAATCATATTTGCATAATTTAAAAATAGCTCTTCCAAATAAGTAGTATGGGCCAAATGAGGAAACCTAGAAATTAGCTTTGTGGAAGTGCCCATAGGCTGGACCTAATTGGGGAGCAGATGGAAGCCCAGCCAGGCAGGTAAAACATAGAAACATAGGTGCTTCAGGGGACTGAACACAGTGACAGAAAGAAGTGGTTATCTGGGCAGGAAGAAAGCATCTAGTTAACAAGTGCTGTGATGTGCTGGAGCAGGCACCAGTGAGGTGTAAGTAGAAAGGTAGCTAGATAGTCACCATTAGCAGGCACCAGTGGTGGTAGTGAGACGTAGCTTCTAGATTGTATTGTGGCAATTAGACATTATCAAAGCAGGAATGAAGAAACCAGTCAGAAATTCTGAAACTAGAACATGAGATTTGAAAAAGTGACTTTTAGATGACAAAAATAAGGGCAACCCAATTTCCTGAGTAGGATTGTAAGGTTAAAGAGAAACTACCAAGCAACGTTGACTTAATCTGGGGTCAGATAAAAAATGAATAAAGCAAGGATCTCTCTCTCTCTTAAGAAGTTTACCGTCTAGTGAAGGAGCAAACAACTATTACAAATTATATAGTGAGTTAGAAGATAAGTGCTATGGATAGGGTAACAGGAAACGAGAGAATGGGAAGGTGGGCTTATGTTTTAAACAGAGTAGGTTGTGGTTGAGGGAAAACTTGAAGGAAGTGAGGGAGTGAAACAAAAGGACCTGCTTATTTGGGGGAAGAGCATTCTAAGTAAAGGGAACAGCCAGTGTGAAGGCCCTAAGGTGAGAATATAAAATATAGTAATAACGGATAAAAAGAGAGAAAACAATCTATTTAGAGAGAAATTAGTGAAACCAGGAATACATCATGTTTTGCCAAATATATTGCACATTTTTCAATTTGATGTTGTGCACGTCCTTTTCAGAGTCCAAAAATCTCACCTTAGTATATTTAATCATTGCTTAATTGAAGATAATCATTACAGTGGCAGACTGAATTACGAAGTACTTGGAGAAAAAATAACACCAAGAAAGCTGAAAAGACATTATTTGGACCAATCAAATCATCACTTTTAATCTGTTAACATTTCTTAAACTGTTTATTTTCTCCTTCTTTATTACGTCAGCTCTTGCATTTGAGACTTAACATAAAGTGAAGCTGAGTCTTGATTATATGAACCCAGAAAGAGTCTTTATATGGATAATCTCAAACCTATAATCTCTTTTATACTTAAGGTACATCATTAAAAGTGAAAATTATATTGAATATCACTGAGTTTTGACAACTTTTATATAATTGACTGTAAAGTTTTTTGATTTAGTGGTAGAGTTGACTACTTTTTCACGGGCATACTAGTTGTAATTTCTCTTGAGTTTGCTAATATGCCTTCCTTTGCTTATTTTATTCAGGTCTTGATATTTTTGCTTTTTAGTCTATATCTATATGGGGAGTGTAATGCCATACCTGTTTTTCCCAAAGGCTTTTAAAGAAGCAGTTTTTTCACCGAGCCCTAAAAGTAATGAAAATGAAATATGATAAAGACATAAAGAAAGAAAAAGATAAAGGAAAAGCTGAAAGTGGAAAAGAAGAAGATAAAAAGAGCAAGAAAGAAAATATAAAGGATGAGAAGACAAAAAAAGAAAAAGAGAAAAAAAAAGATGGTGAAAAGGAAGAATCCAAAAAGGTGAGTTAATCTAAAATTAAGTAAAAATTTAAAAATCATTATGTGCACATGATCACTACTGGCCTATGAGCACATTTAAGTATTATGCAACACCTACCTGAGATAACTATATTAGAGTTGTTATAAATACCGTGGTTGAGAATTTTTATTTCTGTGTTACAAATAGTCAGTGAAAATTTTTGACTGTATGAACATCATATTTCTTGCTTACTTGTGTTATTTCTTCTGTCCAACTTGTGTTTCCATAGGAGGAAACTCCAGGAACTCCTAAAAAGAAGGAAACTAAGAAAAAATTCAAACTTGAGCCACATGATGATCAGGTTTTTCTGGATGGAAATGAGGTGAGAGTAAGCCTATAACTAGAAGTTCAGTTTTCTATAGGAGTTTTTAGAAATATGTTTGATGCCTTCACTAATAAAAGGAAAAATTTTGAGAAATCTAATTAACGCTCTTAAATGTATAAAAGCTACTCTATTTTTAAAAATCAATAATTTCTCTTATTTAGATTTTTAAAAGTCAGATTTGACTGTGAGTGATAGGAAACCTGAAATAAAAGCATCTTAATACAAAATAGATGCTTATTTCTTTTTTATCAGTGAAATCTGTAGGTAAGCTGTACAGATACGTCAGCTCCATGGTGGATCCCAGCTCTTCTTTTCTCCTCTGTCTGAGGCTTCTAGCTAAGGTTACCTTATGGTCCAGAATGACTGCCAACCTTATATCTGCATCGAAAAGAGGAAAGGAGAGTGAAGAATATGTCTCCTCTTTAAGGAGACCACTTTAAGGACACTGTCCAGAAAGCTGGTAATTTCATTTCTGCTTGAATTCCATTGGCCAGAACGTAGTCACATGGTCATGCATATGAGAAGTAAAATCTTGGAAATGCACTTTTTATACAGGATGATCTGCCCAGCCGAAATGTAGGGTTTCTGTTATTATCAAAGAAAAAAGAGCAGAATAGGAGATAGCTACAAGTCTCTATCTCTTACAGAATGTAAGTCAGACACATCACTTGAGGGGCTTAAAATTTTTAACATTACATGACGCTTTGTGCTTATCATTTGTAATGGAAGATTTGTATGGTGGTAGCCTTCCATAAAGACTGCTTAATTCAGTCACTTCACCAGTACGTAAACATGAGTTATATACTGGGCATTGAACTGTTGTGAATTTCAGGATATATCCTTTCCTGTTATACCTATACAAAAGTAACATCTATAAAGTCATGGCTCCTAGGGTTGTGTGTTTGAAATTCTTACTTGCATGAGACTATCTAGAGTGGGATTGTGGGGGAGGATTATATATCTATAATAAAGTGTCCTCAGGTGACTGATGTGAACCCCTTGTTGAGAACCACTGTAATAGAAAACCGTAGGTCTTTCTTAATGTGAAGGCTGAAATGCCCTCAGTTAAACATTGAGCATCAGCTATGTGCCAGACATTTTTATAGGTGTTGGGAATAGCTTGATAAATAGGATAAAATCTCTTAATGGTCTAGCAAAGATACAGGCACTTAAACATGTTAATATAGTACAGTGTGGTAAGCATTAATGGTGTGAAAGCGCCAGGTAGGAATAGTTAATTTAGTCAGGAAGGATAAGAAGGGTCTAAAGGACATTTGAGCTTAGACTTGAAGATGACTGGCAGATTGCCAGGCGTGCCAGGAAGGAGGTTAGTCTGTTAGGGAAGGAAGCAGCCTGAGCAAACGCATGGGTGCTTGCTATCCTGAGAAGCCTAGATTTTATTCTGTAGAAAGCAGCATGCACTCCATAACTTTTAAAGTTGTGAAATATCTTTTTTAAAAAAACATGTTTTTTTAGAATGGAAACTGGCAGAAGTAATATCTGTGAATCTGATTCCCAAGGAAATGGGCAGAGTAAAATAAGAGGTTAAAGTGGAACCTCTGGTGTTAAAAATTGAAGAACCACGTTGGAAAGACAATAAAGAGTTCTGGTCAATATAGAAATAAGAGGGAAGAGTACTGTTATTTATAGAAACTAAGAAATAAAACTGAGTTTTGTGGATGAATGATCAAACAGAGTTCTGATCTGAATGAAGTAAATTTCTGTTGCGTAAAATAAGAGCCTGATAAAAGTAAATTAAGTTTTGAAGTAGTGGTTCCCAGCTTATGGGCCCTCCATGGAGGAGTAGGCAGTGAAATTAATACCATCATAGAGACTATGTTCACCAAGCATGATCTTTAATAATTGATCTTTGTGTCTTCTCAGAAGAGAAAAGGGTGGAGTCGAGTGATACTAGATCTGTAATAGGGCCTGGCTGGATTCTGTCTTAACTGTGCTTTTATCCCAGACTGGTTCATCATTACATTAGGGACAAAAAGGTTGGCAGTTGCTGGTGTTTGGTTGAATAAATAATGATTTGCACACATGGAACAATTTTTTTTTCCCCCAAGACAGAGTCTTGCTCTGTCGCCCATGCTGGAGTGCAGTGGTGTGATCTCAGCTAACTGCAACCTCTGCCTCCCGGGTTCAAGCAATTCTCCTGCCTCAGCCTCCCGAGTAGCTGGGATTACAAGCGTCCACCACCACACCCGGCTAATTTTTGTATTTTTAGTAGAGACAGGGTTTCACCATGTTGGCCAGGCTTGTCTTGAACTCCTGACCTCAAGTGATCTGCCCGCCTTGGCCTCCAAAGTGCTGGGATTATAGGCGTGAGCCACCAAGCCCGGTCAAACAAATTTTTAAGTGTATGTAAGAACATACAGATTTACTTAAGTGCTTTATAGAATTTATAGTTTTCCTATAATCATTTTCTAGCGCTAGAAGAACCACTACTACTGAAGGAAAAATCTTTGGAATTTATTTACCTTAGAAAGTACTTCTCGTATGTTAAGAGGTTGATGACTGCTTTAAGGGACCTAAAATATAGAATTAAGCATTACTTTCTAATGTGACATTAGAACTTTTAAGCACCGAGGTTTCTTGATTCTTCTAGGTGTATGTATGGATCTATGACCCAGTTCACTTTAAAACATTTGTCATGGGATTAATTCTTGGTAAGTAGTGAGATGTTAATAGCTTTAAAGTGCAATCTAAAATTTAGAAAACAATATGCAGATACTGTAAAAGAAAATGTTCCTAAATTTAACATAAAATAGTTGTCATTTTAAAAAATACTTTAAATAAAGTCAGAAGATAAATAATAAACTAAGGAAAATATTTGAAACATATTAAAACAAAGATCTTTTAAGAGATTAACAAACTGATAGAAAAATGGTCAAGGTAGTTAACAGATAAAGAAATACAATGACCAATCATCATGAGTGATACTTAATCACACTCATATACAAATTAAAGCTGTAGTGATTAAGAGTCTTGCAAACCTTAACATTAAAGGTCTTAGAAAAAAATCAGCTCTAACAGTTGATAGGTATGTCTATTGTTTTAATTTTTGTAAAGGACAGTTTGTCAGTATCTTTGAAATTTTATGTGTCTGCAGTGACCCAGCAATTCTAGGCTATTCCCATACAGTTGCACAAAGTGTGCATTGACACATTATCTGTTTTTTTCCAAATCCCTTAGACTATACTTGAGTGTAATCTAGCAAATATCTTTCAAATTTGAAATGCTTACACCATTTGATCTAATAAATTCCACTTTAAGGAGTTTATCCTATGCCATAATCACAGTTGCACAAATGTACATGTGCAAGGATATTATACCTAGAATAGATAAAAAAAGAAAAGAAAGTTACAGAAGAGTAAGAATAGTATAAGCTCATTTACTTATTTAGAAAAGAGTCCCTGTAGCTAGTTAATTATATATAGGCAGTCTCTGAGAATACAGGTAAGCTTAATAGTACTTAACCTCTGGCAAGTGGAATAAGAATTAGATGAAGACTTAATTTTCTCTATACTTTTTGATTTGCTTGTTTGTGACAGGGTCTCATTCCTGTCACCCAGGCTGGAATGCAATGGCACAATCATGGCTCACTGCAGCCCGACTTGCTGGGGTCAGGTGATCTCCGACATCAGCCTACTGAGTAGCTGGAACTATAGGCACACTCCACTACACCCCGCTAATTTTTGTATTTTTTTGTAGAGACGGGGTTTCGCCATGTTGCCCAGGCTGGTCTCGAACTCCTGGGCACTTGCCTCGTTGTCCCAAAGTGCTGGGGGTTTGATTTGTTTTTGATTTGCTTTTTAACGTGTGTATTCCAGGAGGTTTTATGGGGAAAGAATGATTAAACAAACAGAAAAAAAAAATAGGTAGCAGTTAAAATAAGCTTGGTCAATATGGTATCATAGGATCCCATTCAAAATAACTCTTTTAGGCTGGGCTCAGTGGCTCACACCTGTAATCCTAACACTTTAGGAGGCCAAGGCAGGGAGATGGCTTGAATCCAAGAGTTCGAAACTAGCCTAGGCAACATGGCGAAACCTCGTTTCTACAAAAAATTAGCCAGGTGTGGTGGTTCACACCTGTAGTCCCAACTACTTAGAAGGCTGAGGTGGGAGGATCACCTAAGCTCAGGAGGTCGAGGCTGTGGTGAGCTGAGATCATGCCACTGCACTGCAGCCTGGGTGACAGAGTAAGACTGTTTCAGAAAACAAAAAGCAAAATAACTCTTTTATAATAAGAGTACTAGTCACTTTGCTAGATATTTTGCGTATAATATATCATTTCATCCTCACAACAACCTTTGAAGACTAGGAAGAGACTTATTAAATATAAGGTAACTTAGCCTCGAAAGAGTTAAGTAACTTGCCCAGGGTTACACAGCTTATAAGTGATGGAGCTAGAATTTTAATCCTGGTCTTACTCTAAAGACCTAATAACCAGGCTTCTAATTTCTTATAATACTTTCTTGTGTCCCCACTTTACTTGCAAAAAAACTGGAGACACTTGTAAACAGTTTCCCTAAACACCAAAAAATACATCTGTAGCAGAATCACCTGGGGAATCTTTCAGTTTGTGGATGTCAGAGCTGCACCCCAGAAGAAGAATCTCCAGAGAGGGGTCTTGGAAATCATTTTTTGTTGGGTTTGTTGTTCTGTTGTTTCTTTTAGCTCCCTTACTTAGTAGGCAGATATCTTAATATTTTTTAAATAAAGTAGATACAGCGTGAAAAAGGGGGCAGTTGATAAATTAAGGAGGCAATAGTTTTGAATTTCTACATAGCATTTTTTTCTAATTATATGTAATTTACACTAATAAAAACTAGTTTAAGAATAGTATAAAATGTTAGGTTGAACAATATGAAATTGCTCATAATTGACCATTTTTTACCTATAAAAATGGCAATTTTATATTTCACTGTGTTTATGTTTCTCAGTTTTTCCCCCGGGGATATGTTTCTGTTAGTGCAGCCATACCATTTAAGTTTTTATTCTAAAATTTAACTTTTGTCATTTCTTGTTCCAGTGATTGCAGTAATAGCGGCCACCCTCTTCCCCCTTTGGCCAGCAGAAATGAGAGTAGGTGTTTATTACCTCAGTGTGGGTGCAGGCTGTTTTGTAGCCAGTATTCTTCTCCTTGCTGTTGGTAAGTATTGTTATTATAAAATTGACCTCAAGAAGGTTGGTATTGAGCAGTTGGACTGTAATTTGGAGCTTCAGTAAAGCTTAAGAAAAATTAATGGAGGTAAATCAAGAAGTATATGATACTACTTTCTGAGTCAAATCTCAAAACTCAGGCTTGGTAAGATTTGTTCTGTCTGCGGAAAAAGGATTTAATACATCTTTAAAAAATGTTTTTAATTATTAAGATTATTTTTTATTGACAGATCATAATTGTATACATTTATGGGGTACAATGTGATGTTTTGGTGTATGTGTACAATGTGCAATGTTTAAATCAAGCTAATTAACATAATTAGCATATCAATCACCTTTCTTGCCTATCATTTATTGTGAGACATTTGAAATTTACTTATTTTGAAATATACCATACATTATTATATCTTAATCTGCGAATAGATGTGCTTTAAAAATTAGTTATGGCAGAGGCGTTTAATATTTTTGCAATGGTAGATCATTTATTAGACATAATACTTTCAGTAAAACATTTTTTAATTTTGACTTAGAACAAATGCAACATCTAAATAATCTATGCATATATTTAATAAATGATTCTAAACAATTGATTTGCCATTTTGGGAAAAATCAATAATTTTCACCCAGGTGCCAAAATACTAGATGCAATAAGGAGTTAATGTTTTAAAAATCAAATGGGGAAACATAAGTAAATGAATTTTCCACATTTCTGGATGACTGGGGTCTTTCATAGATTATTTGTTTAGAGGCAGGGTCTTGCTCTGTCACCCAAGCTGAAGTGCAGTGGTGAGATCATAGCTCACTGCAGCCTTGAATTCCTGAGCTTAAGCAATCCTCCTGCCTCAGCCTCCCAAGTAGCTAGGAGTACTGGTGCATTTCATCATGCCTGGCTTTTTGTGGGGAAGATAGGGTATCACTCTGCCCAGGCTGGTCTGAAACTCCTGACTTCAAGTGATCCTCCAGCATTGGCCCCCCAAAGTGCTGGAATTATAAGATTGTCACCACACCCAGCCATGTTTCATAGTTAAAAAGCAATATAGGGCTGGGTACAGTGGCTCACGCCTGTAACTCCAGCAATTTGGGAGGCCGAGGTGGGTGGATGACAAGGTCAGGAGATCGAGGCCATCCTGGCCAACATGGTGAAACCCCATCTCTACTAAAAATACAAAAATTAGCTGCGTTTCGTGGCGTGCGCCTGTAATCCCAGCTACTTCAGAGGCTAAGGCAGGAGAATGGCTTGAACCTGGGAGGCAGAGATTGCAGTGAGCTGAGATACCACCACACCCGGCTAATTTTTGTATTTTTAGTAGAGATGGGGTTTCACCATGTTGGCCAGGCTAGTCTCGAACTCCCGACCTCAGGTGATCTGCCCGCCTTGGCCTCCCAAAGTGTTGGGATTACAGGCGTGAACCACCACACCCAGCCTCCTTCCTCTGATTTAGTAACCTCTAGCAGCAGAAAAATCCCCTGCTGGTTTTGCATGGAACACGGGCACATTTGTAGGCCAAGAAATAATATCTAAGCCGTTTGAATTTAGTGTCAGTGTAATACCTGCATCAAGAAGGAAAAGTCATAAACTTTGATCTGACATTAGACATAATAAAATTGGTGCTTTTTGCCTTTCAAATTCCTGAAATTTAGAAACTCCTTGGAAATTTTTAGCAAAGGTTTAGCTCCACTGAATAGAATTATTCTACTTGCTTATTTTTAAATTAAACCAGTGTTCACAATAGTTTATGGTTATTATGTAGTTTTGCTGTTTAAAATATTGTTTCTTCAGTAGTCTCTTTAAATAAATTTTCATTGTAAATATGCTGTGGATTTAAATATGCATTATGAACCAAATAGTCTTCTGAATTATACCAGGAAACAAACCCAACATTTTATGTTGATTCTCTTAGAAAATGCAATTCCAAATATACTCTCAAATAATTAGATATTTCTTTTATATTATTCTTTGAAGTCTTTATATATATTATGTATATCGCATATAATATATACATATATTTATATATCATGTATATTATATGAATATATGATACATAGATATATGATATATCATATAATAGATATTTATTATATATCATGATATATCATATATATCATATAATATATATCTTATATATGATATGTCATATATATTTATATTACATGATATGTCATATATTTATATGAAATATATTTATATATATATTCATTTTTTGGAGACAGGGTCTTGCTCTGTTGCCCAGGGTAAAGTACCATGGCAGAATCATAGCTCACTGTACCCTCAAACTCCTGGGCTCAAGCAGCCCTCCCACCTTAGCCTCCTGAGTAGCTGGGACTATAGGAGCATGTTGCCATGCCTACCTAATTTTTTTGTTTTAAGTCAGGGTCTTGAAATATTATGTATTGGTCACAATTATATCTGGTGTTTCTTTGAATATGCATTATTAATAATGCCATTTAAAATAAAACCTTTGGCAGTTTTCTAAAATCTGTCGCTTTTAGTATAGGAATGTTATTATAGTACATGTCACAGCTTCCCCATAATTCTTCCCTTTTCACTCTCGGTAATCTAGTGCCACATAGCGAAAGACTGTAAAACATGAACATTCTGCCATACCATTTGTATGTGATAAGAAATTAGGTTAGTGCCATTTCTATATTGCTTTTTCTTTGGTTTGATACAAGATTTCATATTATGAATCATCTGTCTTACAATCCTGTAAAACCTATCATTGCATCATAATGGGAGAAAAAAATGTACAGCCTCCTTAAATTCATTATCTCTGTTTATCAATGGAATTTATTCTTAAATCATAATTTTAAGCATATTTACCTTTTCCGTTTATACCACGAAAGATTCTAATGTGTACAGGAGTCTTTCAGAATATCTATATTCTTATGAAAATAAAAATTGCTATTTTTAAAAGTCAAGACAGCTATAACGATTTTCTTCCATTTATACAAAGCAGAATAATGGAAGACACATAGATTAGCTTATTTCAGGCTTTGTATGAAAACAGTGACAGAATTGTCTAAAGAAAACAAAAAACCAAAACTCCTGTCGTAATTGATTAGTCTGTAACATTCACATAATCATCATGACCTTTTAAAAAACAGGAAAAAATCACTCAGCTCTACATAATTGGTAAATTCAGAGAAAACTAAATATTGGGGTTTGTGATAACTCATTACTACAAATTTTAAAATTCAAATTCCATTTTTCTACAGTTTTTTCATAATACAGTGTTATAAAAGAGTAAACCTTATGTGTTTAAGTGATCTTGCTTTCATTAACATTGTATTTTTCCTAATATTGAGAGGATTGGTCTTTAAATAAGCAAAAATTACATAGTTTGCCTAATTAATAAAACAAAAAGGTCAGGTTCAGTGACTCACAACTGCGATCCCAACTACTCGGGAGGCTGAGGTGAGAGGATCACATAAAGCCAGGAGTTTAAGACTGGCCTGGACAACATAGCAAGAACCTGTCTATCAAAGTAGGTAGATAGGTAGAGAGAGAGGGAGGATAGATAGAGATTAGATAAATAAATGATAGATACATACCTGTAATCCCTGCACTTTGGGAGTTTGAGCCCAGGAGTTCAAGACCAGACTGGGCAACATGGCAAGACCCCATCTCTACAAAAAATACAAAAATTAGCAGACCCTGGTGGCACGTACCTGCTACTTGGAGGCTGAGGTGGGAGGATTGCTTGAGCCCAGGAGGTTGAGGCTGCAGCGAGTCATGATTGTGCCACTGCACTCCAGCCTGGGTGACAGAGCAAGACCTTGTCCTCAATAAATAAATAAGACAACAAGGATTAAAAGATGAAAACTGGCCGGGCGCGGTGGCTCACGCCTGTAATCCCAGCACTTTGGGAGGCCGAGGCGGGCGGATCACGAGGTCAGGAGATCGAGACCATCCTGGCTAACATGGTGAAACCCCGTCTCTACTAAAAATACAAAAAATTAGCCGGGCATAGTGGCGGGCGCCTGTAGTCCCAGCTACTCGGGAGGCTGAGGCAGGAGAATGGCGTGAACCCGGGAGGCGGAGCTTGCAGTGAGCTGAGATCGCGCCACTGCACTCCAGCCTAGGCGACAGAGCCAGACTCCGTCTCAAAAAAAAAAAAAAAAAAGATGGAAACTTTCTAATACTGGGGTTCCTTATCCAGGGCTAATTTATCCTTTAGGCATAGTAAACGTGTGCCTTGGACCAAGATACATATAGGGGTCCACAGAAATATTTTCATTTTTATTTCTTTTAAATCATAAGTGGTAATGTATATACATGTATGTAATAGCAAACCTATACAGTATTTTATTAGTGTTTATACAGATGTACAGAAAATATAGTCATAAATGTATAGAAAATATAATATTTAATAGTTTTTGTGGAGTAAGTGCCTTACAAAGGCAAAAGGGCCTAGGGCCTTGGGAAGTATGATGCAGCCCTGCTTTTCCTTCTTAAAGGCTTTCTTCCCAAACACCTTTCATCTCTTTATTTTATTCTTTTCCTACACCATGATCTTATGAATACTTAAATTCCCAACTGATTGCTATGTGTATTGAAGCATAATATCACAAAGTACGTAAATCAGAAGTGTATATCCATGTAAGTGTACACCCAGATGGAAAAAAGAAGTAATTTTTTTCAGAGTGACATTATTGCATTGTGACCTCAAGTTCAGAGCAACATTCTGTGCCCCTAGAATACCGTGATAGCTGCTAAACTAGTCAGGAATTTTTTGTTTTCAAGCATGCAGTGGTGTAATTATAGCTCACTGCAGCCTCGAGCTCCTGGGCTCAAGTGATCCTCCCAAGTAGCTGGGATTAGAGGTTTAGCCACCACGCCCAGCACTAGTCAGGATTTAGATATTAATATTTAAGGTGTATGAAATGTGCAGATAATAAAACTGTTTTCCCAGCTTTTTGTTAACAAATACTCCCTTCTGAGGCAGTGTTTGAATTACTCAATTAGAGAAATTTTTCTCCCCACAGCTCGATGCATTCTATTTCTCATCATTTGGCTCATAACTGGAGGAAGGCACCACTTTTGGTTCTTGCCAAATCTGACTGCTGATGTGGGCTTCATTGACTCCTTCAGGCCTCTGTACACACATGAATACAAAGGACCAAAAGCAGACTTAAAGAAAGATGAGAAGTCTGAAACCAAAAAGCAACAGAAGTCCGACAGTGAGGAAAAGTCAGACAGTGAGAAAAAGGAAGATGAGGAGGGGAAAGTAGGACCAGGAAATCATGGAACAGAAGGCTCGGGGGGAGAACGGCATTCAGACACGGACAGTGACAGGAGGGAAGATGATCGATCCCAGCACAGTAGTGGAAATGGAAATGATTTTGAAATGATAACAAAAGAGGAACTGGAACAGCAAACAGATGGGGATTGTGAAGAGGATGAGGAAGAGGAAAATGATGGAGAAACACCTAAATCTTCACATGAAAAATCATAATCTGACTAATTTTGGGACTGAATGAATAAGTACAAGAGGTTGGATTTTCTATGTTGGCTGATTACCATATTGAACACATGGCATTTGTAGCATTCTTTAAATCTATTTACTGAAATGTATTTGACATTCAAGCAGTTATATTCGGTCCTTCATTTTATAGAATATTGGCACTATTACTGGTACAGTTTAAAGCCATTAATATGTTTTATCCATTTGATAATTTTACAGTAAGTAGGTCTCATTCATTTTGACAGTTATCAAAGATGTACTTTCCACACTTAAATTTACATTAATGGCAATTTTTGATAGTTTTATGGCTTTTTACTGTTAGACTAATCAAAAATAACTTTAAAAGGAACAAAGAAACTCCAACATTTCACATTATGCATAGTTATATAGCCATTTCACAGTTTCTTTAAGATGTGTAAACTCATTGTCCTTGATAGTTTTTATTTTTCATTATAAAATTATACCAGGAGATTTCTTTTAAGATTCTGAGTTAGCAGAGTTCAAAACTATTTTGTGAAAACAAGCCAACTAGTAACAATGCAGCAACACTTCTGGTTTAGCTAAATTCTTTTTCCAATGTAGGAAATCCACACTGATTTGTACGTCTGACTCAGAGAAGGATGGTCATCTCCAGCAGAGACAGTGAACAGCATTTGTTGGAAGGTGATGGCTCTCCCTCCTCTCTCCCCATTTCATTGGCGTAACGTAAAGTGTATTCTGTACATAATTTACAAATAAAACATTTTATTTTAATTGTTACTTATTACTTAGATATTTCTCAACACTTAAATTCCTAAAATTAAGACCATGTAAGGGTATGTTTTTAGAGAAATGGAAGTTTGAGTAACCCACAGAACATCTGTGATCTTTCTACAGCAGCTTCAGTTTTGTGCCAACATTCCATGTATTTTGAATATGAGCAAAAACTGATCTTTATTAAATAAGAGCAGACTTAAAGTAGCTTTGTACGCCTTAATGTTCATTTTGATTTATTTTAAATCTTTACATTCAGAAATGAGATACTGTATTATCAGACCAGGAGGCATTGCTGTGAAAGATAATTTCCTATTCTAAAATATCAAATTTAAAATAAAGATAATGAAAGAAAACATAAGAGAACTATTGGACTCTAATTGCTTTCAACTAGTTTTGCAGTTTGACTTTACGTCTTATACATCTTAGTTACAAGTCTTTGGAAACTCTTGTTTACTTATGAGCATAATCATTCCTTGGAGTTATATAAACTAATAATGAATATTAAATGATTTTTCTTCAGTCACAGTGAGAGCATCTTGCTTTGTGGTTGAAATAGGTAGTGTATGTCAGTCTTTGCTTTAGGCTGTTTCTCATCTAAGTGTTTGAATTAAAGATGTTAAATTTTTCTAATTGTGAAAAATACATTTTCTGTATCAACACATTTTATTAAACTTGGCTTGATTGCTTCTTTATAGTAGTCCCTGTAAGTGGACGTAAATGTGGCTATTTGATGTTAATGCAACTATGTCAAGGCTGCAATCACTTTAAGAGTTTCTTTTTAGCAAATGTTCATTGATGAAGGGCCTGGGTATTTTCCCCTCCCATTTGCAGAGCTCTACTACTTCATTTCCACAGTAAGCATATATATAATGATCACTTCTGAGTTTATCACCAGTAACATTGATACCTATTTTGGGGTATAAACATGGTGTTTTTCAGAAATAAAAATGATTTCATTAACCTTTGCTATTACTGTGATAATACCCAGGCACTCAATATTCATCCTGAAATTTTTTATAATATATGTAATTTGTCTAGTCTTAAAGACATTTGGAGCATGGCCAACAGGAAGGTCAGCTTCTTACTGATGTGTGGATTCTTACAGAATGTTAGTACAAATTTTTATAAATATTTGGTGATCCCTGGGGGGAAATATCATTCTTACTATGGTTAGAAAGTGAATTATAAATTTCAGCTCAGTTTCTATTTTACTATTCAAGTTGTGTACTTTAAACAAATATAAAAATCAAAAGGCTGCCTCTATTACAATCCTCAGTGGAATAGATGGCTATCTTTCTTGGCTAACATTAAATATTCTTGTACCAGAGCATGGAAAATTGTCTATAATTGTTAATAGAATGGCGATTTTTTTTTTTAAGAACTTCAGATTTGCTATGCTGCTGTAAGTAGAAAGCATGAAGCTTTTTGATGATGTAGGGCTTATTGTAGAGGGTATCAATTGGCCTTACTAAGCAGGATTGAATTTACCAGAGGCTAAGTTCAGATAGTAAGAATAATGCATATGTGATTGTTCTTAAAGTCAATGTATTAAATAAGGTATTTTTCCTTTTCCCTCTTACTGGATTTTTCAATTTTCAAACCATATGGCCTAGATAACTTGAATTGAAATAATATAGATTTAGTTGAATACTATTCAGGAAGTAATAAATTTTAATATATCACATTGAAATTATGCAGTGGTGATGAATTTTGGTGTTTCCCCCCTCTTTCTGGTTTTACATCATGAGGATCAGTTAGCTGCTGACAAGAAAAATCATCTTGTGTCTTTTGTAAATTGAATTTTTTTTTTAAATCTTTGTTAGGAACTGGAAAACAGCAAGTATGGTTGATTCTCATTATTCAAGGTAGTTATGTTCTATAAAGTCACTGCGAACACTGAATTAGCAAATATAGAACCTAGGGGAAATACAAGGCTAGATTTCTGCAAGCCACTGGTCACATTTTCATCAAGCAGTCAACATGTAAATTTCTGTTGTAAAGACACCTTATTTAATACAGTCGATTCATTAACATTGAAGTCATGACCAACAACACTGTAACTCATGCCTGAATGAAGCTTATCTGACACATAAGCTTCATAAGGCACACAACAGCCTTTTTGCCCTTAGGAACAGCTTTTTGCCCTTAGCACTATGCTTGGGGGCCATTTTAAACAGTGAAATCAAAAAAAGAACAGAAATGCAAAAACCATGGCATTAGCTTAAAAAGGACACGTTTATAGTATGAAAGCTGGAACATGGCCTTGTTCAACCTCAGCTCAGAATATGTGTACAGCAAGTTTTTTGCTGTACCACAAAATTTTAGGTTAGGCAAATTCACAAATACGGAATCCATGAATAACGAGGATCAACTGTACTTAACTATATTTTAAAGCTGTGACATTTATCTACCTGGTTAATGGAATAGAATTTATTGCTGAATCATGCTCCAGTATTTGAGTGATGTTTTAAATATCCTGTGTCTGAAAATAATTCCTCCTAATTGTGTGGTAATTTGCTTTTACTGTTTCAGCAGTATTTCAGGTCTTTGTTCATTCACTCAGTAATACTGAGCACTTACCATGTACCAGAATTTTACTAGGCACAACCATGAATAAAAATACAATTCTCTTGCACCATTAAATAGTGTGTTAAGTGCTACGGCAGCAAATTGCTACATGTGCTGGATATCTCTTGTTTTCCCCTCCAGCTCCACTCTGCTCTTGCCCACAAAGCTGACCCGAATGGACCACAGCAGTGGGCTCCTATGCCTCCTGGCTTCTGAGTGGGTTTGGCCAAGGAGTGTCCTGGCCAGAGATCAGAGGATGGTAGGGTGCCTATTCTCGGCTCTTCTCCTGGGTTTGGGGGGCTGCCTTAGCAGCCAAAGGTCACTTCTCCCAAACCCCTTCCCTGCTTTCCAGGTTGCCAGTCCCTGCACTCTTCCTTTCTGGCCAAGGATGATGTCAGTTCTGCTGCTACTAGCCTGGAGTTGCAGAAGCTACTGTGCTTCCTCTGTGGGTAGCCTATACCTATACTTATCTCCTCATAATATCTTAATGTAAAGAACCATCTGTTTCTTATTGGAATCAAGACCAATACCAAGGAGAAATTCCTAGGGAACAAAAATTCCAATGAGGAATTGACCTCTTTGTCAGATCCTTATCACCAAACATTAGAAAAGATCTCATAACTTTATACAGCATGTTGTAAGTGTTTTGATAACTAAAATCCTGTTCTAGTGAATGTCATGCAGATAACTACACAAGGAGATTAATTTAAATTTGCCTTCTTTGGCAAGCCCTTAAACCAATGGCTAAAGCAGTTAGTTGTGAGTTTCTGAGTAGGTCCCAATGCATTTATTTCATTTGTCCAACCTGGCACAGAGATCCTTTGATACTTTAATTGCATGGCTTTTCCAATCAGACGAAATTGCAGTCTGAGAGAGGACATATTTTCTGAGGTTTATAGTTTTAGGATTGTCCAAAAGGCCTATGATCTCTTCTTAGCATGACAGAAAGAGGGAAAGGTAAGTTAAATTTCAAGGGGGTCATATCATCACACTTTGGCCTTATTTCATTTTCAGTGATTTCCTAGATCACTTTAACTTTTTTGTGTCATGGACTCCTCAGAATAATGGGTTTTTTTGTTTGTTTGTTTGAGATGGAGTCTCACTCACTCTGTCACCCAGGCTGGAGTGCAATGGCGAAATCTCGGCTCACTGCAACCTCCACCTCCTGAGGTTCAAGTGATCCTCCTGCCTCAGCCTCCCAAGTAGCTGGGATTACAGGCACATGCCACCACACCCAGCTAATTTTTGTATTTTTTAGTAGAGACAGGGTTTCACTGTGTTGGCGAGACTGATCTTGAACTCCTGACATCAGGTGATCCACCTGCCTCGGCCTCCCAAAGTGCTGGGATTACAGGCATGAGCCACCATGCCTGGCCAGAATAATGTTTTTAAATGCAGAAAAGGAAATGCATGGGGTTACAAAGGAAACCAATTACACTGAAGTGTAAGCTACCAAAATAATTTATGATGTGGTAGTTATAGGTGTGCATTTAATAGCCAGATCTACGAGTGGATGTAATAACTGCTATGATGTTGAAGTAGCATAAAACATATATTAGATATCTGCAACAACTGTGATGTAACATGAAAATACCTGATTTTTGTTGGCAAAGTTACTGCTAGTACAACTGTGGATTGTTGTCTGCACTCGTCATTGAAGGAAATACTAAATTTTAGTTTTAGGCTAGTGAAATTAAAGTTAATTTTTCCCATCCAAGTTCATGTATCTTCTGAATTCTATCCGTGAATCCCTTAGAGGTCTGTGAATTGTAGGTTAAGAACCCCTGCCCTAGCTAATCAGATCCACCAATGTTTCAAATAGGACTATAACTTATTCAAAGGCCAATGATACTTCACATAATTCAATTTTAATATTATTCACATTTCATGTCACAAATTTAGTAAGTTACATGTGTTATGTGATGTTTTGTTTTGATAGATTATATCTTACTCCTAAATAAAAAGTCAAGATTTTTGTAGCAACTTCTATTTATTTTATGTATTTATTTATTTTGAGATGGGGGTCTCCTCGCTCTGTCACTCAGGCTGGAGTACAGTGGTACAATCACGGCTCACTGCAGCCTTGACCTCCTGGGTTCAAGTGATCCTCCCACCTCAGCCTCCCAAGTAGCTGGGACTACAATTGCATGCTACCACACCCAGCTAATTTTATAATTTTCATAAAGATGGGGTCTCCCTATGTTGTCCCTGTCGGCTTTGAACTCCTGGGCTCAAGTGATCCTCTTGCCTTGGCCTCCCAAAGTTGTGGATTACAGATGTGAGTCGCCACGTCCAGCCTGAAGCATCTTTGAAATGGGAGAAGCAAAACAGGATCTTACCAATGCTAAGATTATCTTTCAGTCATTCAACAAACATTTGTGGAGTGATTACTATGTGCTAAGCATTGTGCAATCACAAAACTCAAAAAGCTAGTTTAGTAAGAGAGACAAGTATTCATGCAAACAGTGGCAATGGTGTTGTGTAATGTCAAAAGTATCTGTGACGTGCTTATGAGATCACATAAGTGAATACCCAGCCCAGATTAGGAAGGTCAGGAAAGGCATCCCATAGAAGTATCATGAGCTAGATCTTGAAGAATGAGTGGGTATTAGCCAAGTAAAGACTAGGGGAATTCTGGGCCAGTGCAGCAAGATGTGCAAAAATAAGACAGCAGAGTGAGCGTGGCATCCCCTGAAACTGAAACTAGTTAAGGTGCAGCTGGAAAAGAGAAACGTTTAGAGAGGGATACAGGTGGCAAGTCATTGTTTGACCAGAATCCCTTCCTTTAGAAAATATTCCTTTCCCTTCTGTGGTGTTCCTCATTCCATTCCACGGTGACTGGCCTCAAGGATGAGCACTCAGTTCACACCAGGCCAATTGAAGTCTTCTCATTTACTCAGGGGTCTTGAATTCCAAGGACCATGTGGACCTGAAGAAACCAATGGCTATGCTGCCTTCACATGAATGGAGCCTGTCTAGAAATAGAACCAACATGAAAAAAACAGAACCAAGGGTGGATCAGGAAGACAAGGCCTTAATGCCATCTTTGAACTCCTAGATCTAGCCTGGCCTAAAGCCATTCCTGGGCTTTTCAGTTGCATGAGCCAACAGATTCGTCATTTTTTCTCAGTTATTTTGAATGAGATTTCTGTCACTGGGAACTGAAAGATGACTGAGTTGCACACAGTAAGTATGAACAGTGACACTAAAATACCTTTGGAGCAGATTGACTCAAAGCAGGAGAGTGACACATTCAGATTTGCATCTTAGACTACACTAATCACATAGAAAATGGCATGGCAAGGAGCAAGGCTTAGATATTTTCTGGATACTTCCAGTATTTCTCAGATTTACACATTCTAACCACAACTCCCCTCTTGTTAAAAACAATTTGTTTTCTTATTACGGAAAAATCAGAAACTTATAAGCAAAAATAACCAGAAAACTCACAAACCTACTGTCTTAGTCCCTTTTGTGTAGCTATAACAGAATACCACAGACTGGGTAATTTATAAAGGAAATAAACTGACAGGGCATGGTGGCTCATGCCTGTAATCCCACCACTTTGGGAGGCCAAGGTGGGTGGATCACCTGAGGTCAGGAGTTCGAGACCAGCCTGGCTAACATGGCAAAACCCCGACTCTACTGAAAATATAAAAATTAGCTGGGTGTGGTGGTGTGCACCTGTAGTCCCAGTTACTTGGGAGGCTGTGACAGGCGAATCGCTTGAACCCAGGAGGCAGAGGTTGCAGTGAGCTGAGATCACACCACTGCACTCCAGCCTGGGCAACAGAGTGAGATTCTGTCTCAAGAAAAAAAAAAAAAAGAAGCTTATTTGACTCATGAGTTTGGAGGCTGAGAAGTCCAAGAGCATGGCACTGGGATCTAGTGAGGGTTTTCGTGCTGCATCCCATGGTGGAAGGCAGAAGGGCAAGAAAAGATGAAAGCCAGTGAGCAAGAGGGGGCTGAACTGGCTTTTATAACAAGCCCACTCTCATGATAATAACAATGCATCTGTGAAGGCAGAGCCCTTATGGCCTAATCACCTCTTAAAGGTTCCACCTCTTAATATCATCACAATGGCAATTAAATTTCAGCATGAGTTTTGAGGGGGACATTGAAACCATAGCACCTACCTTCAGAGACAACTACTGTTAAAACTCATATATATCCTTCTGTAGCTCTTATATGTGTAACATGTATGTCTCTGTTCACTGAGGTGAGGAGATAGTAAATAAATGGGATCATACCATGTATACTTTATATTAAGAGTATTCAGAAATTAACGATCTGGAAAAAGAACATGTTGTGTGGAACCAAAGACACCATTTTTTCAGAAGAACAAATTATTGACCAGCTTATGATTTTAAATTGTATTTCTGCTCACCAACTTCAAGCTTCAGATTGTGAAGTTATCCTTAGACTAAGTATATAGTAAATGCATGTTACAAAGTATTTCACATTACAGTGTTTTTAATGATCAACATTCGAGGGGATTAGAAGGAAGAATTTATTATTAACTTGCCATATCCTCAAATACATACACCTTTAACAATTATGGCACTTTGCACTGCAAAGAAAAAAATAAAGGGCAGTAACAAGTAAATTAGTACACAACAAGGCTCTTGAAAACAAGAGCAGTAACTGCAGAAACTGGTCTGTACTTACAGAGTCTGGACAATATCTGACAGACTGCACAGCTATAAAGAGTGGTTGGATACTATATAAAGCAAAGCAAGTTGCATCTCTATCCCATCTTTCTAGTTGCATATACTCCACAGGGTTCAATTACAAAATTGAAACCCTATTCTTAATAACTTTTTTTCTTATTGTCCTTTAATAAAAGAACCATCAGAATTCTCCACTTTTCAATCGCATGTGCTGTCTTCTATCTTACCTTCCATCCCACCCCTAATTTAGTCTCCTTCCAAAGGACTGATTGCAAATTTCACTACTTAACAAACAACATATGCAGCCGGGCATGGTGGCTCATGCCTGTAATCCCAGCACTTTGGGAGGCCGAGGCAGGCGGATCACGAGGTCAGGAGATCAAGACCATCCTGGCCAACATGGTGAAACCCTGTCTCTACTAAAAATACAAAAATCAGCCGGGCGTAGAGGTGCACACCTGTAGTCCCAGCTAGTCGGGAGGCTGAGGCAGGAGAATTGCTTGAACCTAGGAGGCAGAGGCTGCAGTGAGCCGAGATCACACTACTGCACTCGTCTGGGCGACAGAGCGAGACTCCGTCAAAAAAAAAAAAAAAGAAAACATGGAAGATTCAGATGTCTCGTGCTTCCCTCTGCCTCCACCCAAAGTTTCTTATTAACAGTATTGGTGGGAGCATGACATGTTTGTTTGAACAGTTCCATCAATGCCAAGCCACGATTATACACGGATAATGTCCCTATAGAAGGGAACCAACTCCTGGAAAATGAGCTCGAATGTTCAGCCCCATTGCCACCTCACATTCTTTATTCCCCACCACACAGATTGAGAGGGATGCGGTGACCAGACAGAGGAATGCCATTGAGACTCCCAGCACAGACCGTAGACTGCTTTTCTCAGGAGGCAATGGCAGTTCTCTGCAATACTCAGAAAGCAAGTCACCTGAAGAATCTTAAAACTGGAGACCTGCTGCACAATCCTTTTCTTTCTTCATTCAGCCAACATTTACTGAGCCTCGACTATATGCTGAACAATAATATAAATGAGGAACCCATAGTCCCGGCTCAGAATCCGGGGAAGGAGCAAGGAAACCAGCGGCTGCCTGCACATGCACACGTTGCCGGAGGAGATCCATCTTCTGCCCTAAAAGCTACAATCTCCGCCATCGGCAAGCTTCCAGCCTGGTAGGGTTATGATAAGGCAAACAAACAAACAAACAGACACAAACAAAGTGCTGCAGGCTTTGAGAAAGTAGTTAGATGGTGAAGGATTGCGGAGGCAAAAAGAGGCGAGCGATCAGAGAGCTCTTACTCCACAAGGGAGGATTTTACAGCAGCCATCACTCCTTAGTCTCTGTTTCCTTTTTAATCACCGACACAAATGCTTCTGAGAATTTGGAATACTGCCCACCAGGAGTTTACAAATCCAAGTGAAAACTAACCACTAACTGACGGAGTAGAAAGGAAAGGAACAGGCCGGGCGCGGCGGCTCATGCCCATAATCCCAGCACTTTGGGAGGCAGAGGCGTGCGGATCATCTGCGGTCAGGAGTTTGAGACCAGCCTGGCCAACATGGTGAAACTCCGTCTCTACTAAAAATACAAAAATTAGCCGGGCGTGGTGGCGGGAGCCTGTAATCCCAGCTACTCAGGAGGCTGAGGCAGGAGAATCGCTTGAACCCGGGAGGCAGAGGTTGCAGTGAGCTGAGATCGCGGCCACTGCACTCCATCCTGGGCAAAGGAGCGAGACTCTGTCTCAAAAAAAAAAAAAAAAGAAAGGGAAAAAGAAAAAGGAACAAAAGAATAACTCCTTGGGCCTCTGGTATAGAGGCTTCCAGCACAAAGTCACAATATGTGGGACAATATCAAATAAGCATTCCATTTATCACTAAAATATCTTGTGTTTACCATAAAGTGAAACCTGCTTAAAATAAAATCCATCAGGATGCTCATTTTGTTCACCCTACCCCTACTTGCCACATTACAAAGAGGAAGCAACAAGACATTGTTCAATGCTGCTGAGAACAATTTCATTTCCTTCCTGTTCACTATCTTTTTTGATACAACATGTAATTATGGGAATTTTTAAGAATTTTCAACAAATGTCTTCTATAAAACTTAGTCCCTTCTGTAGCAACATACGATCCCCCTGCAAATCAAGGTAGCTAGGAATTGTGCAGTGAAAGAGAGTGGTTTGTTTTAATGTTGTGTGCAACCGACTTCCTGTTGCCTTTTAATGTTCTGCTGCTAGTACAGCATAATTGGATAACTAATAACAAATACACGTGATGCTGATTTTGTTTCATTAAAACATTTACAGAAGTTCAAAGTTAAGCATCTGAAACACCTGATTGATTTTTGTTTTTCACTACAATCTTTTTATGGCATAACATATGCACAGCTAATGTTTTAAAATAAAATGTAATATACTTAAAGAAAAGTGTACAAATCATAAGTATATGGTTCAATGAATTATCACAAAGTGGACACACCCATGTAACCATTAGACCAAGCGGCAGAACATCAGCTCCTAGAACCCCCCCTCCCAGACCCAGGGGAACCCTCTCAGCCACCTGACTCCTCGCCTCCCACAATGTCCACTTTTAACACTATGGGTTCGTTTTGCCTGTGTTTGGACTTCATGTAAATGGAATCATATTACGGAGTCTTTTGTGTTGGACTTTTCAATATTGTGAGATCCATAATGTATATAGGAGCAGTTCCTTCATGATCCTTGTACAGATTATTAATCACATCCCAGATGGGATGTGATTATGAGGTTTCCCACACACTGAGACTCCAAGTACCACTCCATTTCTTCATCTCCCCATTCTAACATTGATGAATGTTCAGAGCCTCCATTGTCTGCTGAGGACATGCTACTGGTTAGAAGAATAATTTCCAGAGAACTCTTCTAACCATTGTAACTCAGTCCCTGCTAAGAATGTTGCTGTTCACTTCACTGTGAATCCGCTAGTGAATGCTGAGCACCTCCTGTGCGAGTCCTCCTGTGAGTGCCACAGGGAAAACAGTCCCAGCCAGGAAGCAGCTCATATAATTCAAGGACATGATCTGATTAAGATGATAAGAGAGGTATGAGTTGCCTTGGGAATTTTAAAGTCAGAGGAAATCACTTCATTTGAGCGATCAGAAACAGGCCTTTGAGGACCAGTGGGATCGACAGGCTAATCTGTGGGCACACCTCAGGCCAAGGTTATATCCTGAGTAAAAACAAACAAGCAAACCAAAAGAGACAATGGGGCATTTTGTGGAAAATATGAAGGGTCCTGGGTGGCTTAATCATAGGGAATATTGGGGGTTGAGTCTAGAAACCCAGGTAAGGATCATATTGTAGGAGACCTTAAATGTCAAGGCGAGGAAGAAATTTACTCTGGTGGCTTTTTTCACTGGTTTCTGCCCTGCTGACCTCCCTTTCCAACAACTAACTTTTGTCCGCCTTGCTTCTCTCTTAGGTGCCTTTTTCTCTCCCTTCGCTCCTTGTTTTTGTTTTAATTATTATTATTATACTTTAAGTTCTAGGGTACACGTGCACAACGTGCAGGTTTGTTACATAGGTATACATGTGCCATGTTGGTTTGCTGCACCCATCAACTCGTCACTTACATTAGGTATTTCTCCTAATGCTATCTCTCCCCCAGCCCCGCCAACCCCTGACAGGCCCCAGTGTGTGATGTTCCCTGCCCTGTGTCCAAGCATTCTCATATCGCTCCTTGTTTTTTTAAGAATTCTTATTTTCCACTTCAATTTAACCCACTGCAAGCTGGTTCCTGTACCCAACTTCTGAAATTACTCCTGCTGAGATCTCTGTACATCTCAGAGTTCTTGGTTGCAAAGAACTGAACCAGCTCTGGCTAGAGGAAGCAGAAATGGGATTTTCTAGGGAAGGGTGCAAATGGCTCCCAAGATTGAAAGGAAGGCTGGAAAAGAAAGCTTAGAAAACAGGAAGGAACCAGGAAATATCCGACAGCCCAGGACCAGCCACCAGAACAAGCTACTTAGGTCTTCACTGCTGTTGCATCCTCTTGCTGCACCTCTGCCTTGACTGGTCTGACTGCCCCAACTCTTTGCATCACTCTTCCAAGAGTCAAAGTCC
Source organism: Gorilla gorilla gorilla (assembly GCF_029281585.2). Taxonomy (NCBI): domain Eukaryota; kingdom Metazoa; phylum Chordata; class Mammalia; order Primates; family Hominidae; genus Gorilla; species Gorilla gorilla. The sequence goes on from NC_086017.1 coordinate 181,089,331, forward strand.
TCCATGGCAGCATCCACTGGTTGAGCTTGGATCAAGGGGTCTGGCTTCTCATTCAGAAAAAAAGAAGTATTTACCCTTACCTCAGATTCTTTTTTTTTTTTGAGATGGAGTCTTGCTCTGTCACCCAGGCTGGAGTACAGTGGTGCCATCTCAGCTCACTGCAAGCTCCAACTCCCGGGTTCATGCCATTCTCCTGCCTCAGCCTCCCCAGTAGCTGGGACTACAGGTGCCTGCCACCACACCCGGCTAATTTTTTTTGTATTTTTAGTAGAGATGGGGTTTCACCGTGTTAGCCAGGATGGTCTCGATCTCTGGACCTCGTGATCCGCCCGCCTCAGCCTCCCAAAGTCCTGGGATTACAGGCATGAGCCACCGTGCCCGGCTACCTCTCAGATTCTTAGTGAGAGGCAGAGTCCCCCAAATAGTGAAATATTTGAATGAGTACAAACTCACCCAACTGCTGAGCCAAATAACCTCTTTTCAGCCTTTATCCCACTTTATCTCTGCATCGTTCCTCACCATCAGCATCCAAACCTTCACCTCTCACCTTCTTAAAATTATCTCTTCCAAGCTTGGTGTGGTGGATCCCACCTGTAATCCCAACACTTTGAGAGGCTGAAGCAGGAGAATTGCCTGAGCCCAGGACTTCAAGACCAGCCTGGACAACATAGTGAGACCCCCCTCTCTCCCAAAAATAATTTTAAAATTAGCCTGGCATGGTGACATACACCTGTAGTCTCAGCTACTTCAGGAGGCTAAGGCAGAGGATAGCTTGAGCTCAGGAGGTCAAGGTTGCAGTGAGCCAAGATCCTGCCACTGCACTCCAGTCTGAGTGACAAAGGGAGATCCTGTCTCGAAATAATAGTAAAATAAAATTCTTTCTTCCTTCAGCATCCAGGACATGGCTTTTTTCCTGGTTCTTTTTTTTTTTTAACTTCTGGCCACTCCTTCTTCTCTATTTGCTCCTGAAACTTTGAGTCTCCAAAACTCCTTCCTTGGTCCATGCTCATTTGAAACACTCCCTTGGGTAATTACATTCATTTCCTTGGCTTCAAATGTGACCCTCAATCTTTTGCTCGAAACTTGACTTTCACTATGAGTCTCAGTCCCATGGGCACCTCAATATTAACATGTCCAAACGGAACTTTAGTGGAACTTTAATCTCCATCCCTGCAGGCCTGCTCCCCTTTCTGACCCTAAGTCACAGCTGACCCAGCTAGAAATTCAGTCATCCTGAGTCCCCACGCATGTATATTAGTCACCAAATTCTCCTCACTCTACCTCAAAATTATCCTTTACTTACTAAAGTATGTTAAAAGTCTCTTGACTCTACCATCTTGCTTCTCAATTAGCTTAGACCTTTATGATCTCAGGAGGAGAGTGGTAGTAGGAGGGGTTGAGATGGGGTGGATGCAGGAATAACTAAGAAGATAAAGGATGCAAAGGTGGATTGTGGAGAGGGAGAGGACAGAATTTAGGGTGATCCCAGGTTTCTGGCCTGAGCAACTAGATAGACCAAAAGAAAACTGTGAGACTTTAGAAGAGCATCTAGTTTGGTAGTTCAGTGTTGAATATGTTATGTTAAAATGGGACAACCAGATGCAAATGTCCAGCAGGCCACTGATATATATAATAATGTGAAGGTGGGAGAAAGAACAGAATTAGAGCCTCCAGTTGTGGAGTCATCAGATCAACCATCAGCTGGTGGATAAAATCATGAAAGTGGTTGATATTAACAAGAAGGCCAAATAGAGAGGGAAGACTCTTGAGTCAAGGTTGGATCGTGGAGACATCATCATTTCAGAGCAGAGATACAGAAGCCCATCAGGAGGCTGGAGGAAAAACTCCGAGAGGTAAAAGCTAAGCAGGGAAAGCAGTGAGACCAGCCAATGGAGAAAGAGTCAAGAATGAAGCTACTAACAGTGGAGTCAAATGCAGCAGGGATTGCATTGGGCTTTGCAATATGGAGGTCAGTTTAGTGCTTGCAAGAGCAGTTTCATCAGAGGCTGGGGAAGAGCCAGACAGCAGCAAGGTCGAGAGTGAATGAACAGGAAGTGGTGAGATGTGAGCGCAATCTTTCAAAATGCCTGGCTGAGAAGGGAAAGAGTAACAACGTAAGTAACTAGAGGGACAGCAGGATTAAAAGAGCCCCTTTTCTCAAGGGTAGGAATGACTTGAACTTGTTCGTGGTGATATTGAAAGCCTGAATGCACACAAGAAGGAGAAGCTGGGGAGAGAAACTGAAGACACATGGAAAAAATGGACTGTGTTTGACTGATGGAACTGAGGCCAGAAGAGGTAGACTGAGAAAATCAAGAGTCCTATGTGGGAACTTGCCAGCGTCTGCATTTCAGAGGTCTTCAAGAGCTTCTTCTTTCTCTTTTCTTTCTATTTTAAAAGTTTAATGTTTTTTGTTATATTCACATGATTCAAAAATAAAAAATTATAAAAGGCGAAACATTTCTTTCTTACCCTGCATCTTCCCAGTTTCCCCTCCCACTTCACCCCCTTCCAGAGTTTCTTTTTTTTTGAGACAGAGTCTCACTCTGTCGCCCAGGCTGGAGTGCAGTGGTGCGATCTCAGCTCACTGCAACCTTCGCCTCTGGGTTCAAGTGATTCTTGTGCCTCAGCCTCCCTAGTAGCTGGGATTACAGGCACCCACCATCATACCCACATAATTTTTGTATTTTTATTTACATTTTTTAATTTATTTTTTAATTATTTATATTTATTTATTTATTTGAGACAGAGTCTCACTCTGTCGCCCACGCTGGAATGCAGTGGCGTGATCTCGGCTCACTGCAAGCTCCATCTCCTGGGTTCACGCCATTCTCCTGCCTCAGCCTCCCAAGTAGCTGGGACTACAGGCGCCCGCTACCACGCCCACCTAATTTTTTGTATTTTTAATAGAGACGGGGTTTCACCATGTTAGCCAGGATGGTCTCGATCTACTGACCTCGTGATCTGCCCACCTCAGCCTCCCAAAGTGCTGGGATTACAGGTGTGAGCCACCGCGCCCAGCCAATTTTTGTATTTTTAATAGAGACGGGGTTTTGACATGTTGGGCAGGCTGGTCTCAAACTTCTGACCTCAGGTGATCCGACTGCCCTGGCCTCCCAAAGTGCTGGGATTACAGGCATGAGCCACCATGCCCAGCCCAGAGTTTCTTTATGTACATATATTAAAGTATAAATATAGGTTCTTATTTTTACTCCCTTCCTTTCCCACGCCTCCTTTTTTAATCCAAAGACACATGTTAAATCCCCTTTCTGTAAGTTACTTTTTGTCACTTAACACTATGTCTTGGAGAATCTTCCCACATCATTACATGGAGAGCTGCATGCTTACAAGCATTTTTCTAATGCTGGGGTCATAAAAGCCTGAAGTTTATTATACATGTCTTTTCATTTCACCTGCTTGAACTGCATGCTATTTAATACCACAGTATTCTGGCATTTATTTATTTACTTATTTATTTGAGACAGGGTCTTGTTCTGTCACCCAGGCTGGCATGCAGTGTCACCATCATGGATCACTGCAGCCTTGACCTCTGAGGCTCAAGTGATCCTCCCACCTCAGCCTCCCGAGTAACTGGGACTACAGGCACACAACATCATGCCCAGCTAATTATGTTTATTTTTCATAGAGACAGGGTCTCACTGTGTTGCCCACGCTGGTCTTGAACTCCTGGCTTCAAGAGATCCTCCTACCTCCACCTCCCAAAATGCTCAGATTATAGGGATAAGCCACTGAGCTGGGGCCAGGCATTCCATTTTTTGAGTGCAGCAGGGTTGACAATAATTTTCTTGAAACATTGACCTGTTCGGGTCTTGTCTGATTCCAGATTAGCTATACAAATAACAAAGATGTAAACAAACATCAAAGATGATCACTCCACACGAGCAGGCAGGTGCTGTCACATCTCAGGACAAATGCCCTGTTTGGAGGTAGAATGGAGAAAGTGTAAAGGGATCTGTCTTTGGGTTAACAGCAGGAAATCAGCAGAACTTCAAAGCTGATAATAATCAGAAGCTTGGGAACTTGAAGGACTGTTCCCAAGATGGAACAGCAGATTCAGGTTTAGGCAACAGGAGAATGTCACTATCAGCTAAAAGCAACTGGAGAAGTGGATGTCCAGAAGTGGATGGCTGAGGGAAAATCAGAACAAATGTCTCAAATCTCTCTCACCCCCTTTAATTTTCAAAAACTATAAATTAAAACAATAAGATGACTTGAAGTGACTGCCTTGAAATCTAATAAGCAGATGTATTAGCTGCCTTTCCAGAAATGTTTGGGTGGAAAAAAAAATTATTTGAATCGAATTTTGTGCTTTGAATAAATTTAAAGGATTACACATCAATTTTAGCCTTTGTAAAAACAATACTGTGTAACAAATCACTCACAATTCAGTGGCTTTTTAAAAATCCAAGCTCGGCTGGGCACGGTGGCTCACGCCTGTTATCCCAGCACTTTGGGAGGCCAAGCGGGCAGATCAGTTGAGGTCAGGAATTCAAGACCAGCCTATCCAACACGGTGAAAACCCATCTCTACTAAAAATACAAAAATTAGCCGGGCATGGTGGTACATGCCTGTAATCTCAGCTACTTGGGAGGCTGAGGCGGAAGAATTGCTTGAACCTGGGAGGCAGAGCTTGGAGTGAGCCGAGATCTTGCCACCGCACCCCCGTCTGGGCAACAGAGCGAGACTCCGTCTCAAAAATAAAAATAAAAACTAAAAACCCAACCTAAACCTCCGATTTGGCAATGAATTTTAGATACAACACAAAAGCACAATCCACAAAAGAAAAAATTGTTAAGCTGGACTTCTTTAACAGTAAAAACTTATAACTAATCGCAGTGGCTCATGCCTGTAATCCCAGCACTTGATCTCTCAGAGACAAGAGGATCGCTTGAGACTAGGGGTTCGGCACCAGCCTCGCCAACATAACAAGATCCAATCTCTACCAAAAAAACAAAAACAAGCAAACAAAAAACTCTTATCCTCTGCAAAAGAGTATGAAAACACAAGCCACAGACCAGGAGAAAATATTTGCTGAGCACCTCTCTGATAAAGGATTTGTATTTAAAATATACATAGAACTCACAAAATTTATTAAGATATGAAACAACCCAATATAAAAATGGGCAAAAGAAATGAACAGATATATCAACAAAGAAGACACACAGATGACAAAAAAAAATATGAAAAGATGCTCTACATCATATGTCATTAAGGAACTGCAAATTAAAACAGTGAGATACCAATACATACCTATTAGAATGGCCAAAATAACCTACGGCCATGCCACCCTGAACACTCCCTATCTTGCCTAGAATGGCCAAAATCCAAAGCACTGACAACACCAAATCCTGGAAAGGATGGGAAACAGCAGGAACTCTTATTTATTGCTAGTGGGGACACAAAATAGTATAGCCACTTTGGAAGACAGTTTGATGGCTTTTCGTTTTGTTTTGAGACAGGGTATCACTCTGTTACCCAAGCTAAAGTGCAGTAGTGCGATCATGGCTCACTGTAGCTGAAACCTCCCAGGCTCAAGCAATTCTCCCACTCAGCCTCCTGAGTAGCTGGGACCACAGGTGTGCACCATCACATGTGGCTAATATTTTTTTGAGACAGAGTCTCACTCTGTTGCCCAGGCTGGAGGACAGTGGCACGACCTAGGCTCACTGCAACCTCCACCTCCGGGGCTCAAGCTATTCTCTTGCCTCAGCCTCCCTAGTAGCTGGGATTGCAGGTGCACACCACCACGCCTGGCTAATTTTTATATTTTTAGTAGAGACGGTGTTTCACCATGTTGGCCAAGCTGGTCTTGAACTCCTGACCTCAGGTGATCAGCCCACCTCAGCCTCCCAAAGTGCTGGGACTACATGAGTTAGCCACCACTCCTGGTCACACCTGGCTAATTTAAAATTTTTGTGTGTGTGTGGAGAAGAGGTCTCCTTATGTTGCCCAGGCTGGTCTCAAACTCCTGGGTTCAAGCAATCCTCCCACCTTTGCCTCACAAAGTGCTAGTATTACAGGTGTGAGCCAGCACACCTGGCTACAGTTTCTTAACAGATGGAAAAATGAATCCACACAAAGAAAAAAAGAGCATCAAAAATGGCACTGGGGCCAGTCGCCATGGCTCACACCTGTAATCCCAGCACTCTGGGAGGCCGAGGTGGCCTCGGATCACCTGAGGTCAGGAGTTCAAGACCAGCCTGGCCAACATGATGAAATCCTGTCTCTACAAAAAATATAAAAAGATTAGCTAGGCGTGGTGGCGTGTACCTATAATACCAGCTATTCAGGAGGCTGAGGCAGGAGGATTGCTTGAACCAGGGAGGCAGAGGTTGCAGTGAACTGAGATCATGCCATTGCACTCAAGTTTGGGCAACAGAGCAAGACTCCATCTCCAAAAAAAAAAAAAATGGCATCAATTTTCAACTTGTGATGGGGTATTTCCTGATTGTCTCTTTCCAGAATATCTTTAAGGTCAAAATATTTTCGTAATAATACTGATGTTGTTGCCTTTTCACTCTCATTCTCTCACAAGCATAAGTGGAGTTTTCCAGTGTGATATGGGAACAGATTGAATGCGGAGGCAGACATGAGAATCTAGGTTTCTTCTATTCATCGAGATATTCAACAGATTTGTTAAAAATGTAAAACAGCCACTCATCTCACAAACATTTTCTTTCTGAAAAAGTTACTTTTCATAGACATGTTATTTCTGTTAATGTGTCCTCTTTTATTATTGCTTCTAAAAATTTATGTTTTAATCTTTCTTTTATTTTGAGACTAGGTCTCACTCTGTTGCTCAGGCTGGAGTACACTGCATGATCATAGTTCACTCTAACTCGAACTCCTGGGCTCGAGAGATTCTCCTGTCTCAGCTTCCTGAGTAGCGGGGACTACAGGCATGTGCCACCACACTCAGCTAATTAAATTTTTCGTAGAAACAGGGTCTCGCTATGTGGCCTAGGCTGGGCTCAAACTCCTGGCCTCAAACAATCCTCCCACCTCAGCTTCCCAGAGCTCTGGGATTACAGGGTGAGCCACTGTCTGTTTTAATTTCTTTTTTTTTTTTTTTTTGAGACGGAGTCTTTCTCTGTCACCCAGGCAGGAGTGCAGTGGCGTGATCTCGGCTCACTGAAACCTCTGCCTCCCAGGCTCAAGCTATTCTCCTGCCTCAGCCTCCTGAGTAGCTGGGATTATAGGCACGTGCCACCACACTAGGTTAATTTTTGTATTTTTAGTAGAGATGGGGTTTCATCATGTTGGTCAGTCTGGTCTCGAACTCCTGACCTCGTGATCCGCCCACCTCAGCCCCCCGAAGTGCCAGGATTACCGGCATGAGCCACCACGCTTAGCTGCCTGTTTTAATTTCTAACCGCAGCAAATAATCCACACCAACAGGACTCTTTGGCATTCTCAATAATTTTTAACAGTAGTTAAAAGGTCCTGAGCCCAAAAGGTGTGAGAGTTGTTGTTCTAGAGCAACTAGCATTGAAAGTTCTTTCACAAAGCTGACTGCAAATAAGGAAGATTTGATGACACATAGAACCAGGTGGTAAAAATACAGGATGAGGGAAGGGCTTTCGAAATGGAGGCAAACAGAATAGGATCAGAAAATCTGAGCTGGAGATTAATACAAAAGGGAGGAGGGACTAAATCTTTTATTGTCTCTGGGGTGTAGATCATTTACCTGCTCACTGTAGACTCGTGCCTGACAAATATAATTGCCTGGCAACCTCGGCTATTAGTTGTTTGAGACAGAGATATGATTGTAGATTATGGCTGTATGTAATAATAATACCTCTTAAATTGCATCTGGCACTTAGGGACGCTGTCTAAATCCCTTGTGGCATCATTATTCATAGTTGCCTTCTGTATTCATTTTACTTATAAAGAAATTGAAAACTCAGAAAAGAGTGTGTGGCTTTGGATTTAGGTAGCCCCGGATTAAAAATCCTGCCTAATGCTGGCTTCGTCCGCTGTGTGAGAAGGTAACCATTTCAAGCCTGCACTGCTGAAGGAAGCACCAGTGTCCTGGCAACACCTCCTGTGTTCTGACTTTGGCTTTGGTTCTCACAGTGTGGTTTCCTTTGTTCTTTCCCACCGTTTGAGCCTGATTCTCCAGCTTTTCCAGTAAATCTTGGGGCCACTGAAACTTTTACAATAAATTCATTTTCTTTTTACAGCAATGAATGAGGGTTCCAATTTCTCCATGTCCTCATGAACACTTGTTATTAACCATCTTTTTTTATTATAGTCATGCATTGCATAATGACATTTTGGTCAATGATGGACCTCACATATGATGGTGGGTCCCATAAGACTATAATGGAGCTGAAAATTTCCTATTGCCTAGTGATGTCATAGCCATCATAATGTGGTAGTGCAATACATTACTCACGTATTTGTGGGGATGCTGGTGTAAACAAACCTGTGCTCCCAGTCATATAAAAGTGTAACACGTGCTAAGCGCTGTGGCTCACACCTGTAATCCTAGCACTTTGGGAGGCCGAGGCAGGCGGATCACCTGAGGTCAGGAGTTCGAGACCAGCCTGGACCAACATGGCGAAACCCCGTCTCTACTAACCTACAAAAATTAGCCTGGCGTGGTGGTGGGCGCCTGTAATCCCAGTTACTCGGGAGGCTGAAGCAGGGAGAACTGCTTGAATCCAGGAAGCGGAGGTTGCAGTGAGCCAAGATGGCGCCACTGCACTCCAACCTGGGCAACAGAGCGAGACTCTGTCTCAAAAAAAAAAGTGTAACACATAAATTATGCATAGTACATAACACTTGATAATAAATGACTATGTTTCTGGTTTATGTATTTGCTATCCTATACTTTTTATCATTGTTTTAGACTGTACTCCTGCTACTTATATATTTTTTAAAATTAACTGTAGAACAGCCTCAGGCAGGTCCTACAGGAGGTATTCCGGAAGAAGTCATTCTTATCATGGGAGATGACAGCTCCATGGATGTTTTTGCCCCTGAAGACCTTCCAGTGGGACAAGATGTGGAGGTGGAAGACAGTGACACTGATGATCCCGGCCCTGGGTAGGCCTAGGCTAATGTGTGCATTTGTGTCTTCGTTTTTAACAAAAAAAACTTTAAAAGTTTAAACAATTGAAAATAAAAAGAGAAAAAAGCTTACAGAATAAGGATATAAAGAAAGAAAATAGGCCGGGGGCAGTGGCTCACGCCTGTAATCCCAGCACTTTGGGAGGCCGAGGCGGGCAGATCACAAGGTCAGGAGTTCAAGACCAGCCTGACCAACATGGTGAAACCCCGTCTGTACTAAAAATACAAAAATTAGCCAGGCATGGTGGTGCACGTCTGTAATCCCAGCTACTTGGGAGGCTGAGGCAAGAGAATCGCTTGAACCTGGGAGGTGGAGGTTGTAGTGAGCCAAGATCATGCTTCTGCACTCCAGCCTGGGTGACAGAGAGAGAGACTCCATCTCAAAAAAAAAAAAAAAAAAAGAAAGAAAATATTTTTGTACGATAGTACAATGTCTTTGTGTTTTAAGCTAAGTGTTATTACAAGAGTCAAAAACACTTAAAAATTTTTTAAGTTTATAAAATAAAAGCTACAGTAAGCTAAGGTTAATTCATTATTGAACAAAGAAAGATAGTTCTTTATAAATTTAGTATAGCCTAAATGTACAGTGTTTATAACGTCTACAGGAGTAGTGTACGGTGATGTCCTAGGCCTTCACATTCACTCACTGCTCACTCACTGATACCCACAGCAACTTCCAGTCCTGCAGGCTCCATTCACGGCAAGTGCCCCATATAAGTGTACTATTTTTTATCTTTTATACCATATTTTTATTGTATCTCTTCTATGTTTAGACCCACAAATACTGACCATTGTGTTACAATTGCCTATGGTATTCAGTACAGTAACAAGAGGTACAGGCTTGTAGCCTAAGAGCAATAGGCTCTACTGTATAGCTTAGGTGTGTAGTTGGTTACTGTAGGTTTGTGTAAGTGCACTTGGTAATGTTCACAAGACAAAATCACCAAATGACTCATTTCTCTCAATGTATCCCCATCGTTAAGCGATGCACAACTGTATGGTCATTCTAGTCAGGGTTGATTTCCACCATTTGCAGCTAAGATAACTGTGGCTAATCTCAAAATTAATTGAATAATAAACGTTTCATGGAAAGCCCTCATATATAATCCTTCAACTTTCAAGTTTAGGGATTACTTTTGACTTATATGAAGACAGACCAACAAGAAGTCAGTATTGTATAAGCCCAGAAGGCAAGGACACTTGCCCATAAGCCATAGAGAACTTTCTACACTTTTGGAAAGGATAGCTCCTAAAAATACATGAGCCCAACTTCCAAGTGTCAACACTCGCACATCTTTGCCTGAAGGCTCTCTCTGGTTCTGAAATCTTTACACAAATCAGGCCACAAGCTCCAGGGAATCAAATATATCCCAAGAGCATTCTTCAAACCAATGATGGTTAGAAGATGGTAGATAAATACTCCAGCTCCCTCCACCCCCAGGCAGGATAATTTTTTAAAAATATTTTGTCCCTCTTATTTTTATTAAGATATAATTCACATACCATAAAGCTCATACTTTTAAGGTGTACAATTCAGTGGTTTTTAGTATATTAACTAAAAATAGCTGCGCAACCATTGCCACTGTTTAATTTCAGTTCATTTTCATCACTCCAAACAAAAATTCTGTACTTATTAGCAGTAATTCCCCATTCCACCCTCCCACCAGCCGCTAGCAAACAATAATCTATTTTCCATCTCTATGGATTTGCCTATTCTGGAAATTTTATATAAATTTTATATAAAACATATTGTATGGAGTCATATAATATGTGGGCTTTTATGACTGGCTTCTGTCACTTAACATAATGTTTTCAAGATTCATTCATGTTGTACCATATATCAATAATCTATTTCTTTTTATTGCTGAAATCTGTTTCATTGCATGGATATACCACATTTTGTTTAACCACTCATCAGTTGATGGACACTCGGATTTTTTTTCCGCTTTTGGCTATTCTGAATAATGCTGCTGTGAATATTCATGTACGAGTTTCGTGCGAATATTTTTTTCAATCTTCTTGGGTATGTAACAACTGGGAGTGGAGTTTCTGGGTCATAGGATAACTCTATGTTTAACTTTTTAAGAACTGGAAAACTGTTTTCCAAGGCAGCTATGCCAGTTTTCATTCATACCAGCAATGAATGAGAGTTCTAATTCCTTCACATTCTCACTAACATTTGTTATTATCGTCTTTTTAATTGTGGTTATCCTAGTGGGTGTGACATATCTCACTGTGGTTTTGATTTGTGTTTCCCTAATGATGAATGATGTTGAACATCTTTTCTTGTACTTACTGGCCATTTGTATATCTTCTTGGGAAAAATATCTATTCAAATCTTTACCCATTACTGTTGGGGTCTGTCTGGCAGGATAATTTTGAGTTGTACTTTCTACACTGTCTGCCAGAGTTCTCCAGTGGGATTAGGATCTATTTGCTCACACTGGTGACTTGATTGATAACACATCTTTTATCTGTGCTCTCCCTTCCATACTAGTTTGCTAAGACTGCTATAACAAAGTAATACAGACTAGGTGGCTTAAACCACAGAAAGGTATTGTCTCACAGTTCTGGAAGCTGGAAGTGTGAAATTAAGACATCAGTAGAGTTGGTTTCTTCCGAGGGCTGTGAGGGAAGGAACTGTTCCATGTCTCTCATTTAGCTTCTGGTAGTTGTTTCCTGGCAATCTATGTCATTCCTTAGCATAAGTAGAGAGAGTAGGAGGAATGATGTTCACCAAAATTATGTAGATTGGGTAGGGATGCCATCTAAAATTCTGGATAAAAACTGGCCACTTCACTATTCACCTCCTCCAATGCCCACCACACATACCTCTGATGAGTTAGAATTTTGGACTTCCCCAAACATTCCAAGCTCTCACATATCCTTATGCCTTTGCCCAGGCTATTTTTGGGCAACCATTCACAAATCTCATTCTTCCTTTAAGTTCCAGCTCAATGTCACTCCTTATTTAAGTCATTCCCAAATGAGTCTAATCATAGTAAATTCCAGAACTTGTGTGGAAGCTATAAGTCCAGAAAGGCTACCACCACGTGAAGCCTGAGAATGAAGCCAACATGAAGAAGGACAGAGAAGAGAGACTGAGAGAAGCCAAATTCTGGGGACATCATTTGAATTGAATCTCTGGTTAAACTACACCAACCCGTGCCAATCCCTTGATAGTTCTGTGTCACGTGCCACAGTATCATATGTCTCGATAGTTCCGTGTCAAGTGTAGAGACAACAGGATTGCCTTAGGAATATATTCTAAACTCATATAGAGTCTGCTTTTTTTTTTTGAGACGGAGTCTTGGGCCGGGCGTGGCTCAGGCCTGTAATCCCAGCACTTTGGGAGGCCGAGGCAGGCAGATTACCTGAGGTTGGGAGTTCGAGACCAGCCTGACCAACATGGAGAAACCCTGTCTCTACTAAAAACACAAAATTAGCCGGGCATTGTGGCACATGCCTGTAATCCCAGCTACTTGAGAGGCTGAGGCGGGAGAATGGCGTGAACCCGGGAAGCGGAGCTTGCAGTGAGCCGAGATAGCGCCACTGCACTCCAGCCTGGGCGTCAGAGTGAGACTCCACCTCAAAAAAAAAAAAAAGACGGAGTCTCACTCTGTTGTCCAGGCTGGAGTGCAATGGCACAATCTCAGCTCACTACAACCTCTGTCTCCCGGGTTCAAGTAATTCTCCTGCCTCAGGCTCCCAAGTAGCTGGGATCACAGGCACCCACCAATATGCCTGGTTAATATTTGTATTTTCAGTAAAGACAGGGTTTCACTATGTTAGCCAGACTGGTCTCGAGCTCCTGACCTCAGGCGATCTGCCCGCCTTGGCCTCTCAAAGTGCTGGGATTACAGGTGTGAGCCACTGCACCCGGCCACTTTCCATAGAGTCTGCTATGCCTTGGTTTGTAGTGGCTTCATCACGTATCTTGCAAAAAAACTAAGACAAGATTGTCTAAATTCTCTAGGTCAGTTTCCTATGGCTGCTGTGACAAATATCTACTTGTGGCTTAAAATAACACAAATGTATCATCTTATAGTTCTGGAGGTCAGAAGTCTAAAATACATCTCACAGGGCTAAAATCAAGGTGTCAGCCAGGTCGATTTCTGGAGGCTCTAGAGGAGAATCTGTTTCCTTTCCTTTTCCAGATGCTACAGGCTGCCGCCTCCTCTGGCTCATGGCCCCCTTCCTCCACCTTCAAAACCAGTACAAGCATCAATCCAACTTCTGCTTCCATCCTCACATCTCCTCAGACTCTCTTGCCTCTCTCTTTCACTTATAAGGACTCTTGCCATTACAGTGACCCCATCTGGATAATCCAAGATATCTCCCCATCTCAAGATTCTTCACTTTTTTACATCTGCACAAATCCTTTTGCCAGGTAAGGTAACATATTCATAGGTTCTGGGGATTCAAAAGCAGACATCTTTGGGAGGGGAGGCATTATTCGGCCTCTGCCTCTTCATAGATTTTATTTTTCTTGCTGTCTTACTTATTGTCATATTTGACCATTTCTAAAATTCTGGCATTCTTTCAATTAGTTATACCTTCCTTCTTTCCTCCCTTCCTTTATTGGACAACCTCATCTGAGCACCTACTATGGGCTAAGTGCTATGCAAGGTACTGCAGGGATACAATTATGTATCCAGACTCTACCCTCAAGGTATTTACAGTCAGTGCATTTCCTCGATGGCCCTGTTACTGGTCTTAATTAAAATGAGCTAACCTTTGGGAAAGGACATTGCAAACACTGCAGGTGCAAAAGGTAGTAGAAAGCTAACAACAAAGAGAGTGGTCCAAGATTTGAAGTCCTGGTTTTCACAAAGTATAGATAGGACTGACTTTCCCTAAGTGGGCACTGACACTGTGAAGATCGGTCATACCCTCACCCAAAGGCTGTCACTGTGAACTTCACCATCACCTCCAACCTCACTCCCCACCTCTGCAAGAAGTGCAGCTTTCTGCAAAACATTTGAGCCACTTTTTTTTGGCAAATTTCCCACAGATCAGTCTCAAGAAATGCTTGACAAAACACTTGGTCCCTAAAGAGTCTTATCTTTTGCAAGTACATACTGAAATATTTACGGATGAAATGATATGATGTCAGGGATTTGCTTCAGAACAAAATGTGTGGGAGGAAGTGGGTGGGATATCAATGAAACAAGACTGACCATGAGTTAATAATTGTTGAAGCTGGGTAATGGAACACAGGGGCTTATTATACTATTCTAGTTTTTTTTTCTTTGCATGTTTAAAATTTTCCATAAAAAAAGTTGGCAGGGCGCAGTGGCTCATGCCTGTAATCCCAACACTTTGGTAGGCTGAGGCAGGTGCATCACCTGAGGTCAGGAGTTTGAGACCAGCCTGGCCAACATGGTGAAACGCTGTCTCTACTACAAATACAAAAATAAGCTGGACATGGTGGCTCATGCCTGTAGTGCCAGCTACTTGAGAGGCCGAGGCATGAGAATCACTTGAACCCGGGAGGCAGAGGTTTCAGTGAGCCGAGATCACGCCACTGCACCCCAGCCTGGGCAACAGAGTAAGACTCCGTCTCAAAAAAAAATAAGTAAATAAAAAATAAAATTACAAATTTAAAAGGTTAAGGAGGAAAATTTTGTCACTGTATTTTACCTATGTCATTGTCATAAGCTTATCATTTGAATATATTTTACTGTATAAATATTCGCCTAGATTTTAAAAATAAATAAGCACAGGTATATAAATATTTGACAAAGCAGTTATCTTCTACAACCACTTGAATCACAGCAGGGAAGAGAAAGTGCTAGATATCTTGCCTGCGGCTAGCCTTGGAACGATAATGGTCCTGTCCTCAGAGAAGAAACACATGAAACTCTCAAACTTCATTCCAGTAACTGGACTTAAAGGGTTAAACATACCATATGGGGAAAGATAGTTTAACTTGATTAAGAGATAATTGTGGCTCTTTATGATGGAAATGGTGAACTGGCTTGACCCATCTCAGATTTTCGTATATTAACTTCCAGGTAGCATATTAGCATTAGCTTGGGATCATGAAACTATGGTTTTCAGCCTCAGTGTGAATCTGAGAAAAACAACTGAAATGAATAGAATTTTCTTTGGAACTTCTTTATCTGCATTTTCAGTACTTGTGTAGGGAAAAGAGCTCAAGCATTAGAGCCAAAAATTGAACTTGACTTCCATCTCAGACCTCAGGCAGGTTCCATAACCTCCCCAAACCCGTTTCCTCATCTATAAAATATAAAATAATATCTACTTTGCATGGATGCTGTGAGGGTTATGGGTAATGTATATAAAATGCCTCTCCCACCACAGACAACTAATGAGAGCTTAGTGTATTTATAATTGCATGTTCCTCTTTACCCTTCCCCACATCTCCCATACAGTGCTTGGCACACAGTAAGAATCTAAAAATGTTTGCTGAATTAAATTAAACCCTAATTAGATGGTAGATAGATGGAGTTAGTGGGAGGAAGTGTTAAGACTATAGCAGTCTCAGCTGGGCGCAATGGCTCATGCCTATAATCCCAGCACTTTGGGAGGCCAAAGTAGGTGGATCACCTGAGGTCAGGAGTTCAAGACCAGCCTGGCCAACGTGGTGAAACCCCGTCTCTACTAAAAATACAAAAACTAGCCAGGCATGGTGTGCACCTGTAATCCCAGCTATTTGGGAGGCTGAGGCAGGAGAATGAATCATTTGAACCCAGGAGGTGGAGGCTGCAGTGAGCTGAGATTGTGCCACTGCACTGCAACCTGGGCAACAGAGCGAGACACTGTCTCAAAAAAAAAAAAAAAAAAGCTGTACCAAAATCCGCCCTTGGCACATGACTTGTTCACATGAGAGCTTCATCTCCCACTTCCTGTCCCTCACATCTAATCAATTACCAAGTCCTATCTATTCAAGCTCCCAGCATCACTAGAATCTACTCACTTCCCTTAGATCCTGCTGCTACCACCTTAGTTCAAGATTCATCTCTCTCACCCGGCCTACAGCAAAGGCTGGTCCCCTCAATCTGTTCTCGCCCCCTACAGTCCTTTCTCTTCACTGTAGCTGGAGGGATTTTTTTTCCTTTTTTTAATTATGAAAAATTTAAAACATTCACAAAAATTGAGAATATAATGAACACCCATGTACTCATCACCCAGCTTCATTCAATTATCAATGAATGGCCAATTTTGTTTCACATATACCCCACCCACTCTCCCCAACGTTCTTGGATTATTGGAAGCAAATTCCAGAAGCCATCGCATTTGGAAGGGGAGTCTTTTCATGGATTCAGAATAAAACTCAAAATCCTTCACAGGGCTTGCCAGGTCCTTGATCTCTGCTGACTTCTCCAACTACAGATTCTAGCTTGCTATTCCCCAGAATGAGACCTAGGCAAGCCAGCCTTCCCTCAGTTCCTTCAATATTCATGTTGTTTCTTTCTGTCCCTGTGGCCTTCAGGCTGCTTTCAATGCCCAGAAAGCCTGTTATCATCTTCTTTCACCCTGTTTGCTGGGCTTTAGCTGCTCATGTCTTTGCTATCACTTTGAATATCACCTTCTCAAGAGGCCCCCAGCTCAGGCTAGGTGTCCCCTTGCTCTCTTGGCACCTTCTGCTTCTCCTGAAATTATCAATACATAATTTTGTAGTTAATCATGTAAAGCTGCCGTCCCTGTTAACAATGAGCTCTATGGCATAGGAACCATGTCTGTTTTGTACCCTGCTGAAGCACCCCGTGCACAGCTCCATACCTTCTTTATAGGAGGCACCTAATAAATATTTGTTGAATGACATCCCCAAGAAAGGTAAATACAAAAGCCACATGTATTTCACATTATAAATTGCTTATATACTTAGACCGGTGTCTTAAACCTGTTATAACCACAAGAAAAATGCCCAGGCCTTTAATTTTAGGTGTATTTTGTTACAGTCAATACGACTTTTTAAAAAGATTCTGAGCTGCATATTATGCTAGACACTGAAGGTTCAAAGATAAATAATATACTGCAAAATGATAAAAAAAACTACAACAAACTTAGTTTAAAGATCTCAGTTGACTTTATGTGTGATTCTGTAATTGGGCAACACTCCATTCCATAAAATAGAGTAAGTGTTCCGATAAGCTGAGCAGATGAGGTTGGCTTTATAGACAAAGAAGGGCGGAAGAAAGCACAAGCAAAGAATGAAAATTGCATTGATCCTTTCAAAGCCACTTTTCTTGTAAGGTGGGACAGGAAGACAGAATAATAGAAAAATAACTGAGTAGTTAATATTAGGTTACTTCAGGCTACTTCTGTTGTACAAAGGTTAAAGCAGAGATTTAACCGGGCCTGTATGAGAAACTGGCTGTTATCTCTCCTGATTTCTCGGAAGGTCAGACAACAACCTAGTTTGGATTTGGTGATGTGGAACTTTATCAAAGTTAACTCCATTCTGATTTTTAGTCTGGTCTGTTGGAGCCTAGTGCAGAAACTTAGCCCAAAACAATAGCCCCCTGTAATTTTTATTTAACTACACAGATCCTGCCCTCAAGAGTTGCGTCTAGAGATAAAGACAGCCATTTAATGCTGTGATAATTGGTCATTTCTCATAGTATATGTAGAAGGCAGAATATTTCATTAGCCAGGGAATCTGTAAAGTGTCAAACAACTAGAAATAAGCAAAAATTTGCCATAAAACAACAGCTAACATTTACTAGGTCCTTCTTTTTGGCCAAGTATGGTGAAAGCATTTTTCACATATGATTTCATTGAATTCTTACAACACCCTTTGAGACTTACCTTATGCTTCCTATTTTACAGATGGAAAAAATCTACGAACACGTTGAAAATTTAGGTAACACTTTCTAAGTTACCCAGGAGTTGAAACCAGGGAGTCTGACCCCGAGGGTATACTCTTACCCTCTATGCCGGGGTTAACAAGCAATCTTCGAGTACTGCTGCAAGAAAAAAATAAAACAAAGGACACTTTTTAATTAATCACTGTTTCCCACTTCATGTCCTGGTTTCATAGTTATGTGTGTACACTTTCATAGGAAAATAGCAGATGTTGTGAAACCTGTTACTGATAAGGCTAGGTTCCTATGGGTCCAAGGCACTAACCATTGAATTTGGACTTTGTACCAAATATTTCCTATAGAGAGAAATAAGCTAGAAACTCTCAAGGTGTGAAGCTACTGCCTACCTTGAACCTGGCCTGTCTTCTTGGCCAAATTGAAAGCTCTGCATTCTTTTCTTCTTGTGCAGTACACCTTGTTGGCTTACCTCCTACAGATGAGATCTAGTCAAGAGGAAATTCATTACATTTTAAAACGGATAAATTGTTCAGATGAGTTACATGCTTGGAACTTAAACCACGGCAAAAAAAATTCTGTATTAATTATGCATATTTGGGAGTTTGCTTTTTAACTTTTAATTAAGGGAAATTTCCATCATATGCAAAAATAGACCATGTAATATAATCAACCCCCACGTACTCTTCACCCTGCTTCACACCCACACTTTTTCGTGGATCCATATTGCCTCCTCTGTCTTAACTAAGCCATTGCTGGATGAAAAGAAACCCTAGAGCACCATTGTTTAATGTGAGCCAGATATGTAATTTTACCTTTTCTAGTCACCACATTTGAAAAGTAAGAAGAAACAAGTGAAATTAACTGTAACCGTACATTGTATTTAACCTAATATATTAAAAATATGATCATTCCAGTACTATCAATATAAAAGTTATTATTCAGATATTTTATATTCTTTCTTTTGTACTAAGTCTTTGAAATGCGGTGTACATTTTGCAGTTACAGCATATTACAATCTGGACGGGCTTAATATTTTAAGGGCTTAGTAGCCATATGTGATATAAGTTAAATACACTAGTTTGTGATTAGTGGCTACCATATTGAACAGAACAGCCCTAAAGCGCCTAGCGTAAGAGTAAGGACTAAGCTCTGATTTTTCTCTTGCCCAAATTCCTATCTAAGGAGCCTGGGGAGTCACGCCCTACAAACCATAAATTCTCATCAGATGGGGTTTATTTAACCCTGTATATTGTGACTTACTTTCCAATCTGACTCTAGCATAACAAGAAAGAAAATCGAAATATTTTACCCCAAAACATGTTTCTCTGCCATATCTTGAAATGGCCCTGAAAAGCCATCCCTTATGGGAAAAATCCACATTCTATAGAGAATCCCCTTTCTACTTTGTTTTCCTTCATTTTTTTCGAGATCCAGGAGATAATCAACTAAGAGCCAGGTACCCTTTTAAGTCCTATTCGAAACATTTCACAACCTGCTCTCTCTGCAGTCTGCTAAGTTGGTCTCCACAACCCTTTATCTTAACCTAAACATTTCTTTTCTGGTGATGCCAGGTCTTCAGATAAACTCAACCAACAGTCAACCAGAAAATGTTTAAATTTACCTACAGCCCGGAAGCAACCCCCGCCCCCCACCCCACTTTGAGTTGTCCTGCTTTTCCAAACCAAATCAATGTGTTTCTTAAATGTTTTCTATTGATGTCTCATACTTCCCTAAAACATATAAAACCAGGCTGTACCCCCACCACCTTGGGCACATGTTCTCAGGACCTCCTGAGGGCTGTGTCACAGGCCATGGCCACTCATATTTGGCTCAAAATAAATCTCTTAGAATATTTTACAGAGTTTGACTCTTTTCATCGACAGGAGTAAACAGCTATCTTGCAATTTACCCAAAAATAATGCTACTAAAGACTTCTGGCAAAAGTTGAAGTACAGTGCATATATACTGGGCTTCTCCATGAAATTGCCAACAAAAGAAGACCAACAACAATAATTAAAAAGTTACTTGGGAGGCTGAGGCAGGAGAATCGCTTGAACCCAGGAGGCGGAGGTTGCAGTGAGCCAAGATCGCGCCACTGCACTCCAGCCTGGACAACAGAGCGAGACTCCGTCTCAAAAAAAAAAAAAAAAAAAAAGTTAGACAAGTTCTTCTACAAAAAAGGACAACCTCCAAACCCCAGACTATGATGAAATGTGGCTCTCCAGATCTTGAGCAAGGTTATAGTGAGTAGAAAGTATGTTAGCATTTCCTGAGAGGTTACAACGTGGTAGAGTGCAGTGGCTCTAGACACGCAATACCTGGTTCTGCTATTTACAAGCTGTGTGACTTGAGCAAGTTATTCAATTTCTCTGTGCCTCAGGTTCCTCGTCTATAAAAATGAGCATCATAAAGTCTGGGATAGTTTTAAGGACTGAATGAGGAATACATGTAAAAACATGCATGGCCCATGTTAACCTTCCATAAATGATCACATTCAAAACAAAAAAAAACAAACCCAACAGCAACACAACTGTGGGGAGACCAAAAGGAAAATGAGAACTGAGGATGAGGAAGGTGGGGCTGATGATACAATTGAATTCATTAGTAATTTTTCTCTGTGCTCTGGATTCTAACTTAACGAAGGTGCTTGGAGACGGGAGTAAGAAGAGAGAAGAAATCAAAACCGGCTTTGCTGGTGCTGACCAGTCCATTAAGCAGAGTTAAACATAAAATCCCTAGACAAAATATCTCTTATCTAGGAATTTTTTTTTTTTTTTTTTGAGACAGAGTTTCACTCTTGTTGCACAGGCCGGAGTACAATGGCACGATCTTGGCTCACTGCAGCCTCTGCTTCCTAGGTTCAAGCGATTCTCCTGCCTCAGCCTCCCAAGTAGCTGGGATTACAGACGTGAGCCACCATGCCCAGCTAATTTTTGTATCTTTAGTAGAAATGGGGTTTCACCATGTTGGCCAAGCTGGTCTCGAACTCCTGACCTCAAGCTCTCTACCCGCCTTGGCCTCCCAAAGTGCTGGGATTACAGGCGTGAGCCACCACACCTGGCCTATTATCTAGGAATCTTTACCGTTGTCCACAACAACCTCCTACTTGGACACCTTGCTCAACTGAAGGGAAATTGTCCTACTGAAAAAAAAAAAAGACAACATAATTTGGGGAGAGTGTTCTAAGGCAGCATTTTCATTTTGAAGTTGTCAGCTACTCCAGCTCAATAAACTGACCCTCTCCAAACTGTTTTTCAACAAAAGAACAAAAGAACCAGATACAATTGTTTGCATGTAGATATGAGATAAACACAGAAAAGAAATGCAATTTAAGTTGTACGCATAGTACAGTTTTTAAAAGTGACACACAGAAGAATATTTAAGAAAAAGATTTCACTCAAAGAATTTAAAAGGAACCTATAAAATCTTTGCCAAAGGGGCTGTAAGCGGTGGCTCACGCCTGTAATCCCAGCACTTTGGGAGGCTGAGGCGGGTGGATCACTTGAGGTCAGGAGTTCAAGACCAGCCTGGCCAACATGGTGAAACCCTTTCTCTACTAAAAATACAAAAAAATTATCTGGGTGTAGTGGCACATGCCTGTAATCCCAGCTACTCAGGAGGCTAAGGCAGGAGAGTAGCTTGAACCTGGGAGGCGGAGGTTGCAGTGAGCCAAGATCACGCCACTGCACTCCAGCCTGGGCAATAGAGCAAGATCCTGTCTCAAAAAGAAAAAAAAAAAAAAAACATTATTTGCCAAAGAGCTTCAGAAGGAAGTATGAAAGATCAGAGAGGAAGATGAAGTAACCGGCTTCAGTAACGAAAAAAATGATACATAACATTAAAGTATTTTGGAAATGAAAATCACAATAGAAGCAGTAAGAAGCATAGAAATGCTGAAAAAAGAATCCATGACTTGGAAAACAGGGTTAAGAAAAATATAGAGGGCAGAGATAAAAGAAAAGACAGTGGTTATCCACAATATGGAAGAACAATATATTAGATTATAATAGAATAATATATAATATAGATAGATATGAGGAAAAACAGTACTCAGGAAATATGGCACTGATCACCCCTTCTTGGAAAAGTTACTTGCAAAATCTAGACAATCAAGAGACAGTTCAAGATAAAGAATTCAAGAATGGAAAAGACTTTGCTTTAATGGATTGTCAGTGAGTACTGACCCCATTTAAATATCAAGAGGTTACTGGAAAGGGGTCCTGATCCAGACTCCTAAAGGGTTCCTGGATCTCATGAAGAAAGAATTTGGGGTTAGTCCATAGAGTAAAGTGAAAGCAAGTTTACTAGAGAAGTAAAGAAACAAAAGAATGGCTATTCCATAGACAGAGCAGCCCTGAGGGCTGCTGGTTGGCTATTTTTATGGTTATCTCTTGATTATATGCTAAACAAGTGGTGGATTATTCATGAGCTTTCCAGGAAAGGGGCAGGTAATTCCTGGAACTGAGGGTTCCTCCCCCTTTTAGACCAGATGGGGTAGCTTCTGGACATTGCCATGGCATTTGTAAACTGTCACGGCACTGTTGACAGTGTCTTTTAGCAGGCAAATGTATTATAATTTATGTATAATGAGCAATGAGGATGATCAGATGTCACTTTCATCACCATCTTGGTTTTGGTGGGTTTTGGCCGTCTTCTTTACCACATCCTGTTATCCTGTTGAGATACAGGTTGTTATGACCTGTATCTCGTGACTTCCTATCTCATCCTGTGACTATGAATGCCTGACCTCGTGGAAATGCAGCCCAGTGGTCTCAGCCTCATTTTACCCAGCCCCTATTCAAGATGGAGTTGCTCTGGTTTGAACTCCCCTGACAAAACTGAAGACTCATATGTGAGTAAAGACCTGAAGGAGGTGGGGGATTAAGTAACATAATATTTGAAAGAAGAGAATTCCAAAAAGAAGAAACAGCAAGTGCAAAGGCCCTAAGGCAAAAGCCTACCGAACATATTAGAACAATTGCCAAGGAAACTAGTGTGGCTGGAGAAGAGTGAAGATTGGAGTATGGAAGGAGATGGTTCAGAGAATAATGGCACTGGGGGTAGACAGTGTAGCTTTGTTGGCCATTGTAAGGACTTTGGTTTTTAACTCTGAATGAGTGAGAAGCCATTAATTTTTAATGTTGTTGTTGTTTTGAGACAGAGTCTTGTTCTGTCACCCAGGCTGGAGTGCAGTGACACACTCATGGCTCACTGCAGCCTCAGCCTCTTGGGTTGAAGCAATCCTCCCACCTCAGCCTCCCAAGTAGCTGAGTCTACAGGCACGTACCACTCTGCCTGGCTAATTTTTATATTTTCTGTAGAGACAGGGTTTCGCCATGTTGCTGGTCTTGAACTCCTGGGCTCAAGCGATCCACCCGCCTCAGCCTCCCAAAGTGCTGGGATTACAAGTTTGAGCTACTGCGCCCAGCCACATTGAAAGGTTTTAAGCAGAGAGAAAAGAGAGAAATATTAACATATTAAAATGCGCTGCATTGTGAATGGGTTGAAGAAGGGCAAGGCGAACACAGAAGGCATTTAGGAGGCTATTCCAGTTATCCTGTCAAGAGATGGATGGTGACTTGGACCTGGGGGAAAAACAATGGAGTGGGGATAAGTGGTTAGATTACACGAAGAGGCAAAAGTGCAAAGACAAACACGTTCAACAGATGTTGTTTATAACTGAGAGAAACTAGACGTAACCTAAATATCCAATAATAGAAGACCAGTTAAACATATGATATATCCATTTTTTTTTTTTTTTACTTAAAAGCTTCTGTAGTGATTGAAAGCATGTGTTAATTTTTAAATTAAAAAGCCAAGTGAATAACATTAATTTTTAATGTTACTCAACTTCAACAAAAGCATGTTTCGGGACCATTAAAATATCTTGTTTGGCAATTAAAACTACAAACCTAGAAGCACTGACATTAAAGTTTCTTATTTCAAAAACAATTATGAGGGGCCAGGCACAGCAGCTCACACCTGTAATCTCAGCACTTTGGGAGGCTGAGGCAGGTGAATCACCTGAGGTCAGGAGTTCAAGACCAGCCTGGTCAACGTGGCAAAACCTCGTCTCTACTAAAAATAAAAAAAAAAACTTAGCCAGGCTGGCGGCGGGCGCTTGTAAACCCAGCTACTCTGGAGGCTGAGGCAGAAGAATCGCTTGAAACCGGGAAGCAGAGGTTGCAGTGAGCCAAGATCACGCCACTGCACTCCATCGTGGGCAACAGAGCAAGACTCCATCTCAAAAAACAAAAAACAAAAAAAAACGAAAAAACAATAATTATGAGCCAAATAGAAATATGTACCTGTACCTCTTAAACTAGTGTACCAGTAATAATTCATGACTAGACATAACAAAGCATATACTTCTATTCTTTTCCTTTGAAACATTTTTGATAGGACAGATATAGTTTAGGAAATGCAGAAACAAGATGCGAGTCAAATAGTGGTTTTTAATGAAATTTTAGATTGAGTTTGCTGTGACAAAGCATCTAAGATCTGAACAGGCAAAAAGATTTGTCTAAGAGGTGAAACCAGGACATTAATATGTGATTCAGAACCTACAAATTGGTCAGGGAACAATTTGGTGGAGGCTGGAAATTGGTAGACAAGAATTATCTCAATGATCCTTTATTAGTCACTCGCCAAATGCCAGGCGTTATGTCTTCTTGTTTTTACAACTTCTCATTTTAGAATACATACCTTAATTCCACAAACTTGCCCATTAGTCATTGGCTAGTATAAATGGAAGGTCTGAAACTCGAACTTGGGTTGTCTTATGCCAAAGCACATCCTTTTCCTGCTATAACGCCCTGTATTAAGTAAGGTTGGAGTTTGAGACCAGCCTGGCCAACATGCGGAACCCCATCTCAACTAAAAAAAATTAGCCAGGCGTGGTGGTGGGCGCCTGTAGTCCCGGCTACTCGGGAGGCTGAAGCAGGAGAATTGCTTGAACCCAGGAGGCGGAGCCTGCAGTGAGCTGAGATGGCACCACTGCACTCCAGCCTGGGCAAGGGCGAAACTCTGTCTCAAAAAAACCAAAAAAACAAAAAAAAAAAAAATGGGCTAAACGACTCACATGTACCTCTGTAAATTGGGGTTAGGGTGAACTTTCACTTTTACATAATATATTTTGATATATTTAAAATTTTAATAAACTTACTTTTATAATAAAAAAAAGTAAGGTTGGCTAGATTGACTTTTAAGGTTGTTAACTGAAAAAAAATCACACGATTTATAAATTTAGAAAAGATTGGCCAGGCACGGTGGCTCATGCCTGTAATCTCAGCACTTTGGGAGGCTGAGGTGGGCGGATCATGAGGTCAGGAGATCGAGACCATCCTGGCTAACACGGTGAAACCCCATCTCTACTAAATAAAATACAAAAAAAAAAAAAAAAAATTAGCCAGGCATGGTGGCGGGCGCCTATAGTCAGTCCCAGCTACTTGGGAGGATGAGGCAGGAGAACAGTGTGAACCCAGGAGGCGGAGCTTGCAGTGAGCTGAGATCGCGCCACTGCACTCCAGCCTGGGCAACAGAGCGAGACTCCATCTCAAAAAAAAAAAAAATTAGAAAAGGTGAAGGAGACTTTTTTTTTTTTTTTTTTAAGGATTACAGCCTTCAAGGCGGCCACTGTGCAGGCTGGGAAGCATGCCTCTGGCCAAGATGAGAGACAGGCACTTTGAAGGAGGAGAGATTAGCATAAAGCTCCTGAAAGGGTTGGTTAAACATACATATTCAACAGGTTACAGGAGGAGCTATGAATTGCCAAGACCGGCTCTGTCAGGGAGACCCTAACCCAGCAGTGCTAGAGTAATTAAAGACACACACACAGAAACATAGAGGTGTGGAGTGGGAAATCAGGGGTCTCAGCCTTCAGAGCTGCTGAGAGCTTCGAACAGAGATTTACCCACGTATTTATTGACAGCAAGCCAGTGATAAGCATTATTTCTACAGACTGTAGATTAACTAAAAGTATTCCTTATGGGAAATAAAGGGATGGGCCGAAATAAAGGGATGGGTGTGGCTAGTTATCTGCAGCAAGAGCATGTTCTTAAGGCACAGATGGCTCATGCTATTGTTTGTGGTTTAAGAACGCCTTTAAGCCGTTTTCCGCCCCGGGTGGGCCAGGTGTTCCTTGCCCTCATTCTGGTAAACCCACAACCTTCCAGCGTGGGCATCACGGCCATCATGAACATGTTACAGTGCTGCAGAGATTTTGTTTATGGCCAGTTTTGGGGCCAGTTTATGACCAGATTTTGGAGGGCCTGTTCCCAACAATGAATATTCATGGTAGTCCTGATGCACGTGTACTGAACAAACATGCATGTAACATACATTCACTTTGGAGTGGAGACTTAACATTTAAATGTATTACAATTTGGACACACACATCAAAGTATCTTTTCAGGATACAAAAAAGAGCACGACCTCTGTAAACCAACCAGAACCAGTCCATGGTCAGTGGTCTTATTAAGAGAAAGTTACTGAAATCAGTCTCTTGTCCAATCAAAGCTGTGGTTTTATGGCTGATGGGACAGGGGCTGAGGATCAATTAGCATCTGACGGAGCCGCAAATAGTTTTAATATTGCTTATCTCAAGGTCAGTGCTTGTTTAGCTGCTACAGAAAAAGAAAACCCTTATAACTGTGAACCCCAAAAATCCGAGACAGGTCTCAGTTAATTTAGAAAGTTCATTTTGCCAAGACTGAGGATGCATGCCTGCCCACGACCCAGACTCAGGAGGTCCTCACCACATGTGCCCTAGGGGGTCAGAGCACCGTTTGGTTTTATACATTTTAGGGAGACATGAGACGACATCAGTCAACACATGTAAGATGAACATTGGCTCGGTCTGGAACGGCAGGACAACTTGAAGCAGGGAGGATGTCAGGCCTCTGAGCCCAAGCTAAGCCGTCATATCCCCAGTGACCTGCACGTATACATCCAGACGGCTTTAAGCAACTGAAGATCCACGAAAGAGGTGAAAATAGCCTTAACTGATGACATTCCACCATTGTGATTTATTGCTGCCCCAACCTGACTGATCAATGTGCTTTGTAATCTCCCCCACCCTTAGGAAGGTTATTTGTAATTCTCCCCACCCTTGAGAATGTACTTTGTGAGATCCACCCCCTGCCCGCAAAACATTGCTCCTAACTCCACCGCCTATCCCAAAACCTGTAAGAACTAATGATAATCCACCACCCTTTGCTGACTCCTTTTTCGGACTCAGCCCGCCTGCACCCAGGTAAATAAACAGCCTTGTCGCTCACACAAAGCCTGTTTGGTGGTCTCTTCACACAGATACCTGAGAAAGAGGAGGCTTCCTGGTCATAGGTAGAGAAGAAACAAATGATTGCATTCTTTTGAGTTTCTGATGAGCCTCTGATTAGGCTCTTTCATTTATACTAGCCAATGACTAATGGGTGACTTTGAATAGAATGGGAGGCAGGTTTGCCCTAAGCAGTTCCCAGCTTGACTTTTCCCTTTAGCTTAGTGATTTGGGGGCCTCAAGATATTTTCCTTTCGCATAATATAGTTAGAACACAGGCCTATGTCCTGTTTATAATGTGGTATCTTATTGCCACAAAGAGTCTATTCTGTCAGCCTTATGATCTCTATTTTAACATTAATGCTGGTCAGTTGTGTCTAAACCATAAAAGGGAGGGGTATAATGAGATGTGGTTGACCTCCCATCTTGTCATGGCCAGGAACTCAGTTTAAGGCTTTTCTGGGGTCCCCTTGGCCAAGAGAGGTTCTTTTCAGTCGGTGGGGGGCTTAGGATTTTATTTTTAGGTGACAAGGCTTTTCTTTGGGAAGAATAGTATATCTAGTGGGATTATATTCAATTCCATGGAACAAACCCTGACCTTAAACAAGTAAAGGGGTTGCTTTTCTCATGTAGTAAGACATCTGGAGCTAGGCACAGCTAGGTGGGTGCGGCTCCACCTTTATTGTGGGCTGTCCCAGAGTCTAAGACTACTGCTCCACCTCCAGCCTCAAGGCAACCTCACGCAACCTCAAAGCAGGAAGGAAACAGGAGGCTGAGAAAAGGGGTAGTACCTGCAACAGGAAAGCAAAAACCTTCCCAGGACTTGCCAGCTGACGTCCTCCTATATCTCAATGGCCAGAATTGTGTCACGTGACCATTTCCTCCTACATCTCATTGGCCAGAACCATGTCATGTGATCACCCCTGCGATGACCTCGCGAAAGTGGGCATCTTAGCTTGGCACATTGCCTCCCTGAACAAAATCTGGGTTCTCTTAGAAGTTAAGAAGGCGAGAATGGATTTGAGGAGGCAGTTAGCAGTGCCCCGTAAAGAACTGACGGATCAGGGACGTCGGGAGAGGAGAAGCCACCTCGGAAGTACCACTGGACTCTGGATTTCTAGGAGCTCTGGGCACCACTGTTGATGCATTTTGCTACAAGGAGGCAGGGAAAGATAGTCTTTGTTCCACAAAGCCCTGGGCTTAGCTTCAGTTCTATTACAGCCCCTTAATGACAGGGATACATTCTGAGAAATGCGTCTTTAGGCAATTTCATTTTGTGAACATGGAGTGTACTTACACAAACTTAGTATAGCCTACTACACACCTACGTTATATGGTATAGCCTATTGCTTCTAGGCTGCAAACTTCCACAGCATGTGACTGTACTGAATACTGTAGGCAACTGTACTGAATACTGTAGACAACGGTAAGAATTTATGTCTCTAAACATAGAAGAGGCACAGTAAAAATACAATATAAAAGATAAAAACGGTATACCCTTATAGAGCACTTACCATGAATGGAGCTTGCAGGGCTGGAAGTTGCTGTGGGTGAGTGAATGAAAAGGCCTAGGATATTACTGTCCACTACCGCAGACTTTATAAACACTACATTTAGGCTACACTAATAATAAGTTAATCTTGGCTTACTGTAACTTTTTTACTTTGTAAACTTTAAATTTTTTTTTAACTTTTTGACTCTTTTGTAATAATACGCCTTAAAACACAAATACGTTTCAGCTGTACAAACATATTTTCTTCTATTCTTATTCTATAAGCTTATTTTTCCCATTTTGAAAATGCATTTATTTACCTTTTAAACTTTTTTTCTTAAAAACAAAGATGCAGGCCTACACAGGGTCAGTATCATCAAGATATCACTAGGTGATAGGAATTTGTCAGCTCCATTCTAACCTTGTGAGGCCGCTGTTGTAGATGTGGTCCATTGTTAACCAGAACATCATTGCAGCACATGACTTTATTACAGAAGAAGGAAAGAATGGACAGTGGGGAGCAACCAAGGTCTCTGTCTGCCACAGTTCCTCCACCAGCCCCTGAGACAGAGTTCCCCTCAGGAGGAGTCTGGTATGCGGACCCATGTACACATCATCTCTAGACAGAGAGACTTCAGCGCAGTTGTTGACATCGGCGTAGGAAATGGTGGGAGAGTGGCAGGCACTTGGGGATGCTGAAAGTATTTGAAGATAAATCCAGCCTCCCAGATCTGCCTGGAGAGAGGCATTGACAGGGCAGCCTGGCTGCTCAGAGCTACCGTATCCCAGCCTTGTCACTAGCAATATGTCTCTCCTTCCTGGGTCTCAGTCTCATTTTCCTCTTCTTTTTTTTTTTTTTTTTTTTTTTTTTTGAGACAGAGTCTCGCTCTTGTCGCCCAGGCTGGAGTGCAATGGTGCGATCTCAGCTCACTGCAACCTCCGCTTCCCAGGTTCAAGTGATTCTCCTGCCTCAGCCTCCTGAGTAGCTGGGATTACAGGCGCCCGCCACCATGCCTGGCTAATTTTTGTATATTTAGTAGAGACGGGGTTTCACCATGTTGGCCAGGCTGGTCTCGAACTTCTGACCTCAGGCAGTCTGCCCACCTCAGCCTCCCAAAGTGCTGGGATTACAGGTGTGAGCCACTGTGCCCGGCTCTCATTTTCCTCTTCTATAAAGGAGAGTAATAACCCTAACTTGCAGGGTTGGCGTGAGGCTCGTTTGAAGTTATGTATGTCCAGCTCCTGTTCTATACTATCCACTCCCTAGATGATGGTTATTTTTGTTATGAGTATGATTTGGCCCCCATGCCCTCTGCTCTAACTCAACTCCCATCCTCTCCCTCTCAGGTCTTCTGACCCACTTGCCATTCCCTTATTAGAACATGCACTCTCTGCCTGGCTTTCCACTTCCCACTTTGCACACGTTGGAATCTTGGCAGAAGCACCTCACATCCCGTTGAACCCGGTACTCCTCTGTGATTCAGTTGGCCTCTGCACTTCTCCAGGAATTTCTCTCTGCTACTCCAGGCCAGGTGAAGCTGCTCCTCAGTCTCCCTAGCAACCCACACTTAATTCTATCAGGGTTCTTCTTGCACCCTTGGGCAATTACTGAGTTCCTTGCGAGGCTAGTCCAGACTCTCGGTGTATAAACCACCCTTGACGTAACTAATTCCATCTTAGAAAAACCCTCCATTTTATATTTCATGGGCACTTTGCTAACAAGGATAAGATGTTTTGCTTGATGAACAAATTTTAAAAAAGAACACAAACAAGCACACTCATCCACTATAAGTTCTCACCAGAGGACCCTCTGACTGTAAAAGAGCGAAGCCTTCAGCTTGGCTGTCTTCACTAACACCGTCTTGCAGTCACTCATGATAAGAACTCAGAATTTGCCACCGAAATCTCTGCCACATCAAAGACTCTTCCTTGCAAGACCACCAGGCCCAGACCAGGACTCCCTTTGTCTTCTTCCCTCCCTTTGGACTGGTTCATTAACCCTTTCTCCTGTCTCTTTTTCCTCTTGATGTTAAATATTACTTTGTTGTGGAATGTTTAATCTACAACATTCGTATAGTAATTAAGTATACTAGTATGTATGGTTTGCAATATTTACCGGTTTATGGAGTGGCTTGAACCTATCTATGTGCTCTGACTACAGAGTGAATGGGAAGGACTAAGGAGAATTGCCTCCTTGGGAACTCCATGTAGCTCCTGGATTTTGTGATTGAAATAGCATAAAAAAAAAAAAGACTGACATTGTGGAGAGATACAAACATGTATGGACATGGTCATCTCTAATCTCTAACTGCTATGACACTCAGAGAGGTTGAGAGGCCCAGGACACTCCCCTTGTTCAAGGCTCTGCGTGAAGAGGAGAAGGAAGAAATTGTGCAATATTTTATTTTATTTTATTTGTTTCAGATGAAGTCTGTCTCTGTTGCCCAGGCTGGAGTGTAATGGCGTGATCTTGGTTCACTGCAACCTCTGCCTCCTGGGTTCAAGTCATTCTCCTGCCTCAGCCTCCCAAGTAGCTGGGACTACAGGCATGTGCCATCATGCCCAACTAATTTTTGTATTTTTAGTAGAGGCAGGGTTTCACCATGTTGGCCAGGCTGGTCTCGAACTCATGACCTCAAGTGATCCACCCACCTCGGCCTCCCAAAGTGCTGGGATTACAGGCTTGAGCCACTGCGCTGGCCTAATTGTTCGATATTTTAAATGTTTAAATGACCGGCAAGTCGCAGGTGCTCAACAAATATTTGTTGAATGACAACAAATTAGCGCTGTTGACACAAAAAAGGCAATGCAATATATGGGCTATTTAATCTTTGCAGATTTTTATTTAAAAATCTGAATTCACAGTACACTGCAGGCGGTTGCTTAGAAGCATACAAGTTTCAAGAAGTTCTGTCACCCTGTGTATACTCTTTTTTTCTTTTTTCTTTTTTTTTTTTTTTTTTGATACGGAGTCTTGCTGTTGCTGCCCAGGCTGGAGTGCAATGGTGCGGTCTTAGCTCACTGCAACCTCCGCCTCCCGGGTTCAAGCGATTCTCGTGCCTCAGCTTCCCGAATAGCTGGGATTACAGGTGCGTGCCACCAAGCCCGGCTAATTTTTGTATTTTTAGTAGACATGGGGACCAACGTGGACCATGTTGGCCAGGCTGGTCTCAAACTCCTGACCTCAAGTGATCTGCCCACCTTGACCTCCCAAAGTGCTAGGATTACAGGCATGAGTCACCGCCTGGCCACCCTGTGTAAACTCTTATCTGGAGACAACTGCCAAGTTTAAATTTGCAGAGGTAAGGGAAGGAGAGGCCCTGACCCAGTGGCCCCCGCTCGCCCGCCTGCTGGGGAGATGGGGAGCTCCTAGGACAGGGGCTGGGTCCTCAAGATGTGGCACGAGGAAGGGGGTCTCACTAAGCCCCCAGCGGCTCCCGCACTGCGCACCCCTGGCTGCGTCCCTCTGCCAGCCTCAACTCAGCCCTCTCCTAGCCGGCGGGGGGTGACAGTCTCTGTGATATCTTTCCGTCCCGCCAGCAGGCGGCGCCCTCCGGCCCTTGTTTCGTTGGGCCCGGACGGGACGTGCGCGCTCAAAGGTTGCCCGGCTCTGACGCCCGCATTTCCTGGTCTGGAGCCGGCTGAGCCACAGCAGGGTCGCCGCGGGGTCCCGGGGCCGTGCTCCCCTGCCCCTCCTAGGAGCGCGCGGGGCGGGGCGGGGCGGGGCGGGACCAGGCGGGCGAGCTGGGCCCTCGCCCCTCCCTCGGGCGGTCACCTGGGCACGGGCGCTGCAGGTGTCGGGGCCTCAACCTTGCGGAGCCGACAGCCATCGATCCTCGGGTGAGTGCGGGCGCAGGTGGAGGGCGCCCGGCGCTCTCGCCACCGGCGTCCCAGCCTCGGGGCGGCGAACGGTCCCCGCGCCGCTCCCGGCCTCCCTGGCCGGGCGCTCAGCGCGTCTGGGAGGGGAAGGAATTTCCTTTGCAGGAACTCAGGGGCTGGGGGCTCTCTGCTACTTAAGAGATCCAGGAGTGGAGCCCGGACGCCGGAGCCTTCCTGCTTCGGGATGGGGATTACCGCGGAGCCTTAGCAACTGGGGTCTGTCGTGGGTTTGAGGGCAGGGGGTCCGGGGAATGGGCGTGTCCCGCACCCAGAGACTCGCCACCCTCTCTCCAGGGGAGATGCTTTTTAAACATGACAAACCCAGCAAGGTTATAGAAATGGGTGTATGCAACTCTTCGCTCTTTCCTGGCGCCCAGAGGTGAATAGTCTCACACACACGCGCGCGCGCGTGCGTGCGTGCATTCATTGGGGCCGACTTTGCGTCCCCTCCCCTGGCCTCGAGCGTTGGGGACGGCGCCCCCGCCCGCGCCCGCCACTGGGATTAAGCCCCAGGGCCTTGCCCGGCTATTTGTTTTCCGAGGCCGTTGCGTCCGGGTAGGTTCCTGGATGACCATCCTGGCTGGCTCAAAATTCCCTCTAGATTACCTGCGACCACCCCCAGGAACCCAGAGACTGAAACTCCTTTTCTCACCTGCGCAGGTGGCCTCGAGGTGGTGGCAGGGCCGCCCCCTGCAGTCCGGAGGCGAACGCACGGACCGGGCCTCCGGAGGCAGATTCGGCTGGAAGGAACCGCTCTCGCTTCGTCCTACACTTGGGCAAATGTCTCCGGTAAGGGGAAGTGTCGCTTAAATCCCAGAGATAACCCCCACCGAGAAGCATCACAAAAGACATGAACGAGTGGTTAGCACTCAGGATTGTTATTGCTTCGAGTGAAATGGTTTCTTGTGTGCTTTTGTGCATTTATATATAAATATAAACATATATGTATACATTTGACAAGCTCTAAGACCGGCACTTGTGATATCTCCAGAATAGAGTTATTATAGTTATTTGGAAATTGTCAGTGAGGATCAGCTTGGTTGCTATGCGAATTGCAGGGAGGAGGACCTGTGTGCAGTTTCAAAACGATTTAAGAGAAATTCGGTGGCAATACAAGGTGTGGACGTTGGTTGGATCCTGATTTGATGAATGTTTTTTAAAATGGAGATGATGCCCGAGTGCGGTGGCTCACACCTGTAATCCCAGCACTTTGGGAGGCCGAGGTGGGTGGATCACCTGAGGTCAGGAGTTCGAGACCAGCCTGGCCAACATGGTGAAACCCTTCTCTACTAAAAATACAAAAATTATCTGGGTGTGGTGGCACGCGCATGTAATCCCAGCTACTCGGGAAGGCTGAGGTAGGAGAATCGCTTGAACCCGGGAGGCGGAGGTTGCAGTAAGCCGAGATGGCGCCACTGCACTCCAGCCTGGGAGGCAGAGCGAGACTCTGTCTCAAAATAAATAAATAAATAAGGAGACGATGAAGGACATTTCTACTGATTATTTGATGGTATCAAGGAAATTATAATAGTTCTGTTTAGTTACTTTTGGTAACGGTATCCTGATTAAGGTTTTTAAAATCCCTGTAGAGACACAGACTGAAGTTGAAATACAGCTTTGGGATTTGCTTCAGAATTATTCAGTTTTAGATGCTAGCAGAGAAGGGAGGGGAACAAGATGAGAGGAGATTGTTCATGGATTGTTAATAGTTGAAGCTGGAAAGAACACATGGACACAGGCAGGGGAACTTCAGGCACGGGGGCCTGTCGGAGGGTGGGGGGAAAGGGGAGGGAGAGCACTAGGACAAATACCTAATGCATGCAGGGCTTAAAACCTAGATGACGGGTTGATAGGTGCAGCAAACCACCATGGCACATGTATACCTATTAACAAACCTGCACATTCAGCACCTGTATCCCAGAACTTAAAGTAAAACAAAAATAAAAATAGTTGAAGCTGGATGATGGTTATGGAAGTCCTTATGCTATTGTTTCAGTATTTGTGTGTGTTTGGCATTTTCCTTTAAACAGAACACCACCACTTGTGGAGCTTTTTTGCATAAGGTAGGTTTGGCACTGCAGCTGAGTCTAGATGCAAGGTCTTCCACAGACGCTCGTTCTTTGTAAATTGGGTGTCAAGGCTGCTTCTCCAGACTCGGTCATAAAAAGGTTTTTTCTCCCTACTGGAGGTGCCGATTTATTTTGCTCAGAAGGCAGAGGGTGTTTGCTGAGTGTGACAAAGCTGAGCGGATCAAGTTGATGCAGGTGGAGGCTAGGTCAGCTTTTTTTACACAAAGGGCATTAGCAAGCCTGGGGGTTGATTGCCTCCAGTCGGGCGGATTGTATAAAACGTGTTAGCAGTTTTTCCTAATTGCCCAAATCCCTTCCAAGTTGTGTTCATCAAAAAACAGAGTTTGCAGTAGTGAACACACGTGTCGGTATGCACTTAGGATTTATGTACACTGTGAAAGCATTGCATGCATCAGTAAAAAGTGTACATGATGAAAACAAAGCACAAGATGAGTAGAGGGCTGCTTATTGCTTGAGAGAGAGCTTAGCTGTGTTGTGTTGCCTATTTCATCTTTATCTTGTTTGCTTCAGCGATCATGACATGTAAATATTTAGCAAAGCACTGACTCCTAAAAGTTCTGCATGGTGTTAACACATTTTTTTTTAAGAACCATGCTTGAAAGAGGGTAAAGAAGGAGTAATAGCTATATCTTCATCAGGCTTGCTCCAGATTTCTTTTCTCCAGATTTAGCCTATAATTCCTACTCATTCTGTCATGCTCGGTCGGTACTTTGGAATAGTGATTCTGAGAGGGAGCTGTTGAAGTTAGTAGAGGGAGGAAGGGGAGGTATATTTCCGAAAGGTAAATCCACATTTTTTAGTAGCTTCAGTATAACTGAATGTAATGCCTTTTGATTTAAAGATAAAACAAGTCAAAGAGATGAGATCTGGGACAGTTAAAAGTTGAAGTGTTCGGTGAATCTCCCCGGCGTAGACCTTGCTCGTGTAGATTCACTAGTCTAAAGGATGTAAAGATTTTTTTTTTTTTTTGAGACGGAGTCTCGCTCTGTCACCCAGGCTGGAGTGCAGTGGCGCGATCTCAGCTCACTGCAAGCTCCACCTCCCGGGTTCACGCCATTCTCCTGCCTCAGCCTCCCGAGTAGCTGGGACTACAGGCGCCCGCCACCGCGCCCGGCTAATTTTTAGTAGAGACGGGGTTTCACCGTGGTCTCCATCTCTTGACCTCGTGATCTGCCCGCCTCAGCCTCCCAAAGTGCTGGGATTACAGGCGTGAGCCACCGCGCCTGGCCGTAAAGATGTTTTAAGATTCGGTTGAGGAATGCTGAAGCATGTCCTAATTTCACTGCTGTGATGGGAAAATAATAAGACAACCAACGAAAATCCCCTTACAGTGGGGGGAAATACCACAGTGAATTCATGATTGTTCTTAAATGAAGTGAAATTGTTTGGTTTGTGGCTCTGTTTTCTTGGTATGAATGAAAGAAGTATGCAACCGTCACGTAACTTTATTTTATACCTCAGTTTCCTCTCTAGTTCCCTAAAAGAGCATGGAAAGAGAAAAGAAACTTGCCAGGCCCTTTAGTGACCAAACTAATGTTTACTCTCCTCTGTAGGAGAGTGGTAGATTTGGACTCTGGAGAGTTGATTGCTAATAGCCATTTTAAGGACTTACCACAAATGTGACACCATTTCGCCCTGATTCACATTATTAAGGGTATGAATGCATTAGAAAAGCAAATTGCTCCCTTGTTGGGCTAGAAATGATAGGAAAGGGTGTTGGCAATCTAGTCAACAGTATTCTCCTAGATTCATAAACACTTCGCTTTCATCTACATCACCTCATCCCATCCTGTGAGGCGAAGCAGTGGTGATAGAGGGTAATTTTGGTTTTTAACAGATGGGAACATTGAAATATAAGGAAGTCCGCCTGGGCAACATAGTGAGACCTTGACTCCACAAAAAATAAAGATAAATAAATAAAAATTAGCCAGGTATGGTGGTGCACGCCTGTAGTCCCAGCTACTCAGGAGGTTGAGGTGGGAGGATTGCTTGAGCCTGGGAGGTTGAGGCTGCAGTGAGCCGTGATCATACCACTGTACTCCAGCCTGGGTGACAGAGCAAGATACTGCCTCAAAAAAAAAAAAAAAAGAAAGAAATCTAAAGAAGATTGCTTTAAATCACATCTTTAGGGAGACAGGGAAGGAAATTTAACATTTATCAAGAGTTCATTGGCCAAAGAAAAGAGTTCATGGGCTGGGTGTGGTGGCTCGCATCTGTAATCCCAGCTCTTTGGGAGGCTGAGGGGAGGAAGGTTTGCTTGAGGCCAAGAGTTCAAGACGAGCCTGGGCAACATAGCGAGGCCCCCATCTCTACAAAAAAAATAAATAAATAAAAATAATAATAATAAAATTGGCCAGTGTGGTGGTGGCTTGAGCCCAGCAGTTCTAGGCTGCAGTAAGCTATGTTTGCACCATTGCACACCAGCCTGGACAATAGGGCAAGACTCTCTCTCTTAAAAAAAAAAAAAAAAAAAAAAGAATTCACGGTAGTTTTCTGGTAGTCTTCACAGACTTTTTTTTTTTTTTTTTTTTTGAGATGGAGTCTCGCTCTGCCACCCAGGCTGGAGTGCAATGGTGCGATCTCAGCTCACTGCAAGCTCTGCCTCCCGGGTTCATGCCATTCTTCTGCCTCAGCCTCCCCAGTAGCTGGGACTACAGGTGCCCGCCACCACGCCCAGCTAATTTTTTATATTTTTAGTAGAGACGGGGTTTCGCCATCTTAGCCAGGATGGTCTCGATCTCCTGACCTCGTGATCTGCCCACCTCAGCCTCCCAAAGTGCTGGGATTACAGACATTCACACACATTTTTGTTTTTTGTTTTGTTTTGTTTTGTTTTGAGACAGAGTTTTTGCTTTGTTGCCCAGGCTGGAGTGCAATGGTGTGATCTCAGCTCACTGCAACCTCTGCCTCCTGGGTTCAAGCAGTTCTCCTGCCTCAGCCTTCCACGTAGCTGGGATTACAGGTGCCAGACACCATGCCTGGCTAATTTTTGTATATTTAGTAGAGACAAGGTTTCACCATGTTGGCCAGGCTGGTCTCGGAACTCTCGACCTCAGGTGATCCACCCGCCTTGGCCTCCCAATATGCTGGGATTAAGGTGTGATCCACCATGCCTGGCCCACACACGTTTTTAATTCTGACAAATGTCTCTAGGTTAGGTATTATCAGTCCATTTTGCAAATGGAAGTTGTAGCTAGAGGTTAATAGTTTTTGCCTGAGGTCTTGCAGCTAGATTCAAACTCAGCTCTGTCAGATTTGACAGTCTGCGTTATTTCTGGCAGTTTCACACTACCTTTAGCAGGAAGCAGAGCAACACGCCCAAGAATTGGGTAGTCTAGGCAAACTATCTTCTTATCACACCCTACTGTCCAGGTGACAGGCGGGGGGCATGGGTCACATCTGACCAACAGATGTTCTGTCGGGCCAGCATAGAGCTTAAAAAAAAACACTGAGTCAGCGTTGAAAATTGGGAAATGTCAAATATTCTGCCCTAACGATTCCCAACAGCAATACTAGAGCAGCTGCCTCTTTAGGGAAGGGTAGTACATTCCAGTCCCCTCAGCCCCCAGCAATCCCTAAAATAGTCCCCAGCCCTGAGATTGTACTTTTTTTTTTTTTTTTTTTTTACGGTAAGAGATCTTTCTATGTATGTGTCTCTACCCCAAATGGAATAACAAAATATAGGTTGAGAGGCTCTTGTTGCAAGAAAAATGGGAAAGACACTTTGGGAGGCCAAGGTGCGGGGATCACCTGAGGTTGGGAGTTCGAAACCAGCCTGACCAACATGGAGAAACCTCGTCTCTACTAAAAATACAAAATTAGCCTGGCGTGGTGGTGTATGCCTGTAATCCCAGCTACTTGGGAGACTGAGGCTGGAGAATCACTTGAACTCAGGGGGCGGAGGTTGCGGTGAGCCGAGATCACGCCATTGCACTCCAGCCTGGGGAAGAAGAGCGAAACTCCATCTCAAAAAAAAAAAAAAAAAAAAAAGAAGAGAGAAAAGAAAAATGGGAAAGAGCATATTCCTTTGAGGAAATGAGAGTCTTGTGTTTAGTCTCAGTGCTTCTCTGTCAGACGAATACAAGCCGCGTTGTCATTTTTCTCCCATGCTGCCTATTTTCTCACTTACAAGTAACTTGTTCGCTACCCCCTGCAGTTTGACAAGAATGGAGTAGGTGTGGGCAGGCCTCAGCAGGGAAAAGGAATGGCTCCAAACTCCCACACCATTGGGTCTTTGTGAGTAGACAGGTGGGTCTTGTGCACCTTGGCGGTTCCCCAGGGTGTCCTGCAGGGATGGGGCACCAAAAAGGCCTTTAACCCTTCCCCTTTAAGCAGGGGACCCATGTGGATCCTGAGGTTGTGCATCAGCTCACTGTAGCTGCTCTGAGCTGGACCCCAGCCACTCTGAGGGGTTCCTAGGACTTGCAAAGGGCCCCTCTCCCCCGTCCTTCTCTGCCCACCACTCTCCTGCTGATGACAAGTCCACTTCTATACACTGCTTAGGCACAGCCCCCCAAGAAAGCTCTGCAGGGATGAGGAGCTGAGGCACCCGCATAGTCCAGCCTTAAGGGGTTTCTGTGATGCAAGTCCAAGGGTGGCTTAATTTCCTTGCCTTGAAACTTTCGGTTAAGGGTCACGGGGCAAACATTCTCGCTTCTGTGAATAGCTGGAGTTTCATGACAGTTGAAGTTTCTCTTTAGATCTTTGTTTCCTTCCCCTGAGTTCTGCATTTTCTTCCCGTGTACGTGTGCCGTGGAGGAGAATGAAAAGAGGAAACGGCACAAAAGTGAACCTTGTTGGGTGGCTTTCAGGAAATGTCAGGTGCTGTGGTGGGCCTTTGTCACTCGAGTTGTCAGTCTAGGTGTGTGTGTAAACGGACATGGAATAAACAAGGGCTCCAAGTGGAACAGCTTGTTTTGGCCAAAAGAAGTGAGTTCAGGCCGGGCATGGTGGCTCACACCTGTAATCCCAGCACTTTGGGAGGCCGAGGTGGGTGGATCGTGAGGTCAGGAAATCGAGACCATCCTGGCTAACACGGTGAAACCCTGTCTCTACTAAAAATACAAAAAAAAAAAAAAAACAATTAGCCGGGGGTGGTGGCACTCGCCTTGTAGTCCCAGCTACTCGGGAGGAGACTCCCTTGAACCAGGAGGTGGAGGTTGCAGTGAGCCGAGATCACACCACTGCACTCTAGCCTGGGCGACAGAGCGAGATTCTGTCTCAAAAAAATAAAAAATAAAAAAAGAAAGAAAGAAAAAGAAGTGAGTTCAGAGGCTGACATGTTTTGTGAATGCCAGACCAGCTGCTTGATGGGATCCTTTCTGGAGAACTCTGCGATTCAGGTTTGTGGCTGTGTGCTCCCTCAGGTGATGATTAACCCCCTTGTCAAGGAAGAGTGGGTTAATTGGTTATTAGCCAGAGCAAACAGGGAGAGGCCGAGCAGTCTTGAGTATGGACTCAGCCAGATCCCTGGGTTTCATTTCTGGTTCTTCCACCACCTGTGTGACCTTGACTCATTTTTTAAAACCTCTTTGTACCTCAGTTTCCCCTGTGTAAGCTAGAAGTAATAATAATACCTACGTCATAGGGCTGTGAGGATTCAATGGCACGTCAAGTGCTTGTAACAATGCCTGGCATGGAGTAGGATGGATTGTGAGTTAGCTATTATTATTGTTGTTGTTAGAGCCCTGCTTCCTTTACTTTCATTTTTACTGGGGAGAATTTCCCCCACATAATGTTAGAAGAAAGACCACAGGGAAGAAATGCATCTGAGCTCTGACCTCTGTTCGTGGAGTGAGCCATGGGCTGCCCATCTGGGTTGCCACATGGCCTTAGGGAAATGTTCTCCATGACAAATGCTAACAGGGTGTTTGGTGCAGCAGCAGCTTTGGAATTGATGAGAACTGGGCCACAACTTGTGACTCTGAGCCACGGCTTTGGCATTGTTGTTCGGGGATTAAAATCTCCACTGACTGTGGAAAGGAGTTGGAATCCCCTAGCATTCATGTGGATACAAACTCCATCCCCTTATGAGAGAGCGGACTAGTGTTAGCTGGGACACAGGAGTCCCAGCCTCAGCTATGCCACCGCCTGGCAGGGGTTTAAGGCCAGGTCTTCTGGGCAGCCAGTGCCTCTTCTGTCACCTGGGGATAAGCATATCTAATAGGAATGTTGTGAGGGGCTAACAACATTTTATGAAATCCTGACACAGACACAGCAAAAGTACAATGCCTGACTTGCCCCTTAGTAGTAAAATCATAGAACAGATACATTGAGAGACTTACTTTTTAACTTGGAAAAGTAATATAGATGCTGTTAACTAATGTTTATTTAATATTTTATAGTTCCTAAAAGGGCTATCTGGTTTGCTCTTTAAACTAGCAATGCAGGTTTCTGTTTGTTTACATTTGTTTCGATTGCCTTTGGCTGCCTGTTTCAGGAGAGGAGGTACAGAAGTGAACCCAGGTTCAGGCCAGAAATGAGAACGTGGAATGGCCTTCATTTTACTTTATCAGAGAGGTAACATGAGTTCTTGTTCTTTATGCCCTTAAGTAATTCTGAGGAGGAAGCACTTTAGAGATTGATAGCTAAGGTGTTCCTGGGAAGCTGAAAGCATCCATGGTGTCCAGGGAAGCCGAATGGAGGGCCAGTGATTCCCCTCCAAGCAGCAGGGCAGAGGTCTCCCCTGTCGACAGTCCTTGCCTGGTCCCCTTCAGCAGGGGGCGGTGGGAGGAAGAGAGGCAGTAGGCTTTGGATTCTCCCTCCTGCCCCAGGTGCAGACCCAAAGCTTCAGAGTCCATCCTACCTTCACCTAACCCTTCATCCTTCTCCTGCACTCCAGCCAGGTGTTTCAGTGTGTAGTCTGTACCCGCCACACCCTCACCGCATCCCCAGCGGATGGGCCCCAAGCCTGCACTCTCCTGCTCACCGCAAGGTTTTCTCTTCTTCCTATGGCCTCTGCTACTTTCCATTGCTGCCCTTGCCTCCTGATCCTGCCTGCCTTCAACTTTACTGTATTCTGAAAAGTTTAAAGGGAAAAGTCTTTTATGACCCACAATCCAAGGATCTGAAGGCATTGACATTTGGGTATATTTCCTTTTTATTTTGTTTTACTTCGGTTTTTTATCAATTTAAAAAATTTTAACATTTTATAAACAATTCATTTTATGTTAGAATTTTAACATAGTTGCTATACTTTGATTAAAATTTATCATTATCACGATATCAAAAAGACACCTGCATGCATATGTTTATCATAGCACAATTCACAATTGCAAAGATATGGAATCAACCTAAGTGTCCATCAACCAATGAGTGGATAAAGAATATGTGATATATGTATATACACATCACATATACACATACACACACACCATGGAATACTACTCAGCTATAAAAAGAACAAAATAATGTCTTTTGCAGCAACTTGGATGGAACTGAAGGACATTATTCTTTTTTTTTTTTTTTTTTCGAGATGGAGTCTTGCTCAGTCACCCAGGCTGGAATGCAGTGGCCCAATGTCGGCTCACTGCAACCTCCACCTCCCAGGTTCAAGCGATTCTCCCACCTCAGCCTCCCGAGTAGCTGGGATTGCAGGCATCAGCCATCATGTCCAGGTAATTTTTGTAGAGACAGGGTTTCACCACGTTGGCTAGGCTGGTCTCGAACTCCTGACCTCAGGTGATCCACCCGCCTTGGCCTCCCAAAGTGCTGGGATTACAGGCGTGAGCCACCATGCCCATGAAGGCCATTATTCTAAGTGAAGTAACTCAGGAATCGAAAACGAAATGCCATATGTTCTCACTTATAAGTAAGTGGAAGCTAAGCTATGGGTACACAGAGGCATGCAGAGTGATATAATGGACTATGGAGACTCAGAAGGGCAGGATGGGAAGGGGATGAGGGATGAAAAACAACCTATTAGGTACAATGTACACTACCTGGGTGATGAGTACTCTAAAATCCTAGACTTTACCACTGTACAGTTCATCTATGTAACCAAAACCCACTTGTACACCTAAAGCTATTAAAAAATTTTTTTAAATAAAAAATATCATTGTACTCCCCTATGTCTTTATAAATGTTTTTAATGACTGCGTTGCTATTTTAGTCTTTTTTAGCCATTCTCTTAAAATATTAGAGAACTAAGTTGTTGCTCATTGTTTGATGTTGTACATCATTCCAATTTGAAGGCACATAAACCTTGGATCCCATTTCACATTATTTGAGATGGATTCCTGTAAAAATAATTACTGAGTCAAAGGTTTTCAACATTGGAAAGTTTTCTTTCTTATCACAAAAGCAACAGATTTGTATTGTGGAAGATACAGGACAGTGTAAAAAGTAAACATGTACCTCTATTCTCACCAACCAGTTGCTGTTTATGTCACCGGGTTCTCCCCCTCCAGGACACATGTCCTCTTCAGGCTTGCTCCATGCGTGGCCTGTGGGCTGGCAGCATGGCATCACCTGGGAGCTTGTTAGAAATGCAAAAGCTCAGGCCTGCCCCAGACATTGAATCAGAATCTGTCTTTTAACAAGATCCATATTCAAGTTTCGGAAGTCTTAGTCCCCGAGGCCACCACCTTACCAGTCACGGTGGGCTGGCATTAATTACTCTGATCTGTGAATATACATACATTTTTCCTATTTCCCTGATACTGGGATGTACCACTGTGTCTACCACTGGTTTGCACCCTCCTGTCTCCCTTAACGTAAGACCGTGTAAGGACAAGAGCAGGCTCCCCTCAGTAACACCGGTTCAGGGATCAGCAGGATCTCATCTCATCCCCCTATGAGAAGCCCTGCTACACACAGCTTTATCTTGTATCTGTCATTTAACATTATATCGTCAGCATTTTCCTGTTATTTAGTTTTTCTCTCAAGTTTATCTTTCATGGCTGCAGGTGGTAGTCCATCTTATGACTGTCTGATAATTCATTTGACTCATTCCCTATTGTTAGACATTAAGTTGTTTTGATTCTTTTGGGGACTGGGGAGGGTATACTGCAGGCTATCATAAGTATGCCACAGTGAACTGCTTCCGCAGTAATTATTTCCCTCAACCCAGATTATTTCCTTATGATAAATTACCAGAGTGCAGACACTGGGTCAAAAGGCATGAACGTTTTAAACCCTCCTTAAAATGCCCCAGGAGTATACAAAGTGCCCTGACTTGGTGCCCTCCCAGACACTGGGTAGTGTGGTCTGTAGACAGACTCTGGGGAGCAGGGTCATGCCTCATTCGCATCACGCCTCCAGGGCTGGTGTAGAGCCAACTCTGAGGGTCACTCTAAGGGGACCTGGGGGAATGGAAAGGAAGTGACGGAAGGATGGGCAAGCTGCCTGTGGTGGTGGTGCTCCTTTCCTCCTGGCCTGAGTCCTGAGTCACAGTAGATGTCACTGACCAGGCAGCAGCTTCCTCAGGGTGTGTCCACAAAGTTTAACCTTTCCTCCCGGCACCCGTCTTCCAGTGGCTTGGGAGCTGGAGCAGGTGGTGGAGGCCTGAAATGACTACTTGGTGAGTCTGGAACCTGCTGGACCTGATTGCTGCCAAGCTTGTTTTTGCTTCACGAGTCTGAGACTGTTGGGTTCTCTAATACTTTTTTCCTCTCACCAGCAGACCAGGAACCTGATATTAAGTAAACTTTATTCTAAAAGGTACACTCAGACAATTCCTTTTTTTTTTTTTTTTGACACTGAGTTTCAATCTTGTTGACCAGGCTGGAGTGCAATGGTGCGTTCTTGGCTCACTGCAACCTCCACCTCCCAGGTTTAAGTGATTCTCCTGCCTCAGCCTCTCGAGTAGCTGGGATTACAGGTGCCTGCCACCATGCCCGCCTAATTTACTTCTTCTTCTTCTTTTTTTTTTTTTTGTTGTTGTTGAGATGGAGCTTCGCTCTTGTTGCCCAGGCTGGAGTGCACTGGTGCGATCTCAGCTCACTGCAACCTCCACCTCCCAGGTTCAAGTGATTCTCCTGCCTTGGCCTCCCGGGTAGCTGGGATTACAGGCACCTGCCACCAT
Organism: Gorilla gorilla gorilla; assembly: GCF_029281585.2. Classification (NCBI taxonomy): domain Eukaryota; kingdom Metazoa; phylum Chordata; class Mammalia; order Primates; family Hominidae; genus Gorilla; species Gorilla gorilla. The sequence continues at coordinate 181,133,981 of NC_086017.1, forward strand.
GCTTAGCTAATTTTTTTTTTTTTTTTTTTGAGACGGAGTTTTGCTCTTGTTGTCCAGGCTGGAGTACAATGGTGCAATCTGCTCACCATAACCTCCACCTGCCAGGTTCAAGTGATTCTCCTGCCTCAGCCTCCCAAGCAGCTGGGATTACAGGCATGCACCACCACGCCCACCTAATTTTTTTGTTGGTCAGGCTGGTCTTGAACTCCTGACCTCAGGCAATCCATCTGCCTCAGCTTCCCAAAGTGCTGGGATTACAGGTGTGAGCCACAATGCCTGGTCAACAATTACATTTTTAAAAATTGAAACATTGGCATTGTATATGTGATTGAGTCATAATTTGAACTTTGATGCCTGGAATAAATTTTTCACCCTCCTTAAAAAGTTTTGGAGTAATAAGTGAATGAATATACAATGAGTTTGATTCTGTTACATTATTTACATATGTTAAATGTATTTTTGTTTGTATCATGACATAATTAAAACATTTAAAAACGAGTATCAAATCATTAGTCAGCCATTTATATTAACTATTTGACATGGGCAACAGAAATGCACACTGCTGTACCTCCTGAAAATTCATGTGATTAACTGATGCTGAATTTGTCTAGTAGTATGTCTTTTCGGGGGCATTTTTAAGTATTTAAAATTTTTCGAGGTACATAAGTAAAATGCACAGATCTTAAGTGTTTAGTTTTGATAAATGTATGCACCTATGTAAACAACATTTCTGTCAAGACACAGAACATTTTCATGCTTCAGGCAGTTCTTTCATGCCCCTTTGCAATCAGTCCAGAGGCATCTGCTGTTCTGATTTCCAGCACCATAAATAAGCTTTGTCTGTTCTTCAACTTCATATAAATGGAATGTGATATATAGTAGACAAACAAAAGTGGCTGCTTTTGTTCAACATCATGCTTTTGAGATTTATACATGCGTGACTCTAATTCTTTATTGGTAACTAATATTACATTCTTTGAATATACCATAATTTAGCCATTCTCCTTTGATGATCATTTGAGTTGTTTCCAGTTTTGGGCTATTGTGAATAAAGCTGCCATAGCTGAGCATGGCAGCTCATGCCTGTAATAGCAGGACTTTGGGAAGTCAAGGTGGGAGGATCACTTGAGTCCAGGATTTCGAGACCAGCCTGGGCAACATAGCAAGACTCTGTGTCTTTAAAAAAAAAAAAAATGTTATTAGCCGGGTATCATGGCAGGCAGCTATAATCCCAGCTGCTCGGGAGGCTGAGGCATGAGAATCACTTGAACCTGGGAGGCAGAGTTTGCAGTGAGCTGAGATCACACCACTGCACTCCAGCCTGGGTGACACAGCAAGACCCTGTCTCAAAAAAAAAATTGTTAAAAAAAAAAAGCTGCTATGAATATTCTTGTACAAGTCTTTTTTAAAAAACAACTTTATTGAGGTATAATTTATATGCCATAAAACCCACTCATTATGTACAATTCTATGGTTTTTAGTAATTTATAGGTTTGTGCAGCCATCACCATAATCCAGTTTTAGACTTTTTGTCACTCCCAAATTTCTCTCTGCCAGTATACAATCAGTTCCCACCTGTAGCCCCAGATAGCCATTGAACTTCTTTCTGTCTCTTGCCTTGTCTGGGAAATTTCAAATAAGAGGAATCTTGGGATACGTAGTTTTATGTGTCAGGCATCTCTCACTTAGCACAACATTTTTGAGGTTCATCCATGTTGCAGCATGTATCAGTAGCTTGTTCTTTATCAAATATATGGTTTGGGGCTGGGTGCAGTGGCTCACACCTGTAATCTCAGCACTTTGGGAGGCCAAGGCCAGCAGATCACCTGAGATCAGGAGTTCAAGATCAGCCTGGCCAACATGGCGAAACCCCACCTCTACTAAAAATAGAAAAATTAGCTGGGCGCGGTGGCATGCGCCTGTAATCCCAGCTACTCAGGAGGCTGAGGCACAAGAATTACTTGAACCTGGGAGGCGGAGGTTGCAGTGAGCCAGGATCGCACCACTGCACTCCAGCTTGGGAGAGAGAACGAAACTGTCTCAAAAAATAAAAAAATAAAAAACAAATACATAGTTCGAAAATATTTTCCCCAAACCCATGACTTTTTCCCTAATGGTGCCTTTTAAAGAAAAAAAAAGTTTTAAATTTTGATGAAGCCTAAGTTGTTGATTTCTTTTATGGTTTGTGTTTTTAATCTCATATCTAATAAGTACTTGCTGAACCTTATACAAGTCTTGTGGACATGTTTTGTTAGGTTTTTGAGATGGAGTCTCACTCTGTCACCCAGGCTGGAGTGCAGTGGCGCATTCTCGGCTCACTGCAACCTCCACCTCCCAGGCTCCAGTGATTCCCCTGCCTCAGCCTCCTAAGTAGCTGGGATTACAGGTGCACACCACCATGCCCAGCTAATTTTTGTATTTTTAGGAGAGACGTGGCTTCACCATGTGGACCAGGTTGATCTCGAACTCCTGGCCTCAAGTGATCCGCCCGCCTTGGCCTTCCAAAGTGTTGGGATTATAGGCGTGAGCCTCTGCACTTGGCCGACCTGTTTTAATTACTCCTAGGTAAATATCTAGTAGTAGAAGTACTGGATTATAGGATAAGCGTATGTTGAAATGCCACACTATTTTCCAAGGGGATATACCATTTTACACCTCAAACAGCAGTGTATGGGAGTTCTCGTTACTCTACATCTTTTCCAATATTTGGTATCGTTGGTCTTTCTGATTTTAGTCATTCTGATGGATGTGAAATTGTATGTCATTGTCATTTTAATTAGCTTTATCCTGATAACTAATGATGTTGAGTACCTTTTTGTTTGCTATTGGCCATTTGTACATATTCTTTTTGGAGTGTCTTTTTAAGTATTTTGCCCATTTTTGTTTGAGTAGTTTGACTTTTTGCTATTCATTTGTAGGCACTCTTTATATATGTGGTCTGGTAGTCTGGGCACAAGTCTGTTAGATAGATGTGTTGTAAGCATTTTCTCCCAGTCCGTAATTGCCTTTTCATTTTCTTATGATGAACAGAAGAAACTAATTTTAATGAGTTCACTTTATCAATTTTTTTTCTATTTGGTGCTTTTTGTGTTTTGCTTGAGAATTCTTTACTCCAAGGTTGCAAACATATTCTCCTTTGTTTTCCTTGTAGAGTCTTACTTTTTATAGCTACGCTTGTGATCTCTCCTGAGTTAATTTCTGTTAATGGTGTGAAGTGGAGTTAAGGTCCTTTTTTTTTCCATACGGTTATCCAGTTAGTCCAGCACGGTGTGTTGAAAAGACTTTCCTTTCCTCCATTGAATTGCATTGGTACTTTCTTATAAATCAAGTGGACTGGTTTGAACTCTTAAGCTCATTGTCTTGAGTTCTATAATTTATAAGTCTTGAAATCAGGTAGTGTAAGTCGTCCAACTTTGTTATTGGCTATTCTAACCCTTTGTATTTTCATATACATTTTAGCATCAGCTTGTGAATATCTTTAAAAAAGAAAAATGCCCGGTTGGATTTTGATTAGAACTACATTGAATCAACTAATCTGGGGAGGATTGACATGTTAATAATATTAATCTTCTTATCCATGAACATGGCATATCTCTATTAAGGTCCTTAGGTTTTTTTGGCAGTGTTTTGTAGCGTTTAGCATTGACATTTTATAAATATTTATACAAATTTATTCTTATTTTATGTTTTTGAGTCTGTTGGAAATGATATATTTTCCTTCATTTTTGAATTTTGTTGCTATATATAGCAATGTGGTTTTAAAAATTGACCTGTGATCTTAACTAAATTCATTTATTAATTCCAGTAGATTTTTTTGTAAGTACCTTAGGATTATCGATATACATAAATGCCATCTACAAATAGTTTTATCTTATCCTTTCTAGTCTGTATGCCTTTCTTTTATTTTCTCGCCTTACTGAATGGGCTAGGATATCCTAAAATGTTGAGTAGATGTAGTAAGGACAGATATCCTTACCTTGTTTCCAATTTTAGGGGTAAAGTGCTCAGTCTTTCACACTTAAGTATAATGATAGCTATAGATTTTTCATAGATGTTCCTTATCAGGTTGAGGAAACCATCAGTTTCCTACTTTGCTGAGAGGTTTTTATCATGAATCGTTGTTGAATTTTGTCCAAAGATTTTTCTGCATCTCTCAAGATGGCCATATGCTTGTTTTCTGTATTCGGTAATGTGAATATATTTATTTTTCATCTGTTGGCACTTTCTCTTCACCTCAAATTAGGGAAAAGACCACAGTTACCCATTTTTGTTTTTTTGTTTTTTTTTTTTTTTTAATTACTCAGCTTTAACACTTGAATATCTTGGCATTGTGCATGGAATATTAGTTCAGGAACATGATTTAGACAATTTGAATCAGACAATTTCCATAAAATGTTTTATAAACTAAAAAGCAACGTTTGTGTGTGTGTGTGTGTGTGTGTGTGTGTGTATGTGTGTGTAGAGTTATTTGGCTTGAGAGCCCTGCCTGCCCAACAAACTTATCTTAAACTCTCATCATTAGTCTCATGCTTAAAAAAAAAAAAAGTATCATTTAAGTAAAGACTTCAGTCAGTTGAGGGAGCAAGCTACATGAGTATAAGAAAGAAGACCATCCCAGGCAGAATGGTCTTCTGAAGCACAAGTTCAAAGGCCCTGAGGTCCCAGAGGTATCCAGAAAACTGTCTCTTCAAAATTGCTTTTGCCTGACATTGAAGCAGACAGCAGGGGCTAAGAAAACATCACCACCTTCTGGCAGAATAGAAGGACTGAGCTGCTCAGGTCAAATCATTATAGTAAAATATACCTAAAATTTACCATCTTAACCATTTTTAAGTGTACAGGTCAATGGCACTAAGTACATTCACATTGTTGAGCAACTGATACTGCTATCTACACATCTTCAGAACTTTTTCATCCTGTGCTGAAAACCTGCACCCATTAAACAGTAACTCCTCATTCTTCCCTTCTCCTAGCTCCTGGCTACTGTTTACTTTTTGTCTATGAATTTGATTATTCTAGGTACCTTATATATATGGGATCATATGATATTTGTCATCTTCTGTCTGCTTATTCACTTAGTGTAATGTCTTACGGGTTCTTCCACCTTCAGCATGTATCAGAATTTCTTTTCTTTTTTTTTTTGAGACGAAGTCTTGCTCTGTCACCCGGGGTGGAATGCAGTGGCCCGATCTCGGCTCACTGCAACCTCTGCCTCCCAAATTCAAGTGATTCTCCTGCCTCAGCCTCCCTAGTAGCTGGGATTACCGGCGTCTGCTACCATGCCCAGCTACTTTTTGTATTTTTAGTAGAGACAGGGTTTCACCATGTTGGCCAGGCTGGTCTCAAACTCCTGACCACAGGTGATCCGTCTGCCTTGGCCTCCCAAAGTATTGGGATTATAGGCATAAGCCACTGTGCCCGGCCAGGATTTCATTTCCTTTTAAGACTGAATAATATTCTACTGTATGGATATAAAGTCATTCTTAGGAGATGTGTATGTTATATTTCTGAATCCTGAGAGAATGGAAACAAAACAGGTAAAATGGTAGTGGGGCAAGCTGGCGTAGGTCTGGGATACTGTTACCAAAGACTTATAGGAGAACTGGACCCCGGCTGATTGGGCGGGCTACCTCTGACAATGTGATGGTGAAAAAAGGATCTCCCTTAGGTGGTTGTTCTGGTTCAGTTTCTCAGCAATGATGAATAACCGTGGTTTCAGAAACCATGAACAACTAAGCATGAAGAATGTCATAACCTCTCTGGTGGTTGAGTCATACAAGGAGCCACATTCAGAAGCCAGGGATGGAGAGCAGGGTCTCAGGGACTATTGAGCACAGATTTCTGATTGCTACTTTCCAGATCATTGTATGCTTAGGCCGTTTATTTTGCTGAAGAAAGCAAGACTAAAGGACATGATAATCATTGAGAACCAGGAGGCAATCTCTAGTTCAGATGTTCTTTTAAAAACTCTTTTTTTTTTTTGAGACGGAGTCTCGCTCTGTCCCCCAGGCTGGAGTGCAGTGGCACGATCTCGGCTCACTGTAAGCTCTGCCTCCCGGGTTCACGCCATTCTCCTGCCACAGCCTCCTGAGTAGCTGGGACTGCAGGTGTCCGCCACAACGCCTGGCTAATTTTTTGTATTTTTAGTAGAGGCAGGGTTTCACCATGTTAGCCAGGATGGTCTCGATCTCCTCACTTCGTGATCCGCCCGTCTCGGCCTCCCAAAGTGCTGGGATTACAGGCGTGAGCCACTGCGCCCGGCCTTAAAAACTCTTTTTAAACCTCTTCTGTAAGCATGTTTGCTAAGCGGTCAGCCCATAAGTATCTGAACAACTGTTCTTATAATCCTTTGTTGCTCTTATTAATCCCATTCCCATATTGTTGATTTTTTAAAGATATATTTTCTATTTAGTGATATTGTTCTTAAAACTCAGTACCTGAATGACTAGTACAAGGTATGCAACTCCTTTCTCTTTAATTCTAAACCTTATACTTGTATTACTTATCTGTTCCCACCAAAATGATGACGAGGTGAATATATGTGTAGAATTTGCAGTCAATTAAATACAGTCACATTGTAAGGGAAGTTTATGTGAAAATATACATCACCAGAATACTAATTTACAAGCAAACATAAGGCATTGAGTAAAAATTCATGGTAGCTTTATAGAAAAATGAATTGTGTCAGTGTAACCTGATTTGTTTTCAAGAACATTTTACGGATCTGGAGGAAGCAGGGGACATAATCTTAACTTTCTCATGCTATTGATTTCATTATGAATGACATAATCAATAACAGCCCAGGGAAACAGGTTAGCTCACATGATACCACAGTTAGACAGTGGGAAGGTAACACAGAGACATTATCAAGGATATGGTTCCAGTGTGGGATAAGTCATCATTTAACCTTTTAGAGCTCAGTCTGGGAACCATTCTGTTTAATCAGTTTTAATCCATAACTGGTGGCATATTAGTGTATATGTTTGTATGTGAGAAATACTAGAAACAGAAGTCAAAATAACCTGTATTAATGGGGTACCGTATTTATAAAATACTGGACAGAATCCCATGAAGGCTAATTAATTTTGTAAGTAAGAGGTTCAAGTTGGAGAATGATTGGCACTGTGCCTATTTTTGGCAGAAAAAGCCTATGGGCCATGGTGAATCACAAGGTAGTTGAACCATCACAGTAACTATAATGTGGGTATATGCAGAATACCACATTTCATACATCAGTGCTCTAGCTAATACTTGTATGAGACTGAAAGTAGGCAAATGATACAGTGAAGTCATTTCATAACTGGCAATACCAAGACTTCTCAGAACTATGTTTAGCTTGAGTGCATACTATGTAAAGAGGGCCTTACAAAATGTATACCGGAGCCACAGGAGAGCAAAACAATTATTTAAGTGACGACATCTGGTCAAGATGGCACAGGAGTTCAGGCTCCAAACACCTAGCAAAGGTAGTTACAATATAAAAAGGGTAACCAAATAAGTATAGTTGGGCTATAGTCATTCTAGTTATATTCATTATATTCTATTATATTCTATATTATATTCATTATATTCATTATATTCTAGTTATATTCATTATAGTCATTCTAGTAAGTTGAAATACAAAGGGGTAAGCAGGCTCAAGCTGCAGGCCTCTCCAGCAGGGGCAACCAGAAACTCAGGTTTTTTAGAATAAGGGGATATAGCTTTGTGCAGTGGCCATTTCATAGCCAGTGAAGTTTATCGGAGGCACTTGCTAATTGAAAACTTTTCTCAATACCCTGCCATGATGAAATATGGTTGGCACTGGCAATTTTTGAGACTCTATGGAGACTGAACTTAAAATTAAAAACAAATTAAAAAAAGAAAAGATGGGGATGTAAAAGTATCCACATGAGCTGATACCAAGGAGTTGGAGCCAGGCTCCAGGGAATGTAAATTGGGAGAATAACTAAGTTTCTTCCATACCTCTAAGAAACATTGGCAACACTGAAATCAGAGACTGCAGTGCCCTCCCTCCCAAACCTAAGAAGGAAGGCTGGAAAAGATGGCTTACCTGGAAGGAATGGGCTTCTGGAAGTTTCAGAGACAAAGACACAGCTTCAGAACCAGAAGCTGAGCCATGCTGCTTTCTTGGCCCAGGGCCTGGATCCGCAGTATCGCTGATACCACAACTGAGCAGGAACACCAAGTGGCATTTTGAGACCTGGTTTGGAAGAAGTCCTGAGAGGCCAGGTGGAGGGACTGAAAGCTGTCTGGGAAGGGAGAGAGGAGGGAAAGATACAGCAATCGAAAACTCCTACTGAAAGTAAGCTTGCAAAGCAAAACTTTAAAATACATGAAGACATAGATGTAGAGTTCAAAATTTGTTCAAGGAAGACACGAATTTACTAAAAGTGAAATTAGCAGTTGGAATTCCTGGAAATGACAATAAAGTAAGTATGTTTAGAATTCTTAAGATGAATGAAGTCTTGCAGTAGATAAAAATTATGAAGTAGAAGCAAGGGGGAGGGATAGGAAAAAGAACCAGTTAGAACAGTTTTGTATTAAGTCAAGTGGGCTAAAATGCTTTAAAAAGACCAAAAATGCAATGGATCAAATCCAGTACGAGCTTACTTCTCTCGTGTAGCAGGCCTGGGTGGGTATTTCAGGCCACTGGGTGGCTGTACCCTCAGGGACCCAGCTGACAGCACCCACATGGGTTTCAGAATTGCCCTGCTTTCCCACAGGAAGTAGGTGGGTGGGGAATAAGCTAGGCCAGAAATGGTCTTCCTCATGTCTGCTCACACCCCACTGGCCATACCTAACTGCTGGGGAGCCTGGGAAATAGAGGTCAGCCACGTGCCTGGGAAAAAGAAGGGAAGATAAAATGGAGAATAAGTTTCTGCCATACCTCTAAGAAACAGTGGTTACATTGACAACAGATTTCTCATCAGCAATAGAATTGAAAACACAAGAGAGTATTATCTTCAACTTAGAATTCAATACTAGTTAAACCATCATTCAAAAATGATGATCAGCAGTCCCTATGAAGGAAAAATTGGCAATATCTAACAAAATTATGTAAGCATTCACCCTTTGACCTAATGGCCTCACTTCTAGTAATTATTCCAGAGGAAACACCTCCACAAAATAACAAAGAATATGTACAGAAGGTTGTTCATCGCTACATTATTTGCAGATAGAACAAATTTGGAAACAACCTTTATGTCCACTCATAGAACTCTGGCTGAATAAGCTATAGTATATCTACATAATGCAGCCATCAAAACAATTTTTAAAAAATTAAAAAGGAAGGTAGCTATTAACAAAGATGAAATGCTTTCTAGGATGTTTTAAGGGGCAATAAAGAGTCACAAAAAGTATATCTAATGTGCTCCCTTGTATTTAAGATGGAAAGGGAAATAACCACACATGTACACACACACACACGCACACACTCACACACACACACACTTATTTTTGCAGAAAGATGCCCAGGAACTATAAACCAGAAATAAATGATAGGGGGTGGGTGGATATTAGTGGAGGAAATAAGTATGGAAATGAGACTTTTCTGAGCGTACCTTTTTATATAGTTTTGATTTTGAGCCATGTAAATATTTTACATATTCAATTATATAAAATTAAAATGAACTAAAAATAATGAAAACAAAGGAAATCCTGTCATTGAATATACAAAGAGAAACTAATAATCAAAACACTATATCAAATTGATTACATAAATACAAAGAAGAGAATTCAGATAACTTTATAACAGAGTACTCAGACTGTATAAGCTTAGTGGAATATAGTCAAGGGACAAAAAGAATGGAAAAAATTAGGCTTTATTTACATGGTTAATTGTTGGGCAATGCTATCAGTGTAGTAACTCTGAAACTGCTTAATATGTATTGTAGTTTGAACAAATGAATCAATATACTAATGTCATTGGGAACCAGGTTCTTTTTTGTTGTTAATTTCTTCATTGAAATTCTGTATTCAATCACAGGAGTTGGAGTCTGCTTCCTGCTGGGACCCTTCCTGATCCTTTAAGTTAATCTCTAATTTGCTATTAGTGTGGCTTCCTGCCCTTTTTTTTCTTCAGCTTTTAAGTTCACGGGTACATGTGCAGGATGGGGAGGTTTGTTACACAGGGAAACGGGTGCCATGGTGGTTTGCTGTACAGATCATCCCATCGCCTAGGTATTAAGCCCAGCATCCCTTAGCTGTTTTTCCTGATGCTTTTCTTCCCCCAACTCCCCACTCTAGCAGGCCCAAGTGTGTGGTGTTTCCCACCATGCGTCCATGTGGGAACCAGATTCTTGCTGTGGGAGATGATCTTTCAAGTATGTATTTCACTATTTCACAAATACTGAAATAAGGTGAGGAAGAATCCTGAGATGGTAGCTTTGCATTGGAGGTATCAGTGTGCCACCCAGATTCTAGTTTTAAAATACCATATTTTCCTAAAAAAAAAACAGGGCTCCTTGAAAAAAAATGACCAGAAGTACAACGTGCCAAAGCGGGCATGTGCTCAGCAACTGGGATGGCAAAAGATACATATGGGAGCCAGCCTGAAGGAACCCTGACAAGATGATTTGGAAAATTTTAAGCATTCAAAAGAAGAATGATGGCAGTGAATTATAACACATTTAATAAAAATAAATCAATGAATCTATAATGTATTTCCAGAAACAACTGCCAGCTCATGAAAGCAGAATGAATCTTAGAATTAGAAAATTACTATTTTACAACTCCCAGTGTGGTGATTAATTCAGGCAAGGATAATAAACGGATGCTAAAACTATCAGGTGAAACTTTGTTATGCAACGGATTGGTCTAACAGTCTCAAAGTATTAATTACAAAGGGAAAAGGTCCTCTACAATAGTAAAATGGACGAGGCGAGGTGGCTCATGCCTATAATCCCACCACTTTGGGAGGCCTAGGAGGGATAATTGCTTGAGGCTAGGAGTTCAAGACCAGCCTGGGCAACAGCAAGACCCCATTTCTACAAAACAATATTAAAAAAAAAAATTAACTGGGCATGGTGGTGCACACCTCTATAGTCCTAGCTACTCAGGAGGCTGCGGTGGGAAGATCACTTGAGCCCAGGAGTTCTAGGTTACAGTGAGCTATGACTGTACTACTGCACTCCAGCTTCAGCAACACAGTGAGATCCTGTCTCAAAATAATACTAATAATAAAAAGAAAAAGAAATATGGCAAACACCTCCTTAATCAAGTGACCTAACTTCACATGACCAGTAATGAGACATGACATAATGGGATATATCATCTAGATAGTTTTCTTGCCAGAAATGTTTAATATTGAGAAAACAATTAGACAAATCGAGATTATGTGATATTTTACAAGATAACTGACCTGGACTCTTCAAAAATGTCAGTATTGCCGGGCACGGTGGCTCACACCTGTAATCCCAGCACTTTGGGAGGCCCAGGAGGGTGGATTGCTTGAAGTCAGGAGTTCAAGACCAGCCTGACCAACATGGTGAAACCACATCTCTACTAATAATACAAAAATTAGCCAGGCGTGGTGGCAGGCACCTGTAATCCCAGCTACTCGGGAGGCTGAGGCAGGAGAATCGCTTGAACCTGGGAGGTGGAGGTTGCAGTGAGCCGATATGGCCCCACTGCACTCCAGCCTGGGTGACAGAGTGAGACTCTGTCTCAAAAAAAAAAAAAAAAAAAAAAGATAAAAAACAATAACAACAACGAATTATCCAAAATTAAAAGAGACTAACAAGACATGACAAATATGTAATCCTTGATTGGATTTTGTATTAAAAAAAAAACTCTAACAACATTGGGACAGTTTTAATATGGACTATGTATTAGATACTATACCATTTAATTTAATTTCATTAAATTAATATTTATGGGACAGTTTTAATTAATGGGATCTTTTTAATATGGACTATGTATTAAATACTATATAATTTAATTTCATAGATAAAATGATGGTATCATAGTTATGAAAATGGCTATCCAATTATAAGATAAATCATCATAGGAAAAATGGGAAAATATCGAGATAAAATGAAGTCTTATAAGACCACACTAAGATAACCATCATTAACACTTTGGTATATTTCCATCTCATCTACATATATTTAAACAAAATTGAATTGTACTCTACATGGTTTTTTATGTTCCTTCTGCTTGTTCCATATTATAATTATTGGCAAGTCTCCATTAAATAGTCCTCAAAGATATTCTTTTAAATGGTTATATACTATCTCTGTACATTTTCTTATTTTTAAATTTCAAGGCCATGCGCAGTGGCTCCTGCCTGGAATCCCAGCACTTTGGGAGGCGGAGGTGGGAGCATCGCTTGAGGCCGGCAGTTTGAGACCAGCCTGGGCAACTTAGGGAGACCCCGTCTCTATGATTTTAAAATAAATAAATAAAAATTAAATTCCAAATTTTTTTATTTTATGAGGTCTATTTTACGATATTTTATTCAATCAACATGCCATCCATTGTAAGACATCATTATTTTATGTGTCACTAAAAAGAAAATTATCCTGAGGTGGGTGTGTCGGGCCCTACTGGGCCTAGCGGCAGGAGGGGGACATCGGCTCCCACCACAGCCCTCCAAACAGCTCTGCGCTCTGAGCGCCCCCTCCCCGGGGTCCCCCTCTCCAGGCAGGAAGATGTCTAAGTCCCGTGCGGCGGAGGCAGCAGCTGGGGTGACAGCGACGGCCCCGAGCCCGCAGATAGTGGAGCAGAGGGGTCCAGGGAGGCGCTGCACCGACGCTGGGGAGAATGCATGTCCTGGCAATCAAAGATCTTTTCCTCCGCGAGCCTAGCAAATGCTCTGGAATGCGTTCCAGCCTTCAGGAGGAGAACTCCCTTACACGTCACGAAGTCAAATGCCAGGGGAAACCATTAACTGGAATCCACAGGAAAAGAACGCAACACGGAGCACGAAGCCCAAGCACAGAAGATCAAAGACGCCAGGAGAGGACCCCTCGCACCTTTTCCAAACCAAAAATGTGAAGCAGAAGAACTTCCAAAACCTCCGGCCTCGTCTTGTGATTCCACCAATGCAGCCATCGCCAAGCAAGCCTTGAAATAGCCCATCAAGGGCAAACAGGCCCCCGAAAAAAAGCTCAAGGAAAAGTCGCAAACTCACGGATTTCTACCCTGTCCCAAGGAGCTCCAGGAAGGGCAAAGCGGAGCTGCAGTTTGAAGAAAGGGAAAGAATAGATGAATTGATTGAAAGCGGGAAGGAAAGGAGTGAAGACTGACCTCATCGATGACAAAAGCCGGGTGTGAACACCAGAGGGAGCTCTCCCGGGGCGCCTTTGTTGTAGAAAAGCACCGGAACCTCACGGAGATCACCGACGCCACGGGCCTCCATGGTGGATCTCCGTGGATCTCCGCAGTAAGCCGAGATCGCGCCACTGCACTCCATCCTGGGAGGCAGAGGGAGACTCCAGCTCAAAATAAGTAGATGAATGAATGAATGAATGAACGAATGAATGAATGAATGGATGTTACAGGTTTCCAAGGTGGACTTAAACAGATGGCTTTATATTACCAAAACTTTTACATTCTAGTTGTTTTTGTGCTTTTTTTTTTTTTTTTTAAATACAGGTTGAACGTTTTGTGCTTCCCATGCATGCAGTCAAAAACTCAGCACACAGGCCAGGCGCGGTGGCTTACACCTGTAATCCCAGCACTTTGGGAGGCCGAAGCGGGCGGATCACTTGAGGTCAGGAGATTGAGACCAGCCTGGCAAATATGGTGAAACCCCGTCTCTACTAAAAATACAAAAATTAGCTGGGCGTGGTGGTGCATGCCTGTAATCCCAGCCACTGGGGAGGCTGAGGCAGGAGAATCGCTTGAACCCAGGAGGTGGAGGTTGCAGTGAGCCGAGATCCCGCCATTGCACTCCAGCCTGGGTGACAGAGTGAGACCATGTCTCAAAAACAAACAAAAAAAAAGCAAAAAAAAAAACAAAAACCTCAGCACAGGATGAGAGCCAAACGTGAACTAGGAAGCCGCGCGAGTCTCCTCTCTCCAGTGGAAGAGCTGGGATGTGTCCCCCACACCGCGACGAGGTATGAGGAAGACGCTGTCTCCCAAAGGCCTGGACGGGATGGCTCCAAGCTCTTGTTCTCCTAACATCTGGACAGGCGCTCTTTGAAGTGTATGAATATATTTTTAAAAGATTGGGCAGTAAGCTTGTCTTCCCCGTGCTTTCTCGAAAGCTTACTGAGCTCGTGGCCCTGAGCGCGGGCCGGCATCGATTTCCTCTTCCACCCGCTGCGGCTTTTCTGAGCACCTGGAAGCATCAGGGTGTGAAGTCAAACCAGACGTGGGTGAGGAGAGTGTGGCTTGCCTTCCCTGCCGGGCAGAATTTCCTGAAACTGGGCTAATTCTTTGTAGAAATGTGAACGCTGAATTTATTTAAAAATAATAATAAAACACAGGAAACAACTTACATGTACATAGGTCTTGAAGTGAATGAAGCGGCTGTATTTTTTTTGTTGGGGGGGGGCATTGCTTTTGTTTTTGTAGAAGAAATTGAGATGATACTCTGTTCTAATCAAAATTAGAGATTTGTAGTGGGACCAGAAATTACGTACTTAATACCCCTGCCAGTTTTCCCCGCGTCCTGCTGGGTTGAAAGTTCCAGAGCTACTGTCTAGGCCTCGTGTTTGTCAGACACCCACGGCTCCTGCGAGGTCGCAGCCATGAACTGGCGGGGTTGAGCCCACAAGCCCAGATCCCCCAACCCGAACTGCGGCTGCCAGCCTCAGAAAGGCGCCCAGGTGTGCCGGCAGGGCCGAGACCCCCGGGAATCCAAGATAGGCCAAGGTTTTCACCTAGACTGTCAAGGCTGGAGGAGTAGGTGGCGGCCTCTACCCTCCCTACACGGGACCCATTCTTTTCTTTTCTTTTTTTTTTTTTTTTTTTGAGGCAGAGTCTCACTCTGTCGCCCAGGCTGGGGTACAGTGGCACAATCTCGGCTCACTGCAATCTCCACCTTCCGCGTTAAAGCGATTCTTCTGCCTCAGCCTCCTGAGTAGCTGGGACTACAGGCGCATGCCACCGCGCCTGGCTAATTTTTTGTATTTTTAGTAGAGACAGGGTTTCACCATGTTGGCCAGGCTGGTCTCAAACTCCTGATCTCGTCATCCGCCCGCCTCGGCCTTCCAAAGTGCTGGGATTACAGGCGTGAACGACCTCGCCCAGCTATGCAGGACCCATTCTTACTGAGTGAGACTCGGGAGTTATGACCTGGTGTCTCCTGCCCACCCTGGTCCCAGGTAAATCTGAATGGAAGCAGGTATGAGAGCCTGTCCTCGCCTTTGATTCCCCCACCCCACCCTGGGCCTCACAACGGTGCTACCTAAGAAAGTCTCTTCCCCCAGTCAGCCTGGTGAGTGGTCAGCCGAAGAGGATCTGACGGGAGTGTAGATGTGAGATAGTATCTTTGTTGTACCTGTTTGTGGTTTAGCTTTGTATTTAAACAAATAAGGATATAAACTTGAAAATTATTTGCCATCATAAAGTTGAAACAAAAATTATTTTTAAAAATAAAATAGCTAATGAGTGTCGTACACTACAATTACATTTCCTTTCTAAACTTTTTTGTTTTCCTTTGAGTTGTCTGTCTGCTTTGTTTTCTATATACTTATCGCTAATTCAACCACAGACTCTTCTCTGTTGTGTAAATCTTTTGGTATGTTCAAAGATATTTGGAATTTCCACCTTCCTGGAGAAATTTCTCCCATAGCCATGTGCCCTACTCTAGTTTAGATTGTGCACTCTGGATCTGATGCCTAGATAATCTTCACCAACCTCGGAATCCTCGAATTGTACTCTACATGGTTTTTCTTCTCTTCTAATGCATCCCATTTCCTGGACCGCATGTATTGCTCTCCTAGTTTATTATTCCTCATTCTGATGATGTATGCCTTTCTTTCATTGGCTTCCTAAGAACTTCATGTGAGTAAAACATTTTTGAGTATGTGGCTTCATTTTATACCTACACTTAATTGACCATTTAGTTTGGTGTAGAATTCTATGTTGGAAAGTTTCTTTCATGAAATATTAAAAAGCTTTTTAAAGTAAACTAAATACTCAAATTGTTTGTGTAATTGAGAATTGTACCAATTTGTAGATAAATTGTTTTTTTCCTTACTCAATGTGTTTAATTTTTTGAATACTTAATACATTCACATGTTTAGCAGAATGTTCATAGTAGGAAAAAAAATGTACTGAAGTCTTCATCTCATTCATGATCCCATCTGCCAAGTTCCTACCCCTGTAACCACTGTCTTTAACTTTTTTTTTTTAAGAGATGGGGTCTCGCTATGTTGCCCAGACTATACTCAAACTACTGGGTTCAAGCGATCCTCCTGCCTCAGCCTCCTGAGTAGCTGGATATAGGCATGCACACATGCCCAATGCTAACTTTTTAAGTGTCCTTCCAGGGTTTCTTCATGTATATACAGAAGATTACTTGACACTATTCTTTTTCTTTTTTTTTTTTTTTTTTTTTTGTGACGGAGCCTCGCTCTGTCACCCAGGCTGGAGTCCAGTCGCATGATCTCGGCTCACTGCAAGCTCTGCCTCCCAGGTTCACGCCATTCTCCTGCCTCAGCCTCCCAAGTAGCTAGGACTACAGGCGCCCATCACCCCGCCCGGCTAATTTTTGGTATTTTTAGTAGAGATGGGGTTTCACCATGTTAGCCAGGATGGTCTCAATCTCCTGACCTCGTGATTCGCCCGCCTCGGCCTCCCAAAGTGCTGGGATTACAGGTGTGAGCCACCGCGCCTGGCCATTTCTCCCCTTTTAAAATGCAAATCGTGTGTATTTCTTGCTCTATTCTGTGTCTTGCTTTTCCCCTTAACAATGTGTCTTGGAGACATGTCCATATCATTACATGGAGAGTTCCTCATTTTTAAAAGAGAGCTGCATAGTATTGCACTGGATAAATGTGCCATAATCTGCTTAATGGTTCCCTATTGGCGGACATTTAAGTTTAAAGTAAGTTGTTTAAGTTATAATGTAGTTTCCAGTCTTTTGTTATTTTAAACAATGCCTCCATGAATACTCTTATAAACACTTACTTTTGCACACATGCAAGTAAATTTATAGGATAAATCCTTAGGAGAGGAGTTTTTGGCTCACAGGACATATATGTATGTTTGTAATTTTGATAAATATTACCAGGTTGCCATTTGTAGGAGTTGCTCCAGTTATATTCTTCAGCCCCACCAGATAAATAGGTTAAGATACCTATTTATTCCACAGCCTCACTAGAGATACTGTGTGGACAAATTTTGGGGTTTTGCCTATCCTTTATGAGGTAAACAGTGTAGTTTAAATTTCTATTTTTTCTTTTATACTTCTTAATTAATTTTTTGAGACAGTCATTCTCTGTTGCCCAGGCTGGAGTGCAGTGGTGCACTCACAGCTCACTGCAGCCTCAACCTCCTGGGCTCAAGCAATCCTCCCGCCTCAGCCTCCCAGGTAGCTGGGACTACAGGCATAGGCCACCATGCCCAGCTAAGTTTTGTGTTTTTAGTAGAGACAGGATATTGCCATGTTTCCCAGGCTGGTCTTGAACTCCTGGACTCAAACGATCCTTCTGCCTCAGCCTCCCAAAGTGCTGGGATTACAAGCGTGAGCCGTCGTGCCAGGCCTGTTTTTTTGAGTGATGCTGATCCTTCTTTCATATGTTTAAGAGCCCATATACTCTTTTGTGAATTATCTCTTCAAATCCTTTGTTCATTTTACTATTTCAATATTGGGATTTTGATCTTTTTCTTGTTTGATTTCCAGGAGCTCTTTATAAATTAGGTTAATATTTTACCATGTTTTTTTCTTCTAGTTTGATCAGTCCCTTAGAATTGAAGGCATCTCTGGCTTCCAGTGTTTCCAAAAAGCCTGACCCCCATTCCCATGTCACCACCTCTCAGGTAAAGAGCAGGAACTTTGCTCCAATAGGCCCCTTCCATGTGACCTCTGCAATCACAGTCCCTCGCTTCCCCCAAAATAACTTCACTTTTACAGTCATCAGCACTTCTTTGCATTTAGAAGTTTTACCACCCAAATGCATATCTTTAGGGACTCCAATTTAGTCTTACCTTTAAAAAAAAAAAAGTTATCTGGGATGTGTTTTTTCACTCTCTAAATTACTTCTCCATTTTTCCCCTTTGTTTTTCTCTTGAAGAACTGGACTCCTTGACCAATAGGGTTTTCCACAGTGTGAGTCTTGCTAATTGCATGCTCATGATTCAGCTCAGTATATCCCTCAATCCTCTATTTCTTGCAAACTGGCAGCTGGATTCTCTAGAGATTTAATGAAACTCAGGTTTGCCATATAGGAGGCACAAAATGTCTGGTTGTCTCTCCTGTTGAGATGATGGTAGGTAGAGGTGCTAAAATGTCTACATGGGTGGTAGGTTGGGGAGAAGTTGTTGCAAGATGGTGGAATTCTAAGTCTAAATTTTACGTTTCATTTATAAGTTGAAACACTCTTTATTTTTATTTATTTATTTTTTGAAACGGAGTCTTGCTCTGTCACCCCGCTGGAGTGCAGTGGTGTGATCTCGGCTCACTGCAACCTCTGCCTCCCAGGTTCAAGCTATTCTCCTGCCTCAGCCTCCTGAGTAGCTGGTATTACAGGCATGCACCACCATGCCCCATTAATTATTTTTCTTTTTTGTATTTTTAGTAGAGATTGGGTTTTTCATGTTGGCCAGGCTGGTCTCAAACTCCTGACCTCAAGTGATCCACCCACTTTGGCCTCCCAGAGTGCTGGGATTACAGGTGTGAGCCACTGCACTTGGCTCATTCTTGCCTTTTCTTCTTTGAGTTCTTCCCCTCCAGTTTGCTCTCTTTCTGTGACTCCTGTTATTCAGAGTTTGTACCTGTTGGATTGGTCCTCCATGTTTCTTAACTATTTCTCTTTTTATTTCACTTTTTCTAGGAAATTTCCCAAACTTTATTTTCCAACTCTCTGTGTACCTTACTACTTCTGCCATCATATTTTATTTTCCAAGAGCTCTTTTTTGTTTTCTGTTGTTATTATAAATAGCCTCCTCTTCTTGTATGGATGCAATATCTTCTCCCTGAAAACAATGAGTTTTTAAATAGCTTTCTTCTATCTAGCATTGTGTCTATTTCCTCCAAGTTGTCTTTTTTCTGCTTGTGGATTTGTTTAACTTTCAATACTAGAGATTTTCTTGGAATGTCTGAGGATCTTTGGATGTCCAGTCATATTTATAAGTAGGGCAGTATCTAGGCTGTTTCTTCAGGGAAGATTCAATGTAGTATCTTTAGATATTTCTTCCTGGGCTGATGCCTAGAGAGAACTGTTTGAGTCTTTATATCTTGTAATAATAGTATTCCTGAAATCCAACTGTAAAAAGGCTGGAGAGGTCTCAACTTCCGCTATATGTATTTTTATGCAGTCTCCCTGTTATCAGTATGATGCTCCTCTAATCCTCAACTCTGCCTACTGTCCAAAGATTGTTTTATCTTCCCCAGAGGGGAAAACCTCATTCTTACTCCGCAGTTGGAGAGGGAGTCATTTGCTGCACTGAGTCAGGGAAGAGATTTGGGGACCTAACTGCTTATTTCATTTGCAACGAATCTATCTGTTTTTATCCCCATCTTTGCATCCCTTTCTGAAGACACTTGGGTCAGCCACTCTTGAGATTTTTGAGGGTCCTGAGGTATAAATTGGGTTGCCACGACCCTGAGGTATAAATTGGGTTGCCACTCTGCTTTCTCCACTGCTAGCTTCAGTCTGTATTCATTGTATGTGATTCACCTGAGGATTTATTAAAACTGCAGATTGGTTTCATAGATCTGAGCTGGAGCCTGAGGGTCTATGTGAATAGCAGTCTCCTAGGTGATGCTTGGACCACACTTTGTATAGATGGGGCTCAGTCATTTACCGTCCATCTGTTCATTTTCCAGCCTCTGAAATTTTGTCCTTGGAGATTTACACATTTTTTTTAAAGTTATGAAAATTTTCAAACATACATACAAATAGTTAGAACAGCCATTAACTAGTGGTCAATCCTGCCCCATCTATACTTTCATCCACTCGACCCCCAGCACACACACTGCATTATGTTGGCGCAAATTCCAGACAACCTATTTCATCTGTAAATATTTTAGTATGTATTATTTTAAATAGGGAGATTTAAATATAACCACACATATTAATTTGTTAGGGCTGCCATAACAAACCACCACAGGCTGGGTGGCTGAAACAACAGCTCTGGGGGCTGAAAGTGTGAGATCGAGGTGTCCAGGGGCGGTTTCTCCTGGGGCCTTTTGCAGCCTGTAGATGGCTGTCTTCTTGCCGTGCCCTCCCACAGCCTTTTCTCTGTGTACCAGCATCCCTAGTATCATGTACGTGTGTCCAAATTACCTCCTTAAAGGTCCTATCTCCAAATATAGTCACATTTGGAGGTGCTGGGAGTTAAAGGCTTCAACATATGAATTTGGAGGGATATAATTCAGCCCATCATACCATAATTTCCCATTGTCTTATATATGTAATTCTTTGTTGCCATGAATTCAGATAAATTCTACACATTGCACTTAGTTGATATATCCTAAGTCTTAATTTTTGTATTGTTGTTGAAACAATTTATTGAAGTAACAAATTGTAATCCTATAGAGCATACCACCATGTGGATTTTCTTTACTGCATCCTGTGGGGTCATTAAACAAGTTATTGTCCTCTTTCTTGAACATCAGTAGTTGAATCTACAGGTTTGGTCGGGTTCTAATTTTTTGGCAAGCCCACTTTGTAGATAGCAAGGTACTCTTCAATTTCGACCTTTGGGTATTAGTATTGATAATCTTTGGCTACCTCCATTTAGTACATCAGAGGTGGCAAATTGGGCAGTTTCCAAATTTTATCATTCCTTATTCACTCACATTAGCTAGAGTACTTCCAAAAAAAGTAAACATCCCCTCACTTACTGTTCTGTCACCAGGTGGTACAGTTAGTACAGGAACGGCAGGAGAAAGGCTTCTTGGCAAGTACTTAAGTTTAACAACTAGAGACTAGGTTCTGTAGTGTTCCTCAGCATCACAATGAGGTTTTCTTATTCATTTTAGAATCTGGTAAAACTTGATTTACTGTTATGTTAGTGGAGTTATGAGAAGGAGCATTTGTTTAAAGAAGGCACTGTTCATTGGAAGTTATAATTTATGTAGCCAATTTCCTGCTAATGGAGATTTACATTAATTCCAGGTTTTTACTTTTATATCTAATGCTGTGAGATGAATATTCTTTAAAAATAAGTTAAAACACTCATTTTTAGTGTATAATTTGAATTTTGAAAAATGTATATACTTGGACCCCAATCCAGATATAGAACATTTTCATCTCTACAGAACATTGCCTGGTTCACCTTTGCCCCAGCCTGGCTTCAGATTTCTACTGATAGTCTCTCTGGCCATAGGGATTCATTTTTCTGTTTTGAATCCCATATAATTGGAACCACACACTCTATACCCTTTATTGCTAGGCTCTTTTTGTTCGGCATGTGGTATGGTTTAGATATGTGTCCCCTCCAAATCTCATGTTAAAATGTGCTCTCCCATGTTGGAGATGGGGCCTGTTAGGAGGTATCTGGATCATGGGGGCAGATCCCTCATGAACCGCTTGGCACCGTCCCCTTGGTGGTAAGTGAGCTCTCCCTATGAGTTCACGCAAGAGCTGCTCATTTAAAAGCATGTGGGGCCTCCCCCTTCTCTCTGGCTCCTGCTCTCGCCATGTGAGATGCCTGTTCCCCTTTTGCCTTCCGCCATGGTTGTAAACTTCCTGAGGCCTCACCAGAAGCCGAGCAGATGCCAGCGCCATGCTTCCTGTGTAGCCTGCAGAACTCTTGAGCCCAATAAACCTCTTTATAGGCCAGGCACAGTGGCTCACGCCTGTAATCCCAGCACTTTGGGAGGCTGAGGTGGGTGGATCACTTGAGGTCAGGAATTCAAGACCAGCTAGCCAACATGGCAAAACCCCGTCTCTACTAAAAATACAAAAAAAAATTAGCCGGGCATGGTGGTACATGCCTGTAGTCCCAGCTACTCGGGAGGCTGAGGTAGGAGAATCGCACAAACTCAGAAGGCAGAGGTGGCAGTGAGCCGAGATCACGCCACTGCACTCCAGCCTGGGCAACAGAGCAAGACTCTGTATCACCAACAGAAATACCTCTTTATAAATTAATTACCCAGCCTCAGGTATTTCTTTCTTTTTTTTTTTAATTTAATTTAATTTTTTTTTAATTGATCATTCTTGGGTGTTTCTCGCAGAGGGGGATTTGGCAGGGTCATGGGACAGTAGTGGAGGGAAGGTCAGCAGACAAACAAGTGAACAAAGGTCTCTGGTTTTCCTAGGCAGAGTGTTTGTGTCCCTGGGTACTTGAGATTAGGGAGTGGTGATGACTCTTAACGAGCATGCTGCCTTCAAGCATCTGTTTAACAAAGCACATCTTGCACCGCCCTTAATCCATTTAACCCTGAGTGGACACAGCACATGTTTCAGAGAGCACAGGGTTGGGGGTAAGGTCATAGATCAACAGGATCCCAAGGCAGAAGAATTTTTCTTAGTACAGAACAAAATGAAAAGTCTCCCATGTCTACTTCTTTCTACACAGACACAGCAACCTTCCGATTTCTCAATCTTTTCCCCACCTTGCCCCCTTTTCTATTCCACAAAACCGCCATTGTCATCATGGCCCGTTCTCAATGAGCTGTTGGGTACACCTCCCAGACGGGGTGGTGGCCGGGCAGAGGGGCTCCTCACTTCCCAGTAGGGGTGGCCGGGCAGAGGCACCCCTCACCTCCCGGACAGGGCGGCTGGTCGGGCGGGGGGCTGAGCCCCCCACCTCCCTCCCGGACAGGGCGGCTGGCCGGGCGGGGGGCTGACCCCCCCCACCTCCCTCCCAGACGGGGCGGCTGGCCGGGCGGGGGGCTGACCCCCCCACCTCCCTCCCGGACGGGGCGGCTGGCCGGGCGGGGGGCTGACCCCCCACCTCCCTCCTGGACGGGGCGGCTGGCCGGGCGGGGGGCTGACCCCCCCACCTCCCTCCCGGACGGGGCAGCTGGCCGGGCGGGGGGCTGACCCCCCACCTCTCTCCTGGACGGGGTGGCTGCCGGGCGGAGACGCTCCTCACTTCCCAGACGGGGTGGCACCCGGGCAGAGGGGCTCCTCACATCCCAGACCGGGCGGCGGGGCAGAGGCGCTCCCCACATCTCAGACGATGGGCGGCCGGGCAGAGACGCTCCTCACTTCCTAGATGGGATGGTGGCCGGGAAGAGGCGCTACTCACTTCCCAGGTGGGATGGCGGCCAGGCAGAGACACTCCTCGCTTTCCAGACTGGGCAGCCAGGCAGAGGGGCTCCTCACATCCCAGACGATGGGTGGCCAGGCAGAGACGCTCCTCACTTCCTAGA
This sequence comes from Gorilla gorilla gorilla, assembly GCF_029281585.2. Lineage (NCBI taxonomy): Eukaryota > Metazoa > Chordata > Mammalia > Primates > Hominidae > Gorilla > Gorilla gorilla. The sequence goes on from NC_086017.1 coordinate 181,157,427, forward strand.
TGGGATGGCGGCCGGGAAGAGGTGCTCCTCACTTCCCAGACGGGGTGGCGGCCGGCAGAGGCTGCAATCTCCGCACTTTGGGGGGCCGAGGCAGGCGGCTGGGAGGTGGTTGTAGCGAGCCGAGATCACGCCACTGCACTCCAGCCTGGGCGCCATTGAGCACTGAGTTAACGAGACTCCGTCTGCAATCCCGGCACCTCGGGAGGCCGAGGCTGGCGGATCACTCGCGGTTAGGAGCTGGAGACCAGCCCGGCCAACACAGCGAAACCCTGTCTCCACCAAAAAAATTCGAAAACCAGTCAGGCGTGGCGGCGCGCGCCTGCAATCGCAGGCACTGGGCAGGCTGAGGCAGGAGAATCAGGCAGGGAGGTTGCAGTGAGCCGAGATGGCAGCAGCACAGTCCACCTTTGGCTAGGCATGAGAGGGAGACCGTGGAAAGGGCAGAGGGAGAGGGAGGCTCGGTATGAGAGGGAGACCGTGGAGCGGGAGCGGGAGCGGAAGCGGGAGAGGGAGAGGGAGAATTTCTTTATGGCAACAGAAGAATGGCCTAACATAACATGTTTTTGAGGCTTTTTTTTGAGGCTTTTCCCTGTGTGAAGCGTATATTAATTTTTATTGCTGAGAAGTATTCCATTGCCTAGATTTACTACAATTTGTTTATCCATTTTCCTGTGGATGGATATTTGGGATATTTCCACTCTGGGGCCATTGGTGAATAAAGCTCCTACATATATTTGTATACAAGCCTTTTTTTTTTTTTTTTTTTTTTTTTGTGGCATAGTCTCGCTGTGTCACCCAGGCTGGAGTGCAGTGGTGTGATTGTGGCTCATTGCAACCTCCACTTCCCGGGTTCAAGCGATTCTCCTTCCTTAGCCTCCCAAGTAGCTGGGACTACAGGTGTCTGCCACCATGCCCAGCTAACTTTTGTATTTTTAGTAGATATGGGGTTTCACCAGTTTGACCAGGCTTGTCTTGAACTCCTGACCTCAAGTGATCCACCTGCCTCAGCCTTCCAATGTGCTGGGATTCCAGGCATGAACCACCGTGCCCGGCCTCTACTGACAACTAAATTTCAGACTTCTGGCCTCCTGAATGTGAGAGATTAAATTTCTGTTGTTTCTTTAAGTTGTGTTAGTCTGTTTTGTGTCATTATACAGAATACCCGAGACTGGGTAATTTATAAAGAAAAGAGGTTTATTTGGCTCATGGTTCTACAGACTGTACAGGAAGCAGGGCACCAGCATCTGCTTCTGTTGAGGCCTCAGGAAGCTTCCAGTCATGGTGGAAGGCAGAGGGGAAGCAGGCGTGTCACATGGTGAGACAGGGAGCAACGGGAAGAGAAGGGAAGTCCCAGACTCTTTTTAACCAGCCAGCTCTCTTGTAAACAAATAAGAGTGAGGACTTACTCATTACTGTGGGGAGGGCACCAAGTCATTCATGAGGGATCCACCCCCATGACCCAAACACCTCCCACTAGGCTCCACCTTCAGCATTGGAGATCACATTTCAACATGAGATTCAAAGGGGACAAACATCCAAATAATATCATGAACCATTCAGTTTAAATTTACCACCAGTCAACTGGGCATGGTAGCTCATGCTTGTAATTCCAGCAATTTAGGAGGCCAAGGCAGGAGGAATGCTTGAAGCCAGGAGTTTGAGACCAACCTGGACAACAAAACGAGACCCCATCTCTACAAATAAAAAATTTTAAAAACTTAGCCAAGCATGGTGGCACGAGCCTGTGGTCCCAGCTACTTGGGAGGCTAAGGCAGGAGCATTACTTAAGCCTGGGAGTTCAAGTTTACAGTGAGCTTTGATTGCACCACAGCACTCCAGCCTGGGCAACAGAGCAAGATTCTGTCTCTTACCAAAAAAAAAAGAAAAAATTATTGCCTATTATAATTTGTTGTGGCGGCCCTAGGAAGCTAATATATCTACCCAGGATTGCAAACGATTTCTTCTGTTTTCTTCTAGAAATTTTAGTCTTATTTCTACATTTAGTCATATGATCCTTTTTTAGTTTATTTTTGTGTATGGCGTAAGGTAAGAGTGAAAGTTCATTTTCCCCCATATGGATATCCACTTTCAGCACCATGAGATTGATCTTGGTTTTTCATAGAGACATCTTATCTAGTTAGGGACGTGACCTTCTATTGTTTGTTTTTATCATATTAGATTTTGTTAACTGCTGCATCTGCGTCTCTTCAGGTGATCTTATAGTCTTTCTCCTTTATTCTGTTAATGTGGTGAATTACATTGATTGACTTTCTAATGTTAAAATAAGTTTCCATTGGCCAAGATGTATTGATGGATTCAGTTTGCTAATAATTTGTTAACAATTTCTGCTTCCATGTTCATGAGGGATGATGATCTATGTTAGTTTTCTTGAAATGTCTTTGGTATCAAGGTAATTCTAGTCCTTGTGAAATGAGTTGGGAGGTACTCTTTAAGTTTGGTATTTTTTCCCTAAATGCTTGATAGAATCCATCAATGAAGACATCTGAGTCTATATTTTCTTTGTGGGTAGGTTTTAAATACAGAATCAGTTTCTTTAATAGGGATTTTTTTTTTTTTTTTTTTTTTTGAGATGGAGTCTTACTCTGTCACCCAGGCTGGAGTGCAGTGGCACAATCTCGGCTCACTGCAAGCTCCGCCTCCTGGGTTCAAGTGATTCTCCTGCCTCAGTCTCTGGAGCAGCAGGGACTACAGGCCAAGCCACCATGCCCGGCTAATTTTTGAATTTTTAGTAGAGATGGGGGTTTCACCATATTGGCCAGGATGGGCTTGAACTCCTGACCTTAGGTGATCTGCTGGCCTCAGCCTCCCAAAGTGCTGGGATTACAGGCATGAGCCACCACACTGGGCCAGTTTCTTTAATAGAGCTATTTAGGGATCTTTTGGACGGAGTTTCGGTAGTATCTTTCCAGAAATTTGTTTCATCATACAAATTTATCGAAATAAAGTTGTTCAAAATAGTTCCTTATTCTTTTAATGTTTCTAGGTACTCACTTTCCTAATTTTGGTAATTTCTTTCTTAATTTGGCTAGAGGTTTATTAATTTTATTGGTTCTTTTTTTCCCCTAAAGAAGCAGTTTTGTATCAATTTTCTTTCTGTTGTTTTGGGGTTGTTGTTGTTGTTTTTGTTTTGATTGATTTCCTTTGCTTATTTATTTATTTGAGACAGGGTCTTCTTCTGTCTCCCAGGCTGGAGTGTAGTGGCACAATCTCGGCTCACCACAACCTCCACCTCCTGGGCTCAAGCGATCCTCCCACCTCAGCCTCCCAAGTAGCTAGGACCACAGGTGCCCACCACCACACCCAGCTAAGTTTTATATTTTTTGATAGAGACGAGGTTTTGCCATGTTGCCGAGGCTGGTTTCAAACTCCTGGGATCAAGTGATCCTCCCGCCTCGGCCTCTCAAAGTGCTGGGATTACAGGCATGAGCCACCATGCCTGGCCTTATTTTTGTTTGTTTTAATTTCATTGATTTCTGCTTTTTTTTTAATCTTCCCTTTAACCTACTTTGGGTTTAATTTGCTTTTTTCCTTAAAGTTTAAATTTAGGTTATTGAATTGAGCCCTTCTTTTTGAAAACAGGCAAATATAAGAATATCAGAAGAGGGCCGGGTGCAGTGGCTCACACCTGTAATCCCAGCACTTTGGGAGGCCAAGGTCGGCAGATCACTTTAAGTCAGGAATTCGAGACTAGCCTGGCCAACATGGTGGAAACCCCATCTCTACTAAGAATAACAAAAATTAGCCAGGCATGGTGGTGTGTGCCTGTAATCCCTGCTACTTGGCAGGCTGAGGCAGGAGAATCACTTGAGCCCAAGAGGCGGAGGTCACAGTGAGGCGAGTTTGTGCCATTGCACTCCAGCCTGGGCAACAAGAGCAAAACTCCAACTCAAGCAAAACAAAACAAAACCAAAAGAATATCAGAAGAAAAAATGCAAAAGTATATGACTTTTACAAATATATGACAAATTAAAATTGAATTTTGAGTTTTACCAATATTCTTACATTTGTATCATGGCTTTTTAAAGGTATTTTTTCTGATAATATAAATAATACATCCTGTTAAAAAAATTTCGAAGGATATAGAGAATAATGAGGAATGGCATTAGTCAGGAAAGGCCAAATCCCATTGACTTAATGCAACAAAGGTTTATTTCTTGCTCATACTATACACCCATTGTGAATCGCCAGGGGCTTTGCTTCACATGGTCACTCAAGGACCCAGGTTGACAGAGGCTCCACCATCTTGTAATGTACCATCTGGAATGCATTGCCTCCCCACCTCCCCAGCCCATGATGGGGAAGACAACAATGAAGGGCAACTCATCTGCAATAAAATGTTTTGGCCTGGTAGACCATTAACTGTAGGGATCAAAGAACAAAAATCCTCCATGGGCAGAAGCAGAGATGAAGCAGGCATGTGGGTGAGCACTATAATTCTACACTGAGGAGAAAAATAAAAATCATCTATCCTCTACCCTGAGATAACCTCTGCTTGCTGTCTTCTGCCTGGCCTCACTGGCCTTCCTTATCGCCAGCCTTATGTTTGGGTTGGTGGGAATTACTCCTGCTTCTGGCAGATCACTGATAATTCTTGGTTATGTTCTACCTTTGCGCCTCTTTTGTCAGATTTTATCAGTGTATAAATAAGACAGGAAAGGACAAATCAAGAATCTCTCACTAGTTGTCTTAATAAGGAAATTTCATATTTCTTTTTAAAACTTTGCTTTAGAATATCTCTGGAAATATATACAAGTAACTGGTTATAGTGGTTGTATCTAGGGAGGGAAACTGGCTAGACAGCGCTGGGCAGAGTGGGGGTGTTGGAGGGAGGATTGGGTGGCACAGGTAACTTTCACTGTAATACACATCTGTCACCCAAGTTTTGTATCATGTAAATTATATCACCTATTTTTAAAAATAAGTAAAATAAAAACATTTCCATATTTTCTATATTGAATATAACTGTACTGTGCAAATGGATGAATGCAAAACATTATCAGAGTTGAGTGACTTTTTTTTTCCACTGAATTTGGACACATCAAGTGAAGACCACATTTCAAATACAAACTCTTCAAAGTTTATATTTACCTTTTGGAGGGATAAAATTTCATTATCCAAATGGATAGTCAAGTCACAATCCTATGGATATCAGTAATCAGTACAGTCACTGATATTTGAATGTTGCTTTTTTATTTTTTTAATTATTATTATTTTTTTTGAGACAATTGTGTCTCACTCTGTTGCTCAGGCTGGAGTGTAGTGGTGCAATCTCGGCTCACTGCAACCTCCCCGTCCTGGGTCCAAGCGATTCTCCTGCTGCAGCCTCCTGAGTAGCTGGGATTACAGGCGCCCGCCACCACGCGTGGCTAATTTTTGTATTTTTAGTAGAGATGGGGTTTCAGCATGTTGACCAGGCTGGTCTTGAACTCCTGGCCTCAGGCAATCCGCCTGTACCAGCCTCCCAAAGTGCTGCAATTACAGGCATGAGCCACCACACCTGGCCGGATGTTGGTTTTTTAGAAAGCTCTTTCACATACATACATTGGGTCCCTTTCTACATTTCCAGTGAGTTAAGCCATAATTGTGGTTTACTGAAGAACGTGAGCTTTGAAGTCAGACTTGGGGTTGAACTTTAGCTACAACACTTACGAGTCATGGGACCTAGGGAAATGTGCTTATTAACCACAAGCCTGTTTTCCTCATGGGGAAAAATTATATATACCTTTTATGACTGTTGTTAAGAATTAGAAAAACAGTATGTAAAACCCCTGATAAGGCTATTTCTCCCACAGGGTTGCTCCACTTATCGGGCTCACCAAATACAGCTGCAGTATGAATTCCATCTTCTACACAACAGTAAACCAGAATGTTCATGTTCACAGTGTTCATCTCCCATCCTGTTGTCTAACGCACATAGTTTTTTTAAACTTTTCTAAGATTGCATGAGATTCTGCGACACAACTGATTATAAAAACACTTGAAGTTTTTACTTTTTTTACTTTCCAACTCTCGTGAATGTACAGAGGACTTTCCAGAAACTACATGATGTGTGATATTTCAGCTGATGAAATGTAGATGTGTAGGTAATCGGTCAGAGTGGTGGGAGAAACTGTTGGGAAAGGAGCAGGCCTTCTGAAAGGTCGGAAGGCTTCAGGGGAGAATAAGCTGAACGCAGCTGTTCTCTGACCTTGAGGCAGAGGGCAAGGAGTAGGTACAAGGACGTGTAGGAGAATTTATCTTAAATAGGCTTGTTCACTTGTGTTGTCCAGAAACCGACTTTTGATCATCAGCGCGCATGACTGCTCCCTGAAAGGAAGAACAATAATGTTAATTACCCGCAGACTGTGTTTGCTCCAGGCTTTCAGCATTATGTCTGTACTGAATAAAAGCAAGCAGCTCCAGCTGTTCGAGGCTGCTCTCTTCTTCAGCCATTAGTGCCGGGCAGCCCACTAGCTGCTGTTACACTGCATATCTGTGTCTGAGTACTCCTTTCTTCACTTGCTTGGCCAGGGTCTGTGGGACAGACCCAGCAGCTGGTGCCCTGTGTGAGGAACGCTGCAATGGATCGCGACGGAACCCTCGAAAACGAAGGTGAAGAGACTGCGCAGTAAGCAAGTAATTGGAATTGGAGCCCTCTTGGGATTTCCAAGTTCGAGGGAATTTTTAAGCTAGGGTTTCACATTGGGACAACACTTACTCAACAGAAACAGCATATAAAAGTATTGAAACAACTGCTTAAAGCTGGTGGAGCCTCAGTTTCAGAGGCCCAATTAAGGGACCTAATGCAAACTCTTGTTTTCCATAACCCATAGTTCCCAGAAGAAGGCACGTTAGACCTAGAGCTCTGGGAGCAAGTGGGAAGAAATCTTAAACGACATCATGCACAAGGGCAATGGGGTCCCAGTATGGGACCCCATTATGGGCCTTAGTTAGGGCTTCTTTGGCCCCACTCTAACACAGAAGAGCCTAAAAAGGGAAGGGAGGAAGAACCATCATCTACCTTACTGCCTCCGCCTCCTCCCCCAGCCCCACCGTTACCGGGTAAAGGTGCCACAGAGGAGACAGAGGTTTTCCCTGAGCCCCCTCCCCCAATAAATTGGAAAAAGGACAAGGGATACACTACAGTTATGGGACCCTGTCTTAAGCAAGCAGCATTAGAAGGGGAGCTCTTGGTCTGCCTGGTAATGCAAGATCAACAAGGCAATCGGGTACATGAACCCATTACTTTCAACACTTACAAAGAGATAAGGAAAAGCATTAGAAAAAATGGAGCCGCTAGCCCGTTTATGAAAGGATTAATTGAGGCCATGGCAGACAACTTTCATATGACCCCATGGGACTGGTCAGTGCTAACTAAACTTTAGAGGCCAGTCAATACCTCCTCTAGAGGGCAGAATTCGATGAATTATGTGCAGCAGACCGCTTTACGCAAAGCCAGAACACGAGCTGTAACTACTGCGCCTGTCACACCTGGCACTGCACACATCTGTACTCTTCAATCAACAAAACCTGATGCAAAAAAAAAGGGGAGATGTACATCAGTCAGAGTGGTGGGAGAAACTGTAGGGAAAGGAGCAGGCCTTCTGGAAGGTCGGAAGGCTCTGCATAGCTTCCGGGGGAGAATAAGCTGAAGGCAGCTGTTTTCTGACCTTGAAGAGGGCAAGGAGTAGGTACAAGGACGTGTAGGGGAATTTATCTTAAATAGGCTTGTTCACTTGTGTTGTCCAGAAACCGACCTTTGATCATCCGCATGCATGACTGCTCCCTGAAAGGGGGGACAGTAATGTTAATTACCCACAGACTGTGTTTGCTCCAGGCTTTCGGCATTATGTCTGTACTGAATAAAAGCAAACAGCTCCAGCTGTTCAAGGCTGCTCTCTTCTTCGGCCACTAGTGCTGGGCGGCCCCCTAGCTGCTGTTACACTGCTTATCTGTGTCTGAGTACTCCTTTCATCCGTTGCTTGACTAGGGTCTGTGGGACAGACCCGGCATAGATGAAAATTCAGCTGTCTGCTATTAAGCCAGACACTAAAGCAAGTTGTCAAATGTGAAACAATGCCACTCTGCTCACTAAATTATTGTTTGGTAAAATATAGTAATTTTTACCATATTATTTAAATAACATTTAAAAAATGTTATTGATGTTAACATGCATCAAGGGTCAAAGGGTCCTGAAACCAAACACTTTTGAGGACAGCTGCTTTATCCTGTGGCTGAAAACTATAAAGCAAGATTCCTTTAAGTAAATGTGGTGTATGCATCAATCTCTCCATCTTTGGTGTGCTTTCAATCCAAGTATCCCCTTTCTTCCTTTTGCAAGAAAGAAACTAAGAATGTAAGCAGTTAGTTCCTGGCTTCAGTCCCACAAAAAGCTACAATTTTTCTAAGCAGTGATCTGGAACCAGTTTAACTGGACTCTTGCTATTAAGATAGCTCTTAATGATGTTTCATTTTGTTTTCTATCTTTCACACAGAGCTTACTCACATAGCATATTGGTATATCAAAATGAAATGCAAGGAACCAAAAATAACATAATTGAACGCAGTAAAAGTGAAATTAAATAGGAAGATCATCAGTCAAGGAAGACCCACTGGAGAGTAAGTATGCAAGTTGTTAAGAATTAATTGGGTTACAAAGGGAAAAACAGAGACTGGGTCAGTGAAACGAAATCATGGTTTGTTTCCCTGAGGCCCTGCTAATACCTCCAAACTGGGCCAGATCGTAAAGCAAGGTACCTTGAAAAGGACTTTCATGTTAACTTTTCAGGTTGCATATGAGTTCATTCACAAGTAGTTTAAAGAATCATGCAGGAAAAGGACCAGATCTTGTAAATCTCTTGAGTCCCTATATTTTGTGAACATTTTTCTAGAGAAAATTCAGGTAGCTTATCAAAGGATTTCTGTCTTGTCCAGGGAGTTGTTTTAAAAAACAAAATATTGGAATTTTGAACACTTATAGTGGTTTACAGGGTAATTGGGGTAGAGTATATAAAATTGGTCTCATCTAAGAAAGCTCTGATTGGTTTCCATGATCGTGGTATTCAGGAACTATTGTAAATTGGCCAAAATCTTGTTTTCCAGTTTCTTCCTTTCGCTTTTTATTGCCTCAAGTTGCCTGTCTTCCCCGCTCTTATTTTTTTTCTAGCTTTATGATTCTCTTACATGTTCCATGTCGGACTTGTCTTCTTTATGCCAGCCATCTTCTGAAGAGGTTCTTGGTTCCTGCCTTGGTGGCTGTAGCTGATTCTCTTTCTCCTCTGTGGACCTTCCTCATCCCCTAGGAGACACAAGCGTCCTCCTCCAGGTCCTCCTCCTCCCTACTTTTGTCATCTTCCAGGTGCCTCCACCTGTCGAGAGTCGATGAAACGGGAACTTGAAAAACATCCCTTGGATGTTGCCTACCTGGCTTTTCTTTTTGCGACAGAGTGTCAATCTGGCACCCAGGCTGGAATGCAGTGGCATGACTTGGCTCACCACAGCCTTGACCTCCTGGGCTTAGGTGATCCTCCCACCTCTGCCTCCCAAGTAGCTGGAACTATAGGCCCCCACCACCACACCCGAGTAATTTTTGTATTTTTTGTAGAGACTAGGTTTCACCATGTTGCCCAGGCTGGTCTTGAACTTCTGAGCTCAAGTGATCTACCCACCTTGGCCTCCCAATGTGCTAGGATTACAGGCATGAGCCACGGCCCCCAGCCTGACTTGGCTTTCCTTACTTAATTTAGAATAGGAGTTATAAAAGTTAAAATCATGTGAGACAGATGATTCTATTCTTTTACCCTAAAGTTACATTTTTGAAAAATGGGTCTTTATGAATCCACAAAATTTCCTCACCCTCATTTTAAACCAACATTGGTTGTTTAAAACTAAGCCTTTTTTGTTTTCATTTTTGGCACAAGGGGGACTTCATATGGTCTTACTCATCTTGGCTTCTTTATCCAAGCAACACCACTTGTAAGACCAATGGCATTTGTCAAGTTGGCAGCTACGTTTCTGTGCCCTTGTATATCAAATCTGGAATGCAACTTTTTTGGATAAGATCAAATTAAACTGTACTATGTTTAAATACAGGGGAAAAAAACTTGAGTGTGGGAAGTACTTGTTTGATTGGGTCTTTTATAGTTATGAAAACAGATTTTGTATTATTGCCTTTACACATATATACGTTTGTATAAGTAGATTATTTGTATACCTTAATAAGTTATCTTATGACAGATTTATGGCCATGAGAGTAATGGTTCAATCTGTCATCAAAACTGATAGCCCTCTCTCACAGTGATTTATTTTTATTTTAGGTTCAGGGGTACATGTGCAGGTTTGTTATAAACTCATATCATGGTGGTTTTCTGCACAGATTATTTTGTCACCCAGGTACTAAGTCTAGTACCTAATAGTTATTTTTTCTGCTCCTCTCCCTCCTCCCACTCTCCACCCTCAAGTAGACCCCAGTGTCCGTTGTCCCCTTCTTTGTGTCCATCAGTTCTCATCATTTAGCTCCCACTTATAAGTGAAAACATGCGGTGTTTGGTTTTCTGTTCCTGCGCTAGTTTGCTAAGGATGATGGCCTCCAACTCCATCCATGTTCCTGTGAAAGACATGATCTCTTGTTTTACGCTGCATAGTATTCCATGATATATATGTACCACATTTTCTTCATCCAATCTGTCACTGACAGGTATTTGGGTTGATTCCATGTTTTTACTATTGTCACACTGATTTCTTTATCTTCAGACAAAATTATTTAATCATCCGTGATCTATTTTTAGGCAAATTTAATTTTTTCAGTTTTCAGACTCAAAACTCCATTTTTTTCCTTAAAGTTTGGGAAAAAGAAAGTATACTGCTACTGTGTTGGTAACTTGATATGTACCTTTTTAGCCTTTTTCTATGCATGTATTTCTTACATGACATGTTGCTGCATAATTTTGTAACCTGCATTTCACTTAACATACTGTGAAAATTTATCATGACATTATTTTTTTAACATGTACCAAATTCACAAGGCTTAAAATTTAACAAATGAAGGTAGAGTGAAAAGTATGAAAACTAAGTCTTCCTCCTATCCTGAGAAACATTTTTAATGGCTGCATATCATAAAGATGACCATATCCAGGGTGAGCATCCCTAATCCAAAATCTGAAATCTGAAATGCTCTAAAATCCAAAACTTTCTGAGCACTGACCTGATGCTCAAATGAAAGTGTGGGTTTTTGGATTAGGGATGCATTCAAGATCCAAAACGCTTCTGGTTCCAAGCATTTCTGATAAGGGATACTCAACCTGTGTTTCGTTTCTTTCTTGTTTTTTTCTTTTTTTGAGACAGGGTCTTGCTCTGTCACCCAGGCTGGAGTGCAGTGGCACAATCATGGCTCACTGCAGCCTTGACCTCCCAGGCTCAAGCGATCCTCTCACCTCAGCCTCTTGAGTGGCTGGAACCACAGGTGTGCATCACCATGCCCAGGTAATTTTCTTTTTTTTTTTTTGGTAGAGGCAGCTCCCTATGTTGCTCAGGCTGGTCTCCAACTCCTGGGCTCAAGCCATCCTCCTGCCTTGGCCTCTCAAAATGCTGGGATTTCAGGCAAGAGCCACCACACCCAGCCAACCTGTGTTGTTTTGAACCAATCTTCAGTTGTTCACATTTGTGATTGACTGGGTTTGTTGTTCTTGTCATTTTGGGGTTTTTTGTTTTTGTTTTTGTTTTTGTTTTTTGCTATTTATAAATACTGCGATTGAGTAGTATTGTAGAAATAAGTAAGTTTGGGTCAACTCTGATTTTTTTTAAGGATGTGTTTCTTGAATCTCCTACCTTTCCTTCCAGTCCTTTCCTGATTCTTCTTCTGACTTCTTTCATCATCTTTTTCCTGCTTCCAAAATGTATGTATCACTGAAGCCTCAACTCCTATTCCTTTGCCTTTACCTACCGCTTCCTAATGTTCTCATGTATCCATACTGAGTCCCTGTTCCTTCCCCGTATTCTCGTCTCTCCACATGCCATACCTGAAAGATCATATCCAGAAGATAAACACTTTTCTTTCTTTCCTTTACCTATGTTCTCATTATTTTTAGCTGAAACCACCTGTTTTCAGAGCTTCAGGAAAAGATTTAATCTGAAGGATCCTGCAACTAAAAAGCTTTGAAAACTGTGTTAAGGGGCCCCATAAGCATCGCTTCTAAACTTCACTGACAAAAGGGACTGGGGTCATGCTGTCTGGAGTCAGAGTGAGGTGGGGTTAAAAGCTCTATGTGGTTGTTTTGCATATTGCTATCAAGCTTCTATTTTAGGCATGAGTTTTGGCCCTGGTAGATAAAACCATTTCTCTATCTAAAAGTTATTAAAACCTGTACTTATATATAGAAGTTAGTAATTTATATATAACATTTTGGTTTAAAAATCTCTGAGTTCTGGACCATCTGGGTCTCAAAAACATGACCAGAGTATACACATTAATTATGTTCTGTATTCTATAAGTATTATGTGACATATAATTCTTATTCATATATTTATTTGGGGAAATGATTGAATTAGGCTTTTAAGAATAGTGGTGCTTGCTTTGTAAAGTTTCAAAATAGATAACATTAAGGTTTTCTTTTCACTTTTTTTGCAGGGACAGAAAATAAAGGAAGCAGTGTTTTATCATGTGTATTTCAGCAGGTCTTCTTGAAATTTAACTAAAAATATGACTGCTCTCTCTTCAGAGAACTGCTCTTTTCAGTACCAGTTACGTCAAACAAACCAGCCCCTTGATGTTAACTGTCTGCTATTCTTGATCATACTTGGGAAAATATTATTAAATATCCTTACACTAGGAATGAGAAGAAAAAACACCTGTCAAAATTTTATGGAATATTTTTGCATTTCACTAGCATTCGTTGATCTTTTACTTTTGGTAAACATTTCCATTATATTGTATTTCAGGGATTTTGTACTTTTAAGCATTAGGTTCACTAAATACCACATCTGCCTATTTACTCAAATTATTTCCTTTACTTATGGCTTTTTGCATTATCCAGTTTTCCTGACAGCTTGTATAGATTATTGCCTGAATTTCTCTAAAACAACCAAGCTTTCATTTAAGTGTCAAAAATTATTTTATTTCTTTACAGTAATTTTAATTTGGATTTCAGTCCTTGCTTATGTTTTGGGAGACCCAGCCATCTACCAAAGCCTGAAGGCACAGAATGCTTATTCTCGTCACTGTCCTTTCTATGTCAGCATTCAGAGTTACTGGCTGTCATTTTTCATGGTGATGATTTTATTTGTAGCTTTCATAACCTGTTGGGAAGAAGTTACTACTTTGGTACAGGCTATCAGGATAACTTCCTATATGAATGAAACTATCTTATATTTTCCTTTTTCATCCCACTCCAGTTATACTGTGAGATCTAAAAAAATATTCTTATCCAAGCTCATTGTCTGTTTTCTCAGTACCTGGTTACCATTTGTACTACTTCAGGTAATCATTGTTTTACTTAAAGTTCAGATTCCAGCATATATTGAGATGAATATTCCCTGGTTATACTTTGTCAATAGTTTTCTCATTGCTACAGTGTATTGGTTTAATTGTCACAAGCTTAATTTAAAAGACATTGGATTACCTTTGGATCCATTTGTCAACTGGAAGTGCTGCTTCATTCCACTTACGATTCCTAATCTTGAGCAAATTGAAAAGCCTATATCAATAATGATTTGTTAATATTATTAATTAAGTTACAGCTGTCATAAGATCATAATTTTATGAACAGAAAGAACTCAGGACATATTAAAAAATAAACTGAACTAAAACTTTTGCCCCCTGACTGATGATAGCATTTCAGAATGTGTCTTTTGAAGGGCTATACCATTTATTAAATAGTGTTTTATTTTAAAAACAAAATAATTCCAAGAAGTTTTTATAGTTATTCAGGGACACTCTATTACAAATACTACTTTGTTATTAACACAAAAAGTGATATGAGTTAACATTTGGCTATACTGATGTTTGTGTTACTCAAAAAAACTACTGGATGCAAACTGTTATGTAAATCTGAGATTTCACTGACAACTTTAAGATATCAACCTAAACATTTTTATTAAATGTTCAAATGAAAGCAAGAAAGTAAAAATTGTTCTTAAAATGATTTGGTATAAAAGTTCAATGTAAGAGGAAGATTACCTCATTTTAAATGTAGCTAATTAATTTTAAAAAGTATATCTCTGTTCTTAATGCAAATATTCCTGGAAGAAGAGGGTTTTGGTTGCTCACCTTATGGAACTGGGAGTAGTGACTAGGTCCCTTTCGATGATTCAGCAGATTCGTTTTCATATTATAACTTGTATGTCGTCACATACTTGCATGTCACATCATAATCACGTTAGCAATGTATCACACGTAAAAGTAGAATTTCTCATCCTCGGCACTCTTGACATTTGGGGTTGGTTAATTTTTTGTTGTGGGGCAGTTTAGCAGCATCCCTGCTCTCTGCCCACTGACTGATTGGTGGCACCTCCATGCCCAGTAGACACAATAAAAAATGTCTCCAGACATTGCCAAATCATCTCCCCCCGGTGGATGGGCAGAGTTGCTTCACTGGAGTAAAACAATATGAGTGGCAGGATCATCTTACATTACTTTAGGAATTAAGCTACATAAGATATTATTTTTTATCACCAACCATTTAAAAATACTATATTGCATAAATCTAAACCTAGCTTTTCCTAAATTGGTAGCTTTTGATTTTTTTTGATATTTACAGTAAGGTATATTTTTTAACATCATGACCCATAGACTTGTATGTACGTTTATGTGTACATACAAGTAACATACTTACCCTTACATAACATGTATAACATGTACATACAAGTATAACAATACTTACCCTTACATATCATGCAAATATGTTTTTTAGTGTCATTTTTTAAATGCTGGTTTTTATCCACTAAATTGAGTTGATGATCCACAAATGCATTACTTTCCGTTATTTGAAAAAATGTCCTAAAGCGCTATGGAACACTAATAATGGCAAAAAGATTTAAGAAATGTGTCCTGTGTGCCAGGTACCATCATCTTAAGTGTTTTACATGCAGCAACTGATTTAATCCTTATAGCAACTCTGACAGGAACTATTATCCCCTTCTTACAGATGAGGAAATTTAAACATTGAAAGTAAGAAACTCACTATGATACAACTAGACATTGGGGAAGCTGGGATGCAAACCCAGAATTCTGGTCCACAGTTCTTGCTCTTTACCACTATATTACATTGCCTTTCATTGGTGCCACTGACTGTTCTCAAAAAGAAAAGAATGGTTTCAGAGTCAAATGTGAAGAATGTTGTTTCTTAATTATTTTTCACTTGAAAATGTACAAAACGCCCATGAACACCTTAAGGCTTTATAGTGCTATAATGAAGAAGAAGAAACCCATTTACTTGAGCACACAAGTCTCTTTAATTAGCTAATTAATTAATTAACCATCTATAAAGAAAGACAAGTTGGGAAATGCTCCTGGACAGTCAGTCGGGAATTCTTTGAGTAGCAGGTAATACAAACTCAACCTGAGCCATTCTAAGAACAAGCTGGATATTGGAAAGAACTTAGTAAACTACTAGGAGAATCTCTGAGTTGTCGGTTTCCATTTTGTGTCCACAAAGTGGGTGTTCTGGCTGCCAGCAGCTCAGGGCTTTCATAATTACACTTAAAGCATCTCCTAACTTCAAATATACAGTCCCGGGGAATGACTGTTCAACCTGACTTCAATCATATGTCTACCTCTCTATGATCAGATCTGTTAACAGAAGACATGGCAGGGAAGAGAAATAACCAATATAATGGGTGGTACAATGTTAAAAAATATATATACTTGAGAAAATAATAGGAATAAAAATCACATTCTATAAAAACCAAATGCATATAGACAGCCAACTATATCGAAAGTTTAGGACAAATAATCCTATGTTCAAGACAACATCAGGGTGTGTTTAAACAGTTTAGAACTCTTAAACCCGGCCCCCTCTTTCCTTCTATTACTTTTTCCTCTAAATATATTGCCTTCTAGTTGTTGGCCAAATATGGGACTGAAATATGTTTAAATATATTGAAATTAATCAGTAAAGACGACTTACTTACACTCTTTGCAGATTTTAAATCAGGAGATTTTAAAACCATTTCAAACCTCACTAAGCTTTTTGTTTTGTTTACACAGAGGATTCCCCATGTCTCATAAGCTTAAACAAAAAAAATAATTATTCAATAGACCAGCCAAATGGAAGAGGCTTTTATTTGTAAAGAAATGAACTTACAACTGATCTACAATATATTATTGTAATATAAACAATATAAATAAATGATCCTGTAGGCCCACTAATCTTCCATCCAGACCCACATGAAGCAATGTTACAACAATATTCTATATGAAAATGTGCAGGTAACAAAGGTGCAATTACAAGCAAGTTAAGCAGCAGAGTATAAGGTGCTTTAATTTAATAGTTAATGTTGCCATCAACAAACATTTAAATGCTCAATTTACTTCACTGAATACAGACACAACAAATATGAAAATCTAAATTCATACACATGCTACTTAATATGAAAGTGCTTTCTCTTTTTTAAAAAAATACACCAAATGGACACTTTTTACATAGATCAAATGTGCTCTTACAATGCAAAATTAACCTTCATTTTCAGGTTATACATTTTAAAACTGTAGCTATCAACACCAATCTAGGAACTCTAATGCTAAGAGTGCTAAAAACTATTTCATTTCTTGTAAGGAGGTCTCTAATACAATATCCAATGTAAAGAATACATCTATATATAATCTTAACATGTTTTCTGTAAAGATAAAAAATGTTTTCTTTCCCCTTGGTGATCTTTGTTCATCCTGGGTGGATCATCTTTTGAGGTTTTAATAATATGAAAGTCCTATTTTAGAACAATGGGAGGAACCAAAAGGGGAATTAAAAAATTGGTTAACATGTGCTTGAAGCATCCAAAAAACACCAGTTTATCACAACAACTGGTCTTTGCTAAAATTAACAAAATTTTAATAAGCAAGAAGACAAAAAGTACTAATTTAAAAGGCTTGAAATGCCTGCCACCATTGTCAGTATCCATCCATCCAACCTTCATTTACTACAAGCACAATACTACTTTGAGGATAGTTTTTGGAACTTATTTTGACTTTTTTCCCTATAGGAAAAACAAAGACCAAGCTTTTGAAGGAGAGGACTGGGAATCTAGTTTAAATGTCTACATCCAAAATTATATCATCTTTGCACATTCAGTTGACTTTTTAAAATTTAAGAATACATATACAAAAAGTACTTATGGAATACATATTTTAACAGCATAACATATTTGAAAAATTAGTTACACTTTCAAAATTAAAACACTTGAAAAGTATTTTTTAAACCAGTACCATGGAATAACTTTTTGAAACCCAGATTATCTGGCTACTTAGATGATAGTCTTCCTGTTTTCACTTAGTTTGAAAGATTCTAATATAGATTCTAACCCAACAGTTTATTTGGATATTTTCCTGCTTTAAAAAGCTGCAACAGGCTAGGCGCAGTGGCTCATGCCTATAATCCCGGCACTTTGGAAGGCTGAGGTGGGCGGATCACTTGAGGTCAGGAGTTCGAGTCCAGCCTGGCCAACATGGTGAAACCCCGTCTCTACTAAAAATACAAAAAACTGGCCAGGCGTAGTGGTGCATG
Source organism: Gorilla gorilla gorilla (assembly GCF_029281585.2). Taxonomy (NCBI): domain Eukaryota; kingdom Metazoa; phylum Chordata; class Mammalia; order Primates; family Hominidae; genus Gorilla; species Gorilla gorilla. The sequence goes on from NC_086017.1 coordinate 181,175,141, forward strand.
CCAGTAATCCCAGCTACTTGGGAGGCCAAGGTGGGAGAATCTCTTGAACCTGGGAGGCGGAGGTTGCATTGAGCCAAGATCACACCGCTGCACTCAAGCCTGGGTGACAAGTGAGACTCTGTCTCAAAACAAACAAAACAAAAAAGCTGAAACAATGATAAACTATTTTTAATAGATATTTTCATTCTATATCTTTATGGAGAATGTCAGTATCAACTGATGTTAACACGTAAAGCTGTGTCAACAGGAATTACAATGTGATTCACAGCATCCCAGAGTGACAAGGAAGGGACCTTAACCCAGTAAATGATTCTCCCATTCAATGTTTACCCCCTAGATACTTACCAATTCAAGCATGGAACTGTTTCATGTTTACCCGTTCTGCATTTAAAGGATGCCCTTTTACTATATATGTGCTTTCTAGAATATTACTGATTCTTACATATCTTTAAAAGGTGGATATTTGTAATAGCTTAAAGTACAGTAACATTTATTTTGTGTAATCTTTCTTAATTTAAAAACAAAAAATAAATGAACAAGTCAGTTCCAATGATCTCCTTTGAGATTTTTCAGTTTTAGAAAGTTGCTACACTGTCGGATGGGTGTGGTGGCCCCAGCCTGTAATCCCAGCACTTAGGGAGGCCAAGGCAGGTGGATCACTTGAGGTCAAGAGTTCGAGACCAGCCTGGCCAACATGGTGAAGCCCCGTCTCTACTAAAAATACAAAAATTAGCCGGGTGTGGTGGCGGGCACCTGTAATTCCAGCTACTTGGAAGGCTGAGGCAAGACAATCGCTTGAACACGGGAGGTGGAGGTTGCAGTGAGCTGAGATCGCACCACTGCACATCAGCCTGGGCGACAGAGCGAACCCATCTCAAAAAAAAAAAGAAAGTTGCTCACTGTCAATACTGGGTAAAAAGCTCTTATATCAACACCAGCTTTTTTTCTGTTCTGCCACATGCCTTGTATAGCAACAACTCTGGAATAGATTCAAGTGTCAAAATAATGTTGTGAAATACGGGTTGTCTCAACCTGTAAGTCCTTAATGTTAAGTCTCCTAAATTTTGTAACTTTATCAGGTATGGGGCCAACTGATGTTTAGTATGTGAAATGTGTTATAAAAATTATGATATGATTCACTCAGACCCCTTAGATGTCATCTAGCCTAACCCTTTACCCAATGCATACAAATATTCCCTCCCAGTTCCAATTTTATTAAGATTCCCTCTCAGTATATTAAGTAGTAATGATTATGTTCATATTTATTTAAGCCACAATGAATTTTGGGGGGAAGATTTTACTTACTACTAGTTCCTCATGTCATGTTCACCAAACACTGCACATATAAGTGTTCAAATAGTTTGCTAAATGAATGTAAGTACATGAATGACAATATTCATATGTGTTCATATATTCAGTGGTTAACCAATAAGGAGCATTTAGGAAAATGTCATCATTTGCTTGTTATGTATGAATTTTCTATTTTAATCCTTAGGAGAACAAAGACTGTAGGTGACCCAAGAAATGGATGCTTATTAAGTATAAAATGAACCCTTAAAAAAGGAAAGAGAATAAAGTAGGAACAACTCCATTACACAGCCTAGAATCATAGTTTTAGAGCTGGGAGGTACCTTAAAGATGAATTAAACCAAAATCAACTTTTGAGTAGTACAGGCACCATACTGCATATCTGGAAGCTGTTAAAACAGCTGAGTAATTGCCCAACATGTCACACACAGCTAACCCACTGAAATAAAACCCCAGTCTCCAGACCAGTGTGTTAATCCTCACTCATCATCATCTTAATTCATCTATTATTTACTACTGAAATAGATTATTTACTGACTATTTAATACTACCCAAAACAAAAAATACTTTTAAGAGAAGCATTCTAAATAAAGATTTAAACACTAGACACTTCTGGTTTACTTGAGGCAAGACTAAAAAATTCTTTCTAAAACAGGTTGATGTTTAACTTCACTAATGACTAGACACCCCACCACTCTCTCATAAACACCAACTTTTTCACCACCGTCACTTAAAGCTCCACAAAGCTTGGATTTAACACTGATAATATTCCATGAAATATAACTTTTAGGCCAATAAATGATGGTGACTATCAATCCTTAAGATGATTACTGGAGTAAATTTAAACAGGTGCTCTAAAAGAACTTACTACCTTACTCTTATATTTAATTAACACCTTGCCATGTTAGTATAACAGTGTTTTCAAATTATATTGTTTTCAAAACTGAAATTCATTCATTACTCTGCTTTCTTTAAACAACACATTTTGTTTTCTTTCTATGGATTCATACTGAACACCACCAGTATCACTGAGAGGACTAGTACTTGTAAAAAGCAGTAGAAACAAAAATATTTTTCAAAAGTATAAAGCTAGCTAGAACCTCATTATGTTGTACCTCTTCTCTAACATTTCCGATTAAAATTGTCATCTTTAAGTAAAATTAAATGTCAACAAACTATAAAAGGGAAAAAATAAAACATCTGGAAAACATTTCCCAAATGTTCCCATAAACATGACACTTGGAAGGGGTGTGTGCATGTGTCTGAGTAGAAAAGCTGATCTTCAGAGCTGAAAAGGAGGGCAGAGATTCTCCCTTAATGTATGTTTTTTAAATTGAAAGTTTAGAAAAAGCCATATTCTCTGGAATGTGATGGTAATAATTATATTTGTATTATTTGTATTAATGGTTTACAACTTTCAAAAAAAAGCTTTCTCATAGTACAATTTTAAAACGGATTAGGTTCTAAAAACTAATATGTAAAACTTTGAAAATTCTTAAAAATTTAGGAAATTCTTTTTCCAAAGAAGGTAATCTAATTTTAAATTTATTTGAAGAAAGCTTATATAACTACTGTGAACAAAACTATATAATGATACATTTTATGAACTTCTAACAAAAGAGGACCTATCTTCCCAAATAATTTTTTGTTTTGTTTTTTTGAGACGGAGTCTCGCTCTGTCACCCAGGCTGGAGTGCAGGGGTGTGATCTTGGCTCACTGCAACCTCCACCACCTGGGTTCAAGCAATTTTCCTGTCTCAGCCTCCCAAGTAGCTGGGATTACAGGTGCACGCCACCACACCCAGCTAATTTTTGTGTTTTTAGTAGAGATGGGGTTTCACCATATTGGTCAGGCTGGTCTCGAACTCCTGACCTCAGGTGATCTACCCACCTCAGCCTCCCAAAGTGCTGGGATTACAGGTGTGAGCCACCATGCCCAGCCCCAAATAATTTCTTTTAAGATATACAGCTTAACAAGTTGAAATTTTAGTAAGATTGCATATTTACTTTTCCTAATACTGTATTTGTGCTTATCTAAAGTGGATCACAATCTTTGAGATGAAATTAAATGCTCCAAGTAGATTTGTAAAATACCAATATTGATGAATGTGGGTAAACAGTTCATTTCATGATCCACACTGCTGTGAACCAAAGAAGCAGAGGTAGGCTTGTGTTTACTGAAATCCAGACTAGGAAAGAGAAACCTATAGCTCTTCTTTTCCCAATTCTTAGACTGAGACACAACCTAGCAAATAAAATACTATCTTAAAATGCCTCTCTTTATAACAATCTACAGAGGTGATTCAACTGTGGTATCTGAAAATGGAAACTCTCTGTAATTCTGGCAACTCAATTACAACAACCTTTGAATTTTTGACAAATATTCTCCAACTGTAATAAAAGGTTCTCACCTTTTTCAGAAATCAAAAATCACTAACTTCTATATCACTATTAATATCCATGCTCCCAAGCATGGAGACAGTGGGTATAGAGAGTGAAAGAATGAGTCTGATTACAGGTAAATCTTGACATATAAAAACTATAACCTATTTACTGCTATAACTGGCATCTAACAAAATGTATTATTTTGAACTATGGATGAAAGCCATATCTATCCTAAATATCTTCTATCCTCTTGGGTCTAGAATGCTTTGTTCCTCCTACTTGTCTCCTCCTCTACTTCCCTATCCTTCCCCCTAGAAAACCTTCCTTAGGGCCCAGCTAGTTACATATGTAGTACACAAGATAGAGATTGAGCAATCATTTTGCATAGATGCGCCAGTTTCCACTGCCCAAAGGTTGCTCTGGGACATGACTGTCAGGTATCAGAAAGTCCTGCCCCAGCTGCCTCCCTTCCTAAAGTTAGCCCCATATGAAATCCTCTCTAAGGATTTTGGGACAAAGATCTCTCCAAGAAAGAAGTTTTCATGCAGTTTTCTTGGAGCTAGAGGCCTTAGAGAGGTAGTGAGATGAGGCCCTTTCATGCCATTAGCTAATGCTCAATGCCAGTAGGCTGCATGTGTTCCTGCAATCCACCAAGGTGAAAACCACAAACTATAACCAGGCTGTTCTGGTTGAAAATACATCTTTAAAACATTTTAACAGTGTGTCCAGTCAGTTTCATCCACTGGATATGGCTGTCAGGTCAGCATCACTCACATACATCTATAATAGTGTATTCTTTCAAAAATTGTTTATACACACTTAATATAGGCATATAGCCTAAGACTATATTGCCTCCCTACCATACTTGTGCCATTGTGGTACCAAAAGCCTGAAGATGTACATAATGTACTTTAAGACATTTAACTGAACAAGTCAGTGGGAGACAGGGCACTATAACACATTTCAATTCAATCTAAGACTTGTATTTGTGAATAGATGTCTCATTATAATTTTATACTTGATACATGAAGATAAGCTACGTCAAAAATTATTCAAAGGCATGATCACAATAATACTTGTTTCATAGTTCTAAGTATTTTGATACACCAGGAAACAAAAATCAACTGGGATCCCTAATGAAAGAAAATTATTTCTTCTAAGTAAAACATGAATTTCACTTCAAAAGTGCAGAAATGTGCTCAGTGTTGAAGTAGGCTAAGCTAACAAGGATGATGGCCTCCTCTGACTCTTCCCATGCTCAAGCTTTTGCATTACCATTTCTCTCCTCCCATTCCACCTTGTCTACTCCTGGGTGACTGCTCTTAAAACACACCTTTTAAAAAGTTCTGTTTAGAGTATTCAACAGCAAAGTAACAGGGCCATCAGGGAAATAATATGCTACTTAAAAAATGACAGGAGGATTTAGGACAACACTCTATCTCATACTATATTGACTACTCAAAGCTGCATAGCTGTGTCTTACACATGCCTACACAAGGCTTGATGAATATTAATGTCATATAAAAAATAATTTTTACACATCAGCTCTCTTAGTTGTTTAACTTCCCTAGGAACACAAGGCTTAAAGCAAAATTTCAAACTTATGCTTTTTATCCCAATGGGACAAAGAGTGCAACACTGCAAGGAAGTCAGAAAATGCAAACTTAGGTAGCAAAAGTAGGAAGAACCTCCATGTTCCCTTTCTGTTTGTCATTATCTCTCCCCAGTCAAAATCCTAAAACTATTAGTAGTAGTATGAAAGGATATGAAAACAATGTACTCTCCCCACCTATATCATACTGAAACTCTGCTTTAAAGCTCAGGGGAGAGGTGGATGCTCAGTGTTGTATATATATCCATTATATATAGCTGAAGCTTTGAAATTAAGATGATTAACTCATCTTGGAAGAAACAGCTGCACCAATGTGATAGCAAACAAGCCATTTTTAAATAAAAACTCACTTGAAAAAAGCAAGTGCATATTTTGTGTATGTTTTGAGTGGGGACAACAGAGATCTGGACTAGATTTAAGATTATACGGTATTCTCCAATAGAAAACCCTCTTGTAAGCCCCTCCTGAATACTTAAGACAGCAGTAGGCACAGGGGCTTTCAATAAGTACAGAATGGCTGCTATTAGGAAAGAGAACAAATAAAAGGAGAGCCTACAACACAGTTCAAAATTGATACCTTAAAGGCCATAGGTAATACAGTTATAGGATGTAATCATTATTGCTGGATCAGTCTATCCCCATATAATAAATTTTGTATTAACCGTGGATAATCTATGAAAAGTTTTAATTCCAGGCGAGATTTTCCGTTGCACCTCTCTCTCTCATACTGTGGGCCATCTCTTACTAATGCTTAGCCTGTATTTGTGTTCTGAAATTCCAAGAAGAGGGAAAAGTCAAGCATATGACAATTCTGTCATGATGATTAACTGCTAATAAATGAAAACTGATGATAGAGTACCTAGCTTTCCTTGATACTTTAATCCAATGATTAAAAATGTGATATAAAGAAATATGTAACATAGACTACAAGCTATCATAGGTCTGGAACATGAGCCTTATATTACATATTCTAATCCTACATGTAACTATCAGTAAACATCTTTTTTTAAAACATTACTACACAAAGAATTCCACAAAGCATACATTCAAACAAGAGGCATCTAAAGATTAAAAAAATTACCCGCTGTATTTTTGTATAAAAATAATCAACATTCTCTAATGTACACAAAGCCAAAAGATAAATATAGTATCTGTGATGTCTTCAGTGACATCTTTAGTCTTCTACTAGCTCAACACAATCTTTCTGAAAAGAGCAGTGAAAATGACTGAAACTCACGGACTCTTTTTTTCCCCTCTTTACTCGACTTCTGCCAAATATCTGTGTATGTTCCTTCAATTACTAAAATATCTCAATCGTGGTAATATAAGAAAAGATGAAAACAAAACATTCATCATCTCAAATAAAATTTTTGATGTCCAGGACTATAAAGCTTTCAGGGCTTCCACAAACAATTTTGTTTTAGTGTCATAATTCTATAGAACACTGTTCAGTAAAAGGTTTTGCTTTACATTTCTTTCCTCAAATATGTACATACAAAATTATATCCGACGGTTCAAGAGAAATCACCTGGTAAGTGCTTTGCAGGAAGCATGCAAACGTTTGGTAAAGGAAGTAGGAATGTGCATTCTAGCTAGTCCCAGCATGTTCAACAATAGAAAAAAATCCAAAGAGCAACCACGTATCTGCTACAAGCTATTTTCTTGCCAGAAAAGGCTGTGCACTAGTTCATAGGTATAATCATATTATGTCTTCATCAGTGCAGAGGAGCACAGAGGTATGAAAGATAATCAGAATGAATTAGTACTTTCTGAGAGTTAAATTATTTGCATGTTTGTCCTTATTTTATAGGACAATTTGTAGATTTTTTTTCTTTTTCTAGTATGATTAAACTAGAAAAAATTATTCAGCAGAATATTAATGTTATCTGAATAATACTTCCATCATATATGTTTAGTAAGCTTCATCCTTTAAAAGTATTCCTTTGGGTGAAAACAATATTTATCACTCCTTCTATATCAGAGTTTCTCAACCTTGGCAGTACCGATATTTTTGAACCAATAATTCTTTACAGTGGAGGGGTGCTGTCCTGTGCATTATAAGATATTTAGAAACATCTCTGGCTTCTACCTACTAGACACCAGTAGCAACCCTCCCCTGAACCCACCCCCAAGCTGTGACAACCAAAATGTCTCAACATTGCCAGATGTCCCCTGGCGATCAAAACTGACCTCCACTGAGAACCACTGCTCTAAATAAATGTACAAAAACTGAGAGGAAAACGTTCTCAGTCAAACCAAAGTCTTGGTCAAGTTTGGAATAGAAACTAACTCTTCTCACTTCCAGATCAGTATTGTTCATACTAGAACACAATTCCTTTTTTATAGATAAAGCATATGTCTAAAAGACATGTTTTTTAAAATGTACACTGATTTCATACGATTCTGTCACTGGACTACTAAATTATTCCATAATATACCTCTCATGACAACCTTTAGAAAACTAATAGGGTAGAAAAAATGTATAAGAAAATTGAATCAAAAGAGGAGAAATGTAAATCATTAAATTACTTTTAAAAGGATTCTTTATATTAATGATAAACATCACCTTTAAAAAAATTATCTAGTATAACACATTTCTTTGAAAAATATCATGGCCCTCTGTAACAAGTCTTTCAATGTTTCATGTAACCTGTAAAATTAATTTTACCAATGTTTATTAATTATGAAAATGCATGATGAATTATTATACCTGTAGAAGAAATGTCAGTATTTGATGCGGAGATCCCAATGTGCTTGGCTATCCACCACAATAAGTGTCATATTCTAGACCAAGTTAGGCCTTTACCTTACAAGTTTGTGTGAGAAGAGTAAAACTGCTGTTTTATCAAGGCTTCATGTTCCTGTTAAGATTCCTTCAGAGAGTTGATGCGTGCACAGATCTTCAGGGCTGGGCCTAGCTTGATATTCATTGCACTCATGAGATGGTCTTCTTTTAGCAAGAGAAGGGCCTGTCCATCAATCTCCTGTGCTCTGAATTCATCTGCGATATCCTGGCAGCCTGGAATTTGACCAGAGGACAGAAGTTAGAATTAAATATACAACAATTAGACATTACTCCTAACAGTCACAGTTATGTTCTCACTGGGTCTGAGAATCTGAAATACAGGCTGAGAAACAAATGAAATTTATTTATGGTAGTCTTGAGTTCACTCTTGAAGAATAGAGTATTTGCATTCTGAAAATAAGAATTCAAAATCCAGGTAAAGCAATTTGCTTGGAATTCTTGCTCTAAAATAATGTTATAGAAATAATTCATAAGAGGGAAGTCTAGATATAATACTTCCTTCACAAAAAGGACTATGGTGTTACCTTAAAGCATGCCACATAACAGGTTTGGGTTAACTAGTTATACCTCATGCACTTATCTCTGTATAATATATCCTTCACATATAGGTAAAGAGGAAACAAAAATATGTTTTGTCATTTAAATAACAATCTAGAAATATTTTCTCAAGTAAGTACCACTTTCATTATCATTTGTACCTTATCCTAATTTATGACCTTCACTTGACAAGTACATTTAAAATATTTTTATTGTTCACTCAGGACATATCAAATCTCTCAAGACTGTATTACCAATCTATTGCAATGCTGCTGAAATGTATTACACTGCTTGACTTGACTATCACTGGGCTTGTCTCCACTTTTGTTAAGAAAGCAATTCTCATTGAAATTATGAGCTTGCTGGCGAATTTCCTGCCATATAACCAATATTTTAGCTCTAAGTCTAAACCAGGTGCTTTAGCAGATAACAATGCTAGTATCTACCTGAAACTCAAATGTTTTTACTGTCTACCAAATTTTCACATCCAAATTACTCAATAAACTTACCCATTAAGGGTAAAGAAACCAATAGGAAAGGTAATCAATTAAGTAGCTGAGACAAGAGAATATAAAAATATGGAAGCTTTCTTGAGAGATAGTAAAATTTTAAGATGAATTTAAGAATACACATAAAAACTGACAGCTTAAGTTTTTCTATTTTATTCAAATCAGCATTCTAAGGGAAAACACAAAGAAAAAGATAATGAAAAATGAAAATAGTTACATTACACTTTCGGATGCCACAATTTTGCTAGTTCAATTATCCTTTCTACTTGCAAATATATCATCCTCTTGTTTATGTAAGATTATGATGTCTTACACAACCCCAGCACAAAGCACAAAGCATTATAGGTACTGAATACATAATATTTGTCAATAAGGACTGAATTAGTGAATACACAATAAACAAAAATATAATCTCCTATAGAAGAGCTATCTGTAAGAGTAATACAAACATTTTTTCCTGTGTACAGCTGTGTGTCCATTTTTTCTCTTGCTTATTTCTTTTCTCATGTCCTCTGTTACTTGTATCTTTACTGTTTCCTATATAACAACTAGCTTTTCAATTTCTATTTTAATAATTTCTCAGACTTTGAAAAATTGACATTTCAATACCCTCTATGAAATTATTATGCTTTTGCACATTTATCTTATAAAAGAAACTATAGTTGAAATGGGATTACTCACCATAGAAAAGCCCCTTTTCTTTTCCCAGAGGTAGCTCTCAACAAAACTGGGCAGACAAAACTGACTAATCTTGCATCTAGTTGTGACTTCATCCTTCTTTTTATGAAAGAACTAATGTTCTTCTCTCTTCAGTCTTACTTACAAGAACACAGGAAAGAAAAGAAGAGAGAGAAAGATAGGGTGGGACTTACTTAGATTCAGAAAACAAGAGCAATGAGAAGTAATGAGAACTATAAGAGCTACATTTGGGAATAGAAACAAGGAGTTCTCCATGAGGAAAATATGTAGCACATTCCTGTTCCTCTGTATTGTGAGATTCCTCTTGTAGGTGAACAGTAAATGTATTAGCAAAATAATAAAGAACAAAAAGTGTTTTGGGAATTAGCACGATCAAATAGGAATGCATTTTAGATCACAACTTTCTTAAGCTAACCACAAAAAAAGTGTAGTTACATCAGTATAGAAATTTTAAAAAAAAGTGACTTAGAAAAATTGGAAGCAAGTATGCTTCCAGAAACTCATTACAGAAAAATATATTTTAAAAACAATTTTAAGTGCTCAAGGTATACTGAGATACAGTTCTGAGTTTCTGACATTAACATCTACTTTGGTAAAATGCCTGGATCCCGGGGATGTGTACAAAACATACACCAACTGACACAGCCAGTCAGCTGAGCTAGCTTCACCTCACCAGAAGCAAGTGTAGTGCAGCTCTCAGCACAGGCAAAGACCTCTACACATGGGTCCCAACTGATCTTTCAAGTGTCTGGCATCACTTCTCCAGCTAAACTCAAAATAAGACACCCTGCACAAAAATTGACCACAGTAAGGTTGGTGAAAAGGTATCACCTGCCACTCAATACTACAGAATAAACAAGTCCCAATACTGATATTACAAAAACCAGTAAATAGTCATGTTTTAAAAAATGATTCCTAGTTTATATGCCTACAGAAAAATCAAATCTACTGTGGATTCACCCTTCAATAAATAGAGGACAAACTGATCTCTGCAAAAGGCAGTTCACCATAGCAAGGAAAGGTTAAAGAAGATAACCCGCAGTAAATTGAAAATAAGAATTATTCCTGTAGATAACTTTTTAATGCAGAGAAAATTAGAAGGCGGTAATTTTTCATTCTGTTAACAGCTCTGAGATTCTGGTCTACTGCATACAAGCTCTAACATAGTCTGAACAGGATGGTTAACAAGATGATATACAAAGAGAAGAGAAAACTGGAGGAGTAAATATAAATGCCCTGGTTAAAGAGGGATGGAAGCCTATCTCAACTGGAAAGAAACAAAATACAAAAGAGATTACAAAATTTACAAGCTTGTTCATCCTATGAGAAAAGCTTGGGAGTAGACTACTCAGGGAAAACAAACAGCGCTTAATGAGAGCTAAAAGAAGCTCAAAACGAAATTTACAAAGTCCAGAGAAGCAGAAAGAAATGAACATTAAGGCATTTTCTGGTATGAGATTACCTTAAACTATAGGCATTATGCAGAGAAAACTGTGAGAAAGGTGATACAACTAATCACACAAATAAGCTTATTATTTGGCCTGTCAAAGCAGTTTGGAAACACTCCCATTTCATAAGTAAAGAAAAGAGTCATATTAACCAGACTCTAAAATAGTAGTAAGCAATTCTAAATTATATAATAGCCGTGTCCTTTTTATGATATATAGTGTTTTCTAAATACCTGGCAACAAAATTAAGTGTCTAGATGAACTCTATAAGACAAGCATTTTAAGTTATGAGGAATATTAAGTTTTATGTTTTTTTAACTCAAATGAAGCAAGAATGAGGCAAAGGAATTTGCCTTTGTTCTGGTAAAGTAGCCACATGGCAAAGGATGCTGGGAAAAATTAGCCTAAATAAAAAAAGAAGTGAAAGAAGAATCAGCAGTATCCATATTTGTTAATTATTTGGGCAACTACTTTCCTCAGAATATAAACCAACTCTCTTCTGCAAAGGAAAAGAAAAATTTCCCCCAATGAAAAATCAGGCTCACAAACAGATCATGTGCCCTACCTGGAAGAGTGACACTACTTCTAAAGATGACAGAATCAAAGCCCAGCCCCAGGTATCCACATAGACTCCAAAGTTAATTCTCAAGATAGCTACACTGGTCTAAAAACTAAAATTGGATTCATTAGATACAAAACCACAACCAATGAAGACCCACTGTCTTCTAAATACACCCAGTTTAAAACAGATTCTAAATCCACATGGTCAGCAATTAACTCACACCTAAGTTTTCGTGGGCACATGCACATGTTTAAAAATCTTCCCATGAAGTATCTCCACTTTAAACAATTCCATCTTTCTTTAAAAGTGGCCATATTTTTTTAAAACTTAGCATTTCTAAAACAAGCTATTGATAAACTAATTTAACAAAATCTCACAGAATTCTGTATATGAGGTAAAGTGGGTGACGGATTCTTTACAACTATCATTCCTAAATATATTTTCTTGTATAGCATGTTAGCTCTAAGTATGCTTCCAAGACTTTAGTTGCCATCAGAGAAAGACTAATTAGCAACAACAGCTGATTAATTAGCTTATTAAACTGTAAAAAGTTAGTAGACAAGTTCAAATAGGATGTATTCTTCTAGAAAGCTTGTATCAAGAGAAATGATATGATTCGCAATAAAACCAAAAGGAAATAAATTTTTTGTTTTAGTCTCCTCATTTTCCATATGCATAAGGTCAAAGTGAATGACAAGATTTACTGATTTTAAAAAATATATATATACATATATATATAGTCTTAACATATATAACTAGTGTGGGTCTCATCATGAGCAAAGGTGCAGCTGTCTTCAGTAGCCAGCCCCTTGGAGAAGGTGGATATAAAAGATTATTGTTGTTTTAAGGAAAAAAGATAGAGACTTAAGGTGATGGAAAGAGTATCAAAATGAGAGAACAGGAAAACATAAATAAGAAAGTTACCCTCAATATTAGAATGAATATAATTGAATTTCAGCTCTCTATTTGAAAAATAAAATTTCAGAAAGGCTCTTGATGTTTATTTACTGAAAAGAATCAAAGAATGTACCTTCTTTTAAAAGGACTAGCTTGATTTTTTCAAAGAAACCAAATTTTTACATTTTAAAAGGTTTTGATTAGCTTTCAAAAATGTAAAAAAAAAAAGTCTCTCTTACTTCATTTTTTAAAAGGTTAAATTAGGAAATAAGGAGGAATAGAATAGAAAAATAGAAGAGCAGAAAGGAAGAAGTGTCTGATTCAATCTCTCTACTGACCTCTCGAGAGAAATCAGACTGAAGAGAAGAAAGCACCTTTAATATCTTCACCGGCTGAGGTGTCACAGCAGAAGCAGGACTAGTCAGTTTTTATCGACTTGGGGGGTATGAGAAAATACCCAGTAGTGCTGAGGGAATAAGCAAGAGGAAACAGATCATATTTCAATAACAAATGTCATTTTATTTATACATATACACAGTACTTCTCTAGCCCTTTTGTGCAAAAGGTGTGGATGTATCTAACATTGCTGTGTGTGAATGCACAAGAAAAATATTAAGGCCAAAGTGATGAATTACATACCAGGCAAAGAATGGATGAAGGCCCAGACATCATCAACTGTCCATATAGATGGCTCTGTTTGTGCAACTGGTAGCAAGTCACTGTTCTCAGGCATTTTCCGAATTCTCACATCCCGAAGCTCACGTTCTCTTTCCCGCTCGCTCTGCCTGCGCAGACGAGTTGTCATAGCAGATGGCACAGAATCTTCATGAGAAGCCAAGTCTTCTTCTGCAGATGGATAAGTAATTGGAAGCTGGAAAATGTAGTACAAGCAAAATACAGCATTGCACTTTCCTTGCATTTCTGAAAAGGGTATTTTACATTGAAGCGAGGTTTATACAGACCTGCCTAAGGATATGTTCTCTCGCTGCCCCATCAGGGCCACTTGGACGACGGCCACGATGCCCAAGACTTTGATTATCAGGCTTACGATTCCAACGACTAAGGGCAAATTTTTTAGAACAGCTAACATTGTACCTAAGAAATTCAAGAAAGAAAAAATATTTAATGATATATGGGACAATCCATTTAGTATTTAATTGTGACTTTAAAGTGCAACTGTGAATCAGTAAGTACCATACTACATCATTAATGAATGTAAGACCTCATAAAGTAACTACACTGTTCAATGGATTTACTTATGCTAAAGGTCAAAAAATGGGCTCTGTGTATATCATAATATATCTCTCAATATAATACTGGACATCTATAACAAGGTATTGTATTTTTTCCTGATTACAGCATGACAGTGGGAAACTGCCTGCAAAATACAGAGGATAACCAATTTTCACAGCAGTAAAAAAAATGGAAGGTTCCGAAAGAAAAAGAAGTTATGTAGTATCTAAATGTTTATTCAATCTGATTTTTCTAAGTAATAACTTCCAAAGAGACATTAATTTTTAAAAGTTTAATCTACTAGGGAGAGGATTTCAAGCAGCTAACAAAAGATTTTTCAAATATTATTAAAATCAAAGAATGAAAATGTAAAGTGGAGATTTTAAAGTTACACAAGGAATTCATTGCTCTCACTATTCAGAAAATTTAGAAGTATATAACTCTTTAATGAAAGATTTTCTTTTATCACAATAGACTGCCTAGTATTTTTGAACATAGACCTTTATAAGACATGATGACAGCTTAAAAGAATCCTATGTCTTTTAATGGATCCTAAAGCCCTGGAACCAGGACTGGCAAACTTTTTCTACAAAGGACTAGATGGTAAATATTTTAAGTTTCATGGGCCATATAAGTTTCTGTCACCAACTACCCACCTCTGCCATTGTAGTGTGAAAGCAGCCATTGAAAATATTGAGCCAGGCACAGTGGCTCACACCTGTAATCCCAGCACGTTGGGAGGCCAAGGTGGGTGGATTACTTAAGCTCCAGAGTTCAAGACCAGTAAATGGCAAGACCAGTTCAAGGCCAACACGGTGAAAACCCGTCTCTACCCAAAATACAAAAACTAGCCAGGTGTGCTGGCACACACCTGTAGTCCCAGCTACTTAGAAGGCTAAGGTGGGTGGATGGCTTGAGCCCAGGAGGCCAAGGTTGTAGTGAGCTGTGATAGCGCCACTGCACTCCAGCACAGGTGACAGAGCCAGACCCTGACTCAAAACAATAAAAATAAAAAAATAAAAAATAAATAGAAAATATTGAATAAGCATGGTTGTGTTCTAGTAAAATTTTCAGTAACAATAACAGTAAAATTTGAATACATATATGAAACGCCTTGGTAACTTATTTTCAAAAATCTGTTTTGTAGAGATGGGGGTCTCACTATGTTACCCAGGTTGGTCTCAAATTCCTGGGCTCAAGCAATCTTCCCACCTCAGCCTCCCAAAGTGCTGGGATTACAAGCATGTGCCACCACACCTACCCTTCAAAATTCCTTTGCTCCAAGAAAGTTACAAGAATAAATCCCAATTAACTTTGCTATTGCTAACTATTCCAGAGCCAGTATGCTGAGACCAAAACAAATTCTCCTCACCTACATTTTATAAAGATATCAAGAGGTGGAAATAAAAAGTACTATGATAATGAATATGCTATTTTTCCCATAAAAATATAAGTATCTTGATAGCCAATTCATTTTACCCTAAAACAATTCAAGATCCTGCTGTGTTCATAATGTGCTCATTTGTGGGCTCAGCAATGTAGGTTTCTGATTTCCATTTATATCAACTGATAAAACTTCTTTATCCGTTAAGAAAAGAATAGAAAAGAGAGGCTAGCTTTATACTTGATATTTTGTCCCTAAATATTTAGCTTTCCAAGACAGCTAAGCAGACATGTAAATGGCAATGGTTCTTCCCTGACCTAATCTACCCTCTCTCATCCACATTTCCCTGTTACGGCCCCTACCCTGCTAAAGAGGTTCATCGAAAGGATACTAATGTGACAGCTCAGCAATCATCTCTGAGAGAAGACTGATGGCAGCATTAAGTGTTCTCAAATATTTTTAAATAGTCAAGAAGTTTAAAATATTCTGAAAGGGAGTCCTTTCCCCAAATTTTTAGAGTTTTTAAATCACTTAGAATCAGATAACCATTGTTCTTTCTTGTGGTATATGCAAACTAGAAAACTCAAGTAAAAACATGAGTTACATAATTTGATTATTGATTTATCAGTAACATCAAAGCATATTTGAAAAACAGATTGACAACCAAAACAATGAACCCAATTTTGGAGGAAAACACTTCTATTATTTAACTTAAGTTTTACTAAGTATATTTTGGAAATAACCTATACAAAATAAAATATTCAAGTAAGAAATTCCCTAGATGTATGCAATTATATTAATTTTTTTCATGAGGTTAAGGTTATTTAGTTTTTATGGATGCATAATAGATGTACATAGTTTTAGGGTATGTGTGATAATTTAATACATTCATATAATCTGTAACAATCAAATCAGTGTACTTGGGATATCCACATCTTAAACATTTGTCTTTTCTTCATGCTAGAACCATTCCAATTCTCTTCTACCTATTTTGAAATACAGTACAAGCTATAGTCATCCTACCGAAGATCTTAAATCCTTTGAGAGAATAATTACCTTTTTGAACAGAGAACCAATTTCAAAATAGTGTGCACACACTTCAACTTTAGTGGTTAAGTATCTGTATTACTAGGATTTATTACTGGAATTAGGGTGGGGTTCTTTTTTAACATAAACCAAACTTGGGAATTATACGATTAATGAAGAGACTAAACATTTATTTTGTTATTAATACTATTTATCAGCCAGGCGTGGTGGCTCACACATGTAATCCCAGCACTTTGGGAGGCCAAGGCGGGCAGATCACCTGAGGTCAGGAGTTTGAGACCAGCCTGGCGAACATGGTGAAACCCCATCTCTACTAAAAATACAAAAATTAGCTGGGCATGGTGGCAGGTGCCTGTAATCCCAGCTACTCAGGAGGCTGAGCAGGAGAATCTCTTGAAACTGGGTGGTGGAGGGTGCAGTGAGCCGAGACGGCACCACTGTACTCCAGCCTGGGCGATAGAGTAAGACTCTATATCCAAAAACAAACAAACGAACAAACAAAAAAATACTACTTATCTGTAATAATGACTATTGAAAATACTAATTCAGAAAAGACAAGTATTTTGCTGTCTGATAATGTTAACAGTGTGGGGAATTTATACTACAGCTGTCCCATAAGAAATCTAAAATAAATAGGATATGATTCAAACAAATGAAAACATTTTAAAACAACACAAAGTAAATCAAAGTATTTCAATAATGATAAAACAGCTGATAAAACAAATATTGTTTTTGATACTTTAAGGACTAGTATTATATAATCATGATGAAATCGTGATGACTTCATTGAAGGGATTCTCCTAAATATATTCTTACCATCAGGAGACTACTACTTTAATATTAGATTATACTGTACAATTGATTTTAAGCATTATGGATATGTAATTTTTGCAAAGCAAAATCTAATAACTAAATACTAGGTGGCTCCAGATACTGCCTATTTGTATTATTCTTCTATATAATAATATCTAGGTTTCTTCTATAATATTACATATTAAAATATCTATAGTTATCCTTGGTAAGCTATTCAAGGGTTTTTTGGTTTAGTTGCAATGGCTATTTATCTGTCCTTTGGGAAATTCAAGAGCACAGAAATACCTTTTGGCACATGACATAGTGCAGAATCGTTTTGACCGCAAAAATTCATTAGCATATCCCATTTTCCCACAGAATTCACACTTGAGCAACTCACTGTCCATTTCTTCTAATGTCTCTAAAAAAGAAGGAAACAAAGGAAAAAAAGGTTCCAAAAATTTAATTATGCAAATTTTCTTTAAGTCTATACTTTGGTTGGATACTGCTAGCAAACCAATGGCCCTTTAACTTCTCAATCCACAGCCACTCTGGCAGGGCAAAAGCCTTCAAAACACAACCACTGCTACTAATTCCCTCTTGCTTCTGCATAAAAATTACAAGGAGTTTCTTTCTATATAAATAAGCATAACATTTAAAAAGGTTCATCTTGCTTACAATCCATCTAAAATGTAAAAAAAAATTTATAAACACTGAGAGAGAAATGAAGATGAATAACATAGGCATTATCCTCCAGGAGGAACACTTTCAAAAAGCTGAGGGTGGGATATGAATTTTGATAAATTGCACTGTGGAGATACATAGCAGGGAACTCTTAATTCTAACTGGAGCGAATAAAGATGGCTTCAAAAAGGTGAAATTTTGATACATCTGATTTTACAGGAGCATGCAAAATAATTAACTCTCTCGAAGATCTGCAGTATATGATAAAATATATAAAGATGCATATATCAGGAGGCTGACGCAGAAGTATCGTTTGAGACAAGGAGTTTGAGACCAGTGTGGGCAGCATAGCAAGACCCCATCTCATTCATACATATATATACATACATAAAATTCTTTAAAAAGATGCATATATCCAATTATAAAACAGTTCCTTTTAGTTATATTGCATTAAAATAAAAACTAGGCTTAAAAATCACAGTTTCATAATTCCCAACCACTGATGCTTTTTTTCATCATGCTTTTCTTCAACTTAATGGGTGCTCCCTACTAAGTCAGAATGTCCTTCTTCCACCCTACATATGTAACTATCTTCAGGCAGTAACACAAAGCGCAAAGAACCTTCCATGCTAAATCCCCGGGTACTCGGCAGGAGTCACCCATAAGCAAACAACTAAATCTTCATGACCCACAATTTTCTCATCTGTAAAATGGGGTTTATAATACATTTCCCAAAGAATTGAAGTGGCAATTATATGTGTGCCCAAAAGGTAGTAGGCATTAAAAGTGATAGTTCCATTTCCTATTTTCCACATAAGAACTAAAAGGGTAGTATGACATGTAATAGCGCTCAAGAAATACTTTGGTAAAACTTGTTAAATTCTTAAATCAACCACATTTTGCCATTTTCTTGCATCATCATAATTCCTCTGCCAAGTCATATAAAAAAAAGCAACAAAAGCATTTTACTGAAAAGCATTTTACTAACTAAAGCTTTTAGCTGTGAACTCCATATGTGTGCTCTGTCTATGTTACTCATTTAATAAAGACTAAGATAAATACAAGGACTCAGAAATGTAGACATGGGTGGCATGTACTCAGTGAGCTCAGGTACTCACATTATCCCAGTTTTACTGGGGAAGCAGATGGCAAAGTGCTAAATTAAGTGAAGTAGCAAGAACTACTAAAAAAACAAACTGTGAATTAATATTTGACATTGGTGGGGCATACAAATACATTATCCTGAATAATGAAATCATGAACTGACAAGTGACCAGTTTAAGGAAATTCTCAGGACTACCTTCATAAGCAAAAGTCATCAATTTAGTAGCAATGAGGAAGAAACAGTCTCAAAACAAGTAAATTAAAAATTGCCCCTTCCAATGACCTTCCAACGGCCCAGTCAGGAGATCCACCAACACATTCCTGAGACCTGAAAACATAATTCCTAGAAGTACTGTTTTTATTTTGTCATGCTTATAATCTGATCTTACTATAATCTGATCTGACTGAGAAGCCTATAGGGAGACAGAACTTCTCACTCAACCACCACTGCCATTAGTTCCAGCCCTGAAAGAATCCATTCCTCAGGGTTATTCCAGGAACAGGATATGCTAAAAGCTTTGTTTCAAAGATCTTTTGTTAATTAACATAGCAATGTGCAACACCTGATAATAAGTCAGAATACCTTATGAAGGAGAAGGAAATGTTTTTGTTGGTGAGAGAGAGGAAATACCAAACAGAAATGGTTTACAGTTAACCGAACAAAAATAAGAGTATCAGTTTTATTTCTCATAAAGAAGTGAGGGACATTAACAGATTCAAAAATTCTTGTTCTAATGTTCAGTCAGATTTTTAACAAATTTGGTAATATTACCAAGGTCACTCTTTTACATTTATGAATTAGAAAACTGCCAAAACACTTTTTTAAAACTGCTGATTTAGCTAATAAAAATGGGATTCTATGGCAGAGACAGCTGGTAATTCTCCAGCATCCACTCTTTGCTTTTCTCCCATAGTAACAAAACCCTACGAACATGGCCACCCAGATTAAAAACAAGTTTCTGCCCTAGGTGTGGCTGATTTGTAACCAATGGCATATGACTGTAAATGCTCACAAATTCCAGATGGTGCTCTTTCCCCCATCTCATTGGTTAGAATGTGATCATGAAGATCAGCCATCTTGGAAATAAAAGCAACATTCTACGGATGACAGAGACATAAGACCCTGGAGCTTGAGTGCCCAATACTAAGGAACTACCACATAAGCCCTGGACTGATCTTTGGGTATGTCAGAGAAAATTAAATTCCTATCTTCTTTAATCAAATATTATTCTGTATCTCTATTGAAGTGGCCAAACCTGCTTCCTAATCTAGATCCCCCATTTTCTGGCATGAGGGGAAGTTATTTTTTATTTCCCCCAAAGACCTGAAATCACATGAGGACAGCAGCAAAAAGAGGCAATGAGATGGAAATCATAATCAGTGTGAAGATATACCAAGGAAGACCATAAGCTACTTTGATGAATCACAATCTACTGGTTGGAGACTCTCATTATGGAACCAGTCTAAAGAGAACCACAGTTTATCCTTTATATGCTTACCAGAGGTTTTTTATGTTGAAACTATATATACTACTAAAACCAAAGCCACTAAATAAGTGACCTCACCATTTTACACTATAGTACTTCCTATAAACACTGAAGTACATAGTAACAGAAACATGAAAATTATAAAATTACCTTGGGAAATTAAACTAGAAAGTATTTAAAATTTTAGCACATTTTATATAAACATTTCTCCCCTATGAAATATATTATCTCTACATCTTCCTTTCCTTACTCTGATATCATATCCTGCTGATATGATAACATCAGTCCTTTCCTTTGAGAACATCAGTCCTTTCCTTCCTCTTCCTGCCATGACTACAGGTGTCAATTACATGCAAAACTTATACATACATCCTATAGACGGCCATCAAAGTCTCCAAAAACACTCTTTTATTCGTATCACCTTCCTAAAAATCTTCAGTACTATCCACCCACCTTCAAACCATCCACCTAACTTCAAACTTGCTTGTGTAATATCCAAGGTTCTCCAGAAACTCACTCTGCCAGTCATACTTCCCACTACCCCTCTAATCCAACCCTCTACTCTTCACTGCCCTCTCTCGAAGTTACCTAGCACTTACACATTCTTAGTGCGTTTACTCTTAGTGTTCTAATCTGAAATGTTCTTGCTGTTTATCCTAAATCTATGCATTAAATCCACGACCCACTTCAAATCTCATTTTTATAGGAAACCCACCAAACTAGGAATAATCTTAGCCACTTTTAAAGTTCTAAATTCTGTCTATATAATTCAGTGTGAATATACCATCTGTAGCTCCTTCGTTACCTTTCTGTATGGAGATTCCCTAGATTCCTAGTTCCAAACTACATTAAAAGCTGCTGGAGGGAAAGCGGATTGTATTTTACTTCTTTATGTATGTAAATAATATATACATACATAACCTCTCATGTTCTAGAATAGTCTAACATATACTATATGTCCATTATATTATAAACTGAGGATCACACTATATGTTGTAAAGTTTCCTAAGCAGATTTCCATGTTCTTCCTATTGTGTACACAGGGGGACACATTATAAATACTTTTTAGCCTAGAACTTTCATTTATATACATATTGTAGATATAGGCCAAGAAAAAAAGAATACCTGCACATTCTTTGTTACTTTTCACTTCACATGAGAATGCTCTCAGATAAAATACTATGTGCAATTAAAAGACAGTATTTGAGAATTAAAGGAAATGAAATTCACAAAAACAAAAGGCACAATACAGACCTTATTTGGAACCTGATTTAACTAAATAACTATAAAATGACTTTAAAAAATTAGGGAAATATGAATATTGGCCAGGTATTATATAACACCAAAGAATTATTATTTTGTTATGTGTGATATGGCATTATAAGGAAATGTGTATTATTTTGAGAGAGACACACTGATGTATGTACCGGTGACTACGATTTTCTTTAAAACAAGAAGAAGGAAGGAAGGAAGGAAGGAACGAAAGAACAAAAGAAGGAAAGGAAAGGAAAGGAAAGGAACGGGAAGGAAGGAAAAAGAAAGAAAGAGAGAGAAAGAAAGAAAGAGGAAGGAAGGAGAAAGAAAGGAAAGAGAAGAGAAGAGAGAAGAGAGGAAAAAAGAAGGGGGGGTTAGGAATGGAGGAAGGAAAACAAAATGAATGAAGCTAATGTGGCAAAATAATGTTGAAATTGGGTGATAATGTTGAGTCTGGGTGATTGGGGATTTATTATACAATTCTAATGAATGTTTGAAATTTTTCACGGTTAACATTCTTTCAAATTAAAACCAATCAAACTGAACTCAGAATAAGTAGTAAAAATCAAATTTTAAACTAGTATACTCCTTGCTGTTCAAATAAGAAGTAAAACGGTGATTCACATGTTGCAACAGTTTATAAAGAGCTAATAATGTCAGAGATGTCATCCTTTTAAGTTAGAAAATCTGTGGGCAAAGATGGTATCTAGTTTGCTTACCAGCATGCTATTTCGCTTAATTTAGTGAAGTAAAGGCACACAGTATAGGCTCAATAAATATTTGTAAAGTGAATAAATTAATTTTAATGAAATATACTAATACATTGAGGATAATTACTTAGACACAAGTGTTAATTCACTACCACAGGGCCTTGACTATTCTAAATGCTACTGCATTAAATTGAACTCTATCACCTGAAGGGCCATGATCAAAATTAAGAATAGTCTCACGAAGATGCTCCTATAGAACACGGCAATTCAGAATCTCAGCCCAAAAAACAGTAAAAACTTTGCTGCTTTTAAATCGCAAATTCAAGGTATAAAATACCGTTTTCATTTTCATTTTTGTTTGCTTTCCTTCAGTCATTTTGGATACCACTTGGACTTCTATTTACTTTTATTTCATTTTTTTTTGAGACGGAATCTAGCTCTGTCGCCAGGCTGGAGTGCAGTGGCACAATTTCGGCTCACTGCAACTTCCGACTCCCTGGTTCAAGCGATTCTCCTGCCTCAGCCTCCAAAGTAGCTGGGATTACAGGCACACACCACCAGGCCCAGCTAATTTATATATATATATATATTTTTTTTTTAGTAGAGATGGGGATTCACCATGTTGGCCAGGATGGTCTTGATCTCTTGACCTTGTGATCCACCCACCTCAGCCTCCCAAAGTGCTGGGATTACAGACATGAGCCACCGCGCCTGGCCTATTTTTTTTTTTTTGGAGATGGAGTCTTGCTCTGTCACCCAGGCTGGAGCAAAATGGCACAATCTCAGCTCACTGCAACCTCCGCCTCTGGGGTTCAAGCAATACTCCTGCCTCAGCCTCCCAAGTAGCTGGTATTACAGGTGCATGCCACCACACCTGGCTAATTTTTGTATTTTTAGTAGAGACGGGGTTTCACCATGTTGGTCAGGCTGGTCTCTAACCTCAAGTGATCTGCCTGCCTCGGCCTCCGAAGTGTTGGGATTACAGGCATGAGTCATCGTGCCTGGCCTTATTTCATTCTTTATTAGAATAAAGTCTATAAAAAAGGAGTTTTCTCGTTGAACAAATGTAACCACCTCTTGAATGAAGAGTATATACTTAATACAATTATATCCACCTGATGTCAAACATCAGCATGCAGAAAAGTCTGAAACAAAACAACCCAGAAGCTCTAAAATTTTTTTTTTTTTTAAGCTCTAAAATTTTAAGCAAACTCAGTAAAATACTCATTTGTTACTTAAGTCTGCTTTAAAAAAGAAAGAAAATTGATTGTTTTGATACTAAAATTCTGAATTGCCTTCTCTCACATATGATGGAACTTTTCCCACCCACACTCCTTCAAAAGTCAAACTGACATTGAAGAAATTAGCACTAATCTTGCTATTTTAGTTATGTGACCATTGAGAGTCTGATTAGCTTTCCCATTATTTTAGTCAAATGGTGCATTATATGAAAATAAAAGTTGAATACTTCCAGTGAAATTCTGTACAGAATAAAAATCCACATCCTGTTTTAAGCAGTAAAAGTCAAAGTTAAATTAAAGGGTATCTTAAGTGAAACCCACAAACCTTCAGCAATCATGTCTTCCATCTCTGTGTCGGATGAATTATCCGCATGTTTTGTATTATTCTGTAGCTCTGGCTGAACACACACTGAATTTATCACCTGATTATCCAAAAGAGGCCGTTTTTTCACAGGCTGTTCTATTAGCAAAGAGGAACGACTCACCTTTAAAAAAGGAGAAATAATAAAATGAAACAATCTCCAAAAAGACATTCAGAAATACTTTGGTTTAAAAAACTCTTAAAATGAAACCTATTTGTGATAATTTACTAGTTCAACTGATCAGATCCATTTAGTAAGTGCCTTATTCCCTGGGAAAAGGTGAGGCAGAGTGAACATGAATGGTTTATTTCTGGTCACCAGCAGTACAGCTGCTTCAACATCTCTGTCAAACGGAACCTACTGTCTGAGTTTAGGCAAGGAGTTTTTGAAAAAAAAGTCTTAAAATTCAGCAATTCCTTATCTTCCGAATTAATACTAATCATCCAGTTATCCTGCACTGCAAATATTTTGGTAGCTCAGTCCAACACTGAAAAACAAAGGCAATAACTGTCAGTATATTTAAGAGTTGGGTTTTTTTTTTTTTAACTTTAAAAGTCTACTCAATTAAGCAATTCTCTCTCAAGTTCTTTGTGGAGACTAACTTTTTTCCTTTATAAATTTTAGCGTTTTTTCTTTCTTTCTTTTTGAGACACAATTTTGCTCTTGTTGCAATGGTGCAATCTTGGCTCACCACAACCTCCACCTCCTGGGTTCAAGTGATTCTCCTGTCTCGGCCTCCCAAGTAGCTGGGATTACGGGCATGTGCCACCGCGCCTGGCTAATTTTGTATTTTTAGTAGAGACAGGGTTTCTCCATGTTGGCCAGGCTGATCTCGAACTCCCAACCTCAGGTGATCCACCCACCTCAGCCTCCCGAAGTGCTGGGATTACAGGTGTGAGCCACTGCGCCCGGCCAATTTTAGTGTTTTCCATATGAATGCAAGACAAACAAAAGATCATCAGTAAATGTTGACATGCCAGTATCCTCAACTAATTAAGATTTTTCATGCACAAAGCTTTTTATTTGTAGGGTTAATGATCAAGACAAAATTAGTGGATGTATTTTCTGGATAAGAAAACTAAAATTCAAAATGTTTAGGTGATTTGTTTACAAAAACAGAATGAGGACTAGAACTCAAGTCTCCTGAATCCTAGTTTAGCAAATTAATCCACTATAATCACAAAATAAATGGAAAATCCTCAAATATTAACAAATTAACATCAAAATATTCACTTATATTCAGTATACTTGGTTAACTCAGGAATACTACCTATTTTAGAAGTATTTTCAACAAAAACAACTCAAATCAAATATATTCATTGATTCACTGGTGAGCCCTCAGCTAATTTAAAAAACAGAATGACTAGAACATCTTATTCCTCAAGAATGCTGGTTAAGTCTCCAATATCTGCCACATATGGGGAACAACAGCTTATTGGACAGAAACTTCTACATTTAACTTTAGAGTATAATTACTCACAAACTTTTTAAACATTTTGTTCATTTGAGTTAGATATTTAATATGCCTCAAGTGAAATTAAAATTTACGAAAGTTATTGCTTAAAGAAAAACTCACATTCAATGCTAAGGGCATACACTTCTCACGGATGAATAAATTTAAATCATTTTCCCAAAAACTAATTCAGCAATACGTATCAAGAGTCTTATGAATATCTATGTAATATGACATAATAACTCTATTTCTAGGAATTCATACTAAGAAACTTATTTAAAATGTGTATGATTTATATATATAAATATTCCTTTCAGAACTATTTGAACAGTGAAAAAATGGAAACCTAATGTCCAACAATAATGGAAAGATTACATAAATTATGGATGTTCATAAAGTGAAATATTATGTAACCTTTCAAAATGTTTCCAATACTATTAATAATGATAAAATACTCAAATTTCCTCAGTGAAAGGAGAACTGTATGTACAATAATCTTGATTATATGTATGTATGTATAACATATATACATTATATATATACACAAACACGTATACATTAATACCACAGTATGTATATGTACATATATACCACAATACATATGTACATATATACCACAATACATATGTATACACATATACATACTGTGGTATTAATGTGTACTGTGGTATATATATACATAAACATATTGTGGAATTAATGGGGATCATTTGCCCTGTACATTTCCCAAATCTTCCATTTAGAACATGTATTATTTTTATAATGTGAAAAATAAAAGTTATGGCTCTCACTAGTGATAACAGATAATAATGGCTATGGCCATGAAGTGCCAGGTACCATACAGAATAATTTATGCACATTTAGTTCTCTCGACAACCCTAAGAGCAAAGCACCGTCTCCACCTGACAAATAAGCAAAATAAAGATCAGAAAGTTTGAATGACTTGACAAAGGTTACCCGGTCAGTATGGAGCAGACAGGGAAAAAAAGACTGTTCCTCCATCCACTGTATGAGAATTGTTATAGGAAATCCAAGTTACACACACACACACACGAAACTGAACACAAAAACAACTGATTGGGTAGCTATCTATCATAATGCAAGATTTTCACCCATGAATCTGAAAATCCAGATGACTCAAAAGGCCTTCAAAAAATTTTTCATATTTTTATATATGCTTGTCTTTGATATATTTTCTAAGGAAAAATGTTTATCTCTAGATATTAGCATACAAATTATGTACAGCTTAGCTTCAAGTTGTAAGACCTGTAGTGATAGAGCACCTTCATTTTGAGCGGGACATTTTAAAGCATTTGAAAAATATGATTGAAGGCTGAAATTTAGGAATGAGAAAATATATTTGCTAATTACAAACCATCAATTGGGTAGCTTCAGATGTAACTTCAGATGATTTAAAATAATACACTTTATGGCCAGGTGCAGTGGGTCACACCTGTAATCCCAGCACTTTGGGAGGCTGAGGCGGTAGATCACTTGAGGCCAGGAGTTTGAGACCAGCCTGGTCAAGATGGTGAAACCCCCTCTTCGGTACTAAAAATACAAAAATTGGTCAGGCGTGGTGGTGCATGCCTGTAGTCCCAGCTACTGAGGTAGCTAAGGCATGAGAATCACCTGAACCCAGGAGGCAGAGGTTACAGTGAGCTGAAATAGTGCCACTGCACTCCAGCCTGGGTGACAGAGCGAGACTCTCTCTCAAAAACTCAAATAAATAAATAAAAATAAAAATAGTAGTACACTTCAGCTGTCATTTCAGTTCCCTTAAAAAGAAAAAATAAGCCGAGCGCCATGCCATGGCTCACGCCTGTAATCCCAGCACTTTGGGACCCCAGGAGTTAAAAACCAGCCTGGGAAACACGGCAAGACCTTGTCTCTACAAAAAAATACAAAAATTAATGGGGCACGGTGGCGCACACCTGTAGTCTCAGCTACTCAGGTGGCTGAGGTAGAAGAATCAACTGAGCACCAGGGGTCAAGGTAACAGTGAGCCATGATCGCACCACTGCACTCTAGCCTGGGCAACAGAGCAAGATCCTGTCTAAAAAAAAAAGAAAGAAAAAATATAAAAGTTGATTTCACTGGATAAACTTCCAACTACCTTTCTCTAAAAATTATAAAAATATGTCCTGAAATTTTTTTCATTTTTTCCGTTAGTTTATGCATCTAAACTTAGCTGGCATAAAATTCTACATAAACATTTGGAAATAAAGGAAGTAGAAAGATAAATGCTAGATTAAAATGGACAACTTTCTTGAAATAAAATTACAAGCTTTTTATTAGGGAACAGTAATATGTAACTTTTAAAATAATGTTATATAAATTACAAACACACACAGAAAGATGCTTGCTACTTACAGGAAATGGCTCCAATCCCTCCTGAATCACAAAGCCTTCAATAACATGGGTTAGGATCTGTGGTTTAACAATAGCCTGTGGAGGTTTGTTCTCTATACTGGGAATGCTACTGTGCATAGATGTACTGTTACTCCTTGTGGTGGCAGCTGGAAGTAACAATGGAGGTGGTGGAACAGAAACATGTGAGGGATCTGATGGAGATTTAATTACTGAAGCACTGACTGATGCCACAGCAGGTAATTCCACTTGCTCTGAAAAAAAAAACAAAAAGTCATTTAAAAATTTTTTTAGCATTTTGCCCAAGCAAATGAAAGAGAATTAAGGAATAAATAATAACAACAGTTAATATCTGGTACTTTCAAAAACTGTTCTAAGAACCTTAAGACCTCATTTAATCTGTACAATAATCTTCTAAGGTAGAAGCTACTATTATTTCCACTTTATAGAGGAGGGTAGCTTGCTCAAAGTTATTCAAACCTTTGTTTAACAAATTGGGCCGGGCACAATGGCTCATGCCTGTAATGCCAGCACTTTGGGAGGTCAAGGTGGGTGGATCACCTGAGGAGAAGAGTTCGAGACCATCCTGGCCAACATGGTGAAACCCCATCTCTACTAAAAAAAAAAAAAAAACAAAATTAGCAGAGCATGGTGGCACATGCCTGTCATCTCAGCTACTTGGGAGGCTGAGACAGGAGAATCGCTTGAGCCCAGGAGGCGGAGGCTGCAGTGAGCCAAGACTGTGCCACTGCACTCCAGCCTGGGTGACAAGAGTGAAACTCTGTCTCAAAAAAAAAGCAAAATTGTTCCCATGAGACATGAAAATGTTTTAAGATATAAACTTACGAATAATTTATACTAAAATGGTTGCTTGGTTTTGTTTTGATGTTTCTTAATTTTAAGCTATTAAATACCCTATGTTCCTATTTATATATTCCAAATGGTATAGGTGGGGCAGTGGAGTACTTTGAAAGTATGCTTAAATGAAATGGGGTCATGAAGTCCACAGAATAAGTAGATTTATTTATTTATATGTTTTTTGGAGACCAGGTACACGTCGCCCAAGCTGGAGCCCAACGGTATGATCAAGGCTCACTGCAGCCTCAACCTCCCAGGCTCAGGTGATTCTCCCACCTCAGCCTCTTGAGTAGCTAGGACCACAGGTGCGTGCCACCATGCCTGCCTGGAAAGTTTTTATTTTTTTGAGACGGAGTCTCGCTCTGTTACCCAGGCTGGAGTGCAGTGGCACGATCTCGGCTCACTGCAAGCTCTGACTCCCGGGTTCATGCCATTCTCCTGCCTCAGCCTCCCGAGTAGCTGGGACTACAGGCACCCACCACCATGCCTGGCTAATTTTTTGTATTTTTAGTAGAGACGGGGTTTCACTGTGTTAGCCAGGATGGTCTCTATCTCCAGACCTTGTGATCCACCCGCCTCGGCCTGCCAAAGTGCTGGTATTACAGGTGTGAGCCACTCACCATGCCTGGCTGCCTGGATAAATTTTTTTTAATGATTTTTGTAGAGATGGGGTCTCACTTTGTTGCCCAGCTGGTCTGGAATTCCTAGACTCAAGTGATCCTCCTGCCTCAGCCTCTCAAAGTGCTGGTATAAGCCACCCAGCTGGTCTGGAATTCCTAGACTCAAGTGATCCTCCTGCCTCGCCTCTCAAAGTGCAGGTATAAGCCACCATGCCCAGCCTTCACAGCAGTTATATCCATAAATTAACCTAGTTTCACCAAAAAATCCACCAAAATAAACCGTACTGGAAAACCTGTTTAAAGTCACACAAAGTCACACAATCTATAAAAAGCTTAAAAAAAAAAAAAAAAAAAAAGAAAAGAAAATCAGCAGAAAATGTTAATGTGCTGATTTCTAGGAACAAATACACAATTGTACAAACATATTATCAAACTAAGGAACTTCACAAAAATCCTATCTCACATACCAAATCTTCATACATACTTCTAGGGGACAAAGGATGAAAGATTTAAAAATTCTGAAGTAGGACTGAAAGGCACTTTTCTATAGAATGGAAAAAATAAATCTATGGAGAACTGAAACCTAAATTAAAATTTTAATGTCCCTTACAGATTTAGAGATAAGAGATATTTTACTTTTAAAATATAAAGCTGCACTAAGTATAATTTGGTTTGTTCAAGAAATAATGCTTGCTGTATGTTCTAATTAATATCTAGATCATGTGCATAAATGTGCCAAACTTATAGTCCTAAGTTTTGTTCAAAATAGAGCTATAAATTAATAACTTTTTGAAGATGGTAATAGCTATTTACATAAGTTGTAAAAATTGAAAACATGAGAAACACTCATGTATTACAATAGAAGAGAAAGACAATTATTACGCCCTCTAGATTTAAGAGAAGTATGAGAGAAAACCCAAGTTCTAACTGATAAAATTTTGCCACAAATCTGTCTATTCTCAGTATCATTTACTGAGCAAGAGATGTGAGATTTTTCTACCTTTTTGTATAGATGCTTTTTACTTTCAAAAAATTTTAAAGATTTATAACAACTGAATCTCAGATGGAAACAAGTCTATTTCTGCAAGTTAGTTTATTTCAAGATTTGATGAGTTACTGTAAAAAAAAAAAAAAATCAATCTGTGCTTTAGTTCCCCCTCAAATATTACAGAAGAGTAATAAGTATGAGGTAAATTATAGGAAGATTCAAGTCTACATTGTACTTTGACAATTTAGCCAGAGAGATGTGCTTGTCAGGATCTCAGACTACATTCCTGAGAAAAACATGGAAAGACGTTCTTGTGTTCCAATATTTCAGAAATGTTTAAACTTCCTTCAAGTACTATTAGTAATGCTTATTTTGTAATTAAATCACAACTAAAATGTAAGTTTACTATTCAATAAAACTGACTTTTTTTTTTTTGGTAACTCTAATCTCATGACAGATTAGCAATAAAACTTACATTTCTACCTTTAAATCAAAACTCCAGTTAATCCGCAGCAACATAAATCCATTTCAGTGTAAACCACAAAGATTTAATACTATAAACTTTCTTAAGTCTTATGAGGTATTACTTTGAATAAAAAGACAATAATAGGCCAGGCGCAGTGGCTCATGTCTGTAATCCCAGCATTTTGGGAGGCCGAGGTGGGTGGATCACCTGAGGTCAAGAGTTCGAGACCCACCTAGCCAACATAGTGAAACCCCGTGTCCACTAAAATACAAAAATTAGCCAGGCGCCTGTACTCTCAGCTACTCAGGATACTGAAGCAGGAGAATCACTTGAACCCAGGAGGCGAAAGTTGCAGTGAGCCGAGATCATGCCACTGCACTCCAGCCTGGGCGACAGAGCCAGACTCCATCTCAAAAAAAAAAAAAAACAATAATATAAAACTCACCTTAAATATTTTATATAAGTTTATTGACTAACTGTTTTCTACTTTTCAGGAGGAGGAAAAGATAAAAGAAAATTAAATTTCCCCTTTTATGCTCTCTAGAGATTTGCAATAGTAGTGAGGGAATAGAAGCTCGAGAGAAAAGAAGGGAAGGGGATATGGCACACTAAAGAAAGCAGAGGGCAAGGGTTGCCTGGATAGCAGACAGGGTTAGTGTCCCATAAGAGTTTGTTTCCATGCCTGTTGTAGTAGTCCTTCTTAACTGAAAATGATCATGAGGGCCGTAAGATATTCAATAGAACAGAATACGTACAACAAAGCCGGAACCAAGATTAGTATTATTCAGATCAGGGGTCAGCAAACTTTCCATAAATGGCTGTAGAGTTTCTATGGCTACTCAACTCTGTGGTTAGTAAAAAGCAGCCATAATATCTGAACAAATGAGTGTGTGGCTATGTTTCACAGAACTTTATTTATGGACAACGAAATTTGAATTTTATATATATTTTCATGACATGAACTATTACTCTTCTTTTGTTTTCAATTATTCAGAAATGTAAAAGCCATCATTAGCTTGGACCACAGAAAAACAAGCAGCAAGCCATGCGTGGTGGAGAGCACCTATAGTACCAGCTATTCAGGAGGCTGAGGCAGGATTACATGAGCCCAGGAGTTAGAGGCCAGCCTGGGCAACATAGTGACACCCTATCTCTTAAAAAAAAAAGAAAGAAAATAGGCAGCAGAAAAGATCTGAACAGTGAGCAGTGTGCCAACCTCTAATCCTAACATTCATAAATTTTAAAAAATAACATGAAACATTTGTGTTTAGTAAAATACCTAGAATACACAGTAGCTTTGTGAGGAGGCACATACAGGATATTTGTTTGAACTCATAAACAGCACTGAAATAGTGAATAAGAATTTGAATGGTTAAGCACAAGAACTTTTTTTTAAGAGACAGAGTGTTGCTCTGTTGTACAGGCTGAACTCAAACTCCAGGGCTCAAGTCATCCTCCTACCTCAGCCTCTGACGAAGCTGGGACTCTGGGCATGCACCAACAAGTCCAGGTAAGAATTTTTTTAATCCATGTCTAAAAGCACTTACTCAGTCTGAATCACAAACAATTGTGAGGAATATCATATATGGCTTAGAATGCTTCATGATTTTTGGAAAGTATAATTTAAATCTTTTGAAAGAATTTTCATTTATTCTAATTTTTAAACTAGAAATAGTCTGATACATGAATGTGAATGAGCATATGCAACATGTCTGCACAAACCACTAAAAATTAGAAGCCTGAAATGATAGGTTTTCATCTGGATGGTACTGAACAATTTATAAGCTATTGAGCTTCCCTGCTATTAAAGAACTTTCCAGGCTGGGCATGGTAGCTCACACCTGTAATCCCAGCACTTTGGGAAGCCGAGGCAAGAGGATCACTTGTACCCAGGAGTTTGGGATGAACCTGGGCAACGGGATGAGACCCTATCTCTACAAAAATAAAAAATTAGCCAAGTGTGCTGGAAGGTTCCTGTAGACCCAGCTATTTGGAAGCTGGGGCAAAAGAATCTCTTGAGCCCAGGAGATAGGGGCTACAATGAGCTATGATTGAGCCTGGATGACAGAGACCGACCCTGTCTCAAAAAACAACCTTAAACTCAAATCTGTATTTTGTTACAATTAACTACCATAACAAATTCGTTTAATATCATCTCTAGTGAATAAACAGGCTGGGTGCAATGGCTCACACCTATAATCCTGACACTTTGCAAGGCCAAGGCAGGAGAATCACTAAAGGCCAGTAGTTCAAGACCAGCCTAAGCAACATAGTAAAACCTCGTCAACTATAAAAAATAAAAAATTAGCCAGGTGTAATGGTGTGCACCTGTAGTTCCGGCTACAAAAACGGTGAAAGGAGGAGAGGGGAAAAAATCAACTTTTCCTATTATTAACATTTATCAAATAGAAAAATTCCCACAAATTTTGGTATTTTCTCACCTAACAAAGGATGTTCAGAAGTCAAATCTTCTCCTCTCCCCACTGTTATAGCTGCTGGAGACAAAGTGGGTGGTGGTGGGGTTCTATCCATCCGGACACATTCATCTGACTCTTCCGGCATTTCTTCTTCACACACATCTTCAACCTGATAAACCTGCAATGACAAACCACACTGCCTTAAAACGTTTCCAAAACTATATTTTATCAGGTGTTCTTAATTTCAGAAAATTAAATTCTATGTGTATTAAATTTAAAAACAAGGCAAAAATGACTACTCTAACAGGCTGAAAGGAAAACTTTAAAATTGCTCGAATGAAGTTTTTCATATTTCTTGATAATATTTGACTGAAAGCAAGCTGTGGATCAGTATCTAGACCAAAAATCACCAAGGTTTCCAAAAAGATGGTAGTCAAGTCTGAACGTATTTTTTATTTCGATAATTAAAAAATACAAATAAAATAACGATTTTGGGAATTCAACTGTTTTTGTTAACTTCTAACTGTCATGAATCAAAACAGATACTAACATTTTTCATAAGCACACTAAGTGAGTTCCCACAATGACACATTATATTAGGACATGCAGGATTCTATCCCAGGCTCTTCCTCATTATTATGTAATTTAAAGATTAAATTATAAAAAGTAACATGAGAATCTACAAAAAAAGATACACAATTATATCTCTCCTTTTCTGTTCCACTCAACAATCTAATGACTCTTTATATATAATATGCAAACAGAAAATATCTTTCCTTGAAACACACACACACACACACACACACACACACACAGCCTAAGCTCTTTGACACCTTATTTTTTTACTCTTTTTATAATGTTCCATACTTATGGGAGAAAGTTTTTAAGTCTATAACTTAACCACCTTGTTATCCAATTGTAAAGATTATACTTAAGAAGGAAAATGGGGCCAGGTGCAGTGGCTCATGCCTACAATCCAGCACTCTGGGAGGCTGAGGTGGGTGGATCACCGGAGGTCAGGAGTTCCACAACAGCCTGGCCAACATGGTGAAACCCTACCTCTACTTAAAAAAATACAAAAAATTAGCCAGGCATGGTGGCGGGCGCCTGTAGTTCCAGCTACTTGGGAGGCTGAATCAAGAACATCACTTGAACTTGAGAGGCAGAGGTTGCAGTGAGCCAAGATCAGGCCATTGCACTCCAGCCTGGGTGACAGAGTGAGACTCCATCTCAAAAAAAAAGAAAAAGGAAAATGGAATCGAAGGCACCCTGAGAAGGAGCTATGTAACTAGAAATACTTTTTTTTTTTGACGGAGTCTCGCTCTGTTGCCAGGCTGGAGTGCAGTGGTGCGATCTCAGCTCACTGCAATCTCTGCCTCCTGGGTTCAAGCGATTCTCCTGGCTCAGCCACCCCGAGTAGCTGGGACTACAGGCGCGCGCCACCATGCCCAGCTAATTTTTTGTACTTTTTAGTAGAGACAGGGTTTCACCAGGTTGGCCATGATGGTCTTGATCTCTTGACCTCGTGATCCGCCTGCCTTGGCCTCCCAAAGTGCTGGGATTACAGGCGTGAGCCACCGCACCCGGCCAATACCTTATTATTAATGTTTCCATTTCAAAGAATACTTCTAGAGGTTGATGTGGGTATTTTAATTTAATTTGTTATCATTTATTATTTACTTAACCATTATTTATGAAAAATGATTACTAAAAATAAAGCCATAAGAGTTCATTTCCCTTCTTTTATCTATAAAGCTTATTACTTAAGTTTACAAAAATTATGAGTTTTTAAAATCTTATTTAACCACACTGACTAATCTTCCCATTAAAAAAGTGTTTTTTGAGAAAGGGTCTCACTCTGCTGCCCAGGCTGGAGTGCAGTGGCTCCATTATGGCTCACTCAGCCTTGACCTCCAAGCTCAGCCTCCTGAGTAGCTGGGACCACAGGTGTTCACTAACACACCCAGCTCATTTTAAAATGTTTTTTGTAGAGATGAGGTCTCACTATGTTGCCCAGGCTGGTCTCAAACTCCTGGGCTCAAGTGATCCTCCTGCCTTGGCCTCTCAAAGTGCTGGGATTATAGGCATGAGCCACCGCACACCTAGCCCCACAAATGTTAACAAACAAACTTTCAACATTCACAAGAAACCTTTCAGCGACATCTAATATTGTGTACATTTTTAATCAAACTATTTTAAAAGTCTGATGTTTTAAAGTATATAAAATTATACATAAAAGTGATCAGGATTTCTGAAACCAGCAAAACCCATGTGTTGTAAAAGGGACAATCAAGTTTCACCTATAAGGATATAACAGTAAGTTATAAAGGTAACAATAGGTGACAATCAAAAATAAAATAAAATAAAATAAAAATCTTTCCAAGGCTCCACTAAGAATAAAACATCTTCTTTTGTCTTTTGTACAACTTTAAAATTCTACTGTTACTGGATAATTTTATATCAAACATAATATTATACCAAATATAAAATTCAGAACTGTGATCTGAATCAGCTACAAAGTAGGCAACATTTTTTTAAAGTTATTTGCTCACAACCCTACACCTGGAAACCAGTTTCAGTAAGAGAGATTCTGTGCCTCATGCCTGAATCTCAGACGTGAAAGCAGTCATTTGTTATTGTTCGGAGCAACAATTATACCTGCTACATCGGTTCATGATAATAACAGTTTTTTAAATGATGATAATGCCCAATATAGGTAAAATCATTCTAAAAAGTGTCTGGGGGGTTAAGAAAAAAAATCTAGTCCCCAAGGGTAAGTGCTGTCACAGTGAATACTTTAATTTGCCTTAGTGTCAGAGATGTTAATTCAGAGATAATTAAACAAGTATGGTTTTATCGACCAGTTCAGTTTTATCTATGTAGCATTCCTTCAGTATAATAGATAGTACTTTTCTTCCAAAGAACATGATCTTTGCTTAAAATGCTGAAACTCTCTTTAATCCTAATGCAGTTACATGTTATTCAAACATCTGCTAGAGTATCTTTTAAGAAATCAAAGCTTGGTCATACATAGAATTCTGATTTTTAAAAACAAGAGTTTAAAGAATGAAAAGAGCCATAACACAAATAGCATATTTTGAAATAATCCAAATACTGTAAAATACTTTCCACTCATTATACTTAAAGCTAACTATATGTACTTCCAGAACTCTCATATAAAGGCGAAGTAAGTGCATGAATAAAAGAAGTAGGCAAAAACAAATCTGTCACAGACATCTGGCACAATCAGCATTAACAAATCTAAATGTTCAACAATTAAAATGTTGAAAAAAGCAAAGAGGAGGTTTTGCTCACTCACAAGATCATTAGGAAACTGCACATCACAATTACTGTTTAGCTCATAACTATAACTATTCTAAAAATAACAAAGACTGCCAAACTTACCTCAATAAAGTCCAATATTCCCATCTGTTTCCCTTTCCTAAATAAACTGAGGAATATTTGTTTATTAGTTCTAAATTATCTACCCTCAACATACTTATATCCAAATGTCAACAAAAAACTTTAATTCTTAAGTATCTTAAAAAACATACTGATTTTACTTTGAAAATTCACCCTTATCTTTCAAATTTCCACATCTCTTAAAAAATACATCTTTCTACCTTTAAGTATTTGAAACAACCAGAAAAATATAACCTGTGAAGAAATGTGTTTGAATGGAAAAAATAACACATTTGGTCAAAGGTAATAAAAAAACAAGCTTAATAAATTATTAAAGAGCTATGTTACTCAAAGAAAGGTAAAAGATTAAAAAATATTTAGAAAGGTAACATGGAAATATCCATAGCAAGCATTATAACCATATCAGTGATAGCAGAGAAAGTTATTAATATCATTTTTTAAACTTCCAAAAATGTTTTAAGGTAGAAGTGCAGGAAGCAACAAAATATTTTTGGCTTTAGTTTTCAAAGTATTATGCTCCATATGTATGTATATATATATTTTTTTTTTTTCCTTTTTCTTTTTTTTGAGACAGAGTCTCACTCTGTCACCCAGGCTGGAGTGCAGTGGTACGATCTCAGCTCACTGCAACCTCTGCCTCACGGGTTCAAGCCATTCTTGTGCCTATGTCTCCCAAGTAGCTGGGATTACAGGCATTCGCCACCATGCCCAGCTAATTTTTGTATTTTTAGTAGAGATGGGTTTCTCTATGTTGGCCAGGCTGGTCTTGAACTCCTGACCTCAGGTGATCCACCTGCCTTGGCCTCCCAAAGTGCTGGGATTAGAGGTGTGAGGCACCACACCCAACCTTATATTTCTATCCCAAATTTGTTCATCTATAGCTTCCCCTAACATAAACAATTAAAAATACATAAGGACTATAAAGAAGTTTTATTTTTTTGTTTTTATTTTTAAATTGTATTTTTTTTCTTTTCTATTATGCCCTGCCTGGAAACTGCCTTATTTTTTACTGGTTAAAAACCAAATCACTGAACTAGGTAGTGAGAAAGTAATTTAAATTAAACATTTTTTGAAGGTGCTGTACGCTTCCTAAACCCGTTTTTGTTACAATATCCATAGTAAACTCCAAAAATCTGTTGAAAGAAAATATAGACATGATAACTGAATGATAAACTTTTTAAAAATTTTTCTTTCCTTTTTTTGAGACAAAGTCTCGCTCAGTTGCCCAGGCCGCAATCTCGGCCCACTGCACCCTCCACCTCCCAGGTTCAAGAGATTCTCCTGCCTCAGCATCCCGAGTAGCTGGGATTACAGGCATGGCCACCACTCCTGGGTAATTTTTGTATTTTTCTGTGTAGACAGGGTTTCACCCTGTTTGCCAGGCTGGTCTCGAACTCCTGAGCTCAGGTGATCTGCCCACCTCAGCTTCCCAAAGTGCTGGGATTACAGGCGTGAGCCACCACACCCAGCCAACTTCTGCTTTTAATAAAAATTTACAGAAAGTATAATTCAATCTCTTTGTGCCTATTAAGATCAGTCAGAATGACAAGAATACAAAAATCTATACATTTGTATCATGAGAACCAAAATACTTTTCATTAAAGAACATTGAGGATAATCCAAGTATGAAAAGAAAGAACAAGTATTAATAATAAAAAATACTTCAAAACTCCTTTCTGAGCTAATATTTATTAGCTTTTAGGTGAAAAAATCTCTTGGATGAGGTGTAATACAAAACCTCCCTTTAGGAAGATTCTTCTCCTCAGTTACAAATTATGAATTTGATCCTTCTGACTAAACAATTAGAGACCTTATTTCAGTTTTATAAATCTTAAAATGTCTTTTAGAGAATGTTTAAAGAAAAGTATTTTTCAAGATAATTTTTCTTTCTAGGCAACAATTGTTTTTAGAGGTTTATTCTTAAAAATCCCACTACAATCTCAATTATTCAAAACTTTTACTCCTCTAAATGGATTTTTTCATCCTCAGTATTAAATTCATCTACCAAGATTTTTTGACATTTTTAAGTGAGAAACATTTTAAGTACATATTTTTCCTTAGTAGAAATAACAGACCATTAAGTTTAATAATTCTATAAGATGGCCTACAGTTAAATTTTTGGCAAAGCTGGACTCTCTCCTAGAATAATTTTTTTTTTACAAAATTTCAACTACAAAGCATAATTTTACCAAAAAACTACATCATATAAGCATATCTCCAACTTGAAACAAAATCCCCTAAAAGCCCAAGACTCTAGGATGCATAAAACTAAAAGGGTTAGGCTAGATAAACCATACGTTTTGAGAACATACAAGCCAACAGAAGGGATCTATGAAGGATAATCACCTTAAGAGAAAAAACTTTGTGCAGATGACACTGGTTCAAATGCATTCCCTTGGGGAAAAAAAATCAACTCTGTAAAGATAGCAGATGGATTTGTTTAAATAGTAATAAAATTAACGAGGGACTTTAATTACCATCACAAATTATAAAGCATGCAACCACACTAAACAAACAATGGCATTTTTTCTTTTTACCCATATAGCATGTTTGTCAGAATACTGACACATGGAAATTTCAAGCTTTTTTAGTTCACAGGCATTTAGATCTTGCAATAAAACATAGTGTGGGAAAAAATAGTTTTTACTTTCAGTTCAGCAAGAAAGTCAAAGAGCTTCCAAGGGCTTACCACTGGTGGATCAACAGGTGCTGGTGGTTGCACTTGTAGGTTTACCGCAACAGTCTGTGGAGGAGGAAGAGTCTGAAATGGCAACTGGACCAAAGCTTCTGCAGCTGGAAGTTCCTCTTCTGACACCAAAGCATTCTGCACCAAAACCTGGCCCTGGGACAGAATTTCAGGCTGCACTTGTAAAGACTGCATAGACTGCAAGGGCAGTGGTGGAATCTGAGCTGGAGGAGATGTCGACATCTGTGGAGGACTTGCAATTGGGATTGGAGAGGACTGCAGGGATGAATATTGCTGATGTGATGGAGAGACAATCTGCTGGCCTGGGGATACCAAGGCAGACTGCTGAACTGGGCCAATGTGTACAACAGGGGAAGCTGGAAGTGGAAGATGGGATGGAAGATTCAACTGTGCTGTAGGTTGCACCTGATTAGCAGTGGACTGCTGCAAATTTGGCCCTGGCTGGAGAGCTGATGACACAAGAGGGTGTGGCTGAATAAGTGCTTGTGGATGAATAATTATAGTAGGAGACTGACTTGGTGAATGAGGTGGTGGAGGAGACACCACTACAGACTGCTGTGCTGACTGTGACTGATTAGGAGACACTGTTAAAGGAGAGGGATGACTCTGAATCGGTGAACAATGCTGTGACTGGGCATTACTGGGAGCTGGAGGAAGGCCATGGTTCTGGAGTGGTATACAGTGCTGGGATGGGGGTGGGTCTTGAGTTGAATTCTGAAGTGTGATTGGCTGAATTTGCTGTTGCTGCTGTTGTAATATCAGCTGATGATGGGAAACTTTGGAAGGTGGTGAATGAAGAGGAATCTGCTGATGTTTTATTAGAGAATGAGGCTGAATTGGAGAATATGAAGCTGTGAGAGAAAAAAATGACAATTAGTATTGATTTCAAAAATATAGAAATTTTTAAATCACTCTAAAGGAAAAAGTGTTCATTATCAGAAGGTCATAATCATCAGAATTCTATTACAAGTTTTCCAAACGAGTAATTTCAAAAAAAAAAAAAAAAAAAATTTTTTTTGAGACACAGTCTTGCTCTTGTCACCCAGGCTGGGGTGCAGTGGCATGATCTCAGCTCACTGCAACCTCCACCTCCCTGGTTCAAGCGATTCTCCTGTCTCTGCCTCCAGAGTAGCTGGGATTACAGGTGCCAGCTACCACACCCGGCTAACTTCTGTATTTTTAGTAGAGACGGGGTTTCACCACGTTGGCCAGGCTGGTCTTGAAACCTGACCTGAAGTGATCCTCCCAACTCAGCCTCCCAAAGTGCTGGGATTACTAGCGTAAGCCATCACACCTGGCCTGAATATTTAATGACAATTTATAGTTGGAAAACTAGAGAATATCATAAAATACACTGTACTGTGATAAGTTCTAAAAGAAAACTGCCTAAAAGTTAATAATCTGAATCTATACATGGTTTGTTCTTATTATATTTTATAGGTCACCTGAATATCTACATTAACTTTTAGCAAAGTTTATACACTTGAATTTCTTCTTCGCAGGAAAAGAGGAGTATCATCATAGAACAAGTATAACATATATAAAGATAACTTCAAAATCATAAAAATACTATATTAAAATTCATAAAATAAAGATCTCATCCTTTCTAATCCATATCTAAACGTGCTTCCAACTAATAGGGTAATTACTTATAAAGCTTCCTAAATGAGTTTCCATTTTTGAGCTGAGATGAGGGTATATATATCATTTGACCCAGGAAGAGAAAATATTTTGTATAATAATTTAATGTGATTAAGCAAAAGACATGTGTGAATCCTGTAGCACAGTTAATTAATCACTGTAACTAAGAACTCAAATTTAGGGGCCATTCCAAATCTAGGAAAACACTAGTTTTGCTTGCAGAGAATGAGACAATCAGAAGCCCATGCTACCTAAATAAGGGATTTTGTTAACCCTTTTCCCTCACCAAAAAAAAACTTCAATAATTGATGTGACAGTATGAGGTTTTCTCCACAAAGAAGCCACTCAACAGGAATAAATATATATAAGAATTAGCACAGTCAAGTGGTAGGGAGCCCCCCATCATTATGCCTTTTCTGCAAACTGGTGGCACATGTTTATAGAAAGGGAGATGCTGATGAAATCCTCCCTAAGTAAGAATGGAAACTGAGTTCACAAGAAGATAAACTGAAACAACTGCTTAATGTTAATATCATGTAAAAATTACACACATTTAACACAGATTTAAAGACAGGGCAATTTTTTTTTTTCCTAACCTTGGAATATTAGGAGAAAGACTATATCATACCTTACATCTATTTTTGTGTTCAACCACATTTGTGACAACTTTATAAAAACTTTCCACAACTTTTTAAAAAAACATTTTCACATTTGGTTATTATTTAAAATTTTTGGAATCCTTTAAAGAAATTAACATCTGATTAACATCCAAAAAAGAGGCGTTTAGAAAGTTCAATAAATATCCACTAATTGTTAAAAAAAAAAAAAAAAGGAAATCAAGTCAACAAAATAATTTTCATATAGTATCTAGGCTAGTACTTCACACTAAGACTGAAAATTTTATGTCAGTCTTTTAAAATTGTGTTGATATAGACTATGCTAAACAGTATTCAAAAAGGGTAAATTAACAAAATCTTGGATTTCTACAGCGTGCCCTTCATCCAAGGGGCTGAAAGTGCTTTCATGTATCTCTCATTCATACTTACAAAATGCCTGTGGTATAGGTGGGTATTATTATTTCCCTCTTACAGATAAGTAAATAGATTTTTTTGCAAGCATAACAGCAAGGGCCCACTTCAATTTAATTTTGTAAGTAAAGCTTTAATTTAAATTTCCCATACTCTTGAAGTACCATGGATATTATATCTACTAGAATAACAATTCTGGCTGGGCGCAATGGCTCATGCCCGTAATCCCAGCACTTTGGGAGGCTGAGGCGGGAGGATCACCTGAGGTAAGGAGTTCAAGACCAGCCTGGCCAACATGGTGAAACCCCATCTCTACTAACAATACAAAAATTAGCCGGGCTTGGTAACACACGCCTGTTAATACCAGCTATTACTCAGGAGGCTGAGGTGGGAGAATTGCTTGAACTCG
This sequence comes from Gorilla gorilla gorilla, assembly GCF_029281585.2. Taxonomy (NCBI): domain Eukaryota; kingdom Metazoa; phylum Chordata; class Mammalia; order Primates; family Hominidae; genus Gorilla; species Gorilla gorilla. The sequence continues at coordinate 181,217,582 of NC_086017.1, forward strand.
GGAGGCGGAAGTTGCAGTGAGCCGGGATCGTGCCATTGCACTCCAGCCTGCGCGACAGAGGGAGATGCCATCTCAAAAAAAAAAGAATAACAAATCTTTCTATGCTCTGGTAAGTAAGCAATCTTTTTATATCTTAGAGCTGTGACAATTCAACAGATTAGCAATCTATCCTTTCATCTAAATTACATTTTTCTTTGATCAGAAATCAAAGTGTGTTTATTTTTAGTCCATAGACCAATTGATAAGCACATATATTACAGAATAATTAGGTGGCTATGTGAAGCAATACCTCTGTAAAAGAAAAGACCTAGTGCTCTGGAAAAAAAAATCCTATCATGTTGGTTAATTTCTCTGATTTTAATAAACATCTTATTGTCAGGATGGCTTTATATTCAGAGAATTAATGGCTGACACCTCTCACATATATATATAATTCTATTATTTACAGTAACACATATTATTTCACCCAGTAACTACAACAACCCCATGAAGGTGATAGGGTACTATACCAATCCAACATACGACAGATGAAGAAACTCTGAGTAGTTAAGTGACTTGCCCGAAATCATCTGGCTATTAAGGACAGCATTAGGTCTAAAAGAACCTATGATCCTAACTGAGTCTAGGGCCCTGTTATGGACTGAATGTTTGTGGGACAAAATTCGTATGCTGAAGCCCTAACTCCCAATGTGTATTTGTAGATGAGGCCTCTAAGGAAGTAACAAAGGTTAAATGAGGTCATAGGGTGGGGCCCTGACATGACATGGTTTGTGCCCTTTTAAGAAAAGACATCAGAGAGCTTCTGCTCCCTCCACCCACCACACACTCAAGGCCATGTGAGGACATCTGAAAGCCAGGAAGTGAGCCTTCACCAGAAACTGAACACTGCCAGACCTCGATCTTGGGCTTTCCAGCCCCCAGGACTGTGAGAAAATTAATTTCTGCTCTTTAAGCCACAGTCTATGGTATTTTGTTACGGCAGCTGAGCAGATTAATTAATACAGGACCTTCTCACTACACAATGAATTAATGTCTACAAAAAAACAGTATATATTTTTTCCAATTAAGCTAGTTTCATAAAAGCTCTAAAAACTGTGATAGAAAAACTTCAGCTCTAATACAGTTCATATTTCCAAACATTTAAAGTTTGACCTTATTTTACATATTAAAAATAGAATTTACTATGTATCAAGTGGAAACTCCACCTTCAAAAAGAAATGATAAAGAAAACCAAGTTACTTTGGCACCCTAAAAATACATATAAGAAAACAATAACCATGTATACTATAATAATTATTAGACTATACTACATTAGAATACAAGTAGATTTTTTTACATTTAAAATGACTTGAAGGAACATTTTTCTAATTGAGGACAAATAATCAATTGAGAATATCTCAAAATACCTTCGCTTCAGATTAACTTTTTTTTTTTTTTTTTAGATGGAGTCTCGCTCTGTTGCCAGGCTGGAGTGCAGTGGTGCGATCTCGACTCACTGCAACCTCCGCTTCCCAGGTTTAAGCGATTCTCCTGCCTCAGCCTCCAGAGTAGCTGGAATTACAAGCGGGTGCCACCACGCCTGGCTAATTTTTGTATTTTTAGTAGAGACGGGGTTTCACCATGTTGGCCAGGATGGTCTCGATCTCTTGACCTCATGATCTGCCCGCCTCAGCCTCCCAAAGTGCTGGGATTACAGGCATGAGCCACCGCGCCGGGCCAAGATTAACTTCTTACCAATAAAAGCAGAAAAACTAAAAAGGTGAAAAACATAGCTATAGCCTTAATAGAAGATATGAATGGCTCTGAATAACTGCAGTGTAAGGCTTAAGAGACTTCTAAGTAGTTCAGGATTTTCTGCGTGGTTTGTTTATAATCAACAACATCAAGGAAAATTGGAGTACATGTAAGATCTGAATTTGGAATTAAAACTGACCTGAGACTCTGGTGGTTTTGGCTTACTGGTTTCCTCCATACTTACACAAGATATTGACCATCGGAGGAATGCAAACTATAAGCATATTATCACACTATTAATGAAAGAGGGGAGAATAAGCTGCAATTCAGAACCAGATATTGAGAGTTAAGGGGGACTGAAAAATCCAAAACTAGATCTCCTTGCTTGAACTAACCCTGAAAGAGTTCCCGGCTTTCTCTGAAAGTAACGTTCTCTTTAGAAAAAAATCAACCTACCTTTCATTATAATTTATCAAAACTGCAGGAATCACTAGAAATTGTCCCTGAGCAGTCATCCTAAGGACCATGGGTCACCACTGCTCCACACTGTCAAAACTAGCTGGATGCTGGGTTGAGGGTGAGAATACTCTGTACAGTAGTGTAAAAACCCAGCTTTTATGCCATACAGAGAGCAGCACCTAGCACACACAGGTTTAAAAAAAAAAAAAGAATTCGTGTCTAACTATACTATGAATATATATATATATATATTTTTTGAGACGGAGTCTTGCTCTGTCACCCAGGCTGGAGTGCAATGGCGCGATCTCGGCTCACTGTAACCTCCACCTCCCCGGTTCAAGTAATTCTCCTGCCTCAGCCTCCCATGTAGCTGGGACTACAGGTGCCGGCCACTACGCACGGCTAATTTTTGTATTTTTAGTAGAGACGGGGTTTCACCATGTTGGTCAGGCTGGTCTAGAACTCCCGACCTGAGGTGATCTGCCCTCCTCAGCCTCCCAAAGTGCTGGGATTATAGGTGTGAGCTACCGCGCCCAGCTTGAATATATTTATTAATTTATACATTATATCAAAGCCTACTTACATAAGATTCAGATTTAACCATTCTAAGTATAGTGATACCTAATTAGTACCAATAAGAAAGACTGCAATAATTCCCAAAATCCAAGTGGGAAAAAAAAAAATGAACTATTAATCCAACAAATATGTACCTCCTACCTAACATACGTAAGTACGTATAAGATACAACTTAGTGCTGTCAAGATACAAGGATGAAAAGATGAATCCAAAAAGGGATTAAAGAGTTAATGTAAAGTACTAACACAGTGCCTCACACATACATAAATGCCCAATATTATTATCTTACCCTCAAGGAGCTTACTATCTAGCAGACAAGCTAAGATCAGTATATAAATAACTATAAAAGAAAAAGAACCAGAAGGGACCATAAAAGTTCAGAGGGAGAAGAAATTTCTAACTAGGGTAATCAGACAATGCCACAGTATTGAGATTCAGTGATGTAGAGAATGCTGGCAGTATTAACACAGGAAACTTGAGAAGTGAAATAGGTTTAAGTGGAATATTTTACACTTACATCTAAGTATAAAACAAGTCTTTAAAAAGCAAAGCAGTGTTGTAAAAGGACAGAAAAAAGATGCTTACCCGATGAGGCTGCTGGAACAAAGGAAGTTTTTTGTTTGTTTGTTTGTTTGTTTGTTTTTGAGACAGAGTCTTGCTCTGTCGCCCAGGCTGGAGTGCAGTGGTGCAATCTTGGCTCACTGCAACCTCCGCCTCCTAGGTTCAAGCAACTCTCATACCTCAGCCTCCCAAGTAGCTGGGACTACAGGTGCGCACCACCATGCCCTGCTAATTTTTATATTTTTAGTAGAGATGGGGTTTCACCATGTTGGCCAGGCTGGTCTCAAACTCCTGACCTCAAGTGATCCACCCACCTCAGCCTCCCAAAGTGCTGGGATTACAGGCGTGAGCCACTGCACCCGGCCAGATTTCTTTTTTTAATGAAACATTTATAAGATGTATAGCCCAGTGCAACACACATACACATACACACACACACACACTCAAACAATATATAGTTATAGTGATTTAGAAAACTATGCAGCTACATTAAGAATAAGGGAGACCTAATTATGGTTGAGAAACAAAGGAAAAGGTCTAGCATGAGAAGATAAAAGACGCTGTAACAATTATGTACTAAAGAAGGTCAGGAAATTTAAAAAAAAAAAAAGGTAGGATCAACAACAGGGGCAAATGCTGCTAAGTTTAAGAATACATGTAACTCTTTATCTTATTAAAAGTAAACAAAATTCAATCCTGAGAAATTCTGAGATGAACAGAAGAGACAGTAAGCTCACTCTGGATGGCCCCCACATTTTCAGTATGAGAACCATGAGGCAAGATTATCTGGATAAAGTAAAGGAAGCACAGGTAGAATTCAAAGCTTCAGAAGAATGACAGTGACTCAGGTGATTGCCTGAGATGATCCTCTCAGAGATGAAATCAAAGGCAGAAAAAGGCAACAACATAAGGAAAATAATTATGCATAATCCTATGTTTCAAAGTGACAAATTTCTCCCACTGATAACAACTTTAAACAAAATAGTATACTGCTTTTTTAAAAGCTTTAAAAATTATCCCACTGAAGTATATTAAATAAACTACAGGCAAATCTTTTTTTAAAGATAGAAGGTTTTATCAATATAAGGAGAGACCAGTACTTAAAGATGATAATCAAATGTAATTTGATTTTAAAAAATGTATTATATTGTTACAATTTATTTTATCTGTTGGGCTTTTTTGTCTCTTTTCAAGCTACACATTAAGATTAAATTTATAAAATTCACATTTTAAAATGTTTTAAAGGTGTCACTTCTGTTCAAGTCATGAACATCCTTTGTTTTGCTCTGTCTGCTAAGAAAATGAATAATACAACTATTTTCAACAAAAGTTTTATCCCACCTGGTGCTATTAACTGGTGAATACTTGATGTCCGGGTGACAGCTGTGCTTCGTGATTCCAGGCTTGGGCTTTCTCCTTTCTTATTACTTTCTGGAGAAGGATCTCGTTGGCTGATTTTAGAACTGGTCACTGTTGTTTTGTTATGACAAATTGTCAATGACTGAGTTTGACTAGTGCTTTTTGGTGGACCATTCTGTGAGCTAGATAATACACCCAACTTCTGGCTGCGTAATGTTAAATTCTGAACCTAAGAACCACATAACAGAAAATTAGGATGAAAACAGATGGTTTTAATTGATGTGGTCATCATTACCATTATGACAATACTGACAACACATTTATATTATGCTTTTCATACGTAAAGCTCCAAGCACTTGAAAGAACCGATTAATCCTTAAGGAAAGGAGAGTTATTATTCTAAGTAATCACATCTTAAATATTAAGTGGCAATTTTTTAAAAAGACATAAGAGAAAAGAAAAGAGGGAGGGAGAGAAAAAAAAGAAAGGAAGAGAGGGAAGAAGAAAGGGGCAGGGAAGGGGAGGAGAAGGGAAGGGGAGGAGAAGGGAAGGATCATAAAGAACTAAATAAAAGCAGTATGTATATATATACAGATAGTGTGTGAATTATATATGTATGAACTGTGAATATGAGGAAATTACTCTGCAACATACTGCATTTAAAAGTTACCAGTTCTAGCTATAGAGATTAAGGGGACATTAACCTTGTAAGAAAATTAATTCATCAAATCATCTGCCCCATTGTGAAAATTATGAAAAGCATTTTCAAGCAACTCTTTTAATTTAGTAAAATTTTGGTGGTGGTGTTATTGAACATTCACTGCCTTTGAAAACTACATCTCATGAACTGAAAAGACTCTGCATGACCCTGAAATGGCTTTCTATGGTGGCTCCTGCTACACTCAGGGCTATATGAAACATACTGCCAGTCTGGATGGTAGCAAGGATTATCCCAATTACTCTCAGCTGAGATTTATAACCTTTCCTAACAGCAAGATGCAAGACAGAAAAATGCTTCTCCAAAAGTTGCTGAACTTCTTGCCTATCTAGAATGAATGTATCAAATATATGCAGGCTAGCACTGGCCCTGGGAGAGAAACTGAAATAAGAGACTCCAAAGTGATCAAGCAAATGATATACTGCTGCTTTATAAAAACGTTCTTCAGTTTCATGTGTGTTCCGTCTCTACATCATTAACTGATGCTCAAAAGCTATACTTTCTCCCAGCACTTTGGGAAATCAAGGCGGCAGATCACCTGAGGTAAGGAGTTCAAGACCAGCCTGGCCAACACGGTGAAACTCCATCTCTACTAAAGATACAAAAATTAGCCAGGCGTGGTGGCACGCACCTGTAGCCCCAGCTACTCAGAAGGCTGAGGCAGGAGAATCACTTGAACCCAGGAGGCAAAGGGTGCAGTGAGCCAGATGGCACCACTGCACTCCAGCCTGGGCAACAGAGCGAGACTCTGTCTCCAAAACAAGCTGTCCTTTCTCAGGCTGGGCGTGGTGCCTTGCACCTGTAATCCCAGCATTTTGGGAGGCCGAGATGGGTGGATCACTTCAGGCCAGGAGTTCCAGCCTCACCAACACGGCAAACCTGTCTCTACTAAAAATACACAAATTAGCCAGGCATGGTGGCACATGCCTGTAATCCCAGCTACTCGGGAGGCTGAGGCATGAACTGCTTGAGCCTGGGAGGCGGAGGCTGCAGTGAGCCAAGATATTGCGCCATTGCCCACAAGTCTGGGTGACAGAGCAAGACTCTGTCTCAAAAAAACAAATAAATAAATAAATAATTTTTAAAAAAAGCTATACTTCAGGCCAAACTTTTCATCAGTTCTATTCTAAGCTACTCAAAGAATTTTCTAACTGAAACCATATGGAGTGTCTTCTCTGATCTTTCTCAAATATTTCATACCAATGTAAACATAAATGGACTAATAACCACTGCATTATTAAAGTTTAACGCAAAAACAAAATATACTGACTGGGTGTGGTGGCTCACGCCTGTAATCCCATCACTTTGGGAGGCTGAGGCAGGCGGATCACAAGGTCAGGAGTTTGAGAGCAGCCTGGCCTATTTGGTGAAACACCGTCTCTACTAAAAATACAAAAATTAGCCGGATGTGGGGGGCAGCTGCCTGTAGTCCCAGGAGCCCAGGAGGCTGAGGCAGGAGAATTGCTTGAAACCCGGAGGCAGAGGTTGCGGTGAGCTGAGATCACACCACTGCACTCCAGCCTGGGCAACAGAGCAAGACTCTGTCTCAAAAAAAAAAAAAAAAAAAAGATAAGAAAAAGAAATATTAGAATCTAGATTTCTCAGATTGCCACTCAAAGCCCTCCACAACCTAGGCCAAAACCCACTTCAAGCCCCCAGTTTCTAGTCCTCCAGCCTACAGTTCTCATATTCCACCCAAACTGTTCTGCTCACTATTCTCCAAATATACCTTCCACTTCCTTCATTTGGAGCTCTTATTCAAGCACCTCTTGCCTAAATGCCATCTCTTCTCAAAGCTGTCTTTTGAAGCCAAACCCATTCTTCCAAGCCCAGTAAAATCCCTCTTTCCCTACCTAAGAAACATTCTGAAAGTCCCTGGTTAGAAAAGAGTTTCTTCCTTCTAGAACAACTTTCCCATAGCATTTGGGTCATTACTGGCCTATAGCACAGATGAATATCTAACTTGTTTTAGAATTACTAAATGTATGTTTGTCTGTGAAATACTGAGACTCGCTAGTAGACTCTCATCTCAACATTCATTTTTATACTCCCTGCAGTTCGGTGCTGCAGACTTAATAGATGAGGTATTCTCCTATATATGATTTTGAAATATATATTACATGGCTAATTTTTTGGTAAGCACTTAGTTCTCTTCATCGTGTTCTTAGGCTAACATTAAAATCTGTTCATGTTTACCAAAAACATCTCAACAAGTATCTAGAAGAGGCACATTAAAATCTTCCAGGAAGCAAGAGAAAGACAATATAAAATTTAACATTTGACACAAATGATCTATAAAGTAGACTGCATAGTAATGATAACCAAAGGGTAATAATCTGAAAAACCTGAAAGCATTCCCTCAAATGAAAAGTATATTCACAGTAAACAAGGATTTGACACAATGAACCCCGAAACCTGCAGCATATCCATTTCTATAGAATAATACTCCTTTTGTTTTTAATTTTCCTTTTCTGGAATTCTGAAAGAAAATGTTTATATACTTACATACACTATGTTGTATATATATTATTTATGTGAACATATATATTTTAGAATATGGTTAAAATATCTATGATCATTTTGACTTAAACATTGACATGGTTTAAATAAATTCCAAGCATGAACGCTACACTGCCAAAGTATATTACAAAGTAAATTTAGCTGTTAGTGAAAAGATAACATATACGGATTTCCTTGACAGAGCCTCCCTTTTGAAAGAAAACCCATCCTTTCTAAGAAGAAGAATATTAGGGCACTCTGGTGTCCCACATTCATTTCATCTGAACCCTTCCTTTGATCAAGTTATGAAAACTTTCTGGCTTTTGAAAAAGTCTACATTTTGCCTGAGTTATTTTTGCTAATTTCACATCTCACACTGTTATAGAGGGCTTCCCTGCCAAAATACTCTCACATCAACTATTTAACTGGAATCTAACAAATACTATGGCAATTATCATAGTATCCCTAAGAGTGAGGGTCACATTGCTGACAGTAGAGCTGAGTTTTTAGCTTTTAAATCCAAAGGGTTGTTTTTTTCCTCAATTCTAAGAGTATTCCCCAGATAGCCTTACTGGGGAATACTCTTAGAATTGAGGAAAAAAACAGCCCTTTGGATTTACTGGGTCAGATTTCTTTTTCTTTTTTACTTTTTTTGAGACAGAGTCTCACTCAGGCTAGAGGGCAGTGGTTCAATCTCAGCTCACTGCAACCTCCACCTCCTGGGTTCAAGCAACTCTCCTGGCCTCAGCCTCCTGAGTAGCTAGGACTACAGGCTTCTGCCACCATGTCTGGCTAATTTTTCTATTTTTAGTAAAAATGGGGTTTCGCCATGTTGGCCAGGCTCATCTCAAACTTCTGGCCTCAAGTGATCCACCCATCTCAGCCTCCCAAAGTGCTGGGATTACATGCGTGAGCCACTGCACCAGCCTCTGGGTCAGAGTTCTTACTCACTTCTTTTTCTTTTTCTTTTTTTTTTTTTTTTTTTTTGAGACAGAGGCTTGCTCTGTCACCCACGCCGGAGTGTAGTGGTGCGATCTCGGCTCACTGGAACCTCCACCTCTCGGGTGCAAGCGATTCTCCTGCCTCAGCCTTGCAAGTTAGCCAGGCTGTTTACAGATACCCACCACCACACCTAGCTAATTTTTGTATTTTTAGTAGAGACGGGATTTCACCATGTTGGCCAGGCTACTCTCAAACTCCTGACCTCAAGTGATCTGCCTGCCTTGGCCTCCCAAAGTGCTGTGATTACAGGCATGAGCCATTATGCCCGGCTCATCTCTTAACACACTCTGCCCTATAACATCTTTCCAAAAATCTTTTTTCATGTGGGTGTGCCTGGTGGGGAGAAGGAATGGAGCATTTAACATAGTAAATAAAAGTGAGATATTCCAAATTTCTCATTTTTACACTATGGTATAAGAATGTTTAATACTAAGGAAAAATTAACTGTTGTACTGACTTCTATAGCTTAAAGAATATTAAAATACAACTTCAGATTTGGTATTTCACAATTAAAATAAATTTTTTAACTGCAAATATAATTCTAAAACTCAACAAAGTTACGCAGAAATTTTCCAAAACAGTCTTGAACTTGAGGAAAGTTATCACTGGAATGCATAAGTGTGAGCATCACCTACCAATGCCAGACTCACTCACTGCCATTTCAAAAGCACAGAGAAGAGAAACAATATCCATAGAGAAATTCCTAAAGTTCAATCCATTCCTCTAGCCCCTCAAAAATCTATCTTTGAATTAAGTCCGATCACAGAGGCTCATAATTAGAACACATCAATCTGGACCCCAAAGACCACTTTTATAAATTATTTTGACTCTATTCACATTAAAAATACCTTTAAATATGAAGTAAGATGTTTTCTTCATGAGTACCAGCAAGAAAAATTGTGCTCCTCAGAACATGTTAAAATCAGCTGTGTTTTCCTAAGCAGCTGGTTTGTTTGTTTCACCTTGGAAACTATAAATTCTTTTTTGTTTTGTTTTGTTTTTGAGACAGGGTCTCACTTTGTTACCCAGTCTGGAATGCAGTGGCTTGATCTTGGCTCACTGCAGCCTTGACCTCCTGGGCTCAAGCAATCCTCCCACCTCAGCCCCCAAGGTAGCTGGGACTACAGGCCCGCACCACCATGCCCTGCAAATTTTTTGTATAGACGGGATTTTGCCATGTTGACCAGGTTGGTCTCGAACTCCTGAGCTCAAGCAATCCGCCGGCCTCTGCCTCCCAAAGAACTAGGATTACAGGTGTGAGCTACCTCGCCCGGCCTGTAAATTCTTTAAGTGGTTGCTTTTCTCCCTTCACTATTAGTTACCTAAAAGCTAAGAACAAACTTTGTGACTTATCTTCAGACAATGCATAACAAAAATAGTAGTTAGCAGCTTGTGATATCTTATGTGGAGGCACTATGTTAAGTACTTTTTGTTTCATTTATTACTTATAACAACGCTGAGCTGCAAGTAACGGCTCCGAGAATAGAGCTGAGTTGTTTTAAGGAATAAATGAAACAATTCAGTAAATGAAACATTTAGTAAATGCTATCAGACACTTCTATTTTAATTTATTAACATATTTAATCCTCATAGCAACCTTTTGAAATATATTATAAATGTTATTTTATTTTATATAATTGAAACTGAGGTGAGAGGTTAAGGACTTATAATAATAAAATGGTAGAGCAAGTATTTGAACTCAGAGATTCCGGCTCCAAAGTCTGTATTATAAACACTATGCTATACTATGAATTTGACCAAAATCAATCTGCTGGCAAATGTTGTTGCTGAAATCAGAATTTGAATCCGAGTCTTCCTATCCCCGACTTTTGCAAAAAAAAAAAAAAAAAAAGTACTATTTACTGAGTGCCTGTAAATGTTCTATACACTAAAGATACATATTACTCATCCTTTTACCCTACAAATATGAATGAATATTAGAGATGTTTGGCAACTTGTCCAAGTCATACAATAAATGACTGAAGTAGGAGCTTAAGTCCACACAGAACTTCATACATGTAAACTGAGCAGCAACTTCACTCCTAGCTCCATGCCACTTTCCTAGTTTTATTTGTGTCTTTTTTCTTACATGGTTCCAACTTACTTTCTGATATTTTACTGTACACACCTTGTAAATGAATTAAAATCTTAGTTGGAACAAAGCCAAATATAAATGAAAAAATAAAATTTAAAATGTTCTGGAAGTTGATGATGGTCTAGCTCTATTAGGTTTCATAAAACCAAAACAAAAGAAAAGAAGATCATTATTTCAGGCTGGCACAGTGGCTCACGCCTGTACTCCCAAAAGTTTGGGAAGCCTAGGTAGGCAGATCACTTGAGCTCAGGGGTTCAGGATCAGCCTGGGCAACATGGCGAAACCCTGCCTCTACAGAAAAAAATACAAAGACTAGCCAGGTGTGGAGGCACACACCTGTAATCCCAGCCACTCAGGAGGCTGAGGTGGGAGGATGGCTTGAGCCCAGGGAGGTCAAGGCTACAATGAGCCATGATTGAGCCACTGCACTCCAGCCTGGGTGACAGAGTGAGACCCTATCTCAAAAATTAAATAACTAAATAAATAAATCAACTAATTTAAAAAGATGATCATTACTTCAACATATTCATTCCACAGAGACATAAAAAGTTTAGAGCTGAAAAATCTTAAAGTTAACAGAGATAAACTTCTCATTTTATAAATACGGGGAAAAAAAAGTCCAATAAAGTTAACTGTAGAGAATGCCAGGGCAAGTTAGAAGAAAGCTGGATTTAACTGACCATCATCTTTATAAATTAATACATGAAAATTAGCCTTTACTTGTAAATGAAACAATATATAGAGGTTTTATCAAAAATACCAAGGAATATTATTACTATCTCATTTTTTATTTTTTACAAGATTGAGAACTATTATATTACAAATAAGAAGCCAAAGATGACCCTAAAATATCCATTTCTGCCATATGCAGTCTAAAATATTCATTATGAAGAATACCAGAATACAGCAATATCATGCAAAGTAACACTCTAACTCAATTGTTTTCATTTAAAATGTACTCACTCTAATTCATTCTTGTCAAATTTATTGAGGTGTAACTTACATACAATAAAACAAAACAATGAGTTTTGACATATGTATATACCATATAATTACTACCCCAACCAATATACAGAACATCACCTTAACCATGGAAGTTCACTCATGCCCCTTCCCAATCAATCTCCTCCTACTTTCTACCCCAGATACCACTAATCTGATTGTTCTTCACTATAGTTTTTCCTGTTCTAGAATTTCATATAATGGAATCATAGAGTATGTATCCCTTATACCAAGGTTCTTTTGCTAAACATCATGTTTTTTAAGATTCATCAGTATTTCTGAGCAGTATTCCACTGTAAGAATATATCGAGGCCGGGCGTGGTGGCTCACGCCTGCAATCCCAGCACTTTGGGAGGCTGAGGCAGGCAGATCACCTGAGGTCAGGAGTTCAAGACCAGCCTGGCTAACATAGTGAAACCCTGTTTCTACTTTAAAAAAAAAAAAAAGAAAAAAGAAAAAAAATTAGCCAGGCATAGTAGTGCGTGCCTGTAATCCCAGCTACTCAGGAGGCTGAGGCAGGAGAATCACTTGAACCCAGGAGGTGGAGGTTGCAGTGAGCCGAGATGGTGCCACTGTACTCCAGCTTGGTCAATAAGAGCAAAACTCTGTCACAAAAAAAAAAAAAAAAAAAACTATATATCAAAATTTGTTTAGCCACTCAGCAGCTAAATGACATTTGGTTGTTTCCACTTTGGGGCTATTCTGAGTACCGCTGCTATAAACATTCATTTACATGTCTTTATGTGTTTTCACGTCTCTCAGGGTAAACATAAGGAGTAGAACTGCTGAGTCACACGTTACATGTATGTTTCACTTTAAGAGGAACTGTAAAACTGTTTTTCAACGTGTGGCTATACCATTTTAGCCTCTCACCAGCAATGTATGAGAGTCTGGATGCTCCACATTCTCACCAATATATAGTATTAGCAGTCTTCTTCATTTCAGCCATTCTAGTGAGTGTATGGTGATACTCATTGTGGTTTTGATTTGCATTTCTGTAATGATTAATCTCACTGTGTCACCCAGACTGGAAAGCAATGGCACTATCATAGTTCACTGCAGCCTCAATCTCCCAGGCTCGAGCAATCCTCCTGCCTCAGCCTCCTGAAAAGCTGGAATTACAGCAGCACAGCACCACACTTAAATAATTTTTTTTATTTTTAGTAAAGACCGGGTCTTACTATTTTGCCCAGGCTGGTCTTTAATGCCTGAGTTCACACAATCCTCCTACCTGGGCCTCCAAAAAGTGCTGGGATTACAGGCATAAGCCACTGCACCTGACCAATTTTTTAAATTTTAAATGTGTCTAGTTTAATTCACTTTCAAACTTAAAATCCATCTTGACTTAGTTATTACATAAGGAATACTGCAAAGGAATCTAAGCAAAAGAATATTTCTCACATGAGAAATAAATCTGCTTTATGATAAAACTAAACATAGAAAGTCATTAACAAAAACTCTCATTAACCTTGACCAACCAATGTCAAATAACCTAAATATCTGTGTTTAATGGCATTATAATTTTTACAGAACAAAAAACATTTTCTTGAAGTTCTCATTGTATTTTATTAAATTTCAATCTGAAATGCATGACAAAGAGCACTGAAACCATCAGTAACTTAAACACAAATGCAGTGCTTAACTTTAACCTGAAGATCTAGATCTCAAGTAACACATTATGAAGCTAGACAAGCTCACCTGAGTAGCTGCAGACTGACAGGAAGATGACGATGACGACGAGACAACAGGAATGTCAGACTGTACAGCAGCCACAGTGGTAGCGGGTGTGAAAATCAGCTGTACAGACAGAAAACCAAAAAAATACCCTAAGACAAAAGAACATGTCCCACACACAATGTGTAGCAGGCAAGAGAGACTGAAATTTGTGACAGAAAGACAATGCAGTTTAGGATTATCTCCTCAGCAAAAGATTCTACATGACAAAGAGAAGTTTCTGATAATAGAGAACTCAAAAAAAATCATAAACATTTTTGAAACAGCTCATGATTCTGATGAGTGCAAAAAAAAGCAGTACTCAAAAAAGAAAATATATTTTGGTGATATGAAATTCTCAGACCAAATTGTGTCTCAAATAAGCTATTATAGTTAAATTTTTCCTAGCTCAGAACTACTGTGGCAGGATTCCTAAAATGGGAAGTTAAAGTAAACAACTAGTCACTATTTTGGGACACAAATTAAATTTCAGTGAGAAACAAAAAGAAACACCAAAAAAGTCTTTTCAGTCCTCTTTATCATAAGGATAACTATGCCACATACTACACTCCAATATTTCACTTAGCTACAAAGGATCTAAAGGACAAATCCAGGTTGCCCTTTCATTTTAAAACTATTTGTAAAGAAATATTCATTCTATGGCCAGGCGTGGTGGCTCACGCCTGTAATCCCAGCACTTTGGAAGGCCAAGGCAGGTGGATCACTGGAGGTCAGGAGTTCAAGACCAGCCTGGCCAACACGGTGAAACCCCATCTCTACTAAAAATACAAAAATTAGCCAGGTGTGGTGGCTCATGCCTGTAATCCCAGCTACTCGAGAGGCTGAGGCAGGAGAATCACTTGAACCCAGGAGGTGGAGGTTGCAGTCAGCTGAGATCATGCCACTGAACTCCAGCCTGGATGACAGAGCAAGACTCCATCTCAAAAAAAAAAAAAAAAAAAAAAGAAAGAAAGAAAGAAATATTCATTCTAAAAGTAAATGCCACACATGTAAAAGTTCAACAACAAAAGAGCCTGCAAAAAAATCTTCACATCAAAAAACAAAGACATTTAATTTTTTTACTTATCACTTTCCTTTTTTTTCCTTTTCTTTTTTTTTTTTTTTTGGTGAGACAGTCTCTGTCACCCAGGCTGGAGGGCAGTCATGCGATCTCAGCTCACTGCAACCTCTGCCTCCCGGGTTCAAGCGATTCTCCTGCCTCAGCTTCCCGAGTAGCTGGGATTACAGGCATACGCCACAACGCCCGGCTAATTTTTGTATTATTAGTAGAGACGGGGTTTCACCATGTTGGCCAGGCTGGTCTCGAACTCCTGACCTCAAGTGATCCACCCACCTCAGCCTCCCAAAGTGCTGGGATTACAGGTGTGAGCCACCGTGCCCAGCTCAATTTTTTTCAATATTCAAACAACTGCCATTAATCTATTTTTTCTTTTTTGAGACGGAGTTTCACTCTTGTTGCCCAGACTGGAGTGCAATGGCGCGATCTCAGCTCACCACAACCTCTGCCTTCCGAGTTCAAGTGATTCTCCTGCCTTAGCCTCCCGAGCAGCTGGGATTACAAGCATGAGTAATTTTTTGTATTTTTAATAGAGACAGGGTTTCTCCATGTTGGTCAGGCTGGTTTTGAACTCCCAACCTCAGGTGATCCACCTGCCTCGGCCTCCCAAAGTGCTGGGATTACAGGCATGAGCCACCATGCTCAGCCAAATGCCATTAATTTCTAAGGCAATACAATCCACTCAGAGATTAACCAATTCAATTTGGTAAATTTGACAAGTTGTTTCAAAGAATGTGTAAATACTTTATTTCAAAATTGTATCAAGGGTTATTCAGTTCCTCTTGCTATCTAAATTAAAATGTTCAACCAAATGCGGATCCAAAAAAATTAGAAAAATTAAACGACCAATTAAGTGACCTTTTAAACTTCAGTTCTTTGGTACACTAAATCTAAGTAAATTCAACAACAAAGTACAATGATGAGCCCTCCATATCTATGGAAGGCTCTGTGCTTCGTCATTCAACTATAGATCAAAACAATATTCATTTTAAAAAAATAGCTGCATCTGCACTGAACATGTACAAATTTTTCTCTTGTCATTATTCCCTAAACAATATAGTGTACCAGTTATTTAAATGATGTTTATATTATACTAAATATATGTAAAGATGATGTAAAGTATATGGGAGGATATACATAGGTTATATGCAAATACTATGCCTTGAGCATCCTCAGATTTGGGTATTCTATGGGACAGAGAGGGTGGGGCCTGGCAACAATCCACCACAGACACCAAGGGACAAATGGTATAACTTTCCTGAAAAGGTAATTTCCAGTACCAACACCCTGAAAGGACTAAACCTAAAAAGAAGACATTCAATTTAGTTTGACCCGTATGAAACTGCTAATTTTAGAGTTCAAAAATAGCCAAATAGCAACCATCTCAAATGGTTCAACCTAATTTCAAAGCATAGTATGAGTTAAATGATTGGAAACTTTGCAATTTTAGATAGAAAACTGAAGATCCAAGCCAGGTGTGGTGGATCATGTCTGTAATCCCAGCATTCTGGGAGGTGAGGCAGGTGCATCACAAGGTCAGGAGTTTGAGACCAGCCAGGCCAAGATGGTGAAACCCCATCTCTACTAAAAATACAAAAATTAGCTGGGTGTGGTGGCGGGCACCTGTAATCCCAGCTACTTGGGAGGCTGAGGTGGGAGAATCACTTGAACCCGGGAGGCAGAGGTTGCAGTGAGCAGAGATCGCGCCACTGCACTCTAGCCTGGGTGACAGAGTGAGACTTCACCTCAAAAAACAGTAACAACAACAACAACAACAAAAACTGGAGATCCAGATATATATTCAGTCCACTGGACAAAAAAGAATATAAATATATATTAGGGACAACGCTTTTGTCTAGCTTCTTGTAAAGACATCAAATAAAATACATGTCAACCAATTTCTATATTCCTTAAAGAAGCTCAACAATTAGAAAATCTGTAGACACTCAAATACAGAATAACCAAATTAACATCCCTATATTCATAAAATATCAAAATGAACACAAGAACACAAATAACCTTGCAGAATTTGAGATGGGAAAAACCAAAGTTAAGAATCATCTGGGAGACTATCCCGAACTCCAATATAGAATTCAGAAAATCCTAGGATACAAATTATTAACAACAAAGTTTTTTTAACATCTCTATTTCACCAAATCTAAGTTGACAAAAACAGGCAATGATTTTATGGACCACTGTAAGTACCAAGATGCCATCAGTTATAAAATGCATCCAAATTTCAGAGATGTTAAAATATGAAAAAAAGGTTTTCGATGAATTTGATATTAAAAAATAATCACTCTTACGTTACTGAATCTCTATTAGCTTCTCAATGTAATAATTACTATTTGATACCAAGAAGACCTATTAATTAAAAGTAGAATCTTTCATGACATAAATGTACAAGAGCTGAAGGCACGCCCGCATGCACACACACACAATTAAACATTTCTTAAATATTAAAAATACCTCTTATTGTATCAAATCAAGAAACATTTTGATCTCTCAAGTCCTTAAACACTGAAAAAATTTGGTAGCTCATATCTTACCATTTGAGCTCGGAGATACATTTGAGCTTGGCTTGCCGTTAGGGTAGGGGAAGTACTCCCTAGTAACATAGTCTGTTGGGTAATACTGCCGCTGGTAGAACTGGAAGCCTGGGAACGGCTTATTAACTGTGCAGGTGTAGGAGAAGTGGAGAGGTTGATCTAAGGAAGAAAACATATTAGGTCATAGGCTTCCATTTCTTGCTTCCATGTTACTGAATTTCACACCGAGCTGCAGTTAGGCAATCAATGGTATAAATTGTGGCTAAGGAACCCAAAGGAGAAGCCTTTATCTTTGACAGACCCCCTCATTTCTTTGGGCAGTTATTTGCACATATGCAAACAATGGCATGGATTGGTTAGTAATCAGGGCAATTTTTTTTTTTTAAGATGGAGTTTCGCTCTTGCTGCCCAGACTGGAGTGCAAGTGCGCGATTTTGGCTCACCGCAACCTCCGCCTCCTGGGTGCAAGTGATTCTCCTGCCTAAGCCTCCCAAGTAGCTGGGATTACAGGCATACACCACCACGCCCGGCTAATTTTGTATTTTTATTAGAGACGGGGTTTCTCCATGTTGGTCAGGCTGGTCTCGAACTCCTGACCTTAGGTTATCCACCCGCCTCGGCCTCCCAAAGTGCTAGGATTACAGGCATGAGCCACTGCACCCGGCCACAGTTTTTAAGGATAGCTACAACGTGTTTCAATAAGATTTCTAGTATCTTAAAATATCATTTCCACTACCTCCTAAAAATTAGGGCCAGTGCTCACTTCCGCAGCACATATACTAAAACTGGAACAATATAGAGAAGATTAGCATGGCTCCTGCCCAAAAATGACATTCAAATTCATGAAGCTTTCCATTAGTTTTAATAGGGGATTTTGTATGTTCTCAACACTAAGAAAGGATCAATGATTTGAGATGATGGATATGCCAGTTACTCTGATTTGATCACTATACATGATATACATGTATTCAAATATCACCCTGTATCCCATAAATATGTATAGTTATTATGTGTCAATTAAAAATTAAAAAATAGAGCTACTGTTTCATTTTAATATTCCACATAACTTAAAACATCCTAATCAACAGTTTATTCTGTCACATTCTGAGGAGTTTGTGAACAAAAATTAAAACACAGATAATCCATTCACATATATAAAGACATACATGTAACACATAACCAGTGTAAAGCTGTAAGTCAAAAGCTCTCAAGCAAAAGAAAATACTACTTCTCAAACAGATGGAAAAATCCTGAATATCAGCTACAAAATTAAATTATAAACACTAAAGTTTAAAACTTCTGTTAAAGAATAAACTAGAGCATTGTTGGCCCGGCGCAGTGGCTCACGCCTGTAATCCCAGCACTTTGGGAGGCCGAGGCGGGCGGATCACAAGGTCAGGAGATCGAGACCATCCTGGCTAACATGGTGAAACCCTGTCTCTACTAAAAAAAAAAAAAAAAAAAATTAAAAAAATTAGCCGGGTGTGGTGGTGGGTGCCTGTAGTCCCAGCTACTCGGGAGGCTGAGGCAGAAGAATGGCGTGAACCTGGGAGGTGGAGCTTGCAGTGAGCCGAGATTGCGCCACTGCACTCCAGCCTGGGCGACAGAGCGACACTCCATCTAAAAAAAAAAAAAAAGAAAAAAAGAAAAAAACCCAATAAACTAGTGCATTGTTAACCTCTAGAAGGATGCGTAAGAAACTGGTAACTGGTTGTATCTATAAAGAGACATTGGAGTGGGGTGGCTAGGGTAATAGGGAAAAGAAAAAGCATACTCTTTTTTTATCTTTCTAATTTTAGACCACATGCATATATTACCCATTTTAAAAATAAATAATATTTTTGGCCGGGTGAGGTGGCTCAAGCCTATAATCCCAGCACTTTGGGAGGCTGAGGTGGGCGGATCACAAGGTCAGGAGTTTGAGACCAGCCTGACCAACATGGTGAAATCCCATCTCTACTAAAAATACAAAAATTAGCCAGGTGTGATGGCACACGCCTGTAATCCCAGCTACTCAGAAGGCTGAGGCAGGAGAATCGCTTGAACCCGGGAGGCGGAGGTTGCAGTGACCCAAGATCACGCCACTACACTCCAGCCTGGGGGACAGAGCAAGACTCTGTCTCAAACAGTAGTAATAATAATAATAATAATAATAATAATAATATTTTTAAACAGAGAATAATATAATCCAACCTCAAATCATTTTTGTGGAACAAAGCACAGAATACAATTAATAAATATTTTATTAGAAAAAAGAATACTTTATTGGACTTCTTATTCAAGCAACAAGGCAGACTGGACTAATACATCCATGTGACCAAACGGTATCACTGAAATGCTAGATCAACATGAAAAAATCAGAATATACAGCAGAACTCCAAAAGGGAGAGAAAAGCTGGGAAAGGAAATTCCTGGTGCCAGAAAGGAAGAAACTCAAAGCCAGAGAGATGTCACCTCAGCTGACACCAAGGCAGTCTATAAGGGCATCTTGGTTCTATAGAGCCAGAAGATCCACCTTTGTGCTTATTTCAGGGGAGGGCTACAAGTCAAATCCCTATTTTGAGTCAAAATCCTGAAAAGAGCTGCCCAATATGTAAAAAGGAGCTGGAAAAGCTCCACCCATACGTTCTGAGAAACAGCAAAGAAGCTTGCATCTGCCCTGCTCCTAGTGGAGGCAGGGAAGGAGGCACCTATGAGAATCAAAACTCCAGGCTTACACCAGGTAGGGGTATAGAATCCACATCCATACTCCCTGTACGGTTCCATAACGCAGCCCAAGACATTAACATCTGAACTAACTCAGGACACTTGTTAAACTGAATGGTGACTGGAGGAAGCTGAGTGAAGTTTATATAGGAGGACCTCTCTGTACTAGTTTTGCAACTTCCTATGATTTATAGGAATTTAATTTATAATTATTTTAAAATAAAAAAGTTTAAAAAACTGTATAGTAGGCACATGACAGTTGGTTATCTAATTCTCTAAATGTATATATATCACATATTTTTATTTTAATATAATAGTTAAAGGTATAAATCAATGCATAAATACCACTAATACAATACAGAATTATTCTGTAATTTTGTTTGTTTTTGTTTTGTTTTGTTTTGTTTTTTTGAGACAGAGTCTCGCTCTGTTGCCTCGGCTGGAGTGCAGTGGTGCGACCTCGGCTCACTGCAACCTCCACCTCCTGGGTTCACATCATTCTCCTGCCTCAGCCTCCTGAATAGCTGGGACTACAGGTGCCCACCACCACGCCTGGCTAATTTTTTTTTTTTTTTGTATTTTTAGTAGAGACAGGGTTTCATGGTGTTAGACAGGATGGTCTCAATCTCCCGACCTCACGATCCCTCCCCCTCGGCCTTCCAAAGTGCTGGGATTACAGGCGTGAGCCACCGTGCCCAGCCTATTCTGTAATTTAGATCCTATTCCTAACACATCACTGAAATCACCTTAACAATAGTCACCAACATCTAACTGACAAATTCAGTGGATTCTTTTCAGACCATTCCCTCTCAGTCCTCTTTACCAGCTCTTCTTTTGCACCCACTCCCAAAATGTTCATGCTCTGTCTTTGACACTTTTCTTCTTTTTTTTTTTTTGAGACAGGGTCTCCCTCTGTCACCCAGGCTGGGGTGCAGTGGAGTGATCATGGCTCACTGCAGCCCCAATTTCCTAGACTCAGATGATCCTTCCACCTCAGCCTCCTGAGTAGCTGGGACTACAGGCATGCACCACCACACCCGGCTAATCTTTGTTATTTTTTGTAGAGACAGGGTTTCATCATGTTGCCCAAGCTTGCCTCAAACTCCTGGGCTCAAGCGATACCCCCACCTCAGCCTCCCAATGTGCTGGGATTACCAGCATGAGCCACTGCACCAGACCACACTTTTCTTCTTGAGTTCCTAGATTATCATATCTACTTCCATGGTTTCAAACAATTCAATCCTGATGACTCTTGATTCTTAACTATAAACCCTTTTTTGAAGTTCCAGATCCAAATACCTACAGAACACATCTTTCTGGGCATCCTTTACCAGCTCAAATTCAGCATGTTCAAACAGCAAACTAATTATTCCTTTTAAAACAGCTTCTCCTCAAATGGCACTGGCATTTTCTAAAATTCTCCAAGACACAGCATCTGGAAGTCATACTGATGCTTCCCTCTCCTTTACCACACACACAAAATCAGTC
Organism: Gorilla gorilla gorilla; assembly: GCF_029281585.2. Classification (NCBI taxonomy): domain Eukaryota; kingdom Metazoa; phylum Chordata; class Mammalia; order Primates; family Hominidae; genus Gorilla; species Gorilla gorilla. The sequence continues at coordinate 181,239,121 of NC_086017.1, forward strand.
ACGTATCTTGTTTCTAATACATCTTTTTGTCTCCTAATTTCCATTTTGATTTTTCATCACTTAGTTTGAGACTTTGGGCCCATGTTATTTCTGGCTTGATTAATATCTGCAAACTGATACCTCTTACTGGAATCTTGTCACCTTCTACTTGCCAGATAATCTTTCCCTGATTATTAATATTAATTACCCATTTAAGAATCTTCTGAGGCCGGGCGCAGTGGCTCACGCCTGTAATCCCAGCACTTTGGGAGGCCAAGGTGGGCGGATCACGAGGTCAGGAGATCGAGACCATCCTGGATAACACAGTGAAACCCCGTCTCTACTAAAAATACAAAAAAATAGCCAGGCGTGGTGGCGGGCGCCTATAGTCCCAGCTACTCGGGAGGCTGAGGCAGGAGAATGGCGTGAACCCGGGAAGCGGAGTTTGCAGTGAGCCGAGATCGCGCCACTGCACTCCAGCCTGGGTGACAGAGCGAGACTCCGTCTCAAAAAAAAAAAAAAAGAATCTTCTGGATAAAGTTAAACCTCTTCCCTGACAACCTCTCTAGCATCATCTCCTCCCACTCCACACACAACCTTCCCATTACCATAGCAAGGTATGTGTAGTATCATGATCTCAGTCCTCTATGGCACTGGCGATGATATTCCTGACTAGATTGAGCATCCTTGCCACCGCCATGTCCCAGCCCATCTGCAGCTACATAGTGAACAACTTCTCAAAAATCACCTGCTCTAATAAGCTTTTTCAGGCATTCCCATATCCCAAAGCAGAACTGACTATTCCCCCTCTTTGTTGCCTAATTGTTACCGTCCATATACTTTTAGCATATATTTCTATCTCATCCTTCTAAATAATAATTTCTTTAAGGGTGGGGGCCATGTGTTATTCATCTTCATATATCCAGTATCTACGAAACGTCTTCATTCAATAAGCTTATTAAGTTAATTAATGTCATGTTATTTTAAGGCATATTTCATATTTTAAGGCATATTCATGCAATATTTAAGCTTTGCTCCAGAGATTAAATCACCAACAGGGAAGAACTGGACCCAAGTTTTTCTGACTCATGTATTTTGGCATTCGGGGTACTTTTTAAATATCCTGATAGCTCCCTAATTCAGGTTACTCTGCAGTAATAATGCCTTAGAACTTTTTTTTCAGTTGGTGATTCTTTCAAAAAACAGTAAGAAAGAAATGTACTCTTAGTAAGGATATTTACACATTCTCTAAAGAAAAATGTAATAAAAGTCTTCTTTAAAAAATGATTGGCTGATAGCTAACAAGCTGGAGAATGCTTTTTAAGGAAGTAGAGTACAAAATACAAACAGAATGCTTTTATTTTTCTTAAAAAAGAAAAGAGGAAGTGAAGACAACTAGCAACGCCCTAACCACCTGTATTCTACTCTAAGTCGTGAGATCAAAGAACAAGTGTTGTGTTTACTTTTAAGTTCCATATAACAAGTAATATTTCAAAAGCAGCTATCTACTAATAACACCCAACTCATGAAGGCCAACAGATCAGTAGCCACCTCTGCAAGAAGTCCGTCTCCCTAGCTAGCCTAACTAAAAAACTGTCCTTCCTTTCCACAACTGATAAGGCTCTCCTTTTTCCTGTGTTGCTCTGCTGACCTAAACCAGATGTCTTCACCAGTTTCCATTATTTTCTCTGTCAGTTCCATCCCAACACTCCTAATTCCCTTTCACTGAAGACCCTGACCAACCCTGTCACTTCATATCTCAAGTCACACTCCACAAAGAAACTCACTCACTGAGCCCGATTACTGCAGGCTGTCTCCCCACTGACGCTAATTCTAGGAGTCACCAGAAAGAAACAAGTCTGCCAGAAAAAGCCACTTAACTCCCAACCACCTGTTAATGTCCTCAAAAGGAGTTTCCAACCGATTACTACCCATAGCCAAAGTCCATTTGAGAGTTACCTCTACCGTTTGACTGATCAGAATCAATCAGGTATACCCTAAATAGAGAAACATTTCACATTAAAAGAATGATGTATCTGTATTCAGTGGCATTAAAAGATTTTTATGTCCACTGCTGAGTAAAAAGGCAGCAAAATAACATGTAGAGTATCATTCATATAGGTACATACAAATGTCTGTGTGTGTATATGTATCACAAATGTGAAAAACATGTTAAGAAAGATGGCCAGGCATAGTGGCTCATGCCAGTAATCCCAGCACTTTGGGAAGCTGAGACAGGTGGATAGCTTGAGCTCAGGAGTTCGAGACCAGCCTGGTCAACATGGTGAAACCCTGTATCTACCAAAAATACAAAAAATTAGCCAGGCATTGTGGTGCACACCTGTGGTCCCAGCTACTCAGGAGGCTGAGCTGGGAGGATCACTTGAGCCTGGGAGGCGGAGGTTGCAGTGAGCCGAGATTGCAGCACTGCACTCCAACCTGGGTGACAGAGCGAGACCCTGTCTCCAAAAAAAAGAGTTAAGAAAAATGACTGCATTGGATATACACACAATAATACATACTCATAACATGATATATGAGTAGACTCAATATAGAAACACACACACACCCATGCACCACTACCTGTGAGAACAGTCACCAAAATGTTAAAGGTGTATATATATAATGGCTTCTAGGAGTAAAATCCGGGATTACTTTTTTTAAAGTTTTTAACTTTTCTATGTAGATATTAATTTTAGAATCAGAGAGGAAATGCTATTTTTCTCTTTAATGCTTACCTTAGTATATTAATTTGCTTTTATCATGTTAAAGCAGCTTATAAATAGTATATGTGGTATTTCAAATATCAGTAGAGTAAAATGCTATATAGAAATTTTATTTTTATTTTATTTTATTAAGAAAAGAGATGGGGTCTACGTAGTTCAGGCTGGTCTCAAACTTCTGGGCTTAAGTGATTCTCCCATCTTGGCCTCCCAAAGTGCTGGGATTACAGGCATGAGCCACCATATCCGGCCCTATGCAGAATTTTTTTTTTTCTTGAGACAGAGTCTCGCTCTGCTGCCCAGACTGGAATGCAGTGGCACAATCTCCGCTCACTGCAACCTCCGCCTCCTGGGTTCAAGTGCTTCTCCTGCCTCAGCCTCCTGAGTATCTGCGACCACAAGCGCCCACTACCACGCATGGCTAATTTCTGTATTCTTAGTAGAGACGGGTTTCGCCATGTTGGCCAGGTCTCGAACTCCTGACCTGAAGTGATCTACCCGCCTCGGCCTCCCAAAGTGTTGGGATTATAGGTGTGAGCCATCGCACCCGGACTTTTAAGTAGTAATAGCTATCCATGAAGAATTTTCTTTTTAAGAGACTACATGTTTTTTTTTTTTGAGATGGAGTCTCACTCTGTCGCCCAGGCTGGAGTGCAGTGGTGCCATCTTGGCTCACTGCAAACTCCGCCTCCTGGGTGCAAGTGATTCTCCTGCCTCAGCCTCCTGAGTAGCTGGGATTACAGGCGCTTGCTACCATGCCTGGCTAATTTTTGCATTTTTAATAGTGACGGGGTTTCACCATGTTGGTCAGGCTGGTCTTGAACTCCTGACCTCGTGATCCACCCACCTCGGCCTCCCAAAATGCTGGGATTACAGGTGTGAGCCACCGTACCCTGCTGAGACTGCGTGTTTTTTAATAAATCAAAGAAATAAAATACCTATCCTATTTATTTTAGAAAAACATTACTTCTACTTTCTGCAATACAAGCTGGTGAAAATAAAACAAACATAAAAAACCTCACAGTCTCCCAATGTTTTCAGATTTTGGCATCCTAGAAAGAAAACTTGCAATGTCAAAACAATTGTAATATTGGAAATAATTTAAAATGTCCAGCAACAGGGATGGTTATATAAAATAAAATCCATTCACATAGTGCAACCCCACACAGCAGCTTAAGTGAGATTGATCTCTGTCTGCAAACATAAAAAGATCTCAAGACACACTGTTAAGGGAAAAAAACAAAATGCAGAATACCTGTGTTTACAATGTGTAAAAAAGAGTGCTAAATGCATATATGCACACTTCTCTATGACATATATGTCCAAAATACATAGGATAAGATCTGGAGGGGTATGGAACCAACTAAGAAGACAGACAGACTGAAAGGGAAAGGAGGCTTTAGGGAACTTAATACCTTTTTTACTTTTTCTGTACTGTTGGAATATTTTACAAAAATGCAGTAAAGCTGCTTGTGACCATACAAATATTCAGGCTACAGTTTTATCTCACACTAGTATTAGGTATTGGAAAAGGCTTCTACACCCAATCACTTAAAATTATATTTTAAAGAATCCTTAAAAACAATGAGTTCTGAAGCCTAAAAAAATTCCCTGAATGAGATAATAGAGGATGAGGACACTAGCAGTAGAACACTGAGAATGACTGATTACAAGCAAATGATTTTCTCTCAGGTAAATTTACATCCCCTATATAGTATAAATATATCAAATGGACTCTGATATGTGGCTGATGTGATTTGGACATTTTTGAGAAAACTGAACAGTTTTAAGGTTCTTGATCTAAAAACAATCTCACTGACCCACTGAATATACTCTCAGGAAATTTTTAAGAAGAAAATAACTAAAAATATATACAAATATATATAATAAAATAGTCAATGCAGGTTTACTTATATCAGCAAAAAGATGGAAAAATTAAAACCACCAGCAAGAGAAAAGTAGTTTTTAAAAATGGTAGAACATTATATACTCATTAAAAATCATATTTACAACCAATAAATAAAGAAGATAATAAACAAACCATTTGCTTATCCCTCCTACTAAACCCCACTGAAATAGCAATTAATACAGTAAAAAAGGATTGAGAAAACAATCAGACAAATCTAGACTACTGGAAATTCCATAAGGTAAGCTGACCTGAGCTCTTCAAACGTCATGAAAGAAAAAAAATGAAGTCTATTTTTATATTAAAAAGAAAAAAGAGTCTTCAATGCAGTACGTGATCCTTAATTAAATACTCAATGTGGGCCAGGCATGGTGAGCCGAGATTGTGCCACTGCACTCCACCCTGGGCGACAGAGACTCCATCTCAACAAAAAATCGAGGCAGGCGAATCACGAGGTCAGAAGTTCGAAACCAGCCTGCCAACATGGTGAAACCCCATCTCCACTAAAAATACAAAAAATTAGCTGGACATAGTGGCAGGCACCTGTAATCCCAGCTACTTGGGAGGCTGAGGCAGGAGAAATCGCTTGAACCTGGCTGGCAGAGGTTGCAGTGAGCCAAGACCACGCCACTGCACTCAAGCCTAGGCCACAGAGTGAGACTCCATCTCAAAAAAGAAAAATTTCAAAAAAAGAAAAAAAAACCTGATAGGCCAGGCACAGTGGCTCACACCTGTAATCCCAGCACTCTAGGAGGCCAAAGCAGGTGGATCACTTGAGCTCAGGAGTTCGAGACCGGCCTGGGCAACATGGCAAGACTTTGACACTACAGAAAATACAAAAATTAGTCAGGTGTGGTGGCACATGACTATAATCTCAGCTACTTGAAGGGCTGAGCAGGGAGGATCACTTGATCCTGGGAGGTGGCAGTTGCAATAAGCCATATTAGCACCACTGCACTCCAGCATGGACAACAAAGTGAGAACCTGTCTTGAAAAAAAAAAAAAAAAAAGTGAAAATAAAAGTAAAATAAAATCTGGGCCAGGCGTGGTGGCTCACGCCTGTAATCCCAGCACTTTGAGAGGCCAAGGCGGGCAAGATCACAAGGTCAGGAGATCGAGATCATCCTGGCTAACATGGTGAAACCGCATATCCACTAAAAATACAAAAAATTAGCAGGGCGTGGTGGCAGGCGCCTGCAGTCCCAGCTACTCAGGAGGCTGAGGCAGGAGAACGGCGTGAACCTGGGAGGCGGAGCTTGCAGTGAGCCGAGATCACGCCACTGCACTCCAGCCTGGAAGACAGAGCGAGACTCGGTCTCAAAAAAAAAAAAAAAAAAAATCTGATAAATAGCATAATAGAGATCCAAAGTATTTTATCCATAATAGAAAAACGGAATATTAGTTTGAAAGAACAATGAGAAAACAAGAAAATGCTCTGAGAAATTAGAAATAGTGGCTGAACTAAAATTTTTTTAAAAGTCAAAGAAAGAGCTAAAAGAAAAAGTTAAGGAAATATCCCACACACAAAAAAAGGCAGTAAGTGAAAAGGTAAACAAGATAAAGGATCAATCCAGAAAGGTCAACATTCAACCAAGAGCTCCAGAAAGAGAAAACAGAAAATTAATTTCTCATGGATTTGTTTAGTTTCACATATATGATCATTAAAGAACAAAATTAACTTCTTGCAGATTTGTTTAGTTTCACATACATGATCATTAAAAACCTAGTTTCACACTGAGAGGGCCCAACAGGTGTCCTACACAATGACATCTAGACACATTGCCATGAAACTACAAAATAAAAAACTAAAGCAAACAGGCAAATCTCAAAGATTCTGGAAAGAAAAAACAGGCAGTTACCCCAGAAGAATGATAATGGAACTAACAACAGCCTTTTCTTCAGCAATACTAAAATTTTGAAAAAAGTAATCTTTGCTTTCAAATTTCCTCAGAAAAAATATTTTCAATACAGAATTCATGTAAAGATAATTATAAAAAGAGGTAATTTTCAAGCCCACAAAGATTTAGTTTTTCTTCCACATAGCCTTTAAAAGAAAGTTATAAGATACTCCAGCAAAACAAAATTCTTATCATACTGTCCTTTGACTATTTACTTGTCTGTATCCTCATTATACTCTAAAACCTTTGTTCACTTTCAATCCTTGGCACCTGACACCAAGCAGGCACTCAATAAAAAAGTACTGGCATAGACTGTCCTCAGGAATGTGGAAGACTAACATAGAATCCCACATAGTAATGAATCCCTAAATCTAACCTCTGCTGTCTCAGGATCATGATCTCACGGTGAGACCTCTTCTCTGAAAACTCTACCTGTTTTAAAAGTTTAGCGTTCCTCAGCTACTATAATACAATCCTCAAAGATCTCTTTTCTGTTAACTCCTATGACATTTACCACTTGATTATATACTATTATATTATTTACTGTTTGATATATCTAAGCATAGTTCTTCAAATGCATACTCCCTGAGGGAAGAAACTTTGACTTACATGTACCACCAGAGCAAGCAGCACAATGTTGGACAATACACATATTTGCTATAATGGGCAACCAAAGAATCTCACCACTGGGGTCAGGATTAGAAACTCTACTATAACTCAACCTCAGGCAATTAGAATATATCCTAAAATAATTCTCTGCATTGCAATAATCAAGAAGTAACATTAGGTCGGGCATGGTGGCTCACGCCTGTAATCCTAGCACTTTGGGAGGCCAAAACAGGCAGATCACCTGAGGTCAGGAGTTTGAGACCAGCCTGGGCAACATAGTGAAACCCTGTCTCTACTGAAAACACAAAAAAAAATTAGCTGGGTGTGGTGGTGGGTAACCTGTAATCCCAGTTACTCAGGAGGCTGAGGGAGGAGAATCGCTTCAACCTGGGAAGCAGAGGTTCTAGTGAGCCAAGATTGTGCCACTGCACTACTGCCTGGGTGACAGAGGGAGACTCAGTCTCAAAAAAACAAAAAAAGAGTTAACATTAATAGTGTTACAGTTCTTTTAGAATTTATCTAGCAGGCTTTCTGCTTTCTGCTGGGAAGCCCATAAAAAAAAACATACAAAAAGAGCATTAATATCATTACATATTCTAGTTGATACTTACTACCTACCATACATCTTTCAACAAGTATTTTTTAAGTACCTACTATGTGATGGGCACATGTATTTTTATAACACATATGAACTATTTAAGAAACTCTCACATAATCCTAGATTAACATCTAAACCACTAGTTCTCAAACTTTTTTCTTATTAATAAACACAGTCTTATTAACTTGAGATTCAAACAGATCACAGAACTGCTCTGGCTGGCTAAGGCTTACATAAGATAAGGCCCATAGCCCAATCTGTCAGTCTATGGAGGCTGCCATAATAAAATACCACACACTGGGTCACTTAAACCAGTGGTCCCCAAACTTTTTGGCACCAGGGATCGGTTTCATGGAAGACAATTTTTCCACAGAGAGGGTGGGGAAAATGGGTTTTGGGATGAAACTGTTCCATCTCAGATCATCAGGCATTAGATTCTCAAACCTAGATCCCTCCCATGTGCAGTTCAAAATAGGGTTCACGCTCCTATGAGCATCTAATGCTGCCACTGATCTGACAGGAGGCGGAGCTCAGGCAATAATGCTTGCTCACTCACCACTCTCCTCCTGCTGTGAGGCCCAGTTCCTAACAGGCCACAAAGCAGTACCGTTCTATGGCCTGACCCCTGACTTAAACAACAGAAATTTATTTTGCACACTTTTAGAGGCTGGGAAGTCCAAAATTAAAGTGCCCACAGATTCAGTTTCTGGTGTGGGCTCTCCTCCTGGCTTGTGGACTGCCACCTTCTCACTGTGTCCTCACGTAGCAGAGAAATTGCCAGTGTCTCTTCTTCGAATCAGTTCTATCAGATCAGGGCTCCATTCTTATGACTTCCTTTAACTTCTATCACATCCCTAAAGGTCCTATCTCTAATACAGTCGCATCAGTTAGGCTTCAACATATGAATATGGGGGACATAATTCAGTCCATAGCATCATTTCCTGAACTTTCTCTTTGATACAGATCCAAGGATATCCGGATGAAAAGACTAAAACCATTTAATTAGACAATTTAATTTTACAGAAAATTGGCAGGCAGGGAGGTTAAATGACTTGCCATAAGTCACATTAACAGACAGTCACAGAATTTAAGATTAGAACCCCAGTCCCTCATCTCCTCCATTCTACTCAACTTTCTCTCATCACACCATGAACAGTAGTGAAGTCATCAAGTACTCTTGTGACATGAATGTTGAAGGAGCCACATGAGACATTAATCATGAAACCTCCCACATGAACTCCAAACTCACATAACCAATGCCTACTCAATACTATAGGTGGGTGTCTAATACACATCATCAACTTAACATGTCCAAAATCAAACTCCTAATTTTCTTCTCCAATACCTCCTTTAGCTCCCAATTTTTCCAGATGCTTGAGCCAAAATACTATGGAGTCATCCTTGACTCCTCACATCTTTTATTCAATGCATCCGCATATCTTGTGTTAGCTCTCCTTTCAAAACATATCCAAATTTCTATAATTAAATGTTAAAAAAAATTCACAATCTAGCTAACTACTTTCCACCACCTCTAATATCACCGTCATGATCCAAATTGCCAATATCTCTCCATTTGAATTATTACAAGAACATTTAACTCCATGCTTCTGTCTTTGACCCCTAGAACCTACTCTCAAAAACCAATTTGAGATCATGTCACTTCCATACCAGAACAGCTCTCCAATAGCTTCCCAACTCATACTTACTAAAACCCAAAGGTCTTATAATTTCCTCATGATTAGGATTACAATTACCTCTCTGATGTCATCTTTAAACCACACTCCCACTCTCACATTCCACTCCAGCCACACTGTCCTCCTTTCTGTTCCCTGTGCATGTCTGCCCTCCTCACCATCCTTAAAAAGGCCACCTTTATTAACAAGGCTTTCCCTGACCATCCTAATTAAAATGGCATATTCCCCCATTGCTTTATTTTTCTCCTTTCTTTATTTTTTTATTTCCTTGCTTTATTTTTCTCTTACACTTACCATCATCTGACATACTATGTACTTGTTTAATGTTCGTCTATCCCTAGCTCCATGAGGAAAGAGATTTGTTTGTTGTGGTACTGTATCCTCAGCACCTAGAAGAGGATTTGGCAAATATCAAACGCTCGATAAATATTTGATGACTGAATGAGTGAATGCATGAATGAACAAAGTCATAAAACTGGGCTTCAAAAGCTCATCTTGTCTAGCATCATAACTAGAAAGTCATAAAAAAAAAAAAGTTTTTTCCCTTTCTGACAGAATAGTACAGTGAGTTGAAGCCAAAATATCAGGGATTCATGTAGTTATAGGACCAAAATGCAACAAGGAAAGAGAATGATATATACATAGCCCTTAAGTCACTCAGAGACTTATGATTGTAGTTTTCAGCCACATAATCCTTTCCATCTGAAAATTCCCAAATATTTAGTAAAGAAAGAGAGAGAGAGAGAGAGTGTGTGTGTGTGTGTGTGTGATGGCACTGCCCTCACATGAAAACAAACAAAATTAACTAAAAGCCCATTTACATTTATGTATAGAAATGCATAGTCAGCCGGGCATGGTGGCTCACACCTGTAATCCCAGAACTTCAGGAGGCCGAAGCAGGCTGATCACCTGAGGTCAGGAGTTCAAGACCAGCCTGGCCAACATGGTGAAACCCCATCTCTACTAAAAACACAAAAATCAGCCAGGCATGGTGGTGGGCGCCTGTAATCCCAGCTATTCGGGAGGCTGAGGCACAAAAATCTCTTGAATCTGGGAGGTGGAGGTTGCAGTGAGCTGAGATCATGCCACTGCACTCCAGCCTGGGCAACAGTGCAAGACTCTGTCAAAAAAAAAAAAAAAAAAAAAAAAAAAGGAAGGCAGGCAGGCAGGCATAGTAATAATATAGGAAAGCAGGCCAGACACAGTGGCTCACGCCTATAATCCCAGCATTTTGGGAGGCCAAGGCAGGAGGACTGCTTGAGGCCAGGAGTTCAAGACCAGCCTGAGCAACACAGCGAGACCCCTTCTCTATAAAAAAAACAAACAAAAATAGCTGGGTGTGGAGGCATGCACCCGTAGTCCCAACTACTCAGTAGGCTGAGGCAGGAGAATTGCTTGAGAATTTGAGGCTGCAGTGAGCTATGATCATGCCACTGCACTCCGGCCTGGGCAACAGAGTGAGAGAGTATCTCCTAACAAAAACAAATAAACAAACAAAAAAATACAGGAGAGCTTTAAACAAAACTTTGTGAGAGAAAATGGGACTACTGAAGGGAAGTAGTCACTTTTACTCTATATATTTGTGTTATCTATTCCTTAGGCAACAACAGTTTGTTCAATTTTATTTAGACAATATAAAAATTAACAAAATAAAGCTCTTCAACCTCCTTCCTCAGAGATGACCACTAATAACAGTTTGTTGTGTACCATTACAGATCTTCTGCTTGCGTAATCAAATGGATACACGCAAATAACTTTTAAAAAATAAGTAAAATGACAAGAATTCTTCTTCCAAAAAAATGGAGTAGACATACTTTTCCCTATTCCTCCTGCCAAGAACAACTAAAAACTCTTATGTTACATATAAAATAAACCTAAGAAGACCCCAAAAGGTAAAGGAAAAAATACATAGACTGGCTAGAGACCTCAGGACCAAGAAAACAACATGGTAATGAATTCTCTGGATTTTCATTTTGCCTCTTATAACCCACACTTGGAGGGTGGAAATGAAGAAGTCAGTAATCCAGAAACACCACAGGCACAAACAAAAATCCCCAACAAAAGCCTGCTCTTTTTAACCAAAGGACCAGGAAAGGCACAGCCGTGCAACACAGAAAACTTTTAGACAATAATTACTCTATTCCAACCAAACACTACAGAAAAAAACTGTGGCCCCACCCATATCTGCAAAGAACTTGATTTTCCAACTCCCTCAACCCCTCCATCAGGTTCATGTCAGAGAAGGCCATATAGAGAACAGGACTTTCATACTAGCCAGGTGATAATAAACCACCACCAGCACCCCAATGCACCCTGTGGTCTCAGCGGAGACCATGTGGGGAGAGTAAAAGGTACTCCTATTCCTTCTAGATAGAGAGGCTTCAGTAGCAGCCTAGTGAGGAGCCAGAACTCCCACCCCAGCTTAGCAATTAAGAGGAACATCCCTTCAAGTGTCAATGGAGGCTAAATGGGGAACTTGCACTTGTACCCCCTGTACTTCATGCCATATGGGGACTCATACTTGCACCCTCATATTGCATTAAGGCAGCACACTCTCCCTTTGAGAAACAGCCAAAATAAAAAGGTCAAATAAGATCACCAGTCACACAACATAATACTAAAAACATCCAAGTTTCAATAAAAAATCACTCACCACATCCAGAACCAGGAAAACCTCAAAATGAACGAAAAGGACAACCAATAGAAGCCAATACCCAGATAACAAAGATATCAGAATTATATGATGAAGGCTGGGCACAGTGGCTCATGCTTGTAATCCCAGCACTTTGGGAGGCTGAGGCAGGTGGATCACCTGAGGTCAGGAGTTCAAGACTGGCCTGGCCAAAATGGAGAAACCCCGTCTCTACTAAAAATACAAAAATTAGCCAGGCATGGTGGTAAACGCCTGTAATTCCAGCTACTTGGGAGGGTGAGGCATGAGAACTGCTTGAACCCAGGAGGTGGAAGTTGCAGTGAGCCAAGATCATGCCACTGTACTCCAGCCTGGGTGACAGACCAAGACCTTGTCTCAAAAAAAAAAAAAAAAAAAAGAATTATATGACAAAGCAGCCATCATAAAAATGCTTCAAAGAAGTCAGGCCCAGTAGCATGCACCTATAGTTCCAGCTACTTAGGAAGCCAAGACAGGAGGATCACTTGAGCCCAATGTTGGAGGCCGGCCTGGACAACACAGTGAGACCCATCTCTTAAAATGGTTCAAATAAGCAACAATGAGCATACCTAAAACAAATTAAAAAAAAAAAAAAAAGTCTCCCCAAAGAAACAGAATATATAAAGAACCACCAAATAATAATTTTATTTATTTTTATTTTTTGAGATGGAGTCTTGCTCTACCGCCCAGGATGGAGTGCAGTGGTGTGATCTCGGCTCATTGCAACCTCAGCCTCCCGGGTTCAAGTGATTCTCCTGCCTCAGCTTCCCAAGTAGCTGGAATTATAGGCACGTGCCACCATGGAAGGCTTATTTTTGATTTTTAATAGAGATGGGGTTTCACCATGTTGGCCAGGCTGGTCTCAAACTCCTGACCTCAAGTGATCTGCCTACCTCAGCCTCCCAAAATGCTGGGATTACAGGCGTGAGCCACTGCGCCTGGCCCCAAATAATAATTTTAGACTGCAAACAGAATAACCAAAATAAATAAGTTAGACAAGCTTACACAATGCATTCTTGCTTCTTACACTCAATACATAATGAAAATCCAAGTCTCTCTGTAGACACATATACAGCATTTTTTAGTAGCTATAATATTCCACTGTAGGAATTAACTATCATCTTTTTAACTAATCCTCAATTAATGGGCATTTATATTATTTATAATTTTTCACTATTATACATCATGCATATGGGCATAATTATCTAGGTCATTTTTAATTATGTCCCTAAAAGTGACAGTGCTATATGAAAGGGTACGCACAGATTATTTTGGCTTTTTTTGAAACAGGGCCTCATACTGTTGCCCAGGCTAGAGTGCAGTGGCACAATTATAGCTCACTGTAGCCTCAAACTCCTAGGCTCAAGCAATTCTCCTGCCTCAGCCTCTTGAGCAGCTGGGACTGCAGGCACACACCACCACACCTGGCTAATTTCTTTTTATTAGATGGGGTCTACGTTGCCCAGGCTGGTCTCAAACTGCTAGACTCAAGTGATCCCCCCACCTTAGCCTCCCAAAGCACTAGGATTACAAGTATGAGCCACCATTCTCAGCAGGGGCATGTACGTTTTAAAGTTTAACACACACTGCCAAATAACCCTCCAAAAGAGTTGCACCAATCTATATTACCACTAATAGCGTATGAGTATACCTACTTTTTCACATTCTTGCCAACAATAGGTATTGTGTAAACGTTTTTCCTTGTTTTCTACTTTAACAGATGAAAACAGTACTTCATTGTTATTTGTACATATATTTCTATTTTTTTAGGCAGGGTTTTGCTCTGTCACCCAGGCTGGAGTGCAATGGTATGATCTCAGCTCACGGCAACCTTGACCTCCTGGGCTCAAGCAAGCCTCCCACCTCAGCCTCCTAAGTAGCTGGAACTACAGGCGCTTGCCACCACATCCAGCTAATTTTTTGTTGTTGTATTTTGCTTGTAGAGATGGGGTTTCATTCGCATGCCTTGGGCTCCCAAAGTGTTGGGATTATAGGCATGAGCCAACATGCCCAGCCTTTTACATACATTTATTATTGATATGTTAAATATATTTTCATGTGTTTAAAAGTCAAAACATAGCCAGGCGCAGTAGTTCACGCTTGTAATCCCAGCACTTTGGGAGGCCGAGGCGGGCAGATCACTTCAGGTCAGGAGTTCGAGACCAGCCTGGCCAACATGGCAAAACCCCATCTCTGCTTAAAATATGAAAATTAGCCGGGCATGGTGGCGTATGCCTGTAGTCCCAGCTGCTTGGGAGGCTGAGGCCGGAGAATCGCTTGAACCCAAGAGGCGGAGGTTGCAATGAGCCAAGATCACACCACTGCACTCCAGCCTGGGCGACAGAGCAAGGCTTCATCTCAAAAAAAAAAAAAAAAAAAAAAAAATAAGTCTTTCTTTTAAAAATTACCAACTGAGAACCTCTGTGAATTCTGTTTATCTTACTAATATGAGTCTTCAGTATTTTAGAAATATTATCAGTCAGGTGTAGTGGCTCATGCCTATACCACATAATCCCAGCACTTTGCCACCTGTGGTTGGAGGATCACTTGAGCTCAGGAGTTCGAGACCAGTCTGCCTGGGGAACACAGCGAGACCTCAACTCTAATAAAAATTTTAAAAATGAGCCAGGCGTAGTGGTGTGCGCCTGTAGTCCCAGCTACTCAGCAGTCTGAGGTAGGAGGATCACTTGAGCCTGGGAGATTGAGGCGGTAGTGAGTTATGATCGTGCCACTGCACTCCAGCCTCAGAGGAAGACTCTGTCGAAGGAAAGGAAAGGGAATGGAAAGGCAAAGTCAAAGGCAAAGGGAAAGGGAAAGGGAAAGGGAGGCTAAAATTCTCCCTGTCTTCCCTTTTGAAAAAAAAATTAAAGTAAAAAAGGAAAAGAAATATTACCCATTTATGCAAACATATTTTCTCCCATTTTGTTGTTTTCACTTTGCTTATGCCGTTTTTTGGCAGTAGAATTTTTAGTTGGTTTAACTTCCATTTTAAAATTTAACTAAATCTTTGCCCCATTTAAGTTGAAATACTAAAGACATAAACCTAAAGGCTCAGTCCGAATTAGTTTTAGAGCCAAACAATCATAAAATCACCACTCCATGGCCGGGCACGGTGGCTCACGCCTGTAATCCCAGCACTTTGGGAGGCCGAGGCAGGCGGATCACAAGGTCAAGAGATTGAGACCATCATGGCTAAGACGGTGAAATCCCATCTCTAAAAAATTAGGAGGGTGCAGTGGCGGGCGCCTGTAGTCCCAGCTACTCAGGAGGCTGATGCAGGAGAATGGCGTGAACTCGGGAGGCGGAGCTTGCGGTGAGCCGAGATCACGCCACTGCACTCCAGCCTGGGAGACAGAGCGAGACTCCTTCTCAAAAAAAAAAAAAAAAAAAATCACCACTCCACTACCGACAATAGTGTAGAATTAGTCATGATTCTAATCAGAGAAAAGAAAAGAATGCAGGTACCCCCTAGTTACCTATACATTCAATTAACAAGAGTCTACTCTCCAAACCACATATAGATGGAGTATCTGTTATATGAAATCCTTGCGACCAGAAGTGTTTCGGATTTTTTTTTTTTTTCAGATTTTGGAAAGATACAAACTGGTTTAGCATGCCAAATCTAAAAATCCAAAATCCAAAATGTTCCAATGAACACTCCTTTGAATGTCATGTTGGTGTGCAAAAATTTCAGATTTTAGAGCATTTCGGGTTTTCATATTAGGAATAATCAATCAGTAGGTACACAGTTCCCCCAGGTGGTATGACTGGACTTTGGACTTGATTTTTAAAATAATATTCCATTTCCCCATTGGGATCCCACTCCTACTCTAAGCCCCAACTACCTAGCTGGTTACCTGACAGCCGTTTTTTCTTCTGGAGAATGGACCCTTTCCCACGGCTTCACTGTTATCTGGAAACCTAACTCAAAATAATCAAAACTCTGAAAACTACTAGTCTGTTACCTGACGGCTCATTATCATCACTACTTAAGAGATCTGTTAACACGCTCCACCCCGTTTTTGGATATTGACCTAAATTTACTAAGTTACCTTGGGCATTGTAATTTTTACTGCTAGTCAAATTACTTGAGCAGAAGCTCACAACGGATAGTAAATAAAGCAAATCTAATGTATTATTCCTTTATTTTACTGGGAATCTGTTCTTCCTACTTACTTATCTTCCCCCACCAGCCATTTACAGCTTTTGGCATACTTCATGGTATAATGCTGCTGGTTTATGACAAGTAACATTAACAATGTCATATATATAAGCACAATCATTAGAATTCTAACTTCTGTGAATGTCACATACATAAAGCCATAATGAAAGACAGTTTAAAAAGATACCTTTTAATAACGTGAAGGAAAAAAATTCAAAATAACATATCTATACAAATACATCCTATTGTTATTCCAGTATTTCACAGAATAAAGAATTTGTCTATATAATTTCCTTCAGTAGCCCACAAAATATTTACCACTCCTTTCCTTAATTACCATTGTATTAAAGACATCTGATGTCAATGACAAAAACTCCAGTATTAATGCTTAGAGCTAGGTTACATTATTTAACTTTTTCATTTTATCTAACATCTTCAAGTCATAGGGAACTTTTTTAACTAATCTTGTTCACACTCCAGGACATTCCCACGCCAAAAAAAAAAAGTCAGATCAACAGCCAGAAAAAAAAACCAAACAACAAAAAAAACCACAGCTATATGCTGACCACAGCATGTAGTTAGCAAAGACCATACCCTTAGCTGAAGAAATAGAGCACAATTCCTTAACCTTCAATTCCTTAACAACCTACAAACTATATTGTATTGGAGCCAATTTTATGAAGTATCAAAGTATTACCATTCTGGACCAGGAAAAAATATCTAGAAAGGACATTATTAGGTTCTCAACTACAGGCAATTTGCCCCCCACCAGGAAACACCTATACTTGTCACACTAGAGGAAGGAGAAAGACCACAAGCTGCCGGTATCTAGTAGCCAGGGATGCTGCTAAACATCCTATAATGTACACGATAGCCCCTGACAACAAAGAATTATCTGGCTCATAATGTCCATAGTGATGAGGTTGGGAAATCTGAGACAAATGATGAAATGTGAAAATGAACTGCACTGTATCAATGTCATATTTCCTGAATTTAGTAATTTTTCTGTGGCTTCAAAAAACAATAGCCTTGTTCTTAGGAAATACACATCAAAGTATTTAGGAAGAAAGGAACATATCTCAACTTACAAATGACTCAGAAAAAAATATGTATACATGTAGTGGAAAAGAATGAATGATAAAGTAATGGGGCAATATGCAATAATTGATTAATCGGAGTAGAGCAGATACAGAAATTTTTTTATTATTATTGCAGTTTAAAATTATACCAAAATTAAAAGCTAAACAAGTATTACCATGCCCATAAATTTATTTTACCTGGGAAACTTGGCACAATTTCCCAATATATATGTGCAATATAGCGAATCAGCTTTCTTTTACTCCTTTCTCAAAATAAATTACCCTATCTTGAATGGATACTCGCAAATTGAACCCAAATAACTCATGTAAGCTGAAAGTATAATTTCTAAAATGTGAATTGCACAAAGTTAGAAATGCTTAGATGTCTACCAAGGACATGACATACTATTGTATATCACAGTAAATTCATGGCCAATATCCCTGCGTTGTATATTTTAGGCTTTCAATACACACAGAAAACTGAAACCACATAAGATCTGAACATGATCAGTGCAAATGGATATACAAGAAATACAAAAAGATTTTTTTAAGACTCAGATTTTCATAAATTTAACATTAGTTCTGAATTCTTGAATTTTATCATTTCTATTTCTGGGCAATTGTTACTTTAAACAGCATGCAACAAATTATAATAACAGCTTCATAAATAACAACAGTTTACTTTTGGAAAACAATTCTTTAAAATTTTAAATCCAAAAAAAAAAATTTAGGGAACTTACAGACGTTTGGGACATACTTGACTGCTGTGTGACACTTCCTGTGGGAGATGTAGATGGTCTTCCACTGGACAAACTTGCCTAAAATAGTAAGACTTTTAGAATATGTCAGTAAAAACCTGAAGTTAAGAACTTTCTGGTACCATGATAACACAAAACCACAACAATAAATGTCAAAAGGCCTATGTATGAAACAACTAATTTTATAGCCAACATGGCTTAAGCTTCGGTTAAACAGATTTTTTAAATAAGAAAAAGCTGAATGGTGAAAACAGGGGATCCAAAGACTAATCTTATTTTATTAGCTACTTTATTGTCAGTTTC